>NW_028090728.1:3171674-3789359 GCF_014824575.4 Sturnira hondurensis | reverse complement strand
GGGGGGGGGGATTTTCCCCTCCCCCCCTTTTTTTCCTCTTTCAACTTCTTTTAAAGGAGTAGGTGGAAGCGGAGAACACCAAGATACCTGCAGGAGATTGCACCACTGAATTTCACAGGTATCCTACCACAGAAGTTCACACCATAAACCCAGGGAACCAGAATAGATCAATTTAAGAAGCTGAGGGCAACAAGAAGAGTATCACAAACAATGGGAAGACAAAGAAACAATCCCCAAATGAAAGAAAAGGAGGAAGCCTCAGAAAGGATGTTAGATGAAATAGAGGCAAGCCAACTATCAGATGTGGAATTCAAAGCACTGGTTATCAGGAAATTCAAAGAGCTTACAATGAGCTACCAGAAACTACAGGGGAGCTACAATGAACTCTCTGCAAACTATACCAGCATGAAAAAGGAAATAGAAACCATCAGTAAAGGTCAAGAGGAAATGAAGAATACAATTTCTGAACTGAAGAACACAGTAGAAGGTATGAAGAATAGAATCGATATGGCGGAAGATCACATAAGTGAGATCGAAGACAGGATAGAAAGAATCTCCCAGATGGACCAAGTAAGGGGAAAGAGAATCAGAAAAAATGAGGAGAATTTAAGAGAAATGCAAGACAACATGAAACGTAATAATATCCGAATAATAGGAATACCAGAAGGAGAGGAAGAGGAACAAGGGATAGAAAACCTTCTTGAAAGAGTAATAACGGAAAATTTTCCTAAGTTGAGGAGAGATAAAGTCACACGGATCCAAGAATCACAGAGAGTCCCAAGCAGGTGGAACACAAAGAGGCCTACTGCAAGACACATCATCATTAAAATGGCAAACCTCCAAGACAAAGAGAAAATCCTAAAGGCAGCAAGGGAGAGAAAGGAAGTAACATACAAGGGGGTCCCAATAAGGTTGGCTACTGACTTCTCAATGGAAACATTCCAAGCAAGAAGAGAATGGCAAGAAATATTCCAAGTAATGAGAACCAGAGGCCTACACCCAAGGCTACTGTACCCAGCAAGGCTCTCAATCAAGATAGAAGGCCAAATAAAGAGCTTCCAAGAAAAAAGAAGTCTAAAAGAATATGCTTCCACCAAACCAGCTCTACAAGAATTACTAAAAGGGCTGCTTTAAGGAAAGGAAGGAAAAGAGAGAGACGGAGAGGAACGCAGGTACTTAAATGGCAATGAATAAGTACCTTTCAATAATAACCTTAAACGTAAATGGATTAAATGCACCAATTAAAAGACACAGAATAGCTGAATGGATAAGAAACCATGACCCACACATATGCTGCCTTTAAGAGACCCACCTCAGGTCAAAAGACCACCACAGACTAAAAGTGAAAGGATGGAAACAAATTTTCCAAGCAAATGGACAAGAAAAAAAAGCCGGGGTAGCAATTCTCATATCAGACAAAATAGACTTCAAAAACAGGGCCATAAAGAGAGACCCAGAAGGTCACTTCATATTACTCAAAGGAAGAACCCACCAAGAAGACATCAACATCGTAAATATATATGCACCCAACATAGGAGCACCCAAATATATAAAGAAAATCCTAGAGGACCTCAAGAGAGATATTGACAGTAACACAATTATAGTAGGGGATTTTAACACCCCACTGTCAAAAATGGACAGATCTTCCAAACAAAATATCAACAAAGATATTGCAGCATTATATGACACTCTAGATGAAATGGACCTAATTGATATATATATATAGAGCCCTTCATCCCAAAGAAGCTAAATACACATTCTTTTCAAATGCACATGGAACATTTTCCAAGATAGACCACATGATAGGACACAAAACGAGACTCAACAAATTTAGGAAAATAGAAATCATACCAAGCATTTTCTCTGACCACAAAGGACGGAAATTGGAAACTAACCCCACAGGAAAAAACCCAAAACACCCAAAATCATGGAGACTGAATAGTATGCTATTAAACAACGAATGGGTCAAGATAGAAATCAGGGGAGAAATCAAAAAAGTTTCTGGAAACAAATGAAAATGAACTCACAACAACCCAAAACTTATGGGACACAGTGAAGGCAGTCCTGAGAGGGAAGTTCATAGCAATATAGGCTTACCTAAAGAAAATAGAAACATTTCCAACAAACAACCTAACCCGACACCTCCAAGAACTTGAGGAACAACAACAAAGACAGCCCAGAGCAAGTAGAAGGAAGGAAATAACCAAGATCAGAGCAGAATTAAATGACATAGAGACTAAAAGCACAGTTCTAAGGATCGATGAATCCAGGAGTTGGTTTTTTGAAAAGATAAACAAAATAGATAAACCTTTAAGTAGGCTCATCAAGAAAAAAAAGAGAGAGGACCCAAATAAACACAATCAGAAATGAAAGAGGAGAGATTACAACTGATACCACAGAAATAGAAGGGATTGTAAGGAATTCCTATGAAGAACTGTATGCCAAGAAATTTGAAAACCTAGGTGAAATGGACAAATTTCTAGAAAAATATAATCTTCCAAAACTCAATGAAAAAGAAGCAGAAAACCTGAACAGGCCAATAACAGCAGATGAAATTGAAGAAGTAATCAAAAAACTCCCATCTCACAAAAGCCCTGGACCAGATGGTTTCACAGGAGAATTCTACAAAGCATGTAAGGAAGAGCTAACCCCTATCCTTCACAGACTATTCCAAAAAATCCAAAATGATGGAAAAACTCCCCAACTCTTTTTATGAAGCCAGCATCATCCTAATTCCAAAGCCAGATAGAGACACAACAAAGAAAGAAAACTTCAGGCCAATATCGCTGATGAACATAGATGCTAAAATTCTCAATAAAATATTGGCAAATCGCACCCAACAATACATCAAAAAGATCATACACCACAACCAAGTGGGATTCATCCCAGGGATGCAAGGATGGTTCTGTATTCGTAAATCAGTAAATGTAATACACCACATAAACAAAAGCGAAGACAAAAACCACATGATCATATCAATAGACACAGAAAAAGCTTTTGATAAGGTACAACACCCACTCATGATAAAGGTACTCAGCAAAGTGGGAATAGAGGGAGCATTCCTCAATATAATAAAGGCCATATATGAAAGACCTACAGCCATCATCATACTCAATGGGCAAAAACTAAAAGCTTTTCCACTAAGATCAGGAACAAGACAAGGTTGTCCACTTTCACCACTTCTATTCACTATAGTATTGGAAGTTCTAGCTACAGCAATCAGACAAGAAAAGGAAATAAATGGCATCCAAATCGGAAAGGAGGAAGCAAAACTGTCATTGTTTGCAGATGACATGATAGTGTACATGGAAAATCCTATAGCCTCTACCAAAAAACTGCTCGAACTAATAGATGAATTGGGCAAAACAGCGGGATACAAAGTCAATGTCCAGAAATCAAAGGCATTTTTGTATACCAACAATGAAACAGCAGAAGCAGAAATCAAGAAAAAATCCCATTCGATATAGCAAAAACAAAAATAAAGTATCTGGGAATAAACCTAAGCAAGGAGGTAAAAGACCTGTATGCAGAAAACTACACAACACTGAAGAAAGAAATCAAGGAAGACACAAACAAATGGAAACATATACCGTGTTCATGGATTGGAAGAATTAAAATAATCAAAATGTCCATACTACCCAAAGCAATTTACAGATTCAATGCAATACCTATTAAAGTGCCAATGGCATATTTCACAGACATAGAACAAACACTTCAAAAATTTATATGGAACCATAAAAGACCCCAAATAGCAGCTGCAATGTTAAGAAAGAAGAACAAAGTAGGAGGGATCACAATACCTGATATCAAACTGTATTACAAGGCCACTGTAATCAAAACAGCCTGGTACTGGCATAAGCAATGGAATAGAACAGAGAGCCCAGAAATAAACCCAACTCTCTACAGTCAATTAATATTCGGCAAAGGGGGCAGTAACATACAATGCAGTAAACATAGCCTCTTCAACAAATGGTGTTGGGAGAACTGGACAGCTACATGCAAAAAAATGAAACTCGAGCACCAACTTACACCACACACCAAAATAAATTCAAGGTGGATAAAAGACTTAAATATAAGCTGGGAAACCATTAAAGCCCTAGAGGAGAGCATTCGCAGGAAAATCTCAGATATTCCACACAACAATACTTTTACTGATACATTCCCCAGAGCAAGGGACATAAAGGAAAGAATAAACAAATGGAATCTCATCAAAATTAAAAGCTTCTGCATGGCCAAGGAAAACAGTATCAAGATAAAAAGAGAAGCAACAGTTTGGGAAAACATATTCGCCAATGACACCTCAGACAAAGGTTTAATCTCCAAAATAGTCAAAGAACTCACACGACTCCACTCAAAGAAGACGAGCAACCCAATTAAAGAATTGGCAAAGGACTTGAATAGACACTTCACCAAGGAGGACATACAGAGGATCCAGAGACACATGAAAAGATGCTCAATATCACTAGTTATCAGAGAGATGCAAATCAAAACCACAATGAGATACCACTTAACACCAGTCAGAATGGCTACCATAAACAAAGAAACAAACAACAAGTGTTGGAGAGGTTGTGGGGAAAAGGGGACCCTAGTTCACTGTTGGTGGGATTGCAGACTGGGCAACCACTATGGAAAGCAATATGGAATTTCCTCAGAAAACTAAAAATGGATCTTCCATTTGACCCAGCAATTCCACTGCTAGGATTATGTCCTAAGAAACCTGAAACACCGATCCAAAAAACCCCCTATGCACCCCAATGTTCATAGCAGCACAATTTACAATAGTCAAGTGCTGGAAGCAACCTAGGTTTCCATCAGTAAACGGATGGATAAGAAAAAAACTATGGTACATTTACACAATGGAATTCTATGCTGCAGAAAAGAAGAAGGAGCTCCTACCCTTTGTAACATCATGGTTGGAACTTGAAAGCATTATGCTGAGCGAAATAAGCCAGGTGGTGAAAGACAAATACCATATGATATCACCTTTAACGGGATTCTAAAGAACAAAAGAAACAAGCAAGCAAAATATAACCAAGGACACTGTAATACAGAAGGTGCTGACAGGGTCTGCAGAGGAGAGGGGAGAGAATCACATGGGAAAAGGGGAACGACTCACATGAACAAGTATAAAGGACACATGGACAATAACTAAGGTGGGGGGTGGAGATGGGAGGGAGGTGGGGAACACGGGGTAGGCAGGGCTGGGAATACAAGAAAGAAAACTGTACTTGAACAAGGGTTAAATAAAAATTAAAAAAACAGAAAGACATTAACCTCAAAAGAATAAAACCTCTTGCTTTATGCATTCTCCATGCCCCCTACTGCCAGGCATGAAAGGTTTATCACAAGATTCTTCTCTATATAGCTTTTATGTAGTCCTTTTTAATTGGGTGCAAATTAGACCAACCTTGATCACCTAGCTACACATGGATTCATCATCCTTTAATTAGGATGACAGCCAGCCACACACTCCCCATTCCCTCTCTTGCCCAGTTATTCCCTTGTGATTGAGTTCTAAAAGGCTTCCACTTTATCTGTTCTAGGTCACAGAAAGTTAAAGATACTCCATGTGATATGTCCAAGTGACAGATAGGCAGACATTCTTATCAGACACTTGAACAATATATATTCTTGACACTAATCTACAAAAGACCCAGGGCATTGGAAGACCTCCATGAGTCCTCACAGAGAGGGGTTTCTGAGGGGATGGGTGCTCCTGCTCTCCCTTTGAGGGAGGCATCTGTGGCTGATCAGAGATGATTGGCCTGAGGATCCCTCTTTAAGATTGAAAAAAAAAAACACCATACCTTCTCAAAGGCAGCAGAATTGTGGAATTCTACCTTGGAGATTTCTCACTCCAATCCACTGATGAGAAAACTGGGTCTGAAAAGTCTTAGGGTTTTTCTTTGAAAACACAAAGTACAGGGTCTGGCAAAAATTGCATACCTTTCTTTATTACAAAAGCTTTTATCACAAAAATCATGAGCATGTAATTCTGTAACAGAACAATACCACAGTTAAGCACACCATATGACATTTTAGGTGAAATGTTCAAATTAAAACTATAAATTAGTGCACCCATATTATTATGGTACCAAAAACATTCAAGCAGGTATCACTTCTGCCTGATGCTCTATTTTCAGGGATAGCTGTTGTACCTTGGGATTTTGGTTTTGAATTCCAGACAAAGAACCAAGAACACGGAGAGGAATATGAATTAATTGGTTAATTAATTAAATACTGAATGTGTGTGGTTGACATTCACTAATAATTTTATATAAATTACAAATGTAAAATGTTATTACACATTATCTGAATACACAAATTCTGTTCACTATCCAAAGCAAAGTCTTTTTATCAACAATTAAATATTCTTACCCTCTTCTACTTTGCCCCACCCTTCTTTCCTGCTTTGACCACATTTTTGCCTTTGTTCATGAATTCTGTTCTGCTTAATTTTACTCTCTGTTTATAATCTGCTTTCTGAACCCATCTCCTCTGACATACTTCAGACTGTCTTCACTATGTATGACTCTATTTCTATTTTGTTAGTTTGTTTAGTTTATTAGGTTATAAATATAAGTGGATTCATGTGGTAGTTTTCTTTCTCTGACTTGCTTATTTTACTTAGCACAATATACACTAAGGCCATCCCCATTGTTCCAAAAGTTACCTTTTCTTCATACTTATGGCTGAGGAATATTCAATTGTGTACATACCCTCATGCACTCTTGTTCAGCATACAGATTAATGCAGTGACCAGACAAAACACTACGTAGTTTCTTAAAAAAACTAAAAATTAAGCTGCCTGATGGCCCATCAGTTCCACTTCTGAAAATCTGTCTGAAGAAAGCTGAAACACTAACTAGAAAGTGTATATGCTACCCTATGCTTCTTGCAATGTTATTTACAATAGCCAATATTTGGAAGCAGCCCAAGTGCCCGTCAGTGTATGAGTGGATATAAACATGAGCTCTCAATTCTGATCCACCATCTTATGAGTCTGTTTTTGTGCAAATACTTTACCATTTTGATTAGTAGAACTTTGTAGCATAGTTTGAGACCATGGAAAGCAATACCTTCAGCTTCATTCTTCTTCTCAGACTTGCTTGAAACATTTGGGGGTACTTTTTGGTTCCATATAAATTGGGAAATTATTCAATCCAGTCCTGAGAAAAATAGCATTTTCCTGTTGAGAGGGATTTCACTGAACCTGTAAACTGACTTGGCAAGTACAGTCATTTTAACAATTTGAACTTATCGATCACTTCACACAATTTTTTCTTTTATTTTTTCTTCTCTGTAAACTTTTCCAATGTCTTATAATATTTTTCATTATGTTACAATTTTGTTAGTACATGTTTTTTACCTCTTTGCATACATCAATTCCTAAGTAGTTCTTTCTCATGCAGTTGTAAATGGAATTATTTCATTTATTTCTTCTTCTGATTATTATTGTATACAAATATGACAGATAGGTTGGTATGAATTTTTATTTTATTATTTTACTAAATTCCATTTTAAATATTTTATTTCTTTACTTTTAGAGGAGAAGGGAGGGAGAAAGAAAGGGAGAGAAATACCAATATGTGGTTGCCTCTTACGCACCCCCTACTGGGGACCTGTTTTGCAACTCAAGCGTGTGCCTTGACTGGTAATTGAACCAGGAACACTTTGGGTCACCATCTGGCTCTCAATTCGCTGAGCCACACCAGCCAGGGCTACTGAATTCTTTCAATAATTATTTTAAATTATTTGGATTATCAAAGATTTTCTATTAAATGCCGTCTGTTTCTATGAAATGCCATCTGCCAACAACGACAGGTTTTGTCCATATTTTTGTTGTCTTTAAATCGTTTTTCTTGTTTGATTGTTATGGCCAGAAAAATACACTATGGTGTTGAATAATAGTGGTAAGAGTCAGCTTTCTTTTCCTGCCCCTGATCATAGTATTCATTAATGGTTTTTTCCTTATTTTTGTGTTAGTTGTAGCTTTTCCTTTTTAATTCCTGATTTTATTCATTTGTGTTCTCCTTCTTTTGCCATGATGAGTCTTATGGTTTGTCAGTGTATTTATATTTTGAAACAACCATCCTCTATAGGTACCAGGTTCCCCTCTCTTTTAAGTTTCATTACTTTATGCACTGATTTTTAGTATCTTTTCTTCTTCTTTCTTCTTATTTTGTTTGGTTTTCTTACTGGCAAATTTAAATTACTTCGCAGGTTTTTTGTTGTTGTTGTTGTTTTTTGACTCTTCTGATAGTCCTGTACAGATGTAAAGTTGCTTCTCTTTTCCCATAACTAATTATGAGGTATGTCTGGTTTTATAACGTTATTTTCCTTTTCATTTGTATCATGGAATGTTTTCATTTTAAAAAATTTTTTCTCTTCTCTGATACATTGGTTGCTTAGAAGCATGATGTATAATATTCTCATAATTTTGGCTGTTTTTTTAACCTATACTTCACTTTTAGTTACCACTGTGTTCAGAAAACAATGTTGATATAATTTCAAATGTTCTAAATTTTTCAAATCTTGTTTTGTCACTTTGTAAGTTATCTATTTTGAAAATGTTCCTCGTGCACTAGGAAAAATATCAAAGTGCAATTTTTTGATGAAGTGTTCTAAAAATGTATGTCATGGCAAATTGATCTAACATGGCAGTTATAGCCAGTATTTTCTCATTAATTTTTAAAACACAACATTTTAAAGTAAAAATACATTTTCCATATTTAACTAGAAAAATAACACTGTAGGATCATTGCTTTGTAGCACTAAATATTGCTCATAAAGAATTTAAAAGGCAAGTTTGCTGCTTTTAAGCCACATCACCTATTTGCGACAATTCCACATTTGACCTAAAATTGTTCCTTATCAATCCACATCATCATAAAGTTTAGAAAGAAAATTCAGTGAGAGGTGGGAGAAAGCTGGAAAAAATGGGGAGCTTTTTTCATGTGTTCTCACCAGGTCTTCACAACTGACTTTGTGCAGTAGAACCTCCAGAGTCTGGCCTCATGCCCTCTGTATTGCATAGGTCAGTGACAGTGAATTTGAGAGTGAAGGGCACCAGGACAGGGCAGGCAGTTTTATTGGAAAACAATAGAAGGTCCACACTTTCAGACAGGATTGGGTTATATTTAAATTTCTACCAGATTCTCCTCACCAACAACTCAAATTCTTTTTCCCCCAAACAAGTTTTTGGAAATATGAGGCCTTCCTGATAGACACAAAGGTTACACACATTTCAATGTCCTATGATTTGTTGTTTTGGCCATAATTTACACAATGCCTTCAGATCCAGAGACGATTATAAAAATAACATCTGCAACTAAATAGAAAAATGACTTCAAATAATTTCTAACGTGTTCTAACGTTTTCTGACCCTCTGACTAAAACTTAGTTTTAGGCTTGTGTCTGCATCTTTTATTGAGGTACACTATGTGTTAGAGAAAGTAACACAGGTAGCAGATGTTTTAAACACCTGGTACATGAATCAACCCCATCCGAAAATCCCATCCCCCCCCCAAATCACTCCAAGTACTCTGAGTGAGCCAGGTGTTTCTCTGCTGCTGCCAGAGAACTCTCATCTGCCACACCAAAAACCAAAACTGGGACCAGCTACATGGCACCATGAAATTCGGATAGGCTTATTTCCATAAGCCTCTCCAAGATCACAATGATCATAGGCCATTGACAAAGAAGGCTTGTCATAGGGGAAGGAAAATTCACAAGATGAACAGTCATAGAGGGTCAAGCATTATATTTAACAGTCCAAGGCCCAAAGAAGCACCTGCCATGTCTAATCCAATTAAATTTACACAAACTATTCAAGGTTTATTTTCTACCATCAACTTGTTCAGAGAATCTAAATGAGTCTCAGAGACATGAGGAGATATTTCAAAGACAGAAGATGGAGGTGGACTGTGTCACCTTGTGCTGAGGAGGAAAACAGTGCTCACTTAGTAACCAGTCTCTACAAGATGTTTTGGATGGTGTTGAATGTCAGAGAAGTGAACAGGTAGGTAGTCATGGAAACAATGGTTCTTCCAGAGAAGACCGTATTGTGGACAATACAGAAAACTCTTGTTTTAGGTTTTCCAAAGGCCCTTCCAAATGTAATCCTCAGTCAAAGCAAGTTGATGTGCTCTCCACACTAGGAGCAATAGAACTTAAGAAACACCACCAGAAAGCATAGAAAGAACCAATAACTGATGCTCACCCTGAAATGTCCAGTTTTTGAGGGACATGAAGGCCCAAGCTAAAAAAATAATGTAACATAGAAAACTGTGATCTGAGATTAGTTAGTTGGGTGTATTCTTCAATTATTTGCTTCAAAGCATCATGTTACCTGAGGAAAACATACTTATTTGTGACAGTGTCATTACCACTCTTTGACGGTGGCTAATTTCTTACACACAGCCTAATGTTGAATTTATGATTCTTTTAAATTTAAACCACTCTTATGTTCAGGTTCAATTCTATCACTGTGGTTGTTATGTGCACTTTTTGGAATGCTACTTTGAGTCATCCGTCAGGTATTTAACATCAAAACCGATGTGCTTTTTCCTGAGTCATCTTAGATTCCTTCCCTGAAATGGGCCATCTTCCTGAAATCTTCAAGTATTTGTCACTCTTCTAAGTCTGGAATCTCCAAAACAGAGAGAATCACAATTAGTTTAAAGTGAAACAAAGAACAACCAGTATCTTTATTTAAAATTCACATTCTCATTGTGTATGTTGTTCCTGCACACTGTCTCCAAATTGGGGACAAGTGACATTCACCAGATTATTTCTCTACATGTCAGGGGCAGATCAAGCCTCATAGCATAAAGGGAATGTGGTTCACCCAGTCTTTAGAGGGTTCTCAGTGCTGGTCAGTAGGACCATGGGCAGCCAGCTGATATCTGTATGCTTCTCTCTTCCTTTTTCCCTAATTAGGTTGTTTGACTTGCATTTTCTCCAAGTGTGAAGAACTCAGATTCGGTAGCATGTGCAAAAATCCATCACCTGTTTATTTGAGATAAAAGGCTTATGATAGGAAATTTTGAAGCCATACAAAGGAACAAAACACTGATATATGCACTAATGCGGTGACTACATGTAGTAAACCTTGTGCCACATGACGTGAGCCCATCATCAAAGATGACAGAATGTCATTCCATTCCTGAGCCATTTTCCAGAAGCATGAAACCCTCGAGTGAGACAGAAGATTGGGTGGTCTGGAGTAGGCACTGGGAGAGTGGTGGTGTTGGTGATGTTGGTGTGGCGTGAGGTGGGGTAGGATGGGTTGGGATCTGGTAGGAGGGGAGACAAGGATGGAGGGAGATGACAACATGGAAGCCATGTACTTAAAGACATGAGGAATGTGTATTACTTTGAGTGCTTTGCTGTTTTTTTATTTTTTCAATATTTTCTGGGCCCGGAACCCAAGAAAAAAATAACCTATAGAGTTAAACAAGGATCAGACACTACACTGCCACTGGAATTCTGCAGAAAATAAAAATGAAGGCTGGGGGAGGAGTGGGAAGTAGTGACATATTTACATTTCTTCAGGTACCAGGCATCAATATTCTGAAAGTGATGTGACCTCATTTCACATGTACGTGAAAGAAATTTGTATTTGAGAGACTTCTATGTGTTATTTCTAAATGATATGAATGAATGAAAACAATGGTAATGGCTATTATCATATGTACCATGAAACTCTAAACTGCCTTCTGCTCTCCACAGCACAGTGTGCACACCCATTTCCCCTCATGCCCTATACCCTTACCCTGCTTGGCTCCGTCAACCCTCCACATCTCCTGTTACTCTCAGCCCAGCCATTTGGTTGACCTTATCCCTCTGGAATCTGTAAAAGTGACCACCAGTCAGGAGGGGACTGACCACTGGGCTCCATACAGAGCACTCCAGTTTGGAAACACGGACAGCTACTAAGTAGTCAGGCCTTTTCTAGCATCATGCCAACAGAAGGGGACTTTGGAAACTTTATTCTTTCTCCTCCTTGCTCTGTCCTTTCTTCCTTCCTTTTCTGTTCCAACACCACTGGGATTGGGATGTTCACCATGTCAAGTAATGACTCCTCCTGTATGCTTCTACAGCGGCGACACAAGGCCATTGGTGAACTTGGAAAAGTCACACAGGGCTGCCACCTGGGGCAACTGGTTCTGTGCCATGTAGAAATTTTCTCAAAGGGAAGGGTCAACTGGGTACTCTTTGGGGACAGAGAAACTTGATTGGAGTCACTTTGTGTTGTAGTAGCAGATGTCACTGTGAAGTACCAATAAATGACAGGCACTAACAGTAATGGTAATCATTGCAATGATGATATAAAACATGGCCATGTGCTTACTCTTTTTGTAAAAAGAGAGGTATAATTTTAATACCCTCATCATAAGTTTGCATGGAGAAAAGTGAACAGATATTGTGCGCTGATTGCAATATAGGTAAGGTAAATGTCTAATCACTGTATTGTACATCTGCAAGTAACAGGCTGTTGGATATCAGCCATATTTGCAAAAAATAAAAAGTATTACATAGCATTTATGCATCGACCTTCCATCCCTCTCTACCTGGAAAAAGCTTAACGATCTTATGTGCAGTATTTTTAAGTGAGCAAGATGGAAATCATGGGACTGAACGGTCAGTTTCTCACCCCAGTTGCTGTGCCCACCAATCTAAGTCCAGGACTGGTCCATTGGTCAACTTCAGCAGCCAGGTAAACGGTCATCCTGGCAGTCAGATGTGGGGGGCTCCACCCACAGGCCCCCCACACCAGCCGCCACAGTTGAGAATAAGTCTACCAAGACATGAACTGCTTGGGGAGGAAAGGTGGCTGATCTCTCAGAGGAAAAGGGCCAAGAGCCTTTTCCCCAATGGGCTTTTATAGGTTAATTTTGCACAGGAATACAGGTAAAGCTCATTAAGCATTGTCAGGCAGTAAGGATCAAACAATAGATAGCATACAAAGAACTCTGAGGCTTATTCTGAATCAGGGTCTGTTAGCTAAAAGGCTACAAAACTTTGGAAAACAAACTCATTTCCTACTTGGATCCCAATCGTTTAATAGCAAACGTTCTTAGCAAAGCAGTTTTCACAGGAATTGATGTATTCTTTCTTAGGCCTGATTACCCAGGGAACCCGCCCTTTCCAGCACAGGGCTGTACCACCCTGTCATTGTTTCAGGCTTAAGTCAGGTAGGGGAAGTAAAGCAGCCAAGAGATTAGGAAACTTCTCGAAGACAGAATGTGAACTCAGGCTATATCAAAGCCAAGGGGTGAGGGTCCATCACCCCCTTTTGCCACAGCCCCCAAAGTCCTTCCCTGGGGCCTCCCCACGATCATGCCTGTTTTAGGTCATTGCCCCCTTGGGAAATCTTACCCGTCATTGGCTAACTGATCAAGCACTGGGGGCCAGGCAAGGCAAAGTAAAAGGGACAGAAGCGGCGTTCCTGCCAGGGACATAAGCTTTGTCTCCTCAGTGGCTTATGGTCTGAAGGTCATTCATCCTTAGCCATGGGGGGGGGGGGCGGGTTACAGCTTCTAAAACTAGGCAGGGCAGTTCCCAACAGTCAGAGATGCACCTTGTAAAGCTGAAATCATGTGTTTGTGGCTCTGAAGAAACAGGCATGGACACCTGCTCAGCTTGTCAGCTAGAAAGGATGTGGGAATAGGAAGAAGTGGACAAGACAGCAGGCAAGATAAGAACAGTGTCCAGCCTTCCTCACCCACAGGACAGCTCACAGAACTCCCCAGGTTGGGGACTTTGAAGAAAACAGTGTAGAAAACTCGAGTCCAATGACTGGGACCAAGGCTTACCCATGTCCAAACACACTGCCTTCTGAGTGCCTCCACGCAGAGCCCATGGCTGTCCCCACCTCTGGAACTTGACTCAGCAAGAAAGTCTTCTTTGATGTCAAGCCCCCAGGACCACACATACATGGGCCAGGTAGACAGCAGCCTGAACACAAGTAGGCAGAGGGCAACCTTTCCTTTCACATCTTCAGATGAGGACTTAGAAAAATGACAGAGGCACTGCCAAGCAAGGGAAGGACCCCAGGAGCAAAGATGGCCAGGTGTGTGCCACTCTGTCCTTCCACCCCATATACCCACAGTCAATAGGCATCCCTGGAGCAAGCTCCATACATCAACATCTGCTGTTGCCAGGCAGCATCACCATTGGACTTTGGGTCCCAGTGGGAGAAGAGGCAGCATGAGTGAGTGCAGGTCAACCTTTCCAGGTGCCTTTGGAGATACGGGGATCCACTCTCTCAATAGTCCTGCATGTCCAATCTCTGAAACACATTCTGAGCGCCGATGCCCCACACTGCCTGCACAATCGCCCCATTGCTACTAAAACACTGGAAGACATCTTCCTCCACCACCACGGCCAAATCACGTTCTTTGTGGCTCCGGAGGAAAGAAACATACAAGCACTGACATGTAGCACCCAACAAAAGGCTTGAATGTCAGTGGGACTGAACCAGACCACGGAAGCAATTTATTTCTGCAGCCATCCGTGGCAAGGTACAGAAAGACGTTTTTAAAGATTAAGGAGAAAGCTGGAAAAGAGAAGCGACTCTCAGCAAGGGACTCCCACTAGTGTCTGCACAATGGACTCTGTGGGTCTGAACTTCAAAAAGTCAAGTCCCATGTTCTCTGTAGGCACAGGATGAACATAGTACAGTTTATGGTGAACATGCATGAACAAAACACCATCGGTTAAAGGAAATAAAACAAAGTGGCAACAATTTTAGATATTCTATTCAATAAATGGCCTTCAAAATTCAGAAAAGAATACATGCTAAAAATAAATCTGGCAACTGTATAGCAGCATTGACAAGAAAAATATTAAACTAATGTCAGGCCTGCCTCCGCTCCCAGAATTTCAACAGATATAAATTCCATGTACCTTACATTTATTTGTGATTCATTCCAGCCCTGTCCAATTTCCTTTTCTTCAAACTGACAGCAGCACCATACCTCTCCCTGCCTCCCAACTGATGCTATTCCTGCCCACCTCTTTTCCTTCAAGCTGACACCAACTCCACACACCTTTCTCAGGGGCTCAACTACTCTAGCCCTGAATACTTCTCCCTGTCTTCCCACTGAATTGAGTTTCACCATGTCCCCCTTCCTTCCTACTTGTGAGAGTCCCCACTGTGTATACTTTATTTCCAATTAACAAGAGCCCAACATGTTTATTTGATACTTACCAGCCCTGTGTCTATACATTTTTTCACTCAACTATTTTTTCATCAAAAGCCCAGAATCTGAAAACACCAGTGTACATAAACACGAATATTGGGTTCCCTTTATTATGTGTGAAGACAGAGCTTCCTCAGGTAAGACATCCCAAGAAGATGCCCAAGCAAGGCACAAAACTGGGTCTATTTTAAAAATTTGGCTCTTTGTACCTCTGTACCTAGGATGTATCTCTCTTTACAAGTCTCAATACTTCCTTCTGAATGCTTCCAAACTTTGGTGCCTAACATATCCCACACAATATTTATTACATAAAGCAGGACAAGATGTAGCAAATCAAATGCTTTTCATTAACTACCTCATAAGGTGCCCTATCAAAGGGCACATCCTCAGCCTACAGCATCTCAAAAACCACACCACATATAAATGTTTAGAAAGCTAATCCCCAACATGCACAATATATGCACTCACACTGCGGCTCTTATGTGCATAAATTATTGACACTTTAAGCCAAATAATTTATTTTTAGCTTCCTTCCACACCATCAAATCTTTGACAGCACCTTGGTCCCCACAGAATAGATGCCTCCAGAATCTCAACCCCACATGGGATAGAGAAGGTAAAGACACAGATTAATTGAGAGCATACAAAGATAAGAAGAAGATGAAAACAAGGAGAGCCATGAGTGATGTAGCTCAGAGAGCTGGGAATCATCTTGTGGACCTCCATGTCACTGTTCCATTCCAGTCAGCGCTCACGCTTGTGTTGCAGGCCGGGGCCCTGTTTCGAGAATGTCAGGAGATTCAAATAGTTATTTCTCCATTTTGCCCATACCTTCCTGTCTCTCTAAAATAGATCAAATGTTTTTTACAAAGATGAAAGTATTTATGAGGAACCTAATTAAAAAAGCAACCAAAATGTAATCAGAGACATTGAAATTAAGAACAATCTGACACTAACCAGAGAGGAGGTGGGAGTGCATAATGCGGGGGGGGGGGGGTGGGGGGAAGAAAGAAAGGAATTCAGGAAAAACAAAACAAGGACACATGTACAAAACCAAAAGGAAATGGAATCAGAGGAGGAAGGTAAGAATGGCTGGGGCGCGGGGCAAAGTGGTGAGAGATAAATGCAGACATCTGTACTTGAGCAACAGTAAAATAATTTTAAAAAAAGAAAAAAAACAAAGAAAGATGAAAATATATTTTGGAGATCAAACCCTTGTCCGAGTTATCACGGCAAATATGTTTTCCCATATGCTTGGTTCACTTTTCATTAGGCTGATGCTTGGTTTATCCACGCAGAAGATTTTGTTCTGATGAAGTCCCATTTGTTCACTCTTTCCTTTACGGCCCTTGCTCTAGGGGACATATTGGTGAAAATATTGCTTGGTGGAATATATGAGATTTTTCTGCTTATGTCCTCCTCTAAGTTTATTTTTGTGTATGGTATAAATTGGTCGAGTTTCCGTTTTGTTTTTTTTGTTTTTGTTTTTGCTTGTAGCAGTGCAAATCTCACAACACCATTTGTTGAAGAGGTTATTTTCACTCTATTTTATGTTTCTGCCCCCTTTGGTGAATAATTGACCACGGAGTCTTGGGCTTATTTCTGGGCTCTCTATTCTGTTCCATTGAGCTATGTGTCTGTTCTTATGATGGTACCAGATTATTTTGGTAACCATGGCCATACAGTATAGTTTGATGTCAGGTATTGTGATCCCTTCTACTTTGTTCTTCTTTTCCAGAATTGCTGCAGGCTTTCAGGGTAATTTATGGTTCCAAATAGATTTTTGAAATGTTTGTTCTATATCTGTGAATTATGTCATTGGTACTTTACCAGAGATTGTGTTGAATGTATAATTTGCTTTGGGTAGTATGGACAATTTTATGCTGTTAAAACAACATGGTCTTAAAGAATTAATAGATCAATGAAGAAGACAAAGAGAAAACTAAATCTACCTTGAGACTCACATCAATAAAAAAACAACCTAACAAAATTTAGTATATTAAAGAAGTTAAACTAGAAAAGAGTATAGCTATACAGGACTACCAAAGAGAAGGAAAATAATCTAAAAACTTATAAATTTATCCCTGAAGAAACCAGAGACATTAAAACACACTAACACATAAGTAGAAGCAAATGTATAACAAAGATCTGAGTACAAATAAGTAAAACAAAAATATAAGATAATGACTAATAAAATGGAGCCTGATTCACTGAAAAATAGAATGGACCATCCAATAGTAAGACTCATCAAGGAGGGAATAAAAATGAATAAATTCAAAAATGAAAGTGAAAATCTCATCTGATGCCACAGGTTTAAAATCATTAAAAAATATTACGAGCCATTACATACCAACATATTTGACAGTCTAGAGAAAATAGATTTTGCAGAAAAGCATGCAGCCTCCCAAGGTTCAACTAGAAAAAAAAAACAGGGAATCTCTATAGACCAATTCCTAGCAGTGAAATAGAAGCAGTAATAAAAACTCTAAACAAAACACAAAATCCCAGTATCACAAGACTTACAGGTGAAGTCTAACAAATATTTAAATGATAATTAGTGCATTTTCCTTTCAAGCTGTTGTAAAACATATAGAATAACACTTTCAAATTCATATTATGAGGCCAGCACTAATCTGATAACAAAACCAGAGAAAGACAAAACAAAGGAAAAGGTTACAGGTCCACACAACAAACAAAGGTGCCACAATTCTGAACAGAAAATAGCAAACAGTAGTTTTCAGTATGCCAAGGTTGGTTGGCTCAGTGGAGTGAGTAGCAATCTGTGAACCAAAGGGATGCTGCTTCGATCTATCAGCCAGGGCACATGCCTGGTTTGGGGGATAGATCCCCAGTAGGGGATGAACACAAGGCATCCACACATTGATGTTTCTCTCCCTCTGTTTCTCCTTCCCTTTCCTCTCTAAAAATTAAATCAATAAAAATGTAAAAATAACAATTTATCAGTATGTTCAAAGAACTATACATTATAATCAAGTAAGAATTGGACCAAAAACACATATCTGCTTCAACATTTTAAAACATTAAGGTGACTAAACGAATCAACAAAATCAAGAATTACAGTCATGTGGTCTCAAAAAGTTGCAGAAGCATTTGGCAAACCCAATATGAATTTATGATTAAACAACACTGAAGAATGAATATACAATGAAAATCTCTCAAGTTGATAAAGGCTATATAGTATAAGCCCACAGCTATTACCATACTCAATTGCTGAAAACATGAAGCTTTCTTCTTAAGATCAGGAAAAAGAAAAAGATATGTTCACATTCTCTACTCTATTTCAACCTACTGCTGGAACATACAAAAAACAAACATACAAAAAACAAACATAAAAAAATCAATGCATTTATTCTAAAGTGGAAAAATAACACTGTCCGTTTTTGCAGGTGATACCAGAATGGAGTGATTTGGACCCTGGCTCATGGGGTATACCACATTTTGGATGAGGCATGAGACATTCACACAGACCACCGAGTTCTGTGGAGGAAAGGGGACAGCACGGCTTCTCTCTCAAAAGAAGAAAAAGTGACAATAACAGGGAAGATGGCGACGGAGTAGGATGGAACAGATTCTACTTCCCCCACACGTGGGAGAAAAACCTGGCTAATCTATGGAGGAGCAGAGCAAATGGCCAACAGTATCCCAGCATATATGAAAATAAGAGACCAGAAATTGTAGCACACACTGAAAAACCAGATGGTAAGGAGACAGCTGCAGGACAGTAAGGTCCCAGGTACCAGTGCAGGGACAGGGGGCAGTGGCAGCCTCGGCCCCATATCCAGCACCTGGTGCTGGGTCTACCACAAATTCCTTGGGAGCAGCGGGCCTGCCACAGAGTCCTTGGGAGAGACCCAGGTCAACAGCTTCCTCCCTCCCTGCCCAAGCAGGGTTTGAGCAGCACCAGGAGAGACCTGGTTGCTTGAAGTTGCAGAGAAGGGGATAAGGACAAAGAGGCAAACACACAAGGGCTGTGATCACCCATGGAGTCTGTGGTAACTGGCTTGGGAGAGTTGAGAGTCACAGTGTTGGGCTCTGACCCCAATAGTCACCACAGGTCTGGCTGGAGAATTGGGCTATACTGAGTGGCAGGCTTGAGTAGGAGGAATTTCTCAAAAAGTAAAACTGGGCGATTCTCCTGTGACAGCCACTTGGCCTACTCCCCACTCAGCCAGGCAAAAGGCCCTGCATTCCCCCAAGGCCCTGGGAAGGGTTTGCGCCCAAACCCACAGACTGAGGCAGCCTGGCCGGGCATGTGCCCACCCACACCCTAGTCCACAGCAATGACCCCTGGGGAAAGAGTGCTCTGAAGAAGACCTTGATCCCCTGCGTGGAGTGCTGGGGAGAGGTGCCAGACTAGCTCTTGGGAAAGTGCTTGCAAGATGGCTGAGCACACATCCAGAAGGGAGAAAGGCCACACCAATCGCCCCTCAGCCTGCTGCAGCCAGCCAGACCAGAAAAACCGGTATGGCCAGTTTCAAACCAACAAGAGGTGTTTCTTTTGTTTGTTTTGTTTTTTTCTTTTTTTCGGTACCCTTTTATTTTTTTAAATTTTATTATTGTTTTATCTTTCAATACCTTTGTTCCTCTCTTTCCTCCTTTCCTGTTTTATTCCTTCTTCCTTTCTTTCCAAACTTATCTCTTCTTCCTCCCTTCTCCTGTCTTTTTTTCCCCCCACAAGTGAGACAAAAAAACTTGGAACTGTGAAAGGACCAGAGTTGGGCCCAAAGAGGGGGCATCCCAAGAGTTGAGACAGAGAGACAAATTTGACTTTGCTATTGCAGAGAAACTATAAACTACTGCATATTTGTATTATTATTTTCTCATTATTCTTACATCTTATGTTTTAATAGTATTTTTGTATTCCTCCACTTTCTGTATAGTCTTTGCTTAGCTGGTTACATTGTATCATTTGACACGTTTCCCCTGTTCTCTCTTCCACAGTGTATTGCTAATTTGCTATCCTTCACATCACTTGTATTCCTTTAGCACACTACTCAAAGTTCTATACTCACTTTTCATGTTATCCAGATCACACAGATTCTGTCATATGATTGTTGCTATAATATTATTGTAAATAATAGTTGTTACATACAATTGTAAATACTTCACAACACCCCTTCTGGATCTTAGCCCACTTCACATTTTCCTGAACCCTATTACTGTAGTGGTTAACTCTATTCTCTCACAAACTACACCTATTTACTATCCTTTACTCTCACCTTACCTCAGAATCTGACCTCCCAAAATATCACTGCTCTCTAGATCCAACTCAAAATCCTTCCCTCCCCAACAAGAGTCTTATCTTCTTTCCATCCTTTCCTAAAAGTGGCTAGTTGGGTTGAAGATTGTGGTTAACACTATACATAGCTAAAGGATCTCCTACCTCTTCTCTCCCAGATACTACTGTAAATATCATAGAATACTCTCCTGATGTCATAAATCATTTTGCCTTCCCCTCCAACTGATCACAAAAAAGGAGTAAGTGAAAGTGGTTAACACCAGGATACCCACTGGAAGAGGAAACCCAACAGCAAAGGAACCACTAACAAAAAACAACAGAAGGAGGTGAAGAAAGAAGTGGAAACCACACAAACCTCAATCCAAGACCTATCTAGAAATACAACTAAATAGTGGAGAAACTACCCACAACAAACAACTGAACAAGAGCAAAAGACAATCCTCAAAACCTTGCACACACAGAAGAACTAGTTTCAACAAAACCTGCCCTCACCAGCACAACAAACTAAAACACCTGCTGGACAGAGGGACCATCAGTTAACCAACTGGTGGGAAGGACCCGCAAAAGAAAGACCCCAAAACAACCAAAACCCAAAGACAAACACAGAGCCAACGTAAAAGACAGCCCAAGACCAGTGAGCTTGGGAGATCAAGTAGACTACACCACTGAATCTCACAGGTATTATACCACAGAAGTTCACACTATAAACCAAGGAAGCCAGAATAAATGAATTTAAGAAGCTGAAGTTAACAAGAAGAGTCTCACAAACAATGGGAAAAAAGAAACAACCCCCAAATGAAAGGAAAGGAGGAAGCCTCAGAAAAACTGTGAAATGAAATGGAGAGAGCAAGTCAGCTATCAGACATTGAATTCAAAGCACTAGTTATCAGGAAGTTTAATGAGCTTACAATGAGCTACTGGAAACTACAAGGGAACTACAATGAACTCACTGCAAACTATATCGAAGTGAAAAAGGAAATAGACACTATCAGCAAGGGCCAAGAGGAAATGAAGAGTACAATTTCTGAACTGAAGAACACAGTGGAAAGAGCCAAAAGAAGGATAGATGAAGCAGAAGATCGGGTCAGCCAGTTGTAGGACAAAGTAGGAAAAAACACCCAGAAAGAGCAAGAAAAGGAAAAGAGGCTCAGAAAGAATGAAGAGGGATTAAGAGAAATGCAAGACAATATGAAATGTAATAATATCAGAATAATAGGGATACCAGAAGGAGAAAAAGAAGAACAAGGGATAGAAAACCTATTTGAAAGAGTAATGATGGAAATTTTCCCTGATTTGATGACAGAAAAACTCACACAAATCCAGGAAACACAGGAACCCAAAGAGGCCCACTTCAAGACACGTCATCATTAAAATGGCAAAATTCCAAGACAATGAGAGAATCTTAAAGGCAGCAAGGGAGAAAAAGGAAGTAACATACAAGGGAGTCCCAATAAGGCCAGCAACTGACTTCTCAATGGAAACGCTCCAGCAAGAATAGAATGGCAAGAAATATTTTAATTAATGAGGACCAGAGGATTGTAACCAAGGCTACTCTACCCAGCAAGGCTCTCAATCAAGATAGAAGGCCAAATAAAGAGCTTCCAAGTCTAAAAGAATACACCTCCACCAAACCAGCTTTGTAAGAAATGCTAAAGGGAGTGCTCTAAGGAGATAAGAGATGTTTTGAAATGTTTCTATCTTTTTTAGGTAGGACTGTATTGCTATAAACTTACCCCTCAGGACTGCCTTCACTGTGTCCCATAAGTTTTGGGTTGTCGTGAGTTCATTTTTTTTGTTTGTTTCTAGAAACTTTTTGCTTTCTTCCCTAATCTCATTCTTGACCCATTCATTGTTTAATTGCATGCTATTCAGTCTCCATGATTTTGGAGAGGAAAAGAGAAAAGAGACAAGGAAAAGAGAGAGACAGAGAGGAACACAGGTATGAAAATGGCAATGAATAAGTACCTATCAATAACAACCTTAAATGTAAATGGATTAAATGTTCCAATCAAAAGACACAGAATAGCTGAATGGATAAAAAAGCATGACCCACACATATGCTGCCTACAAGAGACCCACCTCAGGACATAAGACTTACACAGACTAAAAGTAAAAGGCTGAAAATAAATATTCCAAGAAAACAGACAGGAAAAAAATCTGAGGGAGCAATTCTCATATCAGACAAAATAGATTTCAAAAAAAGGGCCACAAAAAAGGGGCCCAGAAGGTCACTTCATAATACTCAAGGAAAGAATCTACCAAGAAGACAAAAACATTGTAAATATATATATGCACCCAACATAGGAGCACACAAATATATAAAGAAAATTTTAGAGGACTTCAAGAAACATATTGACAGCAACGCAAATATAGTAGGAGATTTTAGCAACCCACTGCCAAAAATAGATAGATCTTCCAAACAAAATATCAACAAAAATATTGTGGCATTGAACAATGCCCTAGATGAAATGGACTTAACTGAAATATATAGAGCCCTTCATCCCAAAGGAGCTAAATACACATGCTTTTGAAATGTACAGGGAACACTTTCAAAGATAGACTGAATAATAGGACACAAAATAAGCCTCAACAAATTCAACAAAATTGAAATCATATCACTCATTTTTTCTGACCACGAAGGAACTCAAACTGGAAAGCAACTCCAAAAGAAAAAACCCCAAACACTCAAAATCATGGAGACTGAATAGCATGCAATTAAACAATGAATGGGTCAAGAATGAGATTAGGGAAGAAAGCAAAAAGTTTCTAGAAACAAACAAAAAAAATGAACTCACGACAACCCAAAACTTATGGGACACAGTGAAGGCAGTCCTGAGGGGTAAGTTTATAGCAATACAGTCCTACCTAAAAAAGATAGAAACATTTCAAACAAACAACCTAACCCTACACCTAAAAGAACTCAAGGAACAACAACAAAGACAGCCCAGAGCAAGTAGAAAAAAGGAAATAACTAAGATCAGAGAGGAACTATTGGCATAGAGACTAAAAGCACAATTCTAAGGATCAATGAATCCAGGAGCTGGTTTTTTGAAAAGATAAACAAAATCGACAAGCCTTTAAGTAGGCTCACCAAGAAAAGAAGAGAGAGGACCCAAATAAACACAATCAGAAATGAAAGAGGAGAGATTACAACTGATACCACAGAAATAGAAGGGATTGTAAGGAATTCCTATGAAGAACTGTATGCCAAGAAATTTGAAAACCTAGGTGAAATGGACAAATTTCTAGAAAAATATAATCTTCGAAAATTCAATGAAGAAGAAGCAGAAAGCCTAAATAGACCAATCACAGCAAATGAAATTGAAGCAGTAATCAAAAATCTCCCAACACACAAAAGCCCTGGACCAGATGGTTTCACAAGAGAACTCTACAAAGCATTTAAGGAAGAGCTAACCCCTATTCTTCACAGACTATTCCAAATAATCCAAAATGATGGAAGACTCCCCAACTCTTTTTATGAAGCAAGCATCATCCTAATTCCAAAGCCAGATAGAGACACAACAAAGAAAGAAAACTTCAGGCCAATATCGCTGATGAACATAGATGTTAAAATCCTCAAAAAAAATATTGGCAAACTGCAACCAACAATACATTTAAAAGATCATACACCATGACCAAGTGGGATTCATCCTAGGGATGCAAGGATGGTTCAATATTCACAAAGCAGTAAATGTAGTACATCACATAAACAAGAGCAAAGACAAATATCACGTGATCATATCAATAGATGCAGAAAAAGCTTTTGATAAGGTACAACACCCATTTATGATAAAGGCACTCAGCAAAGCGGGAAGAGAAGGAACATTCCTCAACATAATAAAGGCCATATATAAGAGACCTACAGCCAACATCATACTCAATGAGCAAAAACTAAAAGCTTTTCCACTAAGATCAGGAACAAGACAAAGTTGTCCACTTTTACCACTTCTATTCTATTCAATATAGTATTGAAAGTTTTAGCCACAGCAATTAGACAAGAAAAGGAAATAAATGGCATCCAAATCAGAAAGGAGGAAACAAAACTGTCATTGTTTGCAGATGACATGATAGTGTACATGGAAAATCCTATAGCCTCTACCAAAAAACTGCTCGACCTAATAAATGAATTTGGCAAAACAGTGGGATACAAAGTCAGTATCCACAAATCAAAGGCATTTTTGTATAGCAACAATGAAACAGCAGAAGCAGAAATTTAAAAAAAAATCTCATTCAATATAGCAGAAAGAAAAATAAAATACCTAGGAAGAAACTTAACCAAGCAGGTAAAAGACCTGTATGCAGAAAACTACACAACACTGAAGAAAGAAATCAAAACACAAACAAATGGAAACATATACCATGTTCATGGATTGGAAGAATTAACATCATCAAAATGTCCATACTACCCAAAGCAATTTACAGATTCAATGCAATACCTATTAAAGTACCAATGACATAGAACAAACACTTCAAAAATTTATATGGAACCATAAAAGACCCCGAATAGCAGCCACAATTTTGAGAAAGAAGAACAAAGTAGAAGGGATCACAATACCTTATACCAAACTGTATTACAAGGCCACTGTAATCAAAACAGTCTGGTACTGGCATAAAAACAGGCTCATAGACCAATGGAACAGAACAGAGAGCCCAGAAATAAACCCAAGTCTCTACAGTCAATTAATATTCGACAAAGGGGGCAGCAACATATATTGGAGTAAAAATAGCCTCTTCAACAAACGGTGTTGGGAGAACTGGAACAGCTACATGCAAAAAATGAAACTCGAGCACCAACTTACACCATACACCAAAATAAATTCAAGGTGGATAAAAGACTTAAATATAAGCCATGACACCATTAAAGTCCTAGAGGAGAACATCGGCAGGAAAATCTCAGATATTTCATGCAGCAACATTTTTACTGATATGTCCCCTAGAGCCAGAGACATAGAGGAAAGAATAAACAAATGGGATCTCATCAAAATTGAAAGCTTTTGCACAGCTAAATAAAACAGCATTAAAATAAAAAGAGAACTAACTACATGGGAAAACATATTTGCCAATGATACCTCAGACAAGGGGTTAATCCCTAAAACATACAAAGAACTTACACGACTCTGCTCTAAGAAGACAAGCAACCCAATTCAAAAGTGGGCAAAGGACTTGAAAAGACATTTCTCCAAGGAGGAGATACAGAAGATCCAGAGACACATGAGAAGATGCTTGTTATTGCTAGCTATCAGAGAGATGCAAATTAAAACCACAATGAGACACCACTTTACACTGGTCAGAATGGCCATCATAAAGAAAGCAACAAACAAGTGTTGGAGAGGTTGTGGAGAAGGGGATCCTAGTTCACTGTTGGTGGAATTGCAGACTGATAGAACCACTATGGAAAACAGTATGGAATTTTCTTAGAAAAATAAAATTGAACCTGCCTCTTGACCCAGCAATTCCACCAATTATATCCTAAGAACCCTGAAACACCAATCCAAAAGAACTTATGCACCTCAATGTTCATAGCAGCTAAATTTACAATAGCCAAAAGTTGGAAGCAATCTAGGTGCCCATCAGTAAATGAATGGATCAAAAAACTATGGTACATATACACAATGGAATTCTATGCAGCAGAAAGAAAGAAGGAGCTCCTACCGTTTGCAACGGCATGGATGGAACTGGAAAGCACTATGCTGAGTGAAATAAGCCAGGTGTTGAAAGACATATACCATTTGATCTCACCTTTAACAGGAAGCAAAACAACGAAACAAACAAGGAAGCAAAATATGACCAAAGACCCTGAAATAGAGAACAGGCAGACAGTGACCAGAGGGGAGGGAATTTCAGGGAAAAAGAGGAAGGATTTTGAGAAACTAGTATAAAGGTCACATGGACAACAACAAAGGGGGGTGCGAATGGGAGGGAGGTGGAGAGCACTAGGGGGGTAGGCTGGGATGGGAGAAAAAGACAGAAAACTGTCCTTGAACAACAATTAAATTTTTAAAAAGTTAAAAAAAAAACCCGACATATAACAATTTTATCACCCCTCAAAAATCTCCTTCTATCCTTTGTAGTCACCTGCTCCTCTGCCCTGGCCTCTGGTGACCACTGATGTCCTCTCCATCTCCATAGTTTTGGCTTCTCCAAAATGCTATACATGCAAAAGAGATCCTTCTCAGTCTGTCTTCTTTCACTCGGTGTCATGCCTTTGGGATGAATCGTATTGGTCCAGGAATCAACACCTATTCCTCCTTATTTCTCAGTAGCATTTTGTCATGGGGACAGGTCACAGTCTGGTTGCCCACTTAGAGGTGACGGACGTTTGGGTCTCTTTCTGTTTTGGGCAATTACACATAAAGCTGTTGCAAATATCACTGGCATTTTTTCATGTAAAAATAAGTTTTCCTTTCTCTTGAGCAGCATGTAGGAGTGGAATGGCCTCATCTTATGCTAAGTGTACATTTAGTATCATAAAAAACTGCCAAACTGACTTCTAAAGTGGAGTGTCATTCATTGGCATCTTAAAATGTCCAAAAGTACCATCTCTCTGGTGCTCCTCATCCACTCAGCAGCTCACTCCAAAATGAACAGGCTCAGTCAGAGTGCCCCCTCAGTCCAGCTGTGCGTTCAACCTCCTAACTGGTTCGCTTGTGTGTCTGAAGCAAGTCTCCTCCTCTCTTCCCAGTTACCACACTGGCTTCACTGTACTACTTCCTACATGGCAGCCAGAGTGATCTTCTTAAAACGATGCCAGTGTGAAAATGTTGACCATTTTCACAGTTCCTTCTTGCTCCCACCATACCTGGAGGAGGTAGACCTCAGCCCCAGACTCCCTCTCTCCCATTCGGACTCTGTCCCTGGCTCTAAGTGGTGCAGCCACCCTTCCCTGCCCCCAGCCAACAGAGTGCCAGCCCAAGGCTGCCCCAACTTGGGGTGCTTATCCCCAAATAACAGTGATGAGAAAAAAGAGCTCATCTTCATTATATACCCTCTGTCTGTTGTCCTGTTTCTTACTCATTCATCTCTCACACACTGCTTTACGATCACCAGCCCTATTTTACAGGGAAGAAAACAGGCACAAAGAAGTTAGCTCCCTGGGCCAGAACACAGAATTAGGGAAAGGTGAAGCCAGGTTCACACCCAAAGAGTTCTTCTTCAGAGTCCATTCTCACTCCTTGTGCCCTTTCAGGGATGGCACGAAAGTCACTTCCCTCTAACTACCCTTGTTCTCTGTTACTCACTTGGTTTGTAGTGTCTGTAGTGCTTATCACTTCTGAGTCAGGCACGGAGGAAGAGCCCACCCACTAAATTAATAAAAGCCATGCCTCACTGTCCCTGCTTCTGAGTGGGTGCTAGGTAGAAGTCACAGCCACCTGGACTTTACCAGCACTCCACAGGGGCCACCTGGCTGGGTGGACAGAACACTCCACCTCTGATATTCAGCAGAATGTTCAAGGAATGAGCCCAGCATAGCCCACCCTTTATGGTTGGAACTGTGTGGACTGGGAACTCATGGTCACTCAGGTCACTAGTCTCTGAGCTGGGACCCAGGGGCTCATTCCTTGGAGGAGCTGGTTCATTGACAGCCCCCAGTTACTCTCCCCCCTCCACACACACACACAAGGCTGCTTAACAGAGCTCATTAGCCCACCTTTACCATCTGCTCATCTGCCCCCAGAGGCTGGGCCCTGCTATTCTCCCCAGGGGGCAGCACACGGGGCCTGATTCTGAAGGGCTAAGATGGGGGTGTCAGAAACTGTTGTACTAAGGGATTCTTGGGAGGGCCAGAACCTGTGACCAGCAGCCTCATCAGTGTCTTTGAACAGCAAGGGTATCAATGTCTGTCACATGCCCCGTGTCTGTCAACAACCTCAGTCAGGTCCCACCATACTCCAGTTGCCCCCCAACTCACTTCTCCTTTCCAGGCAGCCCAGCTTCCTTGCCTCTCTATACCTGCCCCTAGTTGGTTCTTCCTTGATGATGAATCTCAGTGGTGGCCAACTGAAAGGGCAGGACATTGCAGCCTCCAGAAAGTCACTCACCTCCAAACTTCAGCTGTAAAACCCACTCTCGACTGGACAGGACATGTGGACGAGGACCTCCCCTTGCCAGGCCCTCCCTCCTAATCCAGGTGCTGCCTGTTCTCTGAGTCCAAATTCAGCCACCTGCTCTAACAAGAGACTTCTGTCTCTTGACATCCAGTGACTGATTCACCTGCTCCCTACAGGCAACCACTGTCCTGATTTCTGTCACTATAGACTGTCTGTTCCAGGATTTCATATGAATAGACTTGAACAAAAGGCATCCTCTTGTATCTGGATCCTTTCATTCAACGTAATGTCTGTGAGATTCATCTACACTGTTGCATGAATCAGGGAACCATTCTTTTTTCTGGCTGCATAATATTCCACACAGTTATATGTGTCTGTGTGAATTTCTGGTGTGTGTACATGTGCTTGTGTGCATGGTTGTGTGTATGTTGGTATGAGGCTGAGTCACCCTTTCATTTTTCTAGCCAGTCAGTGGTTTCAAGAAAAAGTGTCTGCAGAAGTGGCCCCTATCTGTGCCTCCTATCCCTGTAATCTCATACTGCATATTCCAGGCATGCTGTGGATCCCTTCCCAGAAAGCCCAGGAGCAACTCCTCTCTGGAGCCCTGAGGAAGTGAGGGGAAAAGGCAGTAAGTCTCAGAGGTTACCATTGCTGTGCCTGATTATATAGGTTAAAAATGGCATCCCTGGGGTTGTACAGTGTATTGCTCCAGAGCCTGACCTGGGGCCCTTCCCTGGCCTAAGGCTGTGGTTTCTGAGCTCTAGCTCAGCCTCTGCACCAAGCCTTATCAAGGAGGAAGTGTAGTCCCAGGCCTCAGCAATGACCTTGGCATTGACCCAGGGAGGGAAGGGCTCTCTAAACTCCTGGGCCTGGACAGCCTGGTATAGCACTCCGAGTCCTCAGAGAGCATTATCCTCGTGTCAGATCACATGTGGAGAAACTGAGGCTTAGGGAAAGGCTGCAGCTGACAGAGTCAGGAAGGAGGGAACTAGGCGCTAGGTCATTATTTGCTCTTTTTGTCCAAACTCTCTGCCTGCCAAAGCAGCCTCAATGTAGTCCCATCTGGGTCCTGAGGTAGGGACCCCAGGTACAATGCAAGGGAACAATCCCCAGGTCCTTCACTGATGCACATCTCTCCAGTAGTGAAAATAGTTTGGGTAAAGGAAAGAATTCTCTCCCTGTGGGCCTCTGCCAGAAGGCCACTGGAATGCTAGAGACTGAGCCCTTGGTGTAGAAGAAATTTTCTTTCCCCCCCAAAATAGGCCTTGCACAGATGTCTTCCTCCCTGCCTGCGCTGGTCCTCCTGCCAGCAGTGCCTGGATCCTTTGCCAGGCTGATGTAGGGGTCTCTCAGCCCCCTGCCTGGCCCAACTTCTGTCACAGAAGTGAGCACCAGGGCTGCAGTCTTGAGGGGACCTCCCCCAGTCCTGTGGGTCCCAGAGTGAGCCTCTGGTCTCCTGCACATAGAAATGCTCAACACGTCCTTGCAGAAGGAAAGACAGGTGGGAGACACAGACCCAGAAAAGACAGAGCAGTGGGCAAGGTCACATAGCTGGGAGGTGTGACATGTGCAGTCTAAGCCCAAGGGGAAAAGGTGTTTGGTCACCAGAGAGTGAGGGTGTTCGTGCTGGCTGGAAGAGCACACCAGAGTCTGTGTGGAGGCTGTGTTCTGTCCTCTCTCTCCAAGCTGCTTCCATATTTCCCTGACCTCAACCCTTGAAGGTCCCTGGGGAGCCCCATCGCTGCAGAACAAGGGCTGAGGAAGCACAAGAACCACCAGTGTGTGTTGGAGCCAGGCAAGGCCTTTGAAACACACATCTCCACATGGTGGCACTCAAGGAGATCAAAATGCATTTAATGTAGTCTAGTCTCATGGCCTATGTCTTCAGATACTGCTCTGTACTGAAAATAACATGAAAATTCACCATTTGAAATATATTTGACATTCTGTGCAGGGGACTCCTTTCCACTAAGTCTCCCAACCCCCACCAGGACCCTTGAGCAGGCAGGGACTGGGAGGCACAGCAATACAAGTGCACACACATGGATACATGACCCTGACATTCACACACAGCTCCCAGAACCTGCATACACTCACATACATACACACTGTCCTGTTCACAGCCTGGCACAGATGCCACACAGATGTGCCACGTGCGCATATATGTTCATATGGACACACACACCTCCTACACACAACTGCTCACTGATAGGTGCCAAGGACTCGCCTACATGTGCCAATATCACCTCATGCCCAGGCACACACACCCCACACACTCCCCGTGGACACGACCAGGGCAGAGTACCAATGGGACTGCCGAGGTCCACAATACTGTTACTCATGGCCAACGTCCATCCCAAGTTGTGTGTGCACAGCCTGACTTCCTGGTGAACATTTAAACCAATGCCCACATATAACACACACACACACACACACACACACACATGGAGGAAATGGAGACCACTGTACTTGAACAATAAAAAAAAGAGAAAGAAAACACACACACACCTACAGGTAAATATGTGCAAACTATGTGTGTGCAGACAAACATACATATCACAGAGATATGTCATCATCCCAGATTCACACAGAGACTGTCACTTGCACACATGTGTACAACAGTCCCATGTACAATGAATCCACACATTCGTGTACTTACAGGCAAAGCAACAACTGTATGTTTCACTTGAACACACGCTTTATGCTCACACTCTCACAGTCACACACACACACACTTCTGCCCTTTCCGGCATAAGCAGCTCAGCGCCGCAGGGCAGAGCATGCGGGAGGCCACATCTGTAGCCCACTCCAACCTCCAACCTCCTGCTTCAGACTATTAAGAAAATTCTTGGAAATCCTGCTGCCTGGGAGGGTGAGGGCCAGAGCACTTTGGAATACACACCTGCTCAGCACAGACTACACCCAACATACACACACACGTACACACACTTACCACACACCACATGCATGCACATGTGTATGAGCATTCCCATGCTCCACACACCACATGTGGACACACACACCTCTCACACGCTCCCCAGGAGCCATCTGATCCTCACTCTGCACACACAATAGCCCCTCTTCCCATCCACCCTCCAGTTTCAAGTGCATTAAAAAGGGAGACCATTTTGATCTTTAGCACAAGTAATAAATAAATAAATAAATAAATACAGAGGAGGGGAAGGGCAGAAAAGTGAAAGCACAGCATCTGCCTTTGGCGAGAGACAAAAGGCAGCTTGGAGCTTATCTCCTACAGGATCCAGGGACTGAACTGTCTGGCATGGGCCTGGGAGGGGACATACCTGAGAAGAGGTACATCAGGCCACCTGAAATCACCACAGCCTAGAAGTTCTGGTCAGCTACACTCCAATGAGTGGAAGTGAGTGATTTCTGAAGTGAGTACACTCTGGAGTGAGTGGAAGGCTGGTCCACCCGGCCCTGGAAGGATCTCTGGCTGCTGGGCAGATCAGAGCACCAGCCCTTAATGCTGCCCAACTAACTGGGGTCACCTTGTTCCACCCCTGCTCAGCCTGACAATCTGCGACGGCGTTGGTAGGTGAGTGCTCCAACATCAGCTCCATCCTCACCCCCAGGGCTAAGGCTGAGTAAGTCAGCTGGGCTCAGGGCAGAGGCTCCTCCAGCAGATCCTGAAAGAGCTGCCTCCAGTGCCTCAGGGAGAATCATCTTGGCCAGAAGTCAGGGTGAGGTCTGAGGCTAGGATGGGGTGTTGGGAGTCAGGCCTACCTCAGAGTTGGGGCTGTCGGAGTTTCTCTGGTGGGGAGCTGATAGTCCATGCCCAGGCCTTCCACAGCCCCTGACCTCAGGTCAGGTCTCCAGCTATAGTAGGGGTCAGAGGAGGAGGGAAGAGTCAGAAGACCCCACCCAGGCCCTAACCTCTCCCTGTCACCAGAGACTTACTCCTTGTTTGCACGACCTTGCACTCTACCTCAGTTTCCCCAAATTGGGCCAGTGTCTCTGGTGCCTCAGGTTGTGAGCTGTCCTGAGGGCATGGTTGGAACAGCCTGGGCAGGCAAGCCAGAACTAACTTCCTTATGGGCTTGGTCATTTGGGAGGATGGCACTCTTAGTTGTCCTGGGAAGGGTCCCAACTCCATCCCAGGGTCCAGGCCCCACTAGCTGTCTTCTTTGCCGGAAACAAGCCCCCATTGGGCAGGTTCTCATCCAGGGGCCTGCTTCTGGGCCAGCAGAGTTGTCAGCCTCAAACCTCTTCTTGGGTAGAGTTCCTGGATGTGTGTGCTACTCCTAGTCACCTCAGCCAACAATTCCACATCTTTCCTAAGACTTCTCCTCGGCCAGGTACAGCCTGGCTGCCACTCACCTGGGCTCTCCCATGCTGCCCCAGGTTCAGAGGAAACACCAGTCAGCCCGGCCTCTGCAGACAGAGAGGCTGACAGGGACTTCGCAGTAGAGTCAAGGTAGTGGGGAGAGTCCTATAAAAACAAAAACTGGAGCCAGACTACTCGGTGTCTCTAAGGCACAAGTCATGCTGGGGCCCCTTACAAAATGGGGCCGATCCAATTCCTCTCAGTCTGGGAACCAGGCTTCCATCCCATGGAGCCATCCACTCCTGCGTTTCCCAACAGCCCCTCTCCATGGAAGGTGTGGAGGCCACTGGCCAGAAAAAGAGAGAAGTAAACCAGGAGAATACAGTGCACCGAGAGAGAGGAAACCCTCCATGGCAGACAGGTCTCCTATTCAACCCTGAGAAGCACCTCTAAAGGGCAAAGTCAAACTCAAAAAGCTTGAACTAACTAGTTTTTTCTTGCCCCTTTCCTCCTCCTCTATGACACTGGAAAGCTTGTATTATGATAATGAGCATGGTCTTGGTTTTTCTATCACAAATGGAATCTAATCTACCCACGTGCATAAAAATCCATGGTGTTGCTGTGCTTTCCACAGGCCCACCACCCACCATGGCCTGGCCTTCACAGAGGAGACAGAGGTCCATCCAGCCTTGGGGAAGTGTCGGGAGCCTCCACCTAGCTGCCAGCATCCTGGCAAACAAATGGAATTCTAATTGTCCCTTTTTTTGTACCCTCATGGATTGAAAAAAAATTTAATCACATGTTAATTTTTTTGGTAAACAGTCTTTCCCAAGCTAAGATTGAGAAAGCCAAAGCCCATCACTTCTCCCCACATTAAAAACCATCAGGTTGCCCTCCAGCCTTCCAGCCCCAAACAGAGGCTGGGTGGCCAGATGTAGAGCCATTTCTGGGCAGACTGCAGCCCTTTCCTCGGGCAGAAGGTCCAGTCCCCAGGAGGTCACCTCCTTGCCCCTGAGCCTGCTTGGGCATCTGAGGCTGAGGATTACCCGCTCCAGCTACCCACTCTCCCGCCAACCTTCCAAGGCCATTGTGGAGAAACATAAAACATCTAAAACGCTACTGAGTCTGCAACCAGTGTGTCTGGCCCATTCTGCCAAAACCCTGGGCCCTCAGGAAGTGCAGGCCTCTCCCTGGCTGGGCAGATGCTGCACCTTGGCCAACAGCAGTTCAGATCTCTGACTCCCTCCTGTAGGGCCGCTGCTCAAGGGCACTGCCACCAGCTTGGGGTCTGTCAAAGTCATGCCTAGCTTGAGGGATGCTGCTGCTGTCTTGGTCTTCATCAGCTTCGTCCTCCTCGTCACGGCTCATGAAGGCCAGCTCATTCTCATAGCAAAAGGAATTGACGCTGGGCAGCAGGAACTTGTTCTCCACCAGGTCCTTGGCGCTGCAGCGGGGAGTGGAGGGTACCTCGTAGGTCTTGTGGAAATGTGCGTAGTCAATCTTGTACTGGTTCTTCTCCTCAAAGAGGACAGGCTCAAAGCGGTGACCCCACAAGATCTCATTGGCCAGGTAGGAGCTCCGGGCTTGTGTGGTCATGGCCGTGGCCTCTACCATCCCCTCCAGAATGACCACGATCTCGAAGTCATCTGTCTCCAGGTCCTGCCGGCTGATGCCAAATAGTGGGCTGGCCTCGTCAATCTCATGCAAGATGGTGATGGGCGACACTAGGAAGATGCGGTCAAGGCCCTTGTCAAAGCCCACATCGATGTCAATCTGGTCCAGCGGGATATACTCGCCCTCTTCTGTGACCCTTGGCTTGATGAGCTGAGCCCTCACGTGGGCCTCCACAATGTGGCTCTTACGTAGGTTGCCCACACGCCACATAAGGCAAAGCTTGCCGTCACGCAGTGCCACAACAGCGTTGTGGCTGAACAGCAGTGTCTGTGCCCGCTTCTTGGGCCGGGCCATCTTGGCCATGATGGCGCCAATCATAAAGGAGTCGATGATGCAGCCCACAATGGACTGCGCCACCACCATGAAAACGGCCACTGGGCACTCCTCTGTCACACAGCGCAGCCCATAGCCAATGGTGGTCTGAGTTTCAATGGAGAAGAGGAAGGCTGCCATGAAGCCATGCACCTGCAACACGCAGGGTGTACGGCCACGGTCCTCAGCTGGCTCCAGGTCACCATGAGCCACAGCGATGACCCAGAAGATGATGCCGAACAACAGCCAGGAGGCGAGGAAGGCCAACGAGAAGATGAGCAGCATGTAGCGCCAGCGGATGTCCACACAAGTGGTAAACATGTCAGCCAAGTAGCGCTGTGACTTCTCATCCATGTTGGCGAACTCAATATTGCATTGGCCGTTCTTCTTAACAAAGCGGCTTCGACCCCTGCGCCGCGTGTGAACCCTGCTGTTACCAAAGCCATTGGCACCCGACATGGTGACCAGGTGCAGCCCGTCCTCCTCTGATGACACAATGCTGTAGGGGTTGGCCCGGCTGGCTGCAGTCATCCCGGGGATAGGGCAGCCCTGGCTCTTCGCCCCCAGGCCGGCTCCAGGTGGGTCGGCTCCTGCAACAGATAGGACAGCAGATGTCCTGCAACAGCCCACAAATTCCTCCACCCAGGGCCCTCAAATGTGACTGGCAGATGTTTTGACCCTAATTTATCTACTACCAGGATCTTAATCTTCCCTCCCACCATAAGCCAGCTCCTCATCCTCCTTCTCAGCTTGGAAACCTGCCACTTCATCCTCCCAGTACTTCCAGCCAAAAACCTTGAATTCATCCTCAGCTTCTCTTACTCCCACACCAAGGGCTCTGCTTTCAAAATACATTTAGGATCTACCCCTTCTTCCGCACTCACACAGCCCCATTGTCACCTACCTGGACCAGCCTGGCAACCATCTTGCTCACCTCCATGCTACTGCCCAATCCCAGTCCAGTGGCAGCCAGAGGGAGCCTGTCCATCATCTACTCAAAGCCAGAGCCCCCACAGGCATCTGTGGCACCTGTGTGAGCAGAGCTCGGGACCCCTCTGATCTCACTTCCCAGCCTCCCCCTCACTTACCATGCTGCTGCCCGAGGCCTCCTTCTTGTTCTTTAAACCCACCCTGGATCTTCTCCTCTCAGGCATTTCCCCACCACCTCCCTCTATCAGGCCTTGGCTTTAATGTCACTAGAATATCTCCATTTTTCCTGAGGTTTTCCCTGTGTTCTCGGAGGATTTTACACCGTATGCAGGTCCCCAGTGTAACCCCACAACCCTGACCTCTGGCCTAATAAAGGTAGTAATAACAACAACAATGATGTGCACAAGGTTGCAGTCCCTCCCACAAGGCCATCAGCCACCTGAGCACAGGGAGTTTTTGGTTCCCCTCACTGCTGACTCACCCCACAGGGTCTATTGAAGGCCCTATTCCTAAGAACACACCAAGCTGGGCCCCACCCACCCTCCTGAAATTCACATACTCCATCCAAGGTGCCCACTCTCAAAACCCATACACCACACCCTCTGCCTCCTTGTTGTGAGCAGTAGCTAGGAGGGGGTCCCTAAGTTGGTGCCCAGAGGAGTCACTGACTGGCTGACCTCATTCCAGGGGCCTCCCTGCCACCCACTTTCCTCAGCTCTAAACTAAAGCATGTGGGAAGCACTCAAAGTGTCACTTGGTCAGCCTGCCACGCACACACACTCACACACACTGGGTGGTCTCAGGGCACATCACATAGTACCGCACCCACACCAGACAAACACTGCTCCCAGTGCTGGAGATACTCATCCAGTCTCTGGACACACAAGCCACCCCTCCCCCAATACCCTGCTGGCTCTGGGACAGCCTGTTGGTACCAGGCTGAGGCATCTGCAGTCTGGGTGCCATGGCACCACCTGGCCCTGTAGGCACTGGGGCCATCTGGCCATTAGCACTGGGGCTGTGGGTACTCAGGACCTCACCCTGCCTCAGCAGGGCTGAGATGGAAGGAGAGGAAGACCCCTGGCTGGCCGGCCCGGACATGAGCATGAGGAGGTTAGGCATGCTTCTCCTCACCACTGGGGACCCCATGCACCCCCAGACCCCACCTGGTTGCACTATGAAGTCAGACCTAGACAAGGCTGGGCGACCTGAAGTGCCCAGAAGACACTGAGGCCTCAGAGAAGATCCCAGGACAGCAGCAGGGAGGCAGGCAGCTGGACACCCACCAGAGGCTTAGACACTGGGAATGACATAGCCAGAAGGTAGCAACACTGGGATTCATCCCTGGTCTGTATGACCAGTTGCAGCCAGAGCCTCAGGGGGGCACAAGCTCTGACCTCTGCTCCGAACATCTTGGAGACAGGGTTGGGTAGAGCCGCAAGGCTGCAGACCCCTCTCTAGGTCTGTCTAGGTTCCTAGATGCTGCTGGATCCCCAGATGCTCATGCAGTGCTTGCTACCTGAGAGAATCAGCTCCTCCAACCACAGGGAGAGCAGGCCAGACACATCAGCAAATGCTCTTAGATCAGCAGATCCACAGCTCAAGGAGGTAGCTACTATCTGTACTTCTACTCTCTGAATGGAGATTCAGAAAGGTAAAGTGCCTTCCCCAAAGCCACACAGCCAATAAACAGGAGAGCTGAGTGAGATTCGAACCATTTTTGCCTAATGCAAGGTCTCCCATCATGGGGCCCCAGATTCCATGGGGCCTTTCCTCATGCTACTATCCTCCCCCGACAGGTGCTCCACCTGCCCACCTCACCATAGATTGGAGAAGCTGAGGCTGGAGGCTGGAATGACAAATGCAGTCTGGGCCAGGGAGCCGGTGGGGGGGGGGGACCCCAAGGACTCTGTGCCAGGAAGACAACTCATCCCCAGATTCCTGGATCCTCCAAGGGGAGGTGCCAAGGTTGGGGTACATGGATGCTGGCAGGAGGTTGCCAGATTGCTGGGGGTGGGTTTGTGTGGCCTGGAGGCCTTGGGGGACATTTAACAGGTTATGGTTACTCCAGCTGCAACTCCAAGATAGCTCAAGGCCTGCATGGGACAGAATTGCAAGAATCAAAGGCCAGAGAGCCCATTCTGATGCACAGCTCCTGGCCGTTGAGTAGCCTCACATCTGGCCAGCTCCCAAGTAGGTGGGACCGCTGCAGTGGCTCCTGGTGTCTCTATAAGGCTGGGCACCTAGGACTCACCAGACTATGTCACACAGGCCTGGCAACACTCTCACCTGTTGATGTTCCTCCTAGAACCACATAGAAAAAAACAACGAGGTCATGTTCATACCTGCTCCCCTTTTTCTCAGAGCTGGAAACAGACTCACAGCAAAGTCAGTTGTCCAAATCACCCAGAAAGTCAAGAACAGAGACAGAGTGGGAGCCAAGTATAGTCCAGTCTCAGCCTTTCTTGCCCTCATTGTGCTGTCTGTGTACATGCATGTGCATGCGTGGATGAATGTGAATGTGTGCATGACACACTCAGGGTGTGGAGAGTCCCTCAGAAGCTTGGTGAACACAGCACCACAAAGAAAGCCCCAGAAGAAAACCCATGAGTAACAACCCCAACACCACCAACTTACCAAACATCCCAAGGACACCCCTCACACAATAACACTGGCTTGGCCAGAAGGTTGCATGACTCTTAAATCGAGTCTTTAGAGACTCGATTTAAGAAATGTAAGATGAGCTCTGGCCAAGCAGCTCAACTGGTTGGAGCGTCGTCCCAATGCAAGTTCAATCTCAGGTCAGTCAGGACACACACAGGAATCACCAGTGAATACATGGATGGGTGGAACAGCAAATCAATGTTTCTCTCTCTCTCTCTCTTTCTCTCTCTCTCTCTCTCTCTCTCTCCAATACATAATTTTTTTTAAAAAAAGAAACAAATGTGGGACAATATCCTCAACCAGGGATATAAAGGTGTTTAGCTCTTGTTCAGAGGCTGCAAGTGGTTAAATCAAATAAGAAATGAAATTAGATTTGTTTTGATGAAAGAAGCTTTAGCAAGCAAGCAGGCCAGGTCCCCATTTTATAAATAGGAGAACTGAGGCTGAGACTCTCCCCAAGTCACAAAGCAACTTGTGGGCTGGGATGAGATGGTAGAGATAATAGGACCATTGTCAGCAGGTGCCCAGAGGGTTCTGGGCATTGCTGGGAGGGAATGGGAGAGAGACACTGAGGTGCAATACCTGAACCAAAAGAGACAGGGTGACTTTCACACTGGAGATAGCAGTGAAGCAAGCCTAGCAGGCAGAGAGTGGGCCAGTGGGGCACATGGACCCAGAGCCCTGGAGAAGTGCTGGAGCTGTCTCTGCCAGCCCAGCAGCTGTGGACCAGCCTCTGGCATCCAGCCTGCTCATAACTCTGGTCAGGCTTGGGCTGGAATTTTAGAGAGGCAGCTAACACATGACCTGTGAGAGGGCTCCAAAAGTCACTGGGAGGGGCTCCAAGGCTCTGGACACCTCAGGTTTCAATGACATCTGGAGGAGACCAGGACAAGGCCTGGGCTCACATTTTCAGATGCCAAGAAAACAGTGACTATACTAGCCAATGGAGGGGCCCTGAGGGGCAGGACTCAAGATCCCCCACCTTCAGGGGCCTCTCCTCTGGCCAGGACCACTTCCAAGGTATAAGCATAGTAATCAATGTACATCCAGTGCTTATTATCCATCAGGCACTGTTCTAAGAGCTCTAATTAACTCACTTCATCCCCACAACAATATTGTGACTATTATCCCATTTTCCAGATGAAGAAACTAAAGCTCAGAAAAGTTGAGTTACTTGCCCCAGGTCACACAGCCTTCAAGGGATGAGCTCCCAGACTGAGGGTAGGAAGAAAAAGAAATGTCCCCCAGGCCCCAAGGCAGAATGTGGGTATGACACTATATTTCAATCTCAGTCCTCAAGGCCTTTGCCATTCCATGTAGTGATTAGACATACAGACATCCTGAATCTCAGCACTCAACAATAGAGATAAAACCCATCCCAGCACCCCAACCCAAGGCATTCGGCTATTGCTTAGAATGTCCAGGGACGGGGAACTCCAACTTCATGATCAAGTCCTACCATTGGAAGAATCCTTAAAGATCACTTAGTTCCGGGAAAGTCAGAATGTGGCTTACATGCACCTTTCTCAAGCCCATGCCTGTGACAGATATCAGTAATTCATCTTGGAACTTTCTCACTGTGTCCTGAGACAGCTTCAGAATCTCCTACTTCATTTGCTCTTCATCAGACTTAGGAGGAGACCTTTGAAAATCCAATCTTTCATTTTGCAGGCCTAAGGGTATACTGCAGCAAGACAGGGAGCTCAGCAGTGACAGACACCAGGGGCTAGGAGTGCACAGGCCTGGGGGTGGGCGGGGGGGGGCATGGCATTCCTGGTAGGGGTGCCATGGAGCAAGGAGAAGGGTGGGGCATGCTGGCACATTCGGGGGGGGGGGGCGGTGGGCAGTGAGGAAGCTGAGGCTAGCTTGGGGATAGCCAAGAGTTGGTCTGGAGTGGAGATGGAGGGTTGGAAGGGGGACCATTTGCATTCTCAGGGTCTGGGAGAAGAGGACAAACTCCTGTGCAGGGGCACCTTTGCAGGCCAACTTCCCTTCCCCTCCACCAGTGCATAGACCAGCCTCTCCCCACAGTGTACACTCATAGCCTGAAAACACTCGGGGTTGACATAGTGCAGGCTTTCTGTGCTGAGGCTTTGCTAGGCCCGAGGAGTGGAACAGCAACAACATGTTATGTGATAGGGATGGGAGTGGTCAGTGTTCTACCTACTCCTTGGACCCTCACCATTCCAGGGCCCACTGCCCACTATTTATTTAACCACCAACACAGTCTTTCTGCCCAATAGCTCTAGGGCAAACTAGGGAATGAATGCCCCAGGAGCAACCTGCAATTGATGATTGACAGGAGTGCCTGCTCTATGCTGCCTCCCCAAGTTCCTCAGCCAGTTGCCCTCAGCAGTGGCTTTGTCAAAAATCCACCCCACACCGGTTCCTTCCCTTCCTGGCTCACTCCCCACTCACCTCAAGTACAAGACTCCTTGGGATCACCAACCACTAAACTACCTTCACAGAACTTGGTCTCCTGGGCTCTCTCTCACAGGCCTCAGGTGGCTCCTCTGCGGCAAAGGCAACTGAACTCTAGCTTCCCCTCCTGGATGTTCCATAGTACCATAGCACCATGGTTTCTCCTCTTCTTCCAAACCTCCTTCTCCCTCTTTTCCTCCCCCAGCTCCCCCTCTCCCTCCTCTTCTCTTCTCTTCTCTTCCCCTTCCTCACCTTCTCCTCACCCTCACCTTTCCCCTCCTCCTCTCACTCCTCATGGGGTTAGTTGGCAGCCAATAGCCACTTCTCCAATTGCCCCAGCTACAAGCCTGGCCTCCTCCCTCTCCATCAGTACCCGTACACTCTCCATTCCCTCAACAGGTCCTATGTATTTTACCTCCCAAATTCTCAAAGCCACCCTCCTGTCCAGGCCATTCCTGTTTGGACACAGCAACAGGCTCCCAATGCATTTCATTGTGGAATCCCTCTACTCCATGTGGCCAACCCCCAAATCACAGCAAAAGGAAGTGTTTAAAATCTTCTCACCCATCAGGGATCAGCTGAAGGCCACTACTTCCATAAAGCCCTTTGGATTCTCTGGCCCTGGATTCTCCTGTTAGGGTCAGAAACTACTCTCTACCTCATGTGAGAGTTGACCTTGCCCAGGTGCAGAGAGGCTGATGTAGGCCTGGCACAGAAAGGGTATCCAGGAAATGCTCACTGACCAGACAAAGGGATGAGGGAATAAGCACCTGAATGGAGAAATGGATGAGGAGATAGATGGACCAATGAATGAGGAGACAGCTATATGTACAGACGGATGGTCAAGCATATGGATGGATAAATGGGACTGGCAGATAAGTAGATGGATGGATGAGTAGTAACCACAAAGATGGATGGGTTAGATGAGTGAAAAATTATTGGATGGGTTGGGTGGATAGATTAGTGAGTGGAGAAATAGACGAATTAATCAATGGATAAAAGGATGCATGGGTGGTTGGGAAAATTGATGAATGACTGGGAGTGGTGGTGGATGAATAGTTGGAAGATGGAAAGATGGCTGAATGGGTTAGGTAGGTGGGTAGATGGCAAATGGATGGGAGGATGTGTGGAACTAGTGGAGGGATAGTGAGCAAATGAGAGGCTGAATAGGAGAATAGATAGATGAGTGGGTGAGTGTATAGATGCGTGTTTGGCTGAATGTATGACTAGATAGACAGGTGCACGCCAATGACCTTAATCTTACCTTTTGAATCCTATTTTCTAAATAACGATGTTGAGTGGGCACATGGCTATCTTCAAGGCTGCAATAGCAGCAGCTGCCATTTTTCCAGCATCAGCTGGAGATGAGTCAGTCTCTAGAAGACCCTAAAGTTAACAAAGGAAAGCCAAATCACTGTAGATGGTCTGCTCTCCTCAGAGTGGCTCAAAAATCAGAAATTTCCACAGGAACCCACATTTCTGCTTGCTACCCCCAGGGCCCTGTTGGAAGGTGGAGGGTGACTCCTACAACCCTGATGCCCCGTACCTTCGCAGCATGTCAGCCTATCCATGACAAACTTTCAGAACCAGAGAAGGGCAAGACAAAATGGGTCCTCAGAGAAAATAACAGCTGATTATTAGTAAGTGTCTACTGCATCCAGACACTGTGGTAGGCTGTTTGCGGACATCAAACTCATGTAATCCTCACAACAAACCCACAAGGGTAGAACTATTGCTATTCCCATTCCAGAGAGGTAGGTAATATGGTAATTCTCCTAAGTCACAGAGAAACTCAGGTCCATAGCCTGTGCCCCTAGCCACCACCTGAAGAGCCTTCCCAATTCCAATCATAGGGCTCACCTGTGGATTGATGGATAAATGGATGGATGATGGATGGGTGGCTATATGAAAGGATAAATGAAAGGATGGATGGAACAGATAGTCAGATGAATGGATGGATGGTTGGATTATTGGTGGATAGATGGGTAGATTATAGATGGATGGATAATGGATACGATATATGGATGGGTAAATTATGAATGGATAGGTGTGTGGATGGATAAATGAATGAATGAGTGGATACACAGATAGATGAATTATGAATAGATGGATAGATGAATTATGGCTGAATGAATGGGTGGGTGTATTATAAATCCAACTTTTTCCATGGCTGGTGTGGCTCAGTGGATTAAGTGCCAGCCTGCAGACCAAAAGGTTGCCAGTTCGATTCCCAGTTAGGGCACATGCCTGGATTGTGAGCCAGGTCCGTAGGTGGGGGCATGAGAGAGACAACCAATCCCTGTTTCTCTCTCCCTCTTTTTCCCTCTCTCTAAAATAAAGAAATAAAATCTTTTAAAAAATAAAAATAGAAAAATAAATCCAACTGTTGATAAGTCAACTGTTGATGAGTCACCACACATTATAAATGGGTAGGTGGGTGTGTAAATGGATGGACAGGAGGATTATAGATGGATGAATTACAGATAGATAGGTGGGTATGTGGATAGATAGATGGATGTATGCACAATAGATGGATAATTATAGATAGATGAGTAGATTATAGATAGATGGATTATGGATGGGCAGATGGGTATGTGGATAGATAAATTAGTGGATGGGTAGATGGCTGGATGGCTGGATGGATGACAGATGGATGGATTATGCACAGGTATGTAGGCATGTGAATGAATAAATGAATGGGTGGGTGGGTAGGTGGATAGATGAATAAGTCAATAATAGATAGATAGGTAGGCAGACTATGAATGGATTGGTGGGTATTTGAATGGGTGGGTAGGTGGGCATATTCATAGGTGAATGAATGGATGGAAGAATGCGGTAGTTGGGAGACAGATACATAGATGAGTGGGTGAATGGGTATATGACTATACAGTAACTCGTCAGAGACTTGCCTTGAACATACACATGTCCTATGTGGTCCCTACAATCCCCAAGCCTTGGTTTTCCCATCTGCCAAAGGGGCCCCCTGCTTTCATCTCCTGCATAAGGATCCTGCTGTAAGGATCACGGAAGACTGTGTTGGGAAGACAGTCTGTGAATTTCCAGAGGCAAGCTGACTTGGGATGCCCTTTTCACCTTCCCCCACCTGCCAGTCACTGAGCCCATGAAGCCCCATCCTTTCACGTCCAAGGCTGGCTATAATCTACTGTCACACGGTTTTTTTCTGGCTGGGACTAAGGCAACTGTCTATCCATCTATCCACCAATAATATGATAAGAGTCACCACATATGATAAGCCTCCTGGGGCAGACAATGGCAATGGGCAAAGAGAGATGGGTTCAAGTTCCAGCTCTGACTCTCACAAGCTATGTGACCTTGGATGAGTTACTTCGCCTCTCTGGGCATCTGCGTACTCTGTATGGAGATGGCCTGTATGGTCCCCCCGGGCTATCAACTCAAAACTCCCAGTCCTCACCCACTGCTTCCCCATCCCTCATCATTCCCTGAGCAGCTGCCCTGGACCCTTCAGTGCCTCTCTTGGGCCTTTCACTCTCAAAACTGATGGGGAAATTGAGGCTCAGAGAGGCTGCATCAGAGACCACTGCCTAGAACTGGGAATTCCCACGGCCAGGGCTTGTGCCTAGGTCTCTAATCTTATGCCTGTCTCCTTGTGTGGGCCCACATTGTGCCTGGCCCTGTGTGCTCAGCTCTTGGCTTCAGTTATTCCAGCCTTCAAGGCACCACCCTAAAGGATAGATGATTCTTACTTCTGGACAAATAGAGAAACTGAGGCTGAGAGAGGTTAAGTCCCTTGCCCCAGGTCACCTAAGAGCTGGACTCTTAGCTGAGAAGGTGTCTGTCACAGGGCAATGGGAGCCAAAAAAGGTTAGGGAGAAGGGATGAGGGTGGACAGCCTGCCCCTCCCAGCTTCCTGCTGGTCACCTGGCCTGCCCCAGGCTCTCTCAGCCTCATTCCTGACTCTCTATCTCCTCAAAGGGATTTTCTCTGGACACACAAATCCAGTCTGTCGGATTGGTTCTCACCCATAAGGGAGGCAAGATTAGCTCTATCCTATAGAGAAACTGAAGTGCAGAGAAGTGACTTGCCCATGATTACAAAGCAACTGAATGAGTGGCACCTTGGAGACAAGAACGCAGGTCCCTGGATGCCCTGCCCAGAGCTCCTGCTGCCACCCTGCAGCAGCCCGTGATGAGAGTTCAGCCAGCTGGAGTTTACTAGACGTTCTCCTGGGTCATGCATGGTCACAGTCCTGGATGCAGTAGTCTGGGTGGGAGGGGGACAGGGTTTACACACAACAGAGGGGCAGCCAGAGCCCAAACAGGCCAGACTGGCCCTCAGCCTCCCAGACAGCAAGGGCAGGGCCTGGACCAACACTGGAGCACCCCCACACCTTCCCGCCAGCGCCAACCTGTGAGCCAACGCCAGGGCTGACACCTCCCAGGGAACAGGGCAAGCCACCTCCCCTTCCTGAGGCCCAGCTTCCTTCAGCACAAAATGGGCTAATGACTAGACTCCCAGGGGATGTGCAGTTCAATGTGATGAGGGAGTATGCTCTGGGCACAGGGCCTGGCACAGCAGGGCTCCAGAAGAAGGCAGCTGTCGTCATTGCCAACATGTCATCAACCCTCCTAGGAGGGGTGGCACACAAGGGGCAAGAGGGTCCTTATTCCAAAATTCAAGGCCTGGCCACTCTCTCAGCTTACTGTGGACCTCTCCCTGGGCCTCAACCTTCTCATCTGCAAAATGAGTAGACTTCACCTACCTCGGGAGCCTGCCAAGTAGGTAAACTGAGGCCCTGCCCCAGTGTGTGGCACACAGTAGACCCAGAGTCAGCACCAGGTCCTCCCAGTGTTCTCTGACAGGGGTCTTCCAGCTCTGGCAGCTGGCACAGGCAGCTCAGAGCAGAAGCAGGGGTCCCCAACAGGATTCAAGCAGGCACATCCCAACCCTCCTACTTGGCCCCAAGTGATGCTCTCCAAATGTGCCACAGCAGTCAACTAAGCAAGAGAACAATGAGCTTCCTCCTCCAGGGAGCAGCCTAGCTCTCTTGCTTCTCTGTGCTTGGGAGAGTACTGGCCAGCAGGCAGCGCTTGCTAAGTGCTGGCTGCAGACACCACAAGTGCCCAAAACCCTTCAGGCCCCGTCCCCCCATTCCATAGTCTGGAGACAGCGGCTGGGCATACTGACCCCAGTGGAAGGTCTCACCAAGTCTCCAGGAGGAGCAAACATCTATCCTCTGATACCTGAGGGAAGCCAGGGCAGGAGGTTCTGGCAGGGGTGGATGATGGGTCAGGCCAGGCACCAGGGAATGTTTCTGGGGGTATTTTTATCTCGAGAACATCCTTCTGTAGGGGGTGGGGGCAGAAGAGAGATAGAGTGTCCTTGGTCCCAGGCCTCTGGGAACAGCAGAGGACAGAGGTCCCTGAGCACTCTGCTAGAGTGGCTATTTCAGGCAGCGCCCCCTCCCAGGGAAGGCATCTGACCCAGCTAGGGCATGGAGGGGCTTCCTGGAGTGAGCAGCAGAAGCAGAAAGAGCACAGCCTGAAACCAACCACAATACAATGAGTGGGGCTCCGAGGTCCGCAGACCAAGGAGCACACCTGGCTCTGTTCTTCACACACTGGGCATCAGCCAAGGCCTCCTTGCTTCTGAAATTTCCAGTTCCTATTTGCCAGTGAAGGGCTGGCCCTTCACTGGATCAGGGGATGCAGGTGGTGTAGAGAAACAGGCAGGGGTACACCCTAATAATGGGGAAGGAGGTGTATCGAGTGCCTAGGTGCACAGGCACTGCAGCCAAAGCACTATACCAAAACAGGAAAGAGACTGGGGCTCTGAGTGGCCATGAGTGCATATTAATGAGCTTGGACTGGATCCCAAAGGAGAGTTTGAAAGTATGAGTTCTGGGGCAATATGGGTTGGGCTCCTATCTTGTCTCTGTCCCTTCCTATATGACATTGGGCAAGTCATATAACCTCTTTGAACTCTAGTTTTCTCACCTGTAAAATGGCATTAATTATGGTATATATCTCATGGGGTGATGATGGTGCTTCAGCAAGTTAATACATGGAAGTTGACTAGCTGGAAATCTCCACCCCACCCCCCGCCAACACACACACACACACACACACACACACACACACACACACACACTCTCCCTCTCTCTCTCTCTCTCTCTCTCTTCCACCATCACATCTCTGAGTCTGATTCATGCTGGAGAGAGCTCACAGGCCCCTGGGAGGACCTCAGTTGGACCTCACTCCAGGCAGGAAGGAATGAGCAGACGGACAGAAAGAACTCCAGGGGTAGTAACCCAGTGAACAAAGACTTGTATTTTTCTTACAGCAGTAAGTTTTCAAGTTTCAACCCAATTTGAGTCTCAGACATTTCTTAAGTGCCCAGGATGTATGTGCATGGGATAGCAAATACTTGAGATTAAGTAACAAGAAATATCCTGGGACCTGGAGAACATTATGCTAAGTGAAATAAGCCAGTTAGAGAAAGACAAATACCATATAATCTCACTCATACATGGAATCTAATGAACAAACGGAAATAACAAGCAAAATGAAGACAGACTCATAGAGGGCAGGCTGACAGCTCTGGGAGGGATGTGGTAAGGGGGTGGAGGGATTGAGCAAAAAAAGAGAAAGGACCCATGGACATGGACAATAGTGCAGTGATTGTGGAGAGTAGGGGGAGGTGGGTGGGTGGAGGTGCAAGAGGGCATAAAGAGTTTAAACAGTAATGGAAAAAAAGCAATTAAAAAAAAAAGAACATCCGGAACCAAAAGAAAAAATACCATGAATAAACAGGATGGAAAATTTGCCAACATAAAAATATTTATGATGCTGTTTATTGAAACCCACCATAAAAAAATAAAAGGTATAAATGCTTTGTGTCTTTGATGTGTGTTATTAAAAAATAAAGATTGATGTACTTAATGTACAAAGTGCTCTTATAAATCCACAAGAGAAAAGGACACACACTAGGAATAAACTGAGGGCTGGGCTCCCCACTGAGGGTCATGCAATCCTCAGCAAGTGATGTCTCAGGAATGTCCACACCTTAGAACCTCAGTGTAAGCTGGTTCCTCACTGCAAAATGCCTTGCCCTGTCTTCTGGAAGTCAATGCATCCTTTGAGCTCAGAGGACGCCTCCTCCTCTATGAGGCCTTCCAAGATGCCCCTGGGTTCACCGGTGCTCCTTGCCAAGTCCCCATAACATGTTTCTTGGGCCCCTAGAACCAGTACCTGCCTTCAGTGAGTACCTGGCATTGCATCAAAGATTATTCCAGGTAGGATGGCTTAAGCATCTTTGACAAAGGAGGAAACAAGACACAGAGATGTGTACAGCCTTGTCCAAGGTCACCAATCATTAGCCACAGAGCTGTGTCTGCCACTGAGGTATCTTACCTCTGGTCCCTCTGTGCTCCAGCCACCTCCTCCCTTAGGAGCCCTCCAGGCCTGCTTGTCCCTATGGGGGTGGGGGTGGGGGGGGCGAGGAGCCCCACCTTGGAGGTCATATTTCCTCAACATGGGCTGGGCGCAATGTGAGGCCTGTCTAGGCAAAGGCCAGGCAGGACCATGCCCTGAGCCCCCAGCCTCTCTCCTGCAATGACCCTAAAGCTCTGCTGGGGGAACGCAGGGACAGTTGTGTTCTCAGTATCCCTTTTCTTTTCTTCCTCATTTTGTAAATTTGGCTTTGTTGGGGGATCAGAATATTCCCTGGGAGGGCCTGACAGGCCTCTGAGGGTCGTAGGGTTCATTCATCTGGCATGGCAAAAGCCTGAGTTCTGAGATCAGAAGCCCAGAAAATAGGGTGGGCCCATCACTCCACCCAAGGTTCCCCTTACAACCCAGCTCTGAGAACTGCCAAGGCCTCCACCTGCTCACCAGAACCACACTCAATGTTTACTCACTCAGCTCCTGCGCTTCTATGTGCCTGTGGCTGACATCTGAATGGGGCAAGACAAACAAAAACCACATTGAGGAGAAAAAAACCCAGGTTATGCTGGAGGCAGGGTAGGCACTGTCCTAGAGGTCAGGAAAGGCCCCTCTGAGAGAATGTGGGAACAGCAATTCTGGAACAGCAGGGACAAAGGCTCTAACACTGGAATGTTGCTCTGTGTGTTCAAGAAACTGGAGGGAGAGCAATGGGGCTGGAGCTAAGTGCCAGGGATGGGGCAGAGTAGGTGAGAGGGAGCAGCAATCGCTCAGAGAGGGCCTGGGCCCTCTCCCTCATTTACCATGCCCCAGAAATGGCACTCAGAGGAAATGCTTCCCATCTCCCTGCTCTGCGCACATGCCAGGCCCTCTGCACAATGCCCTCTCTTCCTCACTCCTCCTCCACCTCCTATGCATCCTTCAACACCCACCCCCAAGTCCCGACCACTTGTGCTTCTATCAGTCCTAGGCCAGACCATTCTGGGCACCAGTTACCTATCCCTCTGAGTGTCCCCCAGCAGCCAGGAGGCCCCTGAGGCCAGGGCCTAGGTCTGACTGTCTGAAACCTGGGACAAGTTCCCAGGAGGAGGCTAAGGAGGGCAACAGGAACCAGGTGTCACAGCCCCTCAGGAGTCTAATCCAACTGTGTCCTTGAGGCCTGCACTGTTACATGGCAGGCAGGGCTATAGTCCATGCCAAGACCACTTCGGTCCCAACTTGTCACAGGACCTTGCCCTGTCTGGGCCTCAGTTCCCCTGTCTGTCAAATCAGAAGCTCCTCTAGGTCCTGGTCACATTTCTGGTTTCCTCTGTGATCCTATGTGGGTTCTCCCATGTGTTGTGAACATCAAAAGTACCCACAGCCAAACAGGTGGAGACTGTGGCCTCCCCTATGAAATGGTGGGGTTGCCTGGTCTGTGTCTTCCTCGTTCATTCATTTATTCCACAGCCCATCTTCACTGAGCACCAGTCATTCGAGGCCTCGTGTGAGGCACCATGTGAACAGAGTAGAAAGCTCCTGCTGCCTCAGTGCTCAGAACAGATAGGAGAGGACACAGACATTTCAGGGGAAATGAATAAATGGAAAAGATTCAGGCTGCAGGGGGTGCTGGATGACCCCCGCCCCCCCCCCCAAGGGAGCTGGTTGGGAGAGAGCCAAGGCTTGGAACAGGCAAGGAGGAGCTGAGGTTTGAGGGAAGAGGTTCAGCAGGAGGGAAAGGGAAGATGAGGTCTGATAGAGAAAGGGTGGGGTGGGCAGGTAGGGGGGTCTTGCATGTGACCCATCTATAATGTCCAAGGCCAAACCCAAAGTCCTTTGGGAGTCTTCCCAGGGCCTTGGGCCAAGAACACAAGCCTGAGGTATTTTCTGGAACACAAGGAAAGGTATTGACAGCATCACCCTTCCATGCATTACCTCACCTTTCCTGAGTGAGGTGCAAGCTGTTCTTGGCACAGTCTCATGTACAATGAGGCTCAGGATGGGAAGGCATTCACTGCTAGAGGGTGACTGAACTGACATTCTGACCCCACAGTTGTCTCACACCAACCTCACCAACCATGCAAGCCTTTCCAACCCTGAGGAACTGAAACTGTACACCATCATGCATGAGGCATGCCCAACATTTGATACATGCTACTTGGGTTCATACAATCATGTCTTTCAATAGAGACAAGAGACTAGACTCAGAGAGGGTGAGTACATTGCCCAAGGCCACATGGCCAGTCCACAGCAGAGCTGACATGAGAATCTAGGACTTTGAGGGCCATGGGAACAGAGACCCTGCACTTGACCACATACACCTGATCCTAATGTCCCTAGGTGAAACGAGTCTCTCTGGATATCCCAGGACCACCTCCTAGTCGAATGGCTCCCACTGCCTGTCCCTCATGGCTAACTGATACTATGGGGACACAGGGGCTATAGACAGCCTAGGGCTGGTGGGCTGAGGGACTGGCATTTAGACCTTGTTTGGCCCCTGCTGTGCTATGTGACCTTGAGCCACTGACCCTCTCTGAGCCTGTTCCCAGAAGAATGAGGTAAGATTAAGGACATCTGTCCTAGAACAAAGGGTCTTACCAGCAGGTCTCTGCCCTGAGAGCAGGTGAGGCAGCTACTGAGAGTCCAGGAAAAGTTTTCTCTCTCCTGAAGCTTTTATTTAGTGCCCAACAACCTTAGGAGAGACTGCCTGGGTCTCTCTGTGCTCCAAAAGGAAGAAACGGGGTAGAGCATCCAGTGGCCCACAGTGACAGGCCAGCCAATGCCAGAGGGGTTGTCACCTCCTAAACAAGGCACACTGGAGAGGCCATGTGCATCTAGTGGCAGGGGCACAGGGCCAGAGCTGAGAGGATGACTGAGGGTGCTCCCCCTTTCCACCTGCACATCAGCATCTTCCAGCAAAGGGGGGGCGGGGATATGTTAGGGTGAGATAGGTATGGATTCATCTTATGCCTGGTCCTGGCCTCTAATTGCTCTAACTTGCCCTGTCTCCACCTCTAAGGTGCACATTTGCATTATTAGTCCTTGCCTCAATTTCCACACTGGTTAAATAGGCCTAATGTTAGTGCCTCCCTGTTACAACTGTTGGGAATTAATGAAGTTAGTGGATGCAAGGTATCCAGGTCATGGTCCAGTACACAACGGGTGCACATGTGTGCACCATCCTTTCACGAACACACCACCTGGAATATAGTGCATGCTATTCTAGGATTGTCAGGGATATATGTGCACCTGGCCCCACTTTGCATTTCCCAGAAATAGACCTCGAGTCAGAGACTTGGGAGCGGGTAGTTTAGGAGGTGACCCAGGGAAAGAAAGAGAGCGAAGGATAACAGTCAGTACCAAGTGTGTTGATGAGCACCTCACCGTGGCAGGCACCAGGGCTCTGGCCCACTCGTGCCTAAAACTTGCGCCTTCATTATCCCCCCTGTGGCAAAGAAGCCCCGTGGTGCTGGGGTGGGAGGTGCTGCTGTGGCCTGGTGTTGTCCACTGAGGGTGGGAGGGCAGGGGGGGTGACTGGTGGCCAGAGGAGCTGCTCATGCAGAGGTGAGGACGCGGGGAATGAAAGTGCAAGGTATGAAGTAGGCAGTCCAACAGCTCGTGTCTCACATGCAGTGGTGTGTGGATGTCAGCTCTGCACCTCTGCTCCTCTGTGGGAAAACTCAGTGCACAGGTCCTCATGGGGACAAACCTGTGCCAACACCAGCACTGGTGCTGGACACTTGGGGCTAGGTCTCTGTGTGTCTGCTTTTGCACACAGGAATGTGTGTGTTTGAGCTTTGTGCACACATGTATGTACCAGGTGTGGTAAGTAACACACATGCTGACGAGCCCAGGCTATGTGCATGTTCGTGCACCACAGTCCCTCGCCCAACCCTGGCAATGCAGATGGTCTGGTCACCTTGGCAACACGGCAGGAACTGGTCACGCTGGGACAGCCTGGGTTCAAACCACTGAGCCCAAAAAGGCTGAGAAGGAAAAAAAAGAGCTGGAGGGATAGGAAGGGGTCAGCTCTGTTCACAGCTGACCGACCTGCACCAGGACCTGCCCCAGGACCTGCCCCATCCTGTCCCAGATGAAGGCTGCTGGGAGCTGGGATGCAGGTGGGAGGCCCTCTGTGAGGCTTGACTGGCCATGTGTCCCCAGTGTAGGAACTCTTCAGAGCACTGGGGAGCCCACCTCAGAGGACAGCAAGCAGTATGAGGTGCCTTCCCACATTACCCCTACCCCACCACCATGCCTCTGTAGGATCTGGGGAGGGCCTGCTCCCAGATTCACTGAACCTCAGAGAAGGGCACCCCAGACACCAGGCACTTTGTATGCCAAGGGACACTGGGCCACTCAGCACAGAGGTCACCTTCTCTGGACAGTTAATGCACTAATTGTACAAGCTACCCTATGGCTAGTCCATTAGTCGTGTGATGATTTATTCACGACCTCCTATCTCCTTCTTGTCCCCATGGCCAGCTCATCAGCCTCACTACCTCTGCTGGCAGGCCTCAACCCACAGACGCTCTCCCCTAATCTCACTTGAAAATGTTGCGTGCTATTTATAGTCCATCAGACAGAGTGCATGAGGATGAGAGTGCTGTGATCACTGCTCATGGGTAGCCAGAACTGAACCCCACAGGGGTGTCTGGGAAGCGGACTCGGCTTTCTAGGCAGATGCCTGTGGTTTCTCCCACTCTTTGAGGGCAACTCTTGCTTGAGAGCCCGTGGCAGGCCATCTGCTCATTGTGTCCTAAGGAAGTCCTGTAGGAAAGAGTCTGCTATTATCCCCATCTGCCAGATGAGGAAAGTGAGGTTCCGAGAGGCGAAGTGACTTACCCGAGGCCAACAGTCTGTTATGCAAAGTAAAGGTGGTGACAAAAGCTAGGCAGAAGACACCAGAGCCTGTGCCTTTACTGTGCAGCATTTGGCCTCCCTGAGTCCCAGAGTGGCCTTCTGAGATAGGCCCCGTCATGATCCCTGTTTTACGGATAAGGAAACCATAGCTCAGAGAAGTGAAGTAACTTTCCCAGGGCTGCACAGCCAAGAATGGACACTAGACAGATGACCTTGACTAATAATGTGTTCCAATCCTTGCCCTGGGTCATTCTGTTGATGTGCCCATGGAGCAGCACCCCCAAAAATGTGAATGGCTCAGTGCAGCCAGTGAGCACTGCTGCCCGAAACCACAGCCACATGGGGTCTCCTCACCTGACTTCTTCAATGCTTCAATGTCCAGACCTACCTCCCAATTGCCAAGTGGAGGCCCAGGTCGGCTGGCTCTGGTAGTTCCAAGGACCCAGCTGTCAGCACAGGACAAGTATGAAGAGACCAGGAATAACAATGCTGGCCTCTCCTCGTCAACTCACAGAGAAGGGGCCCCTCGCCCGGTTTGACAGGCCCAGCCATGTCCACACTGGGCTGGGAATTCTGAGAACCCCCCAGGGCGTCCCATAATCCCTAGCCTCTCCTGAGACTTCCGAGAACCGAGCCAGCTACAATTTCAAATCACAAATCTGGAAGTTGGGTGCCAAAAGTCCCTCCAAGGGCAGGACTGGACATGCAAGGACTTGGTGGCCAGCACAGGGTCTGCAAGCAGTAATTGCCCAGCTAGGAGGTGCTGTGACTGGCGTTCATGTCATTTGCACAGCCTAAGGCAGCACACTTGCTTGAATACAGACTGCACAGGTTTTGCTGTGGCTGACTCTGAGTTCAAATCCCAGTTCTATGATACCCTGGTTATATATCTCAGGCACCCAGCTATATATTCCCTGAGCCTTAATTTCCTAGCCTGGAGGATGTCACTCCTTCCCTACAGGGTTGTGGAGACAAAGCAAGTCCAGGTGCATACAGCACTTATCTCCAGCCTCAACAAGCCCTAAGAGCCAACCAGCCCCTCATACTTGATTCCAACTCTAAGGCCAGAGCAGTTGACACTTCTGAGTGACCACCCAGCCAGTGCCTACCATCTAGGGACCCAGAATAACCACTGTGCCAGACCTGACAGGGACTCAGAAACAGCAGGAATATAGCCCAGCTTGGGGTGGGGGAGGGTCCCCAACCAGCCTTAGAGGCCCAGAGGCTTAGGGACCCAGAAGACAAGCTGTGCCTTGGCCACACAGCAGGACAGGGCAGGGCAGGGCAAGGCAGGCTCTGCCCAGAAGCAGCTCTGCCCACTCACCCTAAGTCAGAACACACTTGCCCTCTTCCCAGGCCCGTCCACAACCCCTGCCTGAACCCCGACCATGTTCAAATAGCAGCTCTGCCACTCTGGTGTGGCAGATCTTAGGCAGGTCACTTCCCCACTTGGGGCCTGCTTCCCTGCCTGTAATATGGGGGTACTAAGATGTGATTCTTGTGAGGAATACTAAGTTCATAAACTGCTTAGAACTGTGCCCAGCATAGAGAAACATCATTATCACTATCATTAGCACTTTTGGGCAGCATGCTGTGTATTCATAGTCTGTACACAGGCCTGCTAGCTCCAGAGGTCCTCGTGCATTTCCAGGCACCCCTTTTCCTTGGCTCCAGCAAGTTCTGAAAAGTGTTCCTAGAAAGAAAATGAACTGACATTTTCTAATGGTTCATCTCTGGCAACACTGAACTCCCCGCCACTTCCACTTCCATGCCTTTGCTCAGGCTGTTCCCCCTACCCCACCCCACACCCACAGGGCCCAGACCCCAGCTAGCCTCTGGCACAACCTCCAGTCCCCCAGGATGGGTATGGGAACTCATCCAACCCTCTGAAGCCTCTGGGTTTCTCCCTGTCACAGCTCTGACCACACTAGGCATTCCCTCTGACCCCAGCCTCCATATGAGCTTCTAGTCCTAACTCAGTCTGGAGGCCTCCAGCACAGTGCCAGGCATGGAGCAAGGTTTCCAAGGCTGTATTCAGAACAAGAACAATCTGTAATGAGATCCCATGTTTACCAAGCAGGCACTGTACACCAGGCCTTGTCCACAAGTGCTCTGCCTAGAGTCTCTCATTTAAGCCTCACAAGAATCCTAGGACACAGATATTATAATTTTACAGGCAAGGAAACTGAGACACAGAAAGGTGGCCTAAGAACACTGCAGACTTCACATGGAACAGAGCCAGGATAAACTCCCCTCTCTGCTACAGCTCATGGGGCAGGCAGGGGAGGCCAGCACTGGTGACCAGCAGTGTTCCGCAGTGGGGATGGTCCCCTTGCCCCACCAAACCTAACCTCCAAGGAGCCCTGCTCTGCAAGTCACCAGCCCATATGCAAGTGTGAAAGCAGGACAGAGGAGAAGTAGGGCCATGGGGCTGGCTTCAGGCCTGTGGAACTGCATCGTGCATCCGGGCCTCTTTGGCCTCACCTGTAAAGTGGAAGGACTGGGATGAGCAGGCACCTAATACAGAGTGGGTGGTCAGCAATCAGTCCTGGAAGAAAGACTCCCCCCTGGGCCCACTGACCTCCCTCCGCTCATGTCTCTCTCCCCTGGTGGTAGGTCAACCCAGATAGGGGTCTGAGGCCCCCAGGGGGACGTTAAAGGGCCTGGTGCCAGATCGATTGCCTGCAGACGACATTGGCTCCGTGAGCAACACAGGCAAAGCACCTGAAGCACTAGACAAAGGCATGGAGCTGCACAGGCTCTTGCATACCAGGAAGAGCAGCCTAGGGGCAGGGGTGAGCAGAGCCCGCTCTGAGGGCAGGCAGTCAACAGCTCTAGACAGACTATGTGGGACACCGATGCCGGGCTCTGACAGCTGCCCATCAGCCAGAGCTTGACCCTGATTACCCTGAACCCTGAGAAAGAAGACACCTATTTAAGAAGGAATTCTGGTGGCTAAATGGGCTCATATTTTTAAAAACAGAGCCTAGTAGCCATTTCTACACAGGGCCTCTAAAGCAAACTGCACTTCATGGAAAAACTTGCACTGCCTGCCTGCATGCACTGTGTCCCTGCCACCTGAGCAGCCCTTCTAAAGGAGTTCATGGAATCCTATTTCAACCAATAGGATGGAGGTTTTCCCCATACAGAGGAGCTGTGCAGCTCTGACCAACAAGAGTGGATCTATTATGACTAATCAGGACAGTGTCCTTTGGACCAATCAAACTGTGAAAATTTGGAGCCCTCATTTAGGACAGACCAATCAGGGATCAGGGGTGGAGACTTCCACCTACATAAGCCAGCTCCCTTCTGGCTCTGGGAATGTACTTTCCCTTTCCATCAAAGACCAAAGATGGCATTTCCCTGGCTAATGCATCACCAGAGCTGAGCAGACCAAAGAACAGAACAGATGAACACTGCACAAAGCAGACTAGCGCAGAGGAGAGCAGAGCTGTCTACCTGGAGAGGGGCCTGGCCCCAAGGCTATGTCACAGCCATGCTGTCATGCTACATCACAACTGAGGCGTGCCACAGCCGTGCTGTTTCCACAGCTCTGCTGTATCACAATCGAGCTGTTTTGCACTGAATAAAGTTTCCTTTTTCACTGCACCCCAAACTGGAGATTCCTGTTGGTGTTGAATTGGTGCCAATGACCACCAAGAGTTAACAACACCTAGGCCAGGGCTCAGTAGAGCACCTGGGCCCCCCCAAATCCCTTAAACCTGAGCCTCAAGTCCTCATTTGTAAATGGAGATAAGAGGAGAAAGGCACCTTCCAGGGTTACGTGTGAAAGCAACTGTCCTATCCTGAGACCTGGGAACCTGCACTCTCCCTCCAGCCGAGTGTGTGTGTGAAGGGGGAGTGTTGGGGGGCAGGAGGATAGGTGAGCTAGAGAACTTGGGAGTTGGGGAGATGCAGACAGACAACAAAAGACTCAAAAGACACATGGTCTTGCCCTGGCTGGTATAGCTCAGTGGATTGAGCGCGGGCCTGCAAACCACACGATCGCGGTTTGATTCCCAGTCAGGGCACATGCCTGGGTTGCAGGCCAGTTCCCGGCAGGGGACTCACGGGAGGCAACCATACATTGATACTTCTCTCCTTCCCTTCCACTCTAAAGATAAATAAATAAATTCTTAAAAAAAAAAAAGACACATGGTCTTGAAACTCCAGCCCTAACCTAGAAGCAACCTGGGTCCTTCCACAGAGTGGTGGGCAGGGCAAGAGTGGCCAAAAGTTACTGAGGGTCAGAACATGGGGGACTGGGAGTCCAAGCCATGTAACCCTCACTGCCTGCACTACCCTCCCCAACCTGTGCCCTCATGTCACACCCACTCCACTGGTCACAGCACACACAGCCAAGGAACCCTGGTCTCCACTGCCCATGCCTGCCATTAGGCCTTCCATCTCTCTCCGCGGTCCACGTCCCTTTACACTGCCCCCAAGCTGGATCCCTCCCTGTGGGCCACAGCCTATCTATGCTATTTGCCATCCAGATAGCCTGACCCTGCCTACACCACTGGCCCCAGGCCCCACCCTCTGAACCCACTTGCCTAGGTTCCACCAATTGTGAGAAAGGGAAAATAGAAAGGAGTCCATAAATCCTCTCAATAGCACTTAGCCTAGCACTCCCAGGCCAAGGGGAGCCAGCTGGCTTGGATCCCCTCCAAATCCAGCCACTGGGCACAGTCTTAGTGGGGGACTCCCACCAGCCTTTCAGTGCTGACAGGCTAATTAGGGGTAGGGGGATCAGCTGGGCCGGTGTCTCTTGCCTCAAACAGCTACAGCCTTGTGGGGAGCAAGGGGATGGTGCACAGAGGGAGAGAACCTGTGGAGGGAAAGCTGTCCCTTGCCTGGCTTTTTACTTACCCCACTGAACCAGGCAGACACAAGCTTCCTGGGAAGCCCCGCCCACTGAACTGAGCACTGCTGAGCACACACATGTCCATGTCCATAACCCTGTAAGAACACGCAGAGCGTTTACTGTGTGCCAGGCCCACAGGCACCCCTGGACATGTAGCCCCACTAGGAACTCTAGTGGGCAGATATTTCGATTTTACACCCAGGAAACTAAGGTTCAGAAGAGCTCTGTGGCATGCCTAAACCGCTTCCTGCAGAAGTCACTGCCACTCAGGAAGTGCAAGAGGAGGGGACCCCCCCTTCAGAAAGCCCCCTGCACAGACCACAAACCTGACCATCTACAAAAGGCACCTGGGTTCACTGGAAGGACAGCACCAGCATGTGGAGACTGTGTTCTCACATTCACTGTGCAGATGGGAAGCCCAGATGGTGAATCAGTGGAGCCAGGAAGTAGCCTTGCCAAAAGGCGGAAGGAAGCCCAGCTTAGCCCTCCTCACCCGTGGAGTTGTCCTGTGCATTTCTGGGTGGTCATCCTTGGTGCCTCTGTAGCAGCTTCATCTTCTCTCAAGGAGTGGGACAGAGGTAGGGAGGGAACAGAAGCTCTGGAGAAGGTGGGAGCTCAGCTCTGGCCAGGGAGAATCTGAGGCACCTGCAGACACCTCAGGGAAACCCACGTGGGCAGGTGGGTGGCTGAGTCTGGAGGTAGGAGAAAGGAATGGACTAGAGATGAAAACTGGGAGCTGGGTAAGGGATGGGCTCAGTTGTGCAAGGGAAGAAGGGGACACCCCGGTGAGCAGACCTCAGGGAGGAGGCTGAGTCACAGGGTTAGAAGACAGGTTAGGTGCCAAGCCCCTGAGGTGTTCCCAGGGGATCGAGGGCATGCAGGATGAAGACTGGAAGTGACCATGAACCTCAGCAGTTTTGCTGGCATCACAAAAGTAAATGCCAAGAGAAGCAATTGAAGAAAGCGAGTGGGGACACCACCTGGGAGGTGTGTAGTTCCCGACAGAGAGAAGTGAGGCGGGAGCTAGGGGGCTCCAGAGAGGTGCTTTAATGTTGGAAGATGGCTTTCAGAGGTAATATGAGGGGGCACCCTCAAGAACGGAATTCATTTCTTTTAAAAATTATGTACTTAGCCCTGGCTAGTGTAGATCAGTGGACAGAGTGCCGCTCTGAGAACCAAAGGGTCACAGGCTCAATTTGCAGTCAGGGCACCTGCCTGGGTTGTAGGCCAGGTCCCCAGTAGGGGGCGTGTGAGAGGCAACCATACATTGATGTTTCCCTCTCTCCCTTCCCCTCTCTAAAAAATAAATAACTAAAATCTTTTTAAACAGTGTGTATTATTCTCTCATGTTTAAACTTCAGTCACCTTCAAAGTACTGAAGTACTTCCATTTGTGCAGCACACTTACCAAGCCTTTTGCCACTGCTCAAAACAGTTTTTGAACTCATCGATTTTGATGCTTTTTAGCGCTTCTGCCATTTTTTGTTTCACCTCTTCCACATTGGCAAAACATTTCCCTTTGAGGATTTTTTTTCATCTGAGAAAACAAAAAAAAAAGTCGCTGGGTGCAAGATCCAGTAAAAAGGGAGGGTGGGGAATGAGGATCACGCCGTTGGGTCAAAAACTGCTGAACGTTCAGCAAGGAGTGGGCAGGTGTGCTGATACTGCACCGATTATGAAATGGGCAAACCTGTTCAGAGAGTCTTCAAAAAGAATCCACTGAAGCCAAATGCAGCCTCTCACAACAATGCCAAGTAGTGCACTGATACGGATTCCACTCACCTAGCAGGGGAAGCCTGTGCTACAAGGGGCCCGCCAGAAGAAAATTCCAGTTTTATTAGGGCTCCCTCTCATATGTTTTCAGAAGCTTAGACAGAGAACTACCACAGGACCAGCCGTCTCACCCTGAGGTATACACCCAAGAGAATTGAAAACAGGGGCTCAAACAAAACCATGTGCACAACTATTCCCAGCAGCATCATGATTCGCAGCAGCCAAAGGTCCATCAACTGCTTAAGGATAAACAAAATGTGGTGCATCCATGTAGTGAAGCCTCCCTCAGCCATAAAAAGGGCTGAAGCGCTGATCTACGACATGGGTGTTGTAGACACAATCCTCGAAGTGAGAGAAGCCACACTAAAAAGGCATTCTTGCGTGACAGTCTCTGGTTGGTCAGGCAGGATCTGTCTCCAGACCCTGGATTCAGGGCCCAACCGATACCTAACCTGGAGGGTGGAGGAATGCCTGCAGGGCAATCCAAGACATCCTCGGTGACAATCTCTGGTCTGGTTGTCTGGTTGTCTGTCCTGCAGGAGACGGATTTTTGTCCTTTGTGTGGACATTTGCATTTCCCTTGTCTTATATGTAAATGTGCTGGGGGGTGGGGGGCGGGGAGGCCGGGGAGGGTGGAGTAGTTTAAATTTGATTATCAAATACAGCCCCTAGGGTGCACTCATACTTTGGAACTGGATAAAAAGAGCTCTGTTTGACTAAAAGGAATTAAGCTCTTGTCCTGGCTGGCATAGCTCAGTGAACTGAATACCAGCATACAGACCAAAGGGTTGCCAGTTCAATTCCTGGTCAGGGCACATGCCCGGGTTGGGAGCCAGGACCCCAGTTCGGGGTGAGAGGCAGCTAGTTGATGTGTCTGCCTCTCTCCCTCTTTCTCCCTCCCTTCCTCTCTCTCTAAAAAATAAATAAGTGAAATCTTTAAAAAGAAAGAAATTAGGCTCTTACATAAATTAAGAAATATAACAAATGAGTCAATGGTAGAAAACTGCTCCAGGCTGGGAGTCTGCTGTGCATTTGGGAGGCACTGTTTTCTCAGTGCAGCCTCTTGACTTCCTCGGGTTTCAGCTTCTACAGCCTCTCCCGGCACCCCCTCCCCACCCTGCTTCCACCCAGGGAGGTCACTGTCTGGATCCACCACGTCAGGGCAGAACTCACAATGGGAAATGGGAATGGCGCCCACTCAGTTCCCTGAATATAGCGAGGCAATTTCATGGAGGAGCCTCACAGCTTCCAGGGGGGAGGGGGGTGATCTGGAAGCAGCAGCACGGAGCAGCCAAGGTTTGGCTGTGGGACTCTGCGGCCAGCCTATGGCCACTGGTGTAAAGACACATGCTTGGGTTACATGGGAAGCATTGCTAGTTATATCACTGAGCTGTTTGAATAAGACTCCCACCGCTTCTCTTCCTCTGAAGGATAAGGGAAGATGACAGGCCCCATCTCTTCAAAGAGTCTCATTGGTATAAGGAGGTGGTCTATTAGTAGGTGGGATTCCAGAAGTTTTGCCAAAGGTGTGGTACAGAAGCCAGATATCCTGGGATTACTGAAAACTAAATAAAACTAAGATCGCTTGATCAGATGGGTGCGAGAAAAAGAGAGAAAAGTCTGCTAAGGATTAAAAATGTAGTTTGAGTCAGCTTTAGTGGACTGGCAAAGTGGAGCAGGTGGAATCAGCCACATGTATGTGTTCTGAGTAACAGAAGCCAAAAGGTTGGGCTTCCTAGACACGTCGTGTGGGAGGAAGGTGGGAATGATGCAGGAAAATTAATTGCTTTTATCCTGATGGGAAAATCTGTCAAACATTTTGGAGTGGTCAGAGTTTCCTATGCCTGCATGTACACGTGGATATTCGCAGTCAAGGAACCTGGTAGGTACCTGCAGTGACTAGAGAGTAGGGTTGAGAAAGGCCAAACGTTCATTAATATTGGAACACCTATTTCTAGTTGCCCTGGTGGGTCTTTAAAAAGTAATTTACTGGTTCCCTGTCGATTTATATGAAAAAGTATATATCCAGAAGGGTGGTTTTGAGGTCACTGACCCTGGGCAGGAGCATTCCTTGTGTCAGAGCCCAGTCCAATCCAAAAGACTCCTGAGACCAGTTTCCTGTCTGGGCAGCTGCCTGCTAGCTCCTTTTCTCCCCTCCAAAGCTGGGGGGATGCTGGAGTGGGACAGGTGGAGGTGAGAGAGCTCACTCTCTGTACCCACAGACAGGACAAGGTGCTTCTAAGCTGTGTCCCTCCTTGGAAAGTGGCCCTCACTCAGCCTGGGCACAGGCCCCTGTGGCTGTGAGAGTCTGCTGACTGGCAGTATTGTGGGCTGACCCGGCACCAGCCCTGCCAGGAAGCCCAGGGTGGAGCATCCCTGTGCTTTGTCCCAGCAGGGGCATCCATGGGGGCTGGGAACAGAACACCGCTCTGCCACATGTGGGCTGGGACAGAGACAGCTGCAGGGAGGCCATACCACCCAGAGCCATCCTTTCAGCAGACTGGGGCTGCCCTGTGGCAGGTGAGCCAGGCAGCCTGGCCTGCCCTCTGCCTCCCACAGGCCCACGTGTCTGGGACCTGGGGCTGCAGTAGGGGGTGAGTGCTATGCGGGTGTCTGTGGCTGACCCGAAGTGAGGCAAGGTGGTGCCTCATATGAGCAGCCCCCACCGCATGGCTGACTGTCTTTACTTTTCTGTCTCATGACAACTTGTGCCTGCACCTCTTTCCTGTCTTCACTATCAGTTCTGAGCTCCTGTTGTTTTCAAACTGGGGACAAGGGGTGACGGAGCCACAGTCTGTGAGAGGTGGGAACTGTGGGCTGTACATATCTCAGGTGATCTGCTCTTCTCAAGGCTCATCCCAGTGCCTGCTATGCAGTCAGTTTGGGGGACAAAGAGGTTGCCAGTGAGTGGTGCTTTCTCCCCGAAGCCTGATTTTCAGAGGGGTGTTTGCCTCTGAGCTGCAGCTGTGTAGCCGGCTAACTGGGGATGGTGTCTAACAGTATATTTGATCACAAAGCGCCCTGTGCTGTGTGGGCCGGGAGAGGGTGGCTTCACGTGTGTGGCCTTATTCTCCTCCTGTGTGTGTGATTGCGTGTACACACACAGTGCTTATGTCCCCTGGGAGAGCCTGCTGCCTCACAGGGGGCTTTTCTGTGGTGCACTGTCCCAGGGGAGCGGATGCAGAAGGAGCGTGTCCAGCCTCCCTCCCAGGCCCAGATGCCTTACCAGGTGCAGCTCTTTACTCAGTCACCTGGCAACAAACCAGGTTCCTCAGTGCGGCTGAGAAACCATGGGATGCCGACTGCATGTTTTATAGACCTGTCACATCTGGCATCCTTTCCTCCTCTGGGGTCACTGGGCTTCACCCACTGGGCTCACCCTCTCCACAGGGTTACTTCCTGCCCAGATCCTACCTGTCCTAGCAGCTCAATAGGTGACCCCTGAATAAAAACCATGGCTCGGTGTCCTGAATTTTATAGGAAGAGATTCAAATATGATAGCACCTCCCCTTCGCTCCCTTGCTGGCTCCTTTGTCCTCAGGGAGGCTGTCACCCTGGTCCATCTTGCTCATTGGAGGCCCACTGGAGTGTGAGTTTGTGAGTGGCAGGGCCTCTGTCTCCATGGTTCTTCCCGCTGCTGTCTCACCCCTTATGACGCATGCCTCCTGTTAGAGAAGAGCTCTCTTCAAGCCCTTCTGTCCTCAGGACACCCAGAACCTAGGGGCCCCCAAGGCTTTCATAAGTCAGGCAGCCAGAGACTTTCACTGCTCCATGTCCAAACACACACTCCATCCGCAGGAACGTTCAGCAGGAACCAGTTACAGAGGGATGGCCCTCGTCCCTATTCCCTCAAGAACGTGGAGTGAAAAATCTCAGGGAGGAATTGTTAGACGGGGCAAGGATCTCAAGGTCTGGGCCATTCTTACTAAATGCTATTCTTGACTACCGTTAAAATGTATTTTACAGACCAGCTGTAATAGGATGTGCTTGACAGAAACCCAACCCCATAAGTAAGTGTAGGGAACTAAGATAAATGTGTAATTGACCTAATAGTGTATAGAAGCACTTTAGGGATGCAGAGTTTTGGATATAAATTCCCTGTTTTCCTTTACTTGGGGCAAGTAAATACAACTACCTTGCAACAACCACCTCTTGTTTTTGAATTGAGCACCCAAGTGGTGAGTCCCTGGAGTTTGGTAACAATTTCCCACATATCCACCACACCACACAGTGCACAGCACCCCCATTATCAATATCACTCATCAGAGAGTTTCATTTGTTTCAATCTATGAACCCACACTGACACATTATAAATGTCCAAAGTCCACGGTTTACCTAGGGTTCACTCTTGGTGGTGTATTTTCTATGGGTTTGGACAAATGTAGAAGGACTTGTAACCACCATGATAGTGTCATACAGAGTAGCTTCACAGCCCTAAAAAATCCTCTGTGCTTTGCCTATTCCTCTCCCCTTCCCCACCCTGGGCAATCAGTGGTCTTTACTATCTCCATAGGTTTTTTTTTCCTTTTCCAGAGTGGACTGTGGTTGGTATCAGACGGTCTGCAGCCATTTCACCTTGGCTTCTTTAACCTAGTGACATGCATTGAAGGTTCTGTCATGTCTTTCATGGCTTGATAGTTCATCTGTTTTTAGTGCTGAATAATATTCCATTGTCCGGGTGTACCACAGTTCCCTTATCCATTCACCTACTAGGGACGTCTTAGTTGCCTCCAAGTTTTGGGAACTATNGGTTTTTTTTCCTTTTCCAGAGTGGCCTGTGGTTGGAATCAGACAGTCTGCAGCCATTTCACCTTGGCTTCTTTCACCTAGTGACATGCATTGAAGGTTCTGTCATGTCTTTCATGGCTTGATAGTTCATCTGTTTTTAGTGCTGAATAATATTCCATTGTCCGGGTGTACCACAGTTCCCTTATCCATTCACCTACTAGGGACGTCTTAGTTGCCTCCAAGTTTTGGGAACTATGAATAAAACTGCTATACATATCCATGTGCAAGTTTTTGCGTGAACATAAGTTTTCAACTTCCTTGGGTAAATACCAGGCATTATGGTTGCTGGATGGTAAAGTGCCTTCCAAAGTGGCTATACCAATTTGCATTTCCACCAACAATTTAAGTTCCTGTTGCTTCACATTCTTACCTGCATTTGGTGATGTCACAGTCCTGGATTTTGGCTATTCAAATAGATACTGGTATCTGTTTGATTTGCATTTATTTCCCTGACAACATTTGATGTGAAACATCTTTTCAGATGTTTACTTGCCATCCATGTATCTTCTTTGCTGAGATATCTGTTCAGGACTTTGGCCCATTTTTTATAATCAGGTTGTTTGTTTCCTATTTTTAAGCTTTAAAGTTCTTTGTATTTTTGGACAACAGCCCTTTATCAGATGTGTCTTTTTCTCAGATATTATCCCCATGGCTTCTCATTCACTTGACAACACCTTTTGAAGAGCAGAAATTTTTAATTTTAAAGAAGTCCAGTTTATCAGTTATTCATTTCATGAACTGCACCTATGGTGTTCTATCTAGAAAGTAATCACCATACCCAAGGTCATCTAGGTTTTCTCCATCATACTCTAGGAGTTTTACAGTTTTGAATTTTACATTTAAGTCTGCAATCCATTTGAGGTAATTTTTCTGAAGGGTAAGAACTGTATCTTAGATTCATTTTTTTGCATGTGGATATACAGTTGTTTCAGCACCATTTGTTGGGAAGACTGCCTTTGCTTCATTGTATTGCCTTTGATTCTTTGTCAAAGATCCATTGAATGTATGTGGTTCTGTTTCTGGACTCTCTATTCTGTCCATTGATTTATTTGTCTATTCTTTCACCAAAGTCACCCTGTCCTGACTCCTGTAGCTTTATAGGAATTCCTGTAGCATGGGTATGGTGATTACTTTTTATATAGAATACCAAAGGTGCAGTCCATGAAATAAATAACTGATAAGCTGGACTTCTTTAAAATTAAAAATTTCTGCTCTTCAAAAGTCTTAAAGTTGCGTACTATCAGTGTTCCAACTTTATTCCTCTCCTTCAACACTGTGGTGGCTGTTCTAGGTCTTTGCCTCTCTATTGTCCTTAAAATCCACTTAGAATCTGTCAATATCTATGATATAACTCACTGGGATTTGGGTTGGAATTGAATTGAATCTATAGATCAAGTTGGGAAGAACTAACATCTTGACAATAGTATCTTCCTACCCATGAACATGAAATACCTTTCCAGCTATTTGGTCCTTCTTTGATTTCCTTCATCAGATTTTTGTAGCTGTCCTCATGTAGACCTTGTACATAATTTGTTAGACTTGTGCCTAAGTATTTCATTTTTGAGGGGCTAATGTAAATGGTATTTTTAATCTCAAATTCCATTTGTGCATTGCTGATATGTAGGAACGCAATCAACCAACTTTTTAGAAAAATGTATCCATTCATTTCCAGAGAGGGAAGGAGGGCAGGAAGAGAGGGAGAGGAACATCAGGGTGTGTGGTTGCCTTTTGCCTGCCCCCAACTGGGGGCCTGGTCCACAATGCAGGCATGTGCCCCAGGCTGGAAATCAAACCAGCGACCCTTTGGTTCACAGGCCAGCACTCAATCCACTGAGCCACACCAGCCAGGGCCCAACTTTTTAATATTAACCTTGTATCCTGAAATGTTGCTATAATTGCTTATTTGTTTCAGGGTGTTTTTTTTCTTTTTGTCAATTCTTTCAGATTTTTCACATAGACAGTCATGTCATCTGCAAACAAAGACGATTTTACATCCTCCTTCCTAATTTGCATACCAGTCATTTCCTTTTGTTCTCTTATTGCATTAGCTAGAACTTCCAGTGTGGTGTTGATGAGTTGTGTGATGGGGCACCTTTGCCTAGTTTCTGACCTTTCGGGGGAAGCTTTGAGTTTCTCACCATTAGCTATGATGTTCAGTATAAGTTTTTTGTAGATAATCTTTACCAAATTGGGAAAGTTCCCTTGTATTCCTTCTTTACTAAAGGTTTTATCATGAAAGGGTATTGGTAGGGTTTTTGTCCTTCTGGAGAAAAGGGGTGGGTCCGGGAGCAGCACTCCAAACTTAAAAGCAGGACCTGGATTGAGAGAAACTCATGAGGCCAACTGGCCACCCTGAGCAGCAGAGCTCATATCTTTTAACTCCTCCCTACATGTCCAGGAAGGCTAGGATGGGTTCAGAAAACAATTGGTAAGAGACCGCCCTGCCCTAGCCCCTGCCTAGGGCCCCAGGGATGACTCTGAAGGGCTCTCTAAGGTCTCCACTGGCTGGACACTCATGCTGGGAAGCATCAGTTCCACAGCAGCCTCCCGTGGGACCAGAAGCCAGAGCCTGCTTCCTTGGAAAACTTCTGTGCTCTGCCACATACCACCCCACCTCATCCCCACCCAGCACCCCTGCTCTCTTCAAAGACTTCTACTCAGGCCACATAGTTCATTTACTTTGCATCCAAAGTTAAGTAAATAAATGCATGAATAAATAAGTGAGCAACAGCCTCATTCTCTCCCCAAGCAGCAAACCTGCCTCTGTCACACCCTGGGGCATCTCACAATATTTATGGACGTGCACATAGACAGCTTGATGCACCTGCCTCCACATTTACAGAAGCACCACACTCAGGCGACTACTGGCCAAGATGGAGGTGTAGGTAGACACACTGTGCCTCCTCGAACAACCAAAATAAGGACAGCAACAATTCAGAAACAAAGTAACAACCAAAACTGAAAGAAAATTGAACTACATGAAAGTCTGACAACCAAGGAGTTAAAATAGACACATTCATCCAGACTGGTAGGCGGGTCAGAGTCTGGCAGCCTAGTGGAGAGAGGTTGCAGCACAAGAAGCGGTGACACCGGGCACACAAGGCAGCAATGGGCAGACCCTCAGCACCTAGGCAGTGGCTGGCAGACCCGGGGTGAGGGTGGCAAAGGGCAGACTCAGCGAGGTGGCAATTGAGAATCGAGTACCCTGCACAAGTTGGCTGGCTGACCAGGCAGCAGTCCCACATTCACATGCAGACAACTGGGGAGCGAGACAGATCATGCAACCCAGGGTCCTAGCCCTGGGAAATAAAGCCTCAAAACACCTATTGAAAACACTTGTAGAAGTTGAGGAGCAGGAAGAGACTCCAACCCTCACAGTAGAGTTCACTGGAGAGACCCACAAGGTCCTAGAATGCACAAGCCCACCCACATGGGAATCAGCACCAGAAAAGCCCAGTTTGCTTGGGGGAAGCAGTGGAAGGGATGGAGGTGCAACAGAGAGCCGAGAAAAACTCATTTTTTTCCCTCTCTGACCCCGCCCCCACATACAGCATCACAACCCAGTGCCGCAACCCAGCAACTTGGGTTTCCCCACCCAGGTAAACACCTAAGGCTCCACCCCTCATATGTAGTAGGTGCAAACAGACCAAAACATTATGGCTCAAGCAGAAAAACAGCTCAAAGCCCCAGAGTCAATACTTCTAAGCGACCAAGAGATAGCCAACCTATCAGATGCACAGTTCAAAATACTGGTGATCCGGATGCTCACAGAACTGGTTGATTTTAGACACAAAAACAAATGAAGGCTAAACTAAGTGAAATTAAGGAAAATGCACAGGGAACCAATAGTGATGGAAAGAAAACTGGGACTCAAATCAAGGGAGTGGACCGGAAGGAAGAAAGAAACATTCAACCAGAACAAAATGAAGAAACAAGAATTTTTAAAAAATCAGGAAAGGCTTAGGAACCTCCAGGACATCTTTAAATGTTCCAACATCTGAATTATAGGGGTACCAAAGGGGAAGAAGAAGCACAACAAGTGGAAAACTTATTTGGGCAAATAATAAAGGAGAACTCCCCCAGTCTGGCAAAGGAAATAGACTTCCAGGAAATCCAGGAAGCTCAGAGAGTCCCAAAGAAGGTGGACCCAAGAAGGAACACACCAAGGTACATCATAATTGCATTAGCCAAGATTCAAATGAAGGAGAGAATCCTAGAAGCAGCAATAGATAAGGAGACAGTCACCTACAAAGAACTTCCAATCAGAATGTCAGCTGATTTCTCAAAAGGGACCTTACAGGCAAGAAGGGGCTGGAAAGAAGTATTCCAAGTCATGTAATCCAAAGACCTACATCCAAGATTGCTCTATCTAGCAAAGCTTTCATTTAGAATGGAAGGACAGATAAAGTGCTTCTCAGATAAGGTCAAGTTGAAGGAATTCATCATCACCAAGCCCTTATTTTATGAAATGTTAAAGGGACTTATCTAAGAAAAAGAAGATAAAAAACCTTTATACTAAAATGATAGCAAACTCACAATTACTAACAACCATGCCTAAAATAAAAACAAAGAAAACAACTACAACAGAAACAGAACCACAGAAACGGAGTTCACATGGAGGGTTAGCAATGGGGGAGTGGGAAGGGGAGAAGGGGGGAGAAGGTACAGAGAACAAGTAGCATCGATGGCAGGCAGAAAATAGACAGGGGGAGGGCAAGAATAGTATGGGAAGTGTAAAAGCTAAAGAACTTAAGACACATGGACATGAATTAAAGGGGGGGAATGTGGGAGGGAGAGGGTGTGCCGGGTGGAGGGAAATGAAAGGGGGAAATGGGACAACTGTAATAATATAATCAATAAAATATATTTTTTAAAAAAGCACCACACTCAGCCAAGAGAGGGCGGGGCTCTCAGTACATGGTGCCAATGGAGAGATATGAGACCGGTCTCTGTCTAAGAAGTGGATAAAGGGGGCAGGATCCTCACCCTGAGAGTTTTAGCAAGACCTTGGTGAAACCTTTACTCTGAATGAGCCTCCTAGCACACAGTAGGCACTCAAGCAAAGACTTGCCTTTCTATCCTAGTCCTATGGAAATAAGAATGAGGAATAATAGACCAGACCCATGTTCCAGCACAGGGAATGAAGGGCTGCAGGTCACTCAGTGTGGGCATCATCTCTGCCAGTCCCTCCCTCCCCATCAGGGATATCGGTGTCTCCACGTAGAAAATTACAGGACTCAGAGAGCCCTCTGTCATCTAGAATTCTGAAGTAGTTCTCACACCTGGCACACACAATCATAGTTTAAACTGTGATTAAAGCCCCCACAGTTTAAAACTTCTCAGAGTAGGAAGGTGAGGTTCAGAGAGGTGAAGCTGCCTGCCACTAGTCACACAGCAAGTAGAGAGGGGCATGCCCATTAAAATCCAGACTACCCTGGCTTATGGTCATCTCTGCAACTCCAAGCCTGAAATGTTTCATAAACAAGACATCTCCAGGTCCTCAGCGCAGGGCACCCCTGCCTCCCCTCAAAGGAAAACCCAGCAAAGCCCATGGCATTCTTAAAGGACTTTGTACCATTGGAGAAAAACTGAGGCCCATTCACAAGGCTTCTGGTCTGGGTTCAAATGTGGTTTGGCCACCTACCTCCTTCAGTGGCCTCTTCTCTCAAGCCTTGCTCCCCACCCAGCCAGGATGTTTTCAGAATTAAATGAGATGTTCGAAAAAGCACTGAGCACAGCACCTGGCACCAGAAGGCACCGGGTAAGCAGTCATTATTCACTATTATTTCTGAGTGCCAATCCTCAGCACAACATCATGCCACTTTCTGAGAAATGAAGGCACTCAGTGACACCATGGGCTCCTGAATTCATCACCGGGGCACGCATTTTGCTAAACCCCCCAAATATCCTAACAACATCCCAAAGCCAAGGGTGGGGGGAACTGAGGATACCCAGGCTCCCTAGGCCACATGGGATCAGGCCAGGGCATGACAGCAATTCATCAGTACGTCAGCCATCTCCAGAGGGACACTGTCTGGCAGCCCAAGAAGGGGGCTGGGGCAGGGCTGGCTGGCAGAGGTGAAATGCTGCCCTCTCCCTCCAGCAACAGTGAGCTTTCAGAGAAACCCAGATGCTGAGGAGCCTGTCTTGAGCTCCAGGCTTGGACTAGGCTACTGTGTGGTCTCTCTGAGCCTTGGTTTTGACATCTCTAAAATGGGACAGCTACTTCCTGTCCCTGGAGTCACCATGAAGATCCACTAGGATGAGAAAGGGCCCCACATTTGGCAGGAGCATCCCACCCAACTCCCAGATCTCAGCCTGGGGGAGGGTGGTCAGGGAAATAACCTTCTCAGGGAGTCGGCAGCTGCCAGGCAAGGGACTACAGGAAGGTGTTTTCAGATGAAAGGATGCTCCGCCTGGCCCTGGAACAAGAAGAATTCAGGGCAAGTGACTGACATGGAGGCACCACTCTTCGTGGCCAGGACTGGCAGGGTCTGGGTGACAAGAAGTGCTGGTGGCCACGGGGGTAAGGGGTCCAGGGTGGGAGAAACCAGGAATGCTTCACTCAGCCAAAGGGCAGAAGAATTGGAATGACACCATGGAGGACACAGTAGTGACCACTCTCAAAAGTCACAAGAGGCACAGGCCATCCAACCCATAGAGCCATTTCCAGAACTTTCTGCTCAGATGGCCCAGGCATGACGATGTAAGTCCCTGGATCTTTGTAGCAGGGTTATGCGCAGGAACAGCTAAGGGCTGGACAGAGACCTAGAAGTGCCTCCAAATGAGGCAAGTGAAAACGGAAATTCAGCCTCACGCAGGAAATACCAGTTAGATTTTAAAACCATTTTGCCGATCGATGTACTAACAAAAGTTGTCATCCACCACACCCTCCCTCTCCTAGAGCTTCACCGCATTACCTCTCATTGCTCCCATCAGCCTCACGTGGGTAAGGACCATTAATACCTCCATTTTGCAGAAGAGCAAAACAAGACACAGAACAGCTGCATAATTTTCCCAAGTACACACAGCTGGTAAATAGCAGACACCAACCATACAACCCCAACACTATACGTCTCCAAGATATGTTGTTAAAATACAAGATTCTTTTAAAACAAGACAAAGTCAGGGTACAGGGCACTGTATTTGGGTTGATCACCTGTAATGGGTTGAATAATGGCCTCTCGAAAAAGATACGTTCACCCAGTACCTGTGAACAGTTTATTTAGGTAAAGGGCCTTTGCAGATATAATTAAGTTAAAGATCTGGAAATGAGATTATCCTGGATCAAGATAAGCCTTAAATCCAATGACAAGTGTCTTTATAAAACAAGAGAAGACACAGGGAGAAGAAGGCTAGGTGCAGACAGAGGCAGCAATTAAAATTAAGCCAAAGAACACAGAGAATTGCCAAGAGCCACAGGGGCCAGGAGAAAGACACGTGACCCTTCTCCCTCAGAGCCTTCCGAATGTGGCACCCCTGCCAACAGCTTGACTTCAACAGCTTGAGTTCTGGCCTCCAGAACTGGGAGATAAAACTGTGTTGTTTTAAGCCACCCAGCTTGTGGTGATTTGTTATGGCAGCTATAGAAAACTAATACAGGGTCCGATTTTGCTCCCCACTGTCCTCACCCATTTTCTTCTCTGGACCTGAGTGGCTGTCCCCCTGGAATCCTGCCCCAGTGCTCCTTTCACACCCCAGACACAATGTCAAGGGTATAGATTCATTCAACCCATTTGCCCTGAGGTTCCCATTTCACAGATGAGGAGACAGACCACAGGCTCATCCATTTCCCAGGGAGCTACTCCCCAGCACACTCCCTGTCTACCTGCCCTTGATCTGGGGCAGAGTGAGTGGAGAGCCCCTTGGGACCACCCAGCTGTGGCTGAGGCCACCAAGAGAGTAGCTGAGTCAGGAAGGGACCCAGAGTCTGGATCTAGAGCTTCAGGGCCAGGGTATCTGCTGCAGGATCAGGGCCAGGCCCTATGGGCACCTCTGAGGACAGCAAAGGAAAGAAAAAGGGCAACCAGGGTCTATTCCACTATCTAGCCCCTAAGGAGAGCTGGGCTGGCACAGAGACTTCTAGGCCACCCCACCAGTGGTCTGAAGGCCCTCAGGGCCTGGGGAAGGGGTACTTGGCTGCCCTATCCCGGCAGGTGCTGTCAACAGCTTGAGGCCCAGCAGGCCATGGTGTTGGACAGCTGAGCCTCCGGCCCATGAGGCAGAGAGAGGGAGACCAGGGAGAGAGGAAGCACAAGGCCTTCCCCTGCCTTGCCCGAAGAGCCAACTCTGAGAGGGATGAGAACACAGGTACCCAGATCTCCCATATGGGGAAACCGAGGCTCAGGAAAGAAGAACACCAGGGGTGATTGACACCTCGCACAGACTCAGTTTCTCAGGCCCTTTTCAACAGGGGCCCTTGATGCAGCAAAGTGGGAACTGTCCCTCAGATTGAGTTCAAACCACCTTACAGCAATGACAGGGTGGTAGACACCTGAGAGGGAGAAGCTCGGAGATGAGTCAGAGGTGACCAACTCCCCCAAACAGAGGTCTTCTCCCCATCTGAGAATGGTAAAAGAGCACGTAATGGAGGCAAGCACCTTCGCTGCTGTATTCAAGCAGAGTGGTGGCCTCTGACTTGTCTATAGGGCACCAAGTAGGGACTGGGATGGCCCAGGGATCCCCGAGGCCCAGAGAGGGTGGGACCTGCCCCGGGGTCAGGGGACTTGACTGCAAGGGGCTGATTTCCCTACGGGGGGGGGGCTGGGCCTGGGACTGTGCTACTGGGGAAATGGAAAAATGTGAATTCCCAGGCTCTAACCCAGACCTTCCAAACCTGAATTTCTGGGGATGGAGCCAAGAGGTCTGAATTTTCCAAATGCTTCCAGAGTATCTGAGGAAGGTGGCAATGATTTAGCACCTCTCCTAGGGCTAAGATGAGCCAGTCCTGCAATTCCCGGTTCTCTGGTTCAAAGAGGTTACAACTTCATGCTTCAAAGAATCCGTAACCTATGCATTTTAAGGGCTCTGTGCATTCAAAGACTCCACAGCCAGCAGTCTCTGATCTAGAGACTCTTGGTGCAGCCCTCAACCCAACGCCCATGAAAAGAGAGGATGAAGTCCCTGGGTCCAGGGTGCTGGGCTCCGGCAGGAGCAGAAGGTATGGAATGATCCTATGGGGAAATAAGAAAGGAAAGAAGGGAGGAGAAGGAGCTGTAGATGTTGGCACGTTTATATAACTACACTCACATGTTTGCATAAGCACCCAGACAGTCCAGAAGGTTCTCTAATGATGAGCACCTCAAGAATATAAAGCTTTGGGTGGGGTGAGAGACAGTTTGAAAAGGAGAAATTCACTTTCTACCCTTATAACTGTTTACTACTTCACTGTGAGCCTGTAACACTTGTAATTAAAAATTTTAATAATTAACATAGAATATGAAAAAGTCTCTGTACTTCTTTATGTATCTGTTTACTTGTTTCTTTTCACCTCTCCACCTTCCCAGACATCAGCCCCAGCCCTAGCATGGGGCACAGCACACTTGGTACAGAGCTACTTGTGGAAAGAAAAATGACAAATGAGGCCTTTCTGAGAAGGGAAGAGGGGGGCAGCAAGATAACAGAGGCTGAGGGCTGGGCCCTGAGATGGTGTTTAAGTGGGGGTACCAGTCTTGTGCACACCCTACTTCCACAAGGCCCACTTTTAGGCTCCCCACCTGCTGCAAGACCCCAGCACCCTCAGGAACCCCAGTTCACCTGTCTCTGCCCTCCCTGTGACGCAGCCACACACATTTTGTGCCGTGCCAGGTTCTGGCCCTATGAAGAGACAGGACAGCCTTCCTCAGCCCTTCCCAGTCCTCCTTGGGTCCCCACAGGCCTTAATGGAAGTCTGGTCTGGACTTGGCCTGCAACCAAGAGCCCAGAGGCACAGAATCAGGGGCCAGGGGTAGCACGGCTGCTACCACCCAGAACACCAGCTGCCAAGTGGTGATTAATTTGTGCTTTAAGTGCTGGAGAATTGCAGGGTTGCAGCCACCAGCTCAGGGGACTCAGGCTGCAGCTGGAAGGAGAGGGAGGTGGGTAGGGGACAGGGGACACACAACCTCTCCCTGACCTCTCTTGTCCTTGGCCTTTTAGCCTCTCCATTACACACACACACACAATGCACATGCCAGCGTGTGTGCACACATGGACACACACACACACACCTCAGCACCTTCCCATGTCCACACACTCCCTCCTCCCAGCCCCAGCTCCCTAAGCAAGTCTCCAAATAGCTGCCAGAAGGCTTCATGGGGCAGAGGGTCTCATCCACTGTTCCACCCCTTGCTTCTAAAGAGTTGCACCACCTCTGGCTGTGGTTGTCCCTCTCCAGGCCTTAGTCTGCCCATTCCCACAATGGGGATGCCACATCTCACTCCACCCCAGGACTCCCCCTCACAGGGTAACAAAAGGTCAGAAGCTGATGACAGCCACCAGGAAGCTGGACACAACTCTGGTCCTCATGAGGTCCCAGTCCCTCATCCCTGCCCCAGAGATGAGCCTCAAGACCCAGTGCCCTGCCCAAGTCAGATCCACCAGAGAGGCCGCAGACAGCATCTGGTGGAGCCCAGCAGCTTTGGCAGGGTCCCAGCCCCTTGGAACCTGTCTCTGGAACAAGGCTCAAGTATGCCTCGCCTTGTCCCAGGCAGTGGGAGCCCGAGAGACAGCCTAGCGGGAAGCATGTGGGTCTTTCTAAAGTAGAAGCTGCTCAAGTTGAAAATAGCAAATCTTAAAAAATAAAAAACAAGAATTTTAAACCTGGATGTCATATTCAAAAAAGATTGTGCAAGGGAAGTAAAACATACTGACACAAAATACAAATGGCCAATAGACACACGAAAAAGCAATTTAACTGGGCAAGAAACGAAGACACCAAGCTGAGGGTCAGCCCAGCCTGCTGCTGGCCCCCACACACTTTCCTGGAGGAAGGGTTAGCCATTCATGGACGTGGGGAGGGGGGCAATGACAGTAGTGGATCTCCCTGTGCCTCAGTTTGCTCAGATCTGCAATGAGAACAGCTCCTACCTCTCACAGGGGTGCAGTGGGGACATCCTAAGCTGGAAACAGGCCAACTGCCAGGGACATAGCAGGCTCAGAGCTCACAGATCTGAGATACAGATACATCTCAATGCAGAGTAAGAGCCTGAAATAAATGCCAGCTCATGCCCTCTGACACTGACAGATGGCAGGCCAAAGGCTCAGAGCTCTTCCCCCAATAAGATCCACCATTCTGGGACAGGGATGTCACCTCTCTGATGCTCAGTTTTCTCATCTGCAGAATAGAACAATAATTTTGGCTCCCATGGCTACTGAGCACTCACTCCATGTCAGGCACCATGCATGAACAAGCCAACCCATCATTCCCTGAACTTTTACTGAGCCCCTACATACGGTGGGCACTGCTGTAGCACTGAGCATCAGCTGGAAGGGAATCAGACCCAAAACCCTGCACTCAAGGAGCTTGTATTTTAGGGGGACAGGCAGTAAATAAGATAAGCAAATAAAACATCGTGTGGCAGATGGCGTTAAGTGCTACATGGCAAAAATGCAGGAGGGGGAGCTACGTAGGACAGGGTAAAGGGGGAATAAATGGTGATGGAAGGAGACTTGACTCAGGGTGGTGAACACACAATACAATATACAGATGATGTATTGTGGAATTACATACCTGAAACTTATATAATTTTATTAACCAATGTCATCCCAATAAATTCCATTTTAAAAGATTTTCAAAGAAAAATGCATGAGGAGTGCAGGGGAAGGGAGGCTATGATGTTATTCAGGAAAGCCAGGAGCAGCCTCATGGAGGACATGCATCCGGGCAAGATCTGAAAGTGGTGAAGCAGAGTGTTTATGGAGATTTGGGGGGAGAGTGTTGCCGGCAAAGGGAGCAGCAAGTGCAAAGGCTCTGGGGCAGCTTGCTGGCTCTGGAGCAGGCCTGGTGTTTTAGAGGAACAGCAATGAGGGAGGCAAGTTGCCTGAGTGGAAGAAAAGAGTGGAAATGAAAGCCAGTAATGATGCCCAGACTGTGCCAGGCCTTGGGGACCACGGTGAGGAGTGTGGCTTCTGTTCTGCAGGAGAGGGGAACCATGACAGGGTCCTGAGCCCAGGGCTCTGCTGAGACTAAAGCACCCAGAGTGTATCAAATGCACATTTAGAGCTCAAGCAGCTGCAGCTTGGGGTGGCCCTGACAAAAGCCTCTACTCTGAAGGCTTTAATTTTTGCTCTCTGGCCTTCTCCAAGCCTGCATCCTCGAGCTCAGGCCAGTCCAGCCAGGTGGGCAGAGGCGGTCCTCCACAGGAGCCAGGAGGCTAATCCCACTACTGACTTTGCAGCACTGATGACAGGCAGCATAGACCTGCTCCCTGAGGACACTGAGAAAGCAGTTTCCACTCCTACCTGGCCATGTAACAAAGCTGTGTCCCATGCTCCAGGACAGAAGGCCAATTAGGAAATCAGACCTGGGGTCTTTAAGGTCCCCACTGCCCCTGAGGCTTCCATTTCAGCAACAGGCAGAAAGATGTGAGGTCTGGAACATCTGCCGGGTGGTGTAGGGAGGGAGCAGGAAGCAGGGCACCAAGGATGCAGCAGGAGCAGGGGGCCTGCATCTCAGGCCCTCTTTTGCTACAGCAGATCACCTACCCTCTCTGGGCCTCAAGTGTACAAGGGCAGGCTGGACTGGAATGACGAACTCCCAAGGCTCTGGCATTGCAAATGCTGACATCTCCTTCACAGTGCTCCCTTTCCACATGCCTGCTTCTGCTGAGACCTCTTGTCCAGAGGCACACACGGAGGCTCACATTCCTACTCTCCCATCCTGGGTGCTCTCAGCAGCCTCCCCAGCTGGGGCTTCAGTCCCGCTTTGCAGACGACAAATTGAGACCCAAGAGGAGAAGTAACTCAGCCACAGTCACACCGCAGGTCTCGCAAGCCCTCGCTGACTGCCCTGAAGTCTCCTTCCAAACACTGAGATCCTCAAGGGCAGGGCCAGGCCTCCACTTACTTAACACTGGTTCATTAAGCACCTTCTGTATGTCAGACACTGCACTGGGGCCAGGGTCTCCACCACCTGAGCTCCCCAACAGCCACAGCCCATGACACACAAAAGGGCCCACTGAGGTCTCTGTGGCCAGAGAAAGCAGCCCAGACACTGACCCACCAAACACTTTGTGAGCACCAACTGCAGGCCAGGCCTTCACTAGGTCCCAGGGATATGCAACCTGAGACCTGAAGATGGCAAGCAGACCCCAGGCCTATGTGGAACCAGCCCCACAGGAAGAGGTGGGAGGAGGGGATGGCATGCCATCGTGGCAGTCCATGGGTAGCCTGGCACACAGATGTACCTGGCAGGGTGTCTATGGAATGAGAAAATACACAGCTCTGTCCGGAAGAGTGCCTGGACTCTGCGACTGAGGGGCATGGGTTCAAGTCCCTCCCAATGCCTCAAACCTCCCGTCCGTACAATGAAGCTGATGCTACCCTCTATACTAGTAGACCATTAGGAAATTAAATCAGCTGGCGGAGGGCTGATCCCTCAGCCAGTGACCAGCCAAGGTACCAGTCTTGTCTACATCCCCAGCTCCTCTAGAAAACCTGCTGCCTTGGCCCAGCTACCCTACCCCACCTCTAGGCTCCCTGCCTGGCCCATCACCCAGTGTCTAGCCAGCTTTCTTTTATCCTCGGTCTTAGCTGTCTTTCCATAATGCTACCAATTCCCCAGTGGAGCAGTCTCATGGGACTAAGCCCATACCCACTACAGCCTCCCAGGGACTGACCCAGCCCCACAAACTTCCTCCCTCCCAGACTCTCCTCCATGCCAGCCCATGGCAGGGCTCCAGGAGAGGCCCCAGTAGAGAGGCAGGTGTACCCATGTGTCACAGCAAAGCCCTCTCAGGGACACAGCAGCGGATGTCAGCTGCACCAGAGGCTTGGCCCAGCCCAGCACTGGGCCTGGGAGCAGCAGGACTGAGGGCAGATATCAGGTGGCCTGAGAGGAGGCACTGCAACCTTCGGTTTGGGACCGGGCAAGGGCCACAGAGGTTGCCAGGAGTGACGATGCAGGTGCTTTCACCTGAGATGTAAGCCAAGGCCTCCAGGTGCCAGAGTTAGTACTGCCAACTATGGCCCAGGACACCGGAGGCCTGGCCAGGCCAGAGGAAACTGCCCACAGGCAGACCAGGTCCCAGTGCTGCAGGGTGCTGCTCTCCCTGTTACTGTCATAACTATTGCCATTGCTGTCATTATTTCACTGCCACAGAACCAATTGTAGTACCTTGTTCTGCTTTGGGAGGATATGAGGGAAGGGGCACAATGACCCTGGGACAGGAGGCCTGGCAGCAGAGGTGCGAGGTGGAAGCTTCTGCTCAAACCCCTGGCTTGCCGTGTGGCTTTCAGCAAGGCCCTGCCCGTTTCTGGGCACCTGTTCCTCCCAGCAGAGCACAGCTCCCTGAATATCCCTCCACCAGGCACTCATCTGGAAGGGTGCCCTCTGAGCAGCCTGGAAGCCCCATGGGAATCCAACCTGGCAGTTGGGCATGGGGTGGTGTCCAGGGACAGGCTGATAAACTCAGACTCTGTCCCCTTCCCAAGACAAGGGTCATTCCCTTCAGGCTGTGGAGGGGGTTCTGCTGTGCCCTCACCTGGAGAGGAGGATAAGGAGATGGTTGGGGATTTAGGGCCTGTGTCTCTGCCAGGTCTGCGTTAACACCCTGCCTGAAGGGTGCCCACTGTGCATACTCAGCAGTGCACCGGTGGAAAAGTTTCCGTTATCCAGCACTATGGAAACCCCCTTCTTGTCCCTAGGTGTGCTTAAGTGAGTCCTTACCCTTCCGCACCCTGCTTTCTCCCAGGGGTCTTGACAGTACCTGATGTGAGCCTTTAAAAGGTACCTCTCATGGAGCTGCCAAACTCTGATCCCTTGGTTGAAAGGAAGGGGTCACTAGAAAGCTGCGGGCAGACTTTGCAGGGGAGTCTCTTGGGACCCAGGAAGGGGACTGCGGGCGGGGTTTATTCTATCATAACCCTTCCATGGCAGTACCCAGGATTGGGATCTCCTACCCACCCTCTGTGGCCACTTGCAGCAGTCTAGAGTCTGCAGCAACCCAGCACAAGGGAAGCTGGGGTTGGGGCAGGGCAGTAGTGGGGTGGGGGTAAGACAGAAGGCTAGTGCCTTCTGGGCTCACACCTTCAAGGAGGTGGCTGTTGATTTCAGCCACCCCATAGGGCCTCTGTGCTTCAGAGAAACAGAGCCTGCAAACCAGGGTTTCAGGATGTGGATCTGGATGGAAGGGGTTCCCCAGCACTTTATTCCAGGGCTCCAGCCTGAACACAGGGAGTAAATAAGAAAGTAGAAATAGTCACAGACAGCACTCCAGGATGTTCATGCATCCTAAAAAATGGGGAGCAGGTAGCCCCAGGTCCAAGCAAGTCCAGGCTGTGGAGAGGCAGAAGAACCTCCTAGAACTGAAGCCCACCTCCAAAGAAACATTTTGCTGTGGCCTCCCATTTCGAGCATAGGTTTTAAAGTATTCCCATGAGGTGTGCACCTTCCATCTGAACAAGCAGCAGACACCCCTTTGGGCCTCAGCCCCGTTCTGAAGTCTCCCAGGAGCTCCCCACCTCAGCTGCCTTCCAATGAGCCCTCCTCCCCACCCTCTTCGCCCCTGCCTCCCCAGACGTCCAGAGCCAACAAGCAAACCTCGAAGGGAACCCTGCTCTGATGCCTCCCGGGCTACTCAGCTGTGGGACCATATCCTCCACTGTCAAGGCCCTTTACTAAAAGCAAAAAGCTTGGGTCGGAGTCATCGGCTCGCTCGCCGACGGAGAACACCATTTCCAGAATATTTTTACCCCATTAGAGCACAGAAAGTGAAAAAAAGAAGCGGACTCCAAGGACCCTCAGATCTTGGCCTGAGGCATTTTCTGGACTACTCATGGACATCGCCCCCCGCCCCGCCCCACCTTGATGCCGGGGTCTCCGGGAAGGTCATACATAGGGCTGATGCTGCGCACGAAAGTGCCTCCCGAACCCCCCTTGTACAAGTCGACCAAAGGGAACCGAGAGCGCCTCAAAGTTTCCCGAAGCGCCCCCAGAACGAAGGTTAACAGGGATCAAAGTTCCTGGTGGCGTAGTAGCCGGAGATATGGCAGGGAAAGACAACCTTGCAGTCAGCATTTCCTCCAAAAGCTCACCAATGGAGGGGGGAAGAGAAAAAAAACGGAAAACCAGAAGAGGAAAAACCCTTCCAACCCCACTTTCCCAGTTGTTGCACTACCTCGTGCTCACTCTGAGCCCAGAGAGGGGCTGCGGGGAGGGGAAACCGGGCCCCGGAGAGAACCAGGCGACCCCGCACATACCTCGGTCAGCGCCCGGGGCGCGGCGCACTCTGCGTCCTCCGAGCTCTGAGCGGCCCTTCCTGGCCCCGGCCGCCGCCGCACTGGTTGCATCGCCGCCGCCACCTTAGGGCAGCACCCGGGGGCGCTCCATGCGAAGGGGCGCATCAGTTCCAACCGCCAATAGCTTCGGTCTAGCCATGGGTTGGGATCACGCCCCTGGACGACGCCCCCGGGCACCGCTCGCTCAGGGCTGCTCCGCTGTAGTCTTTTGCTCGGTGGGGCTATGAGCGCGGGCGACGCACCCCCTCCCCCGCTGACTGTTATCTGATCTCAGGCAGGCCCGGCGCGCTCCCCACGCTCCTGCGCCCCGCGCCTCCCCGCGCCTCCCCGCGGGGTCCAGCCGCACCAGCCCCTCCACCCTGACTACAGTTCCCAGGGAGGCTGTGGCAGCGGCGAGGCCGTTGGAAGGCAGCAAGAGAGGGATGGAGAGCAAGGAAGCAGCGGGAGGCTGAGGCTCTGCGCACACCCAGCTCCGCGCCCTGCTGCTACCAAAATCCAGCTCTTCAACTCCTCTAACTCTCAAACGAGATCACACCCGCCGCTCGTCGAACCGCCGCTGCCCCCACCCACCTGGGTCCTGGCCTGGCTAAGCGCTTCTCCAGCCCCGGAATGCGCCCCCCCACACACCACCAGCCACTTGCCCACTGGGATGCGCGCGCGGGCACTGGTGCGCGCACACACACAGAGTCATGTCCTCCAGGGACACAAGCACAAGCAGGTGCATAGAGAGTGTGCACACACAGGCAAGGGGGTCTTGCACATGCGCGTGCAACACTGCCGGTAGACAAGTTCATCTACACATATAAAATTCATGCCCTGACATATGTGATGGCTGTAAGTGCACAGGGGCATACACACTCATATGTGCACATTCAGGGTAGTTCTGCACGTGTGCACATGTGCACCCAGATCCTGGTTCGTACATTCCCATAGAATCCTTTTCTCTTGCACACCAGGCATGCACACTCGTACACACTTCATCTCCCCTCCCCCTTGGCATCTCTCCCCTCCCATCTTGAGCTCTGTTTGGCTTCTCTCCAATCCTCTCCAGGCTCCTCCCTCTGGCCTCCCTTTCTGAAGACCTGACCCCCATGTTACCCCTTCTCTCCACAGCCCTGCCTCTGGAGGCTCAGGCTTTTTCCCAGCCTGTCCCCAGGAAGAGCAAGGAAGGAGTAGTTTCCTGCCCTCCCAGCTTCCTGGGGCCTGTTGTCTGGGTCTTAGATTTCTCAGCCTCTTGCCAGCCCAGGACTTTCATACTGGCAGACAGACCTAACCAGCTGAGCCTTGGCCTAGGAAGACCCCACTTTATCACTAGTCTGACCCCTAGCTCAGCCTTGGAGCCACAGAACTTTGTCAAAGATGCTGGTCTGTGCCCAGAGCACAAGTCTGAAATGACTCCCAGACCCACTCAGCCTCCAGCTTCCCCTTTAATGTGAAATATAATTATGTGTCTGCACAGCAGGGAGACTGCCTGCAGGATTCTAACCGAGGAGGATGGCTCTCTGGCCAACGCCCAGATTGCTGGCCACTCAGACAGTGCAGTCTGCAGGCCCTACCTGCCCCAGGCTCCAGCCTACGATCCTGCCCAGGCTCCTGGCCCTAGGAAGGTGGAAAGTGCCACCTGGTCTAGGCCACCCAGAGAGTTCGCCAACCTCATGCTGTCTGGGATTTAAATCCCACCACCTCCACTGGCCAGCTGTGGAAGCAGATCACTTCAGCTCTCCAGGCCACACTCCCATCATCTAGTGGGGGTAGTGAGATTTCCTAGTGCCTTGAGCTGCAGTGAGGATTCATGATGCAGTCAGTCTACCTGAAGCGCCCAGCACAGCTCTGACTGAGTAACAGGGCACTCCCTACACACAAGGCTCTGTGCTCAGGACCTTGCTAGGGTTATTGTATTAACTCTGTGACCCTCTGGAGTCACTGGCCTTATTTAACAGGTGAAGGAGCTGAGGCACAGAGAGGGATGGTCACTCGCCAGTCACAGAACCATTGAAGGTAGAGCTGGGCCTCAAAGCCAGGTCTGACCCCAGGACCAGAGCCCTGTCCTTTGCCAGGAATGACTGACTGCCTAGGGCTGAGAGAGGGACATCCCAGGAGATTCCAGGGAAACACCCCCACAATGCCCGGTGACTGGCACAGAGTGTCCTGGTTTCTCTTCCTTGGAGACCAACCTCTCAGGGGACCAAAAGCTCTCAGGAAACTTTTCCTTCTTCTCCTTTGAAGTGACAGAGGAGGAAAGTGACTCAGATGCCCACCTTTTCCTCCCCCTTTTCCCCAGAGGAGCCAGCAGATTCCCTTCTGCTGGGAGACTGGGTCTTGGCTGGGAAAAGGACAGAAACATCTGGGATACCTCTGTGCCTAGGATTCTAACAGCTCTTAGAACAAGGGGATGGGCCTAGGGCACTCTCCACCCTAATGCTCACATACACGCAGAGTGTTCACCCTGCTACTTACTGAGGAGCCAATGGCAGGCAAGCCACATCTTGTTCCTGGGGCCAGAGACTTCCCCAAAGCCATCACCCAATGTCTTTCACAGAGACAGCAAGTGTCTCACCCAAGGTCACTCACTGAGCAAAGAATGTCCCTGCTGAGGTGTGGGCCTGACTCCCCAGGCTACTGCCCTTTAGGCTCCGCTTCCCACCCTCCTGACCCACCTCCTGTGCCAGAATTTAATCCTCAACTGTAATTACACCACACAGCAGCTGTTACAGGCCGAGGATGCATGGTCCTTCTCCAAGCCATGTGGGGTGCCTATGCTCCAGTTGCAGAGACCAGGGAACAGAGGGGCAGGGCTGTACACAGGCTTCTTGCTAACCAGCTCACATGCCTGCCCCATGGCTTCCTGCCTGTGACCAAAGGGGCTCAGGGCCCTCCCAAAGCAAGGCCCACAGCCAGGCAGAGCATCGCTGCTTCATCTTGTGTCGAGGGGGGTGTCCACAACCAGGGCCAGGTGGAGGGAACCCAAACGTGTCCCTTGCTGAGGTCCCACTCTGTAAAATGGGGTTGCAACAATAAGAATAATAATGTCCCTCTCATGACATCTGTGCAGCTGATGAGATGAAAGGGAATTGGTGTCCCACACACACTAGGAGTTCTAGCAACAAGCATACCTTTCCAACCCTCTCTGATTCTGCCCAGTGCCTGGCTTCCCCTTAATCTGAAATTCTTTCTACCCCTCCAGGGTGGAGTCCTGTCTCCCTCCCAGCCCTGGGCCTGGCATATAGCAGCCATTCGAAACACATCTGCTGACCTGGCATCCTCAGAGCCACAGGCTGAGATCCCAAAGGGCCCCTCATCCCATGTGGACCCACTTCTTTTGAGGGAACCAAGGCCTAGGCAGGGGAGATTGCTTCCAAAGCCACAGAGCCGTCAGTGCACGAGAGGCACTGGCTGGGGGAGCAGCCTGCTGCCTGGGGTTTGCTGGTCTGAATAGGCAGCAGGCTCAGTCTGCTGGCTCTTATAATATTCATGTCTTAATATGACAATGACAATGCATTTGTTTCAGTCATAAATTAATCATTGATTGAGATGTGAAAACCAGACAGTCCCTCACTGGTGACTCTTTGTCTGACACCACAGCCATCTTCAACAGTGGCCCCAGAACCCTCCCAGCATCCAAATGCCTCAAGGGCTACCTCCTTCCAGGAGCCCCCCAGGTTTCCCCGACCGCCAACCCCCTGCCCTAGACTTTGGCCCATCCCCAACCCCTGTGTCAGGAGACCCTTGAAATATAAAGCAGGCTAATATCATTGCCCAGTTCAAACTCTTCTAGGGTGGGTGTGAGAGCCTAAGTCCCTGGGACCCAGGACCTACCGGCCCTTGTCTCACCCAGCCCCCTTGGCCTTCCTGTGCCAGGCGCGCTGGCCCTCGGATGTCATTAGCTTAATTCTGTCACTGGACTGTCTCCAAACTACTCTTCCTTGAGGGACAGCTCAAGCAGCACCTCATGAAAAAGCCCACCCAGGGTCTCCAATGGCCCGTTTTATTCTTTCCCATACTGAGACACCTCATTTCCTGTTGGTCTCCTCCAGGGCATGTCAGGTCTGTAAGGCAGGAACAAATCTGTCCAGCATTCTCACAGCCCAGGGCCCAGCACCCAGTGGGCCTGCCATGAATATCTGCAGAGCAAGAACAGAGAGACACAGGATAGGGAGACCCCGGAGAGACTCAGGAGATCACAGGCCTGCTCTCAGCAGAGCCTTGCCTCCTCCTCCAGGACTCGCCCTGCCTCTTACCTCCACCCCCAACAGCGGTCAGAGAGAACTGCTCCTGTTTGGTCCAGAGTGGATTTCTGGGGAGATGCACAAAGCCCATGGCCAGAAGTCACGAGGTACAGGGAAGCACTCCACCAGGGCCAAGGGGAAAGGAGGTTCCCCTGATAACTCAGGCAGTGAATGGCAGAGCAGGAAAAAAACCAGGCCCAGGAGTCTGGCCCTTAGCCCAGTCCCTTCTCTCGATGCCATTTCCCCAAGAATAAAAACAGTGATGGCAACAATGGATGATGCCAACTGTACGTTTGGCCTGTGCCAGGCCCCAAGTTAATACCCACTGCAGGAACACATCATGGAGGTTGATATTGTGACTGCTCCAGCTGACAGGTATAAAAATGCCACCGCAGTTGGTAGCTGAAGAAATGACACCCAGATGGGGCTGAGCTGTTGTGGTGAAAGGATTGCCTGGGAGTATGTGAGCCGCCCAACCTCAGTGAGACTTTTCCAGGGGTGCTGTGGAAGGGGTAAAGGTGCAGAGGTCAAGAAAGTCACTGTCTTGCTCATGTGAGGCCACATGCCCCTTCCTGTCCCCAGGTTCCCACAGACCCAGGGCTGACTCTGTGGCATTGATCTGAGGAGAGCAGAACTTCAGGAATGGCTGTCGGCCTTGGAAACAGGACACGGAGCCCCGCCCACCCCATCAGGAAGTAAGCATTGATCCACTCAGCCTAGAGCTGGCCAACTGACTTATTACCCTCATGAACAGGCTCTGACACTCACCCCACTGACTTTGCCCCTCCTCCCTGCCACCCCTGGAGCTTCAGCTGTCAGGAGGATGGGCTGCTGGAAGCCAGGGGAACAGCAATGGGGCTGACAGCCAGCCAGGGCTTTAGGCTTTGGATGATCTGGCCTCTCCTGGGTATCAGGAAGTTTCCGTTCTGGCTCCACAACTTTGTAGGAATCAGTGGTCTATGTCCTCCCATTGTTTAGGCCCTTCTTTTGGGAACCTTACTCTCTGGGGACTCACCACCTATGCCCAATATTCTCTACCACTGGGGGACTGGGACTATTCCCAGGGCTCAGGGGTAAGCAAGTGAGCCAGGCCTGGCTGTGAACTTTACTGTGATTGGTTGAAGGATGAGCATGTGGCTGAAGCCAACCAATGAGAACTGGCTCCAGACTTGGGCTGAATAAGCCAGAAAAGGAGCTTTATTTCTCAGGGGCTGCTGGGGCCTCCTTTGCCCCTCATATGGTGAGCCCCCCTACAACAAGACCCACCCAGAGGAGAGCGGGGCTGAGATGTTTGTTGAGAGACACAAGACTCCAGATATGCTCCTTTGGGGGCCCTTAGATCTACCCCTGGACTTCAGAGTTTTGCAACACAAACAATCCCTTTTCTAATTTAAGAGATTTTTGAGATGGGTTCTAATACTTCTCTTCATGTCCTAAGGGGATAGTTGTGGAAGTGGTGGGTTTAAAAAGACCAGCTAGGGTCCTGGCTGGTGTGGCTCAGTGGATGGAGTGCCAGGCAGCCTGGGAACCAGAGGGTCACTGGTTCTATTCCCAATCTAAGGCACATACTTGAGTTGTGGGCCAGGTCCCCAGTGGGGGGCAGGTGGAGTGCAACCATACACTGATGTTTCTCTCCCTCTCTTTCTCCCTCCCTTCCCCTCTTTCTAAATAAATGAAATCTATATTTAAAACAAGAGACCAGCAAGGACTCCCAAATGCCCCTCATACCTTCTCACCCTCCTCTCTAACAGAGCTGGGCGGAAATGAACAAAGTGGTGTAGGCCGAAGGCATCCTCTAATCTTCTCCATTTCTTCCTTCCTCAACAGGGAGAGAGTTTCCAGGAAGGCAGGCAAGGTCTGCAGGTCCCAGGCCCCAGAATGACAGGAATAAAGGGCAGTAAAAGAAGGGAGGGAAGTCACTTCCTCCTCTCTCACTGTTAAAAATAGCTTCCCTCAAGAAGGCCACCCTCCCCACAAAAATAATCCAGCCAATTACCCTGCCCCTTCGCCCTGGTGGGTACTGCCTGCCTCCACGCTGTGACCCCCATGTGGGCCCACAACACTAGGAATGGGGCCTGTGCCCCCCAAATCAGTGACTAACCCCTCCCCTTCCTTCCTCACAAGGGGGCAGAGCTGAAGTCCTGGACCTCAGTCTTCTCTGAGGTGGACCTGGCCCTAAAGTAGAAAGACATAGTCCTCTCAGGCCTGCCAATGGAGAGTTAATTGTCCAGGACCCACTATCTCCCCTCCCTGTCCACCAAAAAAGAACCAAGAAGCAGAATGGGGTTTAATGCTTGATCCTGTTTATGTTAAAACTACAGACATATTTGCATTAGCAAAGGGAAGTTCGGAAATGAAACTGTTAGTAGTGTGTTCTCCTGAGAGGGCACCTGTCCTTCCTGCACTTTGGCATGAAGGCAAATTCCCACACCTGCTTCTTCAGTGCTCTGGTTCTGGGCCCACCTGCCTGCATCCAGGCCCTGTGCTCACCCAGCAAGCTGCAGCTCAGCCTCCCTCCTCTGCTTGGGTGGGTTGTGAGGAATGAGAGCAGTTTGGGCCTGTCACACATGGGCATATCCTATGACTTCAGGGCTTCTGCAGTTTGTACAACAAGCAATGATTTTACGTCAAGTTGTTTTGGCAGTGTAATATAGCCTGACAGCCCAGGGATGAGGTGGATAGGCTTTCTGGTGTGCTGAGGTCCATTCCTAGGAGTCATGGCAAAAGCTCCCATTTACAGGAGCACTGAATGGCCTGAGCCATTCTCAGGGACAGGGCAGTGGGAAGGTGACTGGATTCCCGGGGTCTCAGCTCTTGCTTTCGGCCACTGAGCTTCCCTTTTACCAGCTGTGGAACAGGCGTGCTGCTCCCCTATGACAGGGCCCAGCATCTAGGAGGCTGTCCGGCTGTCAGGTCTCCCAAGGAAAATGTGGGAAGGGCCCAGGACAGCCACAGATGCACAGTGGGTGCTCAGTGAAGAGGCCTCCTCCTGGAAGCCTCCCTGAATGCTCCCACTCCCACACTGTGTCCCACCCTTCTCTGGACACTTACAGTCTCCTGGGCTGCCCCATCACATCTCTCCAGGGTCGCTATGCCTCTCTGATCCTGCCTTTCCTCACACTGGAGGCTCCATGAAATCCAAGGCAGCACCTCTGCCTCCCTCCCCAAGCACATCCCACCTGCGTCTCACCTCTCCCTCTGCACCTGGATCACCTCCCTGCCTGAAGCCTAAACTTCAACCTTTTTTTGCAGTTCAATTTCATTTATTTTTATTTTTTTAATTTTTAATAATTTATTTAATTGTTTTCAAGTACAATTTTCTATCTTTTACTCCCATTCCAGCCCACCTCCTCCAGTGCTCCCCACCTCCCTCCCATTTCCACCCCCCTTAGTTTTTGTCCATGTGCCCTTTATACTTGTTCCTGTAAATCCTTCCCCTTTTCCCCTGAAATTCCCTCCCCTCTCCCCTCTGGTCACTCAGCCTGTTCTCAATTTAAGTGTCTTTGGTTATATTTTGCTTGCTTGTTTGTTTTTGTTGTTTAGCTTCCTGTTAAAGGTGAGATCATGTGGTATTTGTCTTTCACCGCCTGGCTTATTTCACTCAGCATAATGCTTTCCAGTTCCATCCATGCTGTTGCAAAGGATAGGAGCTCCTTCTTCCTTTCTGCAGCATATAATTCCATTGTGAAAATGTACCATAGTTTTTTGATCCATTCATTTACTGATGGGCACCTAGGTTGCTTCCAACTCTTGGCTATTGTAAATTGTGCTGCTATGAACATTGGGGTGCATAGGTTCTTTTGGATTGGTGTTTCAGGGTTCTTAGGATATAATCCTAGCAGTGGAATTGCTGGGTCAAAAGGCAGATTCATTTTTATTTTTCTGAGAAAATTCCATACTATTTTCCACAGTGGCTATACCAGTCTGCAATCCTACCAACAGTGAACTAAGGTCCCCTTTTCCCCACAACCTCTCCAACACTTGTTGTTTGTTGATTTCTTTATGTTGGCCATTCTGACTGGTGTAAAGTGGTATCTCATTGTGGTTTTAATTTGCATCTCTCTGACAGCTAGCAATAACAAGCATCTTTTCATGTGTCTCTGGATCTTCTGTATGTCCTCCTTGGAGAAGTGTCTGTTCAAGTCCTTTGCCCACTTTTGAATTGGGTTGCTTGTCTTCTTAGAGTAGAGTCGTGTAAGTTCTTTGTATATTTTGGAAATTAAACTCTTGTCTGAGGTATCATTAGCAAATATGTTTTCCATTACAGTTGGTTCTCTTTTTATTTTAATACTGTTTTCTTTAGCCAAGCAAAAACTTTTAATTTTGATAAGATCACATTTGTTTATTCTTTCCTTTATTTCCCTTGCTCTAGGGGACATATCAGTAAAAATGTTGCTGCATGAAATATCTGAGATTTTCCTGCCAATGTTCTCCTCTAGGACTTTAATGGTGTCATGGCTTATATTTAAGTCTTTTATCCACCTTGAATTTATTTTGGTGTATGGTGTAAGTTGGTGCTCGAGTTTCATTTTTTGCATGTAGCTGTTCCAGTTCTCCCAACACCATTTGTTGAAGAGGCTATCTTTACTCCATTTTATGGTGATGCCCCCTTTGTTGGATATTAATAGACCATGGAAACTTGGGTTTATTTCTGGGCTCTCTGTTCCATTCCATTGGTCTATGTGCCTGTTTTTATGCCAGTACCAGGCTGTTTTGATTACAGTGGTTTTGTAATACAGTTTGATATCAGGTATTGTGATCCCTCCTACTTTGTTCTTTTTTCTCAAAATTGCAGCTGCTATTTGGGATCGTTTATGGTACCATATACATTTTTGAAGAGTTTGTCGTATGTCTGTGAAATATGCCATTGGCACTTTAATAGCTATTGCATTGAATGTGTAAATTGCTTTGGGTAGTATGGACATTTTGATGATGTTAATTCTTCCAATCCATGAACATGGCATATGTTTTTATTTGGTTGTATCTTCCTTATTTCTTTCTTTAGTTAAACCCCAACCTATTGATTACAATCTAGAAACAGCTGGTCAACTTAAAAAGGCATGCCTCTTTAACCCAGGAGTTCCATGTCTAGGAATTTATTCCACAAGCTGCTTGCACACTGACAGCAAGATGTGTGAGTGTGCCCAAGTTTCTCACTGCAGAGCAGCAACAGCCTGTGGGGCACTCTTGGGAGTGGGAGCCCAGCGGCACAAATCAGTGTAGTTGCAACAAGATAAGGATATCAGCTCCCTGAAAATAGGCATCTGGTCAGTCTGGCCACATGAGAACACTTAATAGGTGCTCAATAAATACTTGTTGAATGAGTCTAATGGGAAAAGTTCTCTAAGATATAGTGAAAAAAACACAGGACTGAAGAGAGGCTACTGGGTGCCATCAGGTCTTTTTTTTTAAGTGAGACATGCATATGCACATACACATGTGTGTTTAGTAGAATATTCTGGAAAAGGATAACAGAAACTGGCTACCTGGAGAGCTGGGCTCCATAAGTCTTTTGTATCTTTATACCATGTCCAAGAATTCCATGTGTCCACAGCATTAATTAATTTTTAAAATAACCAAAAGCTAAGGGAAGGGGAGACTGGGAGCCTGGTCCAGAAAGCCCCAGCCTCCATTGCCTGTCCTGAATACCCCTCTTTGGTCCTTTCAAAGCCTGGTTCCTTCCTGCTCCCAACTCCCCTCAGAGCTTTCGGACCCCATCCTGTTTGTGGTGATTAATAAACACTCTGTGAGGACCTGAATCTCACAGAGGCTCCTGTGGGACAGCCGGGCTGGACCACAGCCCAGGAGGACTTGCTGGCAGGAGGGACCTGCGTGGCTCCCCCAGTGGGGCTCTAGAGTGCCCACTGCCATGACTTTGCCCCCTTACTCCATTGGCTGAGTGCCCTTTCCACCTGCATCTCTACCTTATTAAACCCTCACCACAGCTTTGGTGCTGGTCTAGATTTAGGAATTTGGTCCTAGAGCTGGAGTAAACTTCCCCCCCAGGCTGGCCCAGCAACAGCACATGGGCAATTAGTATCAACTCCACTGACCTGGTCCTGGCCTGTGTGGCTCAGTGGGTTAGATCATTGTCCAGTAAACTGACAGGTCACAGGTTCAATTCTCGGTCAGGGCACATGTCTGGGTTGCAGGTTCTGTCTCCCATAGGGGCACACATACAATTGATGTTTCTCTCTGATATCAATGTTTCCCTGCCTCTCTCTCTTTCCCTTTTCCCTCTCTAAAAATCAATAACATTGTCTGTGAGTGAGGATTAAAAGAAAGTTTTAATAGATAAAATAAAATAAAACCCACTGACCTGCCTAGGGAAGGGAAAGATAAATATAGATAAATATAGATAAATTCTGGGAGCCCAGGCCAGCCCAAGGGAATGTACCTCTGTGAACAAAGAGGATTCAGCAATGACCCTTTAAATGAGCCAGACATCTATTAAACCCCACTTGTGTGCCAGGCATTCTGGTAGGGGTAACAGCACAGGATATAAGGTCAGAAAGACTTGGGTTCAAATCTTGGCACCAGCACTCACAAGCTGTGCAGCCTTGGCCAAGTTACTTAATCTCACTATGCCTTAGCTTATTCTCCTGCACAGTAGGCACTACTCCAGCGCCTGCCTTGCAGAGCCATGGTGAGGATCACAGGGGGGAAAAGCACTCACCCACTGTCTGGCACAATGCAAGGCCTCCCTAAGACCAGAGACCATCCTTTGTCAGCGATAGTCACCAAATGTGGCGTTGTAGCTGTCACTTCTGTTGCTGTCCTTGGCAGGGAGTGCAAGATCGGGGAAATGTTGGGATAGGAGGCAGGGTCCACATATTTAAATGGAGAAAATTATCACTACTTTCACTAACTTCTATCTGGAATGCTGGGATTTAGTGTTTCGTTGGACTGTGAGTTGAGGCAGCAAACCCTACTATCATCAGCAGTGCCTGGGATGTTATCACCCAGAAAACTGACAGCGCCCACCTCTTCCCAAATGTTATTTGCATTTATTTCTGACCTGGAATTGTCGTTGAGATTAAACCCACTATTCAACTTTTTTATCAATGCGCCCATTTAAAAAGGACGTATTTCACTTATCACAATATGCTTTTTAACTACTGTGGTACCTTTGGGATCCTGTGTACTATCTGATGCATGTAAGACAGAATTTTAAAGAAGGGTTCAAGATACAGGAAAGGGCCTGAGGAATGGCACCGCGATAGAGCTGGACCCACTAACCTACAATCTCCTGCCAAGGCCCCACCATCCAGTCCTGGGCTTATATGCATGGGACCTTCCTCACTCTGGGCCTTGCATGTCTATCTGAAAGAGCTCCAGGATGTCTAAAACCCATCAGGTGGGGATGTCTGAGCCCTGGCTGGAGGGACAGGCAGGCCATTGTAGTTGGGAGTTGCTTCTGGCTCCCTCATGCCCTGGGGAGGCCTCACACTATCACACCTGGAGTCCCAAATTTCCATGTCTGCACTGAGAACCTTCTCATCACCAGCTGCAGGTCTCAGACTTTCCCCAGCATTCTGGCCATTCCAGAAGCCCCTGCAAGCCCACCATCTCCAGCCCCTGAAATTAGCACTCAAAGGATGAGGAGGGGCAGCGTGACAAGAAGAACTGGGAGGGCTAGGAGGACATGGAGAGCAGTCACAGGTGGGGGCTCTTGAATGGGGGAGGTGAGTCACATGGAGAAAGTAGCCCCTCCTTGAATTCCCAAAGCTGGCAATTTGGCTGAACCCTGGGACCTGGAACCCCCTGCTTCTTAGGAAGCCCCACAGACCTCAGAGTACGTCAGTCCATCCCTGCGACCAATGCACTGAACTCCTCAGGTGGCCTCTTTATTCAGATCTTCACTCCCCCAGTTAGAGCATTTTGCCATTTCACAGATGAGAGAAACTGAGTCACAAAGACATGAAGTCCAAGGTCTTGTAGCCATGAAGTAACTTCTAACCACTGCTCCCTTCTCAGAGGAAAGTGGTTTCAGGGTTCAGGTTCCCCCCAGTTTTGTGGTACCTAAAGTGGGAGTGGAGAGGGTGCAGTAAAAACACAGGGCTAGTGCTGGGAGCTGGGTATGTGTGGCTAGGAGAACCTAGGTCTCATTGAAGCCAAAGCTCAGCCTCTCTGTGTTAAATTTAGAGGAAAAGACAATCTTTCTAAGGATCCAAAGAGCGAGATCCAACGTGGTAGCGAGACTGCATCACAAGAGGTATGCATGTAAGCCAAGACCCAGCTGTCCCTGAACAGCAGGCCTGGGGTGACTGGGCAAGGGCTGTGGTCAGCTTGTCCCATGTGTGTGGGTGGAAGGGGTGTGCAGAGATCCGGCCAGCTGGACCCAGCCACAAGATCAGGGCCAGAGCCAGGACACCATTGTCCTAGGTCTTTGGCTGAGCCACAGCTTAGGCACAAAATGGGTGCAGTGAGGGAAGCAAGATGGGGAATTCAGGGCTGTGTCAGCACATAGCTCATGCTGGGCAAGGCCGGCACTGGCCCTGCCACCAGGCCCCATCCCGGGGAAAGGCCCCTTTCAGCCAAACCAGTCTCCGGGCCTCTGAAGTTTAGACACCCCTACTCCCAGCATCATTTGGGAAGGGCAGTAGGAGTTTCAGAAAGGATTTTTATCATTTTGCTTTTGAAACAATTTCAGTTTAGGCCTGGCTGTGCAGTGGGCATCCTTAGGGGTCTCTGCTACAGGAACACTTGAACAAATTTTCAAAGTAGAAAAGATAAAAGTTTCCAGAGGCTACACAAGCAGTGATGTAGACTTCATGCCACTTCTGGGCACCTGCCTGCCTTCCCATCCACAGTCTCCTGTCTTGTGTTCGGAGCAGGCAGCCCGGATTCGGGGTCTCGCATGCTAGTCTGTCTCCCAGCATGGACCCCACAAGCCCTTCAGCTCCTAAGGCCAGTCCTTGCCTAGGGCCTGGTCTAGGGCAGCCACCAGCTCCCAGAAACCTTCAGAGGGGCAACCAGGGCTGGGATAGAGCCGAGGGTGAGGGGAGCAGGGCTGAGTCCCCGAAGGTCCCAGCAGAAGGGAGAGGCTGTTCTACTGGAGGGAAATAGCCCTTTCCCCTCATCACAGTCTTTGAGCTTGTGAAAACTGTCTACTTCACACCCACCCAGGACTCCCAGCTGACCCACAGCCTCCAGGCCCCCAGTACCACTCCTATTTTACCTCCTGTCCCCTCTTTCTCACACTTCTTCCTGTTTCCCCAGCACAGCAGACCCTGCCCACTCCAGGGTCTTTGAACTTGCCCTCCCTCTGCAGCATGCTCTCCCCCGATCTCTGCATAGCTCACTTCTTCTCCAACCTTGGGTCTCTGTCACATGTCTCTTCTTGGGGGAGGTATCCTTTCTGGATACCTTATTTAAAATTGTGGACTTCTGGCCAAGATGGAGGTGTAGGTGGAAACACTGTGCCTCCTCGCATAACCAAGTTTAAAAACAACAAAGTTTTAGTAACAAAAACACAACCAAAACACAGAAAATTGAACTGTATGGAAGTCTGACAACAATGAACCATTCAGCCAGACCAGTAAGAAGGGTGGAGTCAGCAGCTGGCGTGCAGGGTTGTGCGGGGGGCGGGGGGGAAAGTGGCCAGACCGGCCCAGGCACGCAGGCGGCGGTTGGCAAATCCCAGGTGTGGGGTGGCAATGGGCGGACCCAGTGGAAGTACAAGGCAGCTGCGGACTGCAATCACACATTCACACTTAGGTAAACCAGGTGAAGGAGCAAGCAGTGAGACAGACTGCACAGGCTAGGGCCCCAGCAATGGAAATTAAAGCCTAAAAGCACCAATTGGAAAAACTTTCGAGGTCGAGGTGCTGGGAGAAGCTCCCAGGCTCACAGAGAGTTTGTTGGAGAGACCCACAGAGTCCTGGAGGGTGCACAGGCCCACACACCCAGAAGCCGGCTCCAGGGGGGCCGGGTTTGCTTGCAGCAAGCAGCAGAGGGGACCGCGGTCTGAGAGAGAGCATGGAACATTGGCCCTCTCTGACCCCGCCCCCACATACAGCATCACAACCCAGCAACTGGGTTGCCCCTTCTGGGTGAACACCTAAGGCTCTGCCCCTCATACGTAACAGGCACGAACAGACCAGAACATATGGCTCAAGAAGAACAGCTTAAAGCCCCAGAGCTAATACTTCTAAGTGACAAGGAGATAGCCAACCTATCAGGTGCACAGTTCAAAATACTGGTGATCCAGATGCTCACCGAACTGGTTGATTTTAGTCACAAATTAGATGAACAAATGAAGGCTAAACTAAGTGAAATTAAGGAAAATGCACAGGGAACCAATAGTGATGGGAGGGAAACTGGGACTCAAATCAATGGGGTGGATCAGAAGGAAGAAAGAAACAACCAAACAGAAAAGAAGGAAGAAACAAGAATTCAAAAAATTCAGGAGAGGCTTAGGAACCTCCAGGACATCTTTAAATGTTCCAACATCTGAATTATAGGGGTACCAGAAGGGGAAGAGGAAGAGCAACACGTGGAAAAGTTATTTGAACAAATAATAAAGGAGAACTTCCCCAATCTGGCAAAGGAAATAGACTTCCAGGAAGTCCAGGAAGCTCAGAGAGTTCCAAAGAAGGTGGACCCAAGGAGGAACACACCAAGGTACATCATAATTGCACTAGCCAAGATTAAAATGAAGGAGAGAATCCTAGAAGTAGCAATAGATAAGGAGACAGTCACCTACAAAGGAGTTCCCATCAAACTGTCAGCAGATTTCTCAAAAGAGACCTTCCAGGCAAGAAGGAGCTGGACAGGAGTATTCCAACTCATGAAATCCAAAGACCTACATCCAAGATTGCTCTATCCAGCAAAGCTTTCATTTAGAATGGAAGGGCAGATAAAGTGCTTCTCAGATAAGGTCAAGTTGAAGGAATTCATCATCACCAAGCCCTTATTTTATGAAATGTTCAGGGGACTTATATAAGAAAAAGAAGATGAAAAATATGAACAGTGAAAGGACAGCAAACTCACAGTTATTGACAACCACACCTAAAACAAAAGCAAACTAAAAGGACAGCTAGATCAGAAACAGAACCATAGAAATGGAAATCACATGGAGGGTTAACAATAGGGGAGTGGGAGGAGGAGAAGTGGGGAGAAGGTACAGAGAATAAGTAGCATAGACAGCAGGTAGAAAATAGACAGGGGGAGGGCAAGAATAGTATGAGAAATATAGAATCTAAAGAACTTGTGACACATGGACATGAACTAAAGTGGGGGAGTGTGGGGGGATGGGGTGTGCAGGGTGGAGGGGAGTGAAGGTGGGAAATAGGACAATTGTAATGGCATAATCAATAAAATATATTATTTTATATATTTTGTATATATAAAAAAAGAAAAAATATATAAAAATGAAATAAATAAAATTTACCACTCCCCATTCCATTATCCCTTCCCCAGTTTTATGGCTTTCTTTATCAGTTATCCCCACACAATTTTACTTACGTGTGTAAATAAATTACATATGTAAGTACATACGAAGGCAGGAATGTTTGTTTTATTCACTGCTGTATCCCTAGCACCTAGAATGTGCCTAGGAAAAAATAAAGCTTTGTTTAAAGAATAGAATCTTAACAACACTGCAAGGTACGCACCCAGCATTAAAGAGAAAAGGACTGAGGTTCAGAGAGAAGTGATGTGCCCAGGGTCTCCCACAAGGACATGGCAGAGCTGGTTGGAACTGTCAGTGGTGGAGGCTGAGTAGGCACTATGTGCCAGGCACTTTGCATTCATCACTTCACTGCACATTTCCAACATCCCAGTGAGCCAGCTGCTCCTGAGGCTGCCCATTGTCTCCTTAGGGCACCAAGACTCAGAGAGATGAGGCTGGGGCCTAAGGGGCCAGATGAAGCACAAGCCCTGGAAATCTCAGGACTGGTTGGAACAGGGTCCCTCTGTCTGCATCAGTCATGTCAGATGCCCTCCCAACCCACACCCTCTTCCCCACAGACAGGGCCACCTGGTGCCAGTGTAATGTGGAGGGTTATGAGTGAGCTGCTCTCACTGCCTCACTTCTCTGGGGCCAAATGTAACCATGAACATCAAATTAGAGCCAACAGATCATCACAGAGACCTCTTCCTCCAGAGAGCAGCTGGTGGGAGCCTTGGAAGTGCCCCGACAGGATGCCTGTCCCCAACGGGTGAACACTCCTGTCAGGGGGACCCTGTCCTGTAGAGCAGGGCGGCACTGAAAGCTAAGCCAACTCAGCTTCTTCTCAGCTGTGAGCCTTAATAAGTCATTTGACATCTCTAAGGCTTAATTTTCTATCTGTAAAATGGGAACATAAATCCCTGTCTCATTACATTGTAATAAAAATTAAGTGAGGTTGAGTTTGTGGAGCGCAGGCAGGGTACACGGGATGCCTTCAATAAACAATAGGTGTTTTTATTATAATTATCATCATCATCATCTTCTTAGCCGTTTGTCTATCCAGTTGACTACCTATTAATTGATCCACCCATCTATTCATTTATTCAACAATCCATTTACTCATCAATCCATTTGTCCACATACCCATCTGTCTATCCATCTACTCACCCATTCATTAATTCATTCATCCACCCACTCATTCATCTATCCATTTGTCTGTCCATACTTATTCCACCCAACCATCTGGACCATCCAACCATCCATACATCCACCTACTCATTCACCTGTTTATCCATCTATTTCCTTTCTTCATCATGTATGGCGTTAGCTTTCTCACTTATCTCTCACATCCAGAGATCATTGTAGCATCTGACTCAAACCTTCCCAGAAACTTCAAAATTAACTAGGTCTTTGCCCTCTACACAGGACCCTGCAGAGGCTTTGGGGTTCATGTGGAAGAAGTGTAGCGCAGAGGAGGAAGGGGGACAGCTGCCTATTCTCAGACCTCCATACTCCTCTCCAGCCCAGACTATCAACACGCCCTCTGGTCCATTATCCCCAACATTCAACATGCATTCTGACACACAATAGGAGCTGAGGAACTATTTACTGAACTAAAGAAGGGAGGGAGGAAGGTGGTGTGAACAAGAGAATAAATGAACAAAGGAATGAATGAGGACAGAGGCTAGGAGTCTCTGCTCTTCCTCCTCTCGCTTCTCCTCTGCCCTGACCTCTGTAAAATGAGCCACTGCACCAGGGCTGCAGGCTGTGGGAGCCCAGGCAGCCTCCCGCTGGAGCCCCTAGCTTCCCCTAGGACATCGGGAGAGCTTCCCTTTGTCATCACACTCCTGATCCTGCTCCTTTCCTGCTGCTCCCCAGCTGCTTCAAGACACCTGGTTCTGGGCCAGGGTAGGGTGTTGGGAAGAGCTCCAAAGTGGGCTGCTCCCACCCATGTCCCACCCCCAGACATTTACAACCACTGTCAGGATCAATGAGCCTCTGTGATCAGAGCCCAGCCCTTTCTGCAGGCCTCCCACAGGCCCCAGAACCACAGGGTCAATTAGCATCTCCATTTCTCCAAGGGGTTAGGATCAGGGTTAGGGCCCCTGGGGCCAGCTCCTGAGAAGCCCCAGCAATGGGGGTCCCATTTCCCAGCCACTACTCCATTCCCATATATAAAAACAAAATCATGTTTCTCAAAGTTATTTTAAAATTCAAGGGTTTTTAAAAATATATTTTGTTGATTATGCTATTACAATTATTCCATTTTCCCCTCCACCCTGCACACCCTCCATCACCCACATTCCCCCCTTTAGTTCATGTCCATGTGTCTTAAGTCCTTTAGCTCCTACATTTCCCACACTATTCTTGCCCTCCCCCTGTCTATTTACTACCTACTGTCCGCGCTGCTTATTCTCTGTACCTTCCCCCCACCAACTCCCCTGTTGATAACCCTCCACATGATCTCCATTTCTGTGGTTCCGTTTCTGTTCTACTTATTTGCTTAGTTTGTTTTTGTTTTTGTTTTAGGTGTGTTTGTTAATAATTGTGAGTTTTCTGTCATTTTACTATACATGTTTTTTTATCTTCTTTTTCTTAGATAAGTCCCTCTAACATTTCATAAAATAAGGGCTTGGTGATGATGAATTCCTTCAACTTGACCTTATCTGAGAAGCACTTTATCTGCCCTTCCATTCTAAATGAAAGCTTTGCTGGATAGAGCAATCTTGGATGTAGGTCTTTGGATTACATGACTTGGAATACTTCTTTCCAGCCCCTTCTTGCCTGTAAGGTCCCTTTTGAGAAATCTGCTGACAGTTTGATGGGAACTCCCTTGTAGGTGACTGTCTCCTTATCTATTGCTACTTCTAGGATTCTCTCCTTCATTTTAATCTTGGCTAGTGCAATTATGATGTACCTTGGTGTGTTCCTCCTTGGGTCCACCTTCTTTGGAACTCTCTGAGCTTCCTGGACTTCCTAGAAGTCTATTTCCTTTGCCAGATTAGGGAAGTTCTCCTTTATTATTTGTTCAAATAACTTTTCCACGTGTTGCTCTTCCTCTTCCCCTTCTGGTACCCCTATAATTCGGATGTTGGAACATTTAAAGATGTCCTGGAGGTTCCTAAGCCTCTCCTGAATTTTTTGAATTCTTGTTTCTTCCTTCTTTTCTGTTTGGTTGTTTCTTTCTTCCTTCTGATCCACTCCATTGATTTGAGTCCCTGTTTCCCTCCCATCACTATTGGTTCCCTGTGCATTTTCCTTAATTTCACTTAGTTTAGCCTTCATTTGTTCATCTAATTTGTGACTAAAATCAACCAGTTCTGTGAGTATCCTGATCACCAGTATTTTGAACTGTGTACCTGGTAGTTTGGCTGTCTCTTGGTCACTTAAAAGTTTTGGCTCTGAGGCTTTGATTTGTTCTCGCATTTGAGCCTTTTTTGGGGGGGAGGGGGTCTGCTCATGCCTGTAATGTAGTGAGGGGCAGAGCCTTAGGTGTTCACCAGGGTGGGTCAACCCAGACACTTGGTTGTGACTCTGTGTGTGGGCAGGGTCTGGGAGGGAACAATGGCACTTGCTTCATTCTCTGTCAGATCTCAGTCCCCTCTGCCACTTCCTCCAAGCAAGCTGGGCCTTTCTGGTGCTGATTCTTGGGTGGGTGGGCTTGTGTACATCCTAGGACCCTGTGAGTCTCTCCAGTGAACTCTCCTGTGAGGCCGAGAGTCTCTCCCTGTGCCTCAACCCCCACAGGTTTTTCCAATAAGTGTTTTGAGACTTTATTTTCCAGCACTTAGACCCTGGGTTGTGTGGTCTGTCCCTCTCCCCAGTTTCACCTGCTTTATCTGTGTTTGCAAATGTGGGGCCACCTGATCAGCCAACAGCCTTGCACGCAGTTCCTCACTTCACAATTGCCACCTCGCTGGGTCTGCCACTACCACTGCCGTCGCAGGCACTGAGGGTGCCTTGCGTGCCCAGTGACACCACTTTTGTGCCGCAACCTCTCTCTGCTCCGCCACCCAACTCCACCCCACCTACCAGTCTGGATGAATGTGTCTATTTTAACTCCTTTCTGACTTCCGTACAGTTCAATTTTCTGTCAGTTCTGGTTGTTATTTTGTTTCTAAATTGTTGTTGTCCTTATTTTGGTTGTACGAGTAGGCACAGTGGGTCTACCTACACCTCCATCTTAGCCAGAAGTCAAATGAGTCAAAATTTAAGGTTTTTTAAAATATAAAATGATAACAGTAATGTCTGCTTTGATCACTAGTCCAGACTACCTGCTGAAGGCCAGGCTCTATGGGGCAGAGCCCCTGGGGGCATCTCATCTCTGTCAGATCCTCTGTAGAAACCTTCTCCAGGCCCGTGACTTCTCTCTGTGCCTAGAGATCCCTGTCCCTCCCAGGTCTGACAAAATCCTGAAATTTCTGTGTGGTTCCCATTGAGTCGATGAGCTAACCAAAGCCCCATGAGGGGCTGATTTAACCAAGGTAACCAAGGACATATTGCGACCAAACTGTGGCAAGTGAGGTACACAAGATGGTCTACTGAGGAGAGGACAGTTCAACTGAACCCTGAACAGAGCAGAGATGCTGTTCCAGGCAACAGGAACTGCATGGCAAAGGCTTGGAGGCAGTAACCTCCTGGGACTAGTTTAAAATGAGAGTGGCTCATTGTGGGGACATAGGGAGGGCCTGAGGGGGTCAGCATGGCAGGTCACGGAGTCTCGGTCCTTACAGGAGGGCTGTGGGGGGCCACAAAGAGTGTCAACTTGGTGGTCCTGCAATAGCCCAGCTCCCTACATCTCTGCCCCTTCCCCACCTAGTGGGGAAAGGAGAGGGGTTCTGTCAGTTTCTGGATACTTACCAAAGAGTCCCCCACATGCCTGAAGTCGCTCCATCAGTGACTAATCAGGGGAGAGAATTGTGAGACAGAGGACCTTCCAGGCACAGATATCAGGCTGACTCCTCCCAACCGGGAAAAAGAAACCCCATGCCCCTGCAGCAGCACACGCATATCTCAGCTTTGTGAATATTTGCAGCTCTCTCCTGGCCCTGGCAAACTCCTTATAAAATAACTGAACCCTTGTAACAGTTTTGTCCTTGAGGTTCCCAATGAAGACACCACCGATCATTCATTCTCCAGTGAGGCTTCTCTTTGATCCCCTCCCCTGGCAGGCCAGGCAGGCAGCTGGCTGACAAAAGTGCCAGATAGTCTCTTCCTGCCCCTCTTCTCTGGCCCTGTCCACCCCAAGGCCAGACCCTGAGACCAGGCAGGACACAGTCCCTCACTGCCTCAGTTTCTCCATCTATAAAATGGGAAGAATAATGGCATAAGCCTCATTAGTTCTTCCTGAGAATCACATAAATGTCTTTTTTTAATGATATGATTTATGCGGTTTTTTAGTTTTTGTGTAATTACTGTTGTCCCAATTTCCCCCCCATGACTCTCCCCCGCCCTACCACCCCCACCTCCCACATTCAATCCTCCCCTCCCTATTGTATTGTCTTTATTCATGGGTCCTTTATACATGTTCCTTGATGACCCTTCCCCTTCACGAGACAGGCTGAGTTGCATGGCTGCCATCGCCATGAGGGACCCTGGGGAGGTGGTTTTTCAGCAGTTGGCCCTTTAAAGCAGCCAGTACAGCGGGGGTGTGAGGAGGGTGTGCTATTTCAGCAGAGGCTGAGGTGGTGCTGGGTTGCTAGCTGAGGCCAGAGGGGATGAATCAGGTCTCCCTGAGCTTCCTGCCAGCTTTTAATGCCAGAATTCTATGAGGCTTCTTACTCCTGTTCTAATGAAGGGAGTCTAATTCTGAGATTCATGAGGATTCTAATTCCTGGTGACTCAGACTCAGGCAGATCTGAATCTCCCCTCTACCCTCCTAGCCCAGTTAGAGCCACCATCGGGCTCACCAGGACTCACGTCGTGGTCTTTTGACAGCCGCAGCCCCTTGCATGCCTTAAGAACAGCCAGAGGGATCCTGTGAAATTTGAACCAGATCATGCCCTTTCTCTGCTTTGTATGACAAGAAGAATGCAAGCTCCTACTGCCCCTTGTGTCCTCTCCCACCTCTCTCTCCCTCTCTGGTTGCTACCCCACCTCTGTCTTACATGAAACCATATTTGGTCTCTTGCATGGTACTATCCTTTTGAGAATTGTCCTATTTATTCTTTCCCATGTTCATTTTTCGTCTCCCCTGCTGGAATGCTTGTCTCATTCATTGTTGTGTCCCAGGGCATGGCATACAGTGGGTGCTCAACGAGTAGTTAGCTGTGGACAAATCTTCTGTAATTAAGAGAGTCTAAGTCCGTGCCCTGCTGCCCAAGGTTTGATGCTCAACGGACATTTGTTGATTGACTCACTGATCTGGCACAGCTCCAACTGAGTGAAATGCACTTCACATATGTTGTGGAGAGAAAGCAGAAAACAGCACACATGTTCTATTTGCAAAGGGCAGAAGGGACTTTCTGCTAAGTTGTTTCCCCACAGGGCACACCTATCTACCTGCCCTCACTACTGGCTCAGTGGGTCCAGCCACCAGCTTACACCTGCCATACTTCTTGCCTTTGTCCTCCATCACTTGGACCAGGCACAGGCTGACTGGGCCTTGGCCATTGATGGGGACTCTGAGGCTTGATGAGGTTGTTGTGGGCCCCGAAGCTCTGCCAGGAAGTGTAGGGCAGGACCTGAGGCAAAGTAGGGGTTTGGGGAGAAAGGGGATGGGGTTAATGGACTGCTAATGGCCTTACAGCTGCCATCAGGTGACCCCTGGTTCCTCAGGGGCTGTTAACAGTGCTAATGGGGGCTGAGATGCCTCCTCCCACAGTAAGCACTTCCCTCCCAAGCCCAGGGTCATCAGGACCTTTAAGAGGATGAGTGGCAGGGAGAAAAGGGGGGAGCAAACAATCCCTCTTCCACTCTGGAACTCAGGTAGCTCAAGGACCCATCTTAGAATGTGGTGCAAGGTCATCATTGTTTATCCCCTCATTGCAGATGGGGAAACTGAGGCCCAGTTCATCAATCTGTTCCTATTTATCCCCTCCCTTCCAGCTCCCGTGATCATGGCTCACATCTCCTCTGCAGGACCCCAGTCCAGACCCTCAGGAACAGCTTCCAATCCAGGCCAGAGGAGGAAAGCCGGGGACAACTCACCCACTGGGCACAACAGGCACAGTGCCTAGTGCACACTAACTTCTGGAATCAACAGAAGTGAGAGGAGAGATGAGAGCTTTCCAGGGCCTTGAAGCATCGCTAAGTTTAAAGTTTGAGTTGGATCCATCAGCAGTGGAAGGTGAAAAGGAGATTTCTACTGAGCAGGTTGGAGGCAGATGTTAGAAAAATCTCTGTAGATGAGAGATGAATGCAGAGACAGATGCAATAAATGATGAAGAAAGAAAATAGATGAACATGTGGTTAGATAGATGCGTCAATGAACAGGTGAGTGTATGTGTGGGGAGGATGGATAATTAGATGGGGTGAGCAGGCGCACTCAGCCCATCAGATGGACTAAGATGACTGACTGGATAGCAGATGAATGATTATGGATGGGTAGGTGAGGGGACGAGTGGTTGGGTGGATAGATGGATAAACTGAAATATTTTCATCACCTCAAAAGAAAACCTGACTCCTGTTAAACAGCCACTCCCTGCTCTCCTCTTCCTCAGCCCCTGGAAACCATGATGTACATTCTCTCTGTGAATCGGCCTATTCTAGACATTCCAAATCAATAGAATCTTACAATATGAGGTCTTTTGTGTCTGCTTTTTATTGCTTAGCATAATGTCTTCAAGATTCATCCATGTGGTAGCATGTATCAGTACTTTATTCATTTTTATAACTGAACAATATTCTATTGTATGGATTTGCCACATTTTGTTTATTCATGTATCTGTTGATGGACATTAGGGTTGTTTCCCACTTGTGACAACTGTGAATATTGATGTATGAACATGTCTGTACGTGTGTGGATGTCTTTTTTTCACTTCTCTCGGGACTATACCTAGAANTTTTTATTGCTTAGCATAATGTCTTCAAGATTCATCCACTTGGTAGCATGTATCAGTACTTTATTCATTTTTATAACTGAACAATATTCTATTGTATGGATTTGCCACATTTTGTTTATTCATGTATCTGTTGATGGACATTAGGGTTGTTTCCCACTTGTGACAACTGTGAATATTGATGTATGAACATGTCTGTACGTGTGTGGATGTCTTTTTTTCACTTCTCTCGGGACTATACCTAGAAGTAGGATGTCTGGGTCCTATAGTAACTCTTGGTGTAATCATCAAACTCTTTTTCACAGTTGCTGTAAGGATAGTGTCTTCTGTGTTCTAAGCTACCCCCAGTTGCCATGCAAAAAAGAGGTTAAATGGGCAAGTGTGACCCAGGGAGGCTGTGACACAGCCACAACTCTAGCCCAGTGGCAGGATGACTGTGACAGTAGTGGTGGGGGAAGTGGTCTGGTTTGGGATTCAGTGAGTACAACTGCAGGATTCACTGAGGAGCTGGGTGTGTGGTAAGGGAAAGTGAGGACTTGCTACTTCCTGAGCTGAAAACACCAGGAACGGTCCCACCTCAGGGGCTTTGCATTTGCTGTTTCTTTTGCCAGGAATGCTCTTTCTCAAATGGATTCTTGTTTAATTCTTTAACCATTTCAAGTCTTTGTTCATAGGTTGCCTACTCAGGAAGACCTTCCCGGACCATTAGATTTAGGAGTGCATCCCCTCCTACCCTGGCAGTATGCCCCCCCTTTGCCTTATTTTTCCAAGGCACCTAATTGCCACCTGATATTTATCAATCCCCCAACTTGAGTGTCAGCTCCACAAGGATGGGGTTATTAATCTGTCACCGGAGGGCCCCTAGCCCCTAGCACAGAGCCTGGCACAAAGTGGGTGTCCAATAAGTGTCATAGAATAAGGAAGACCAACAATTATGCATTCATCAAATCCACTCATTCAACAATTTTTACCAGGCACCTGCTATGTGCAAGGCACTGCTCCAGGCACTGGGGAGGTAAGCAAACAAGATGGCATCCCTGCCCTCTGTGAGGTGACATTGCAGTAGGGAAGACAAGAGATGAATGTACCAGTGTGTCCATGGACAACGAGACAGCTCAGGCAGTCTTCAGGGCCAGGAAGGACAGAAGTGCGACATAGGGTTCTGGGGGGACCACCCAGGCCTGGCATGCTCGCTGCCCACAGAAGGGAAGACTCAGGCTCAAAGGGGGATGTCTCTGCTCAGGACTTGGCTTTGGCACTAACCTCCTGCCTCCTGGCCTGGCCCCGGTAATCTCCCCATCCTTCCCAGTCAGTGGAAAGGACAGTGCAGACCATGACTTCATCCATCAGATGCTCCTGGCAGCAGGGTCAATATTCTTGCACATATACAAGGCCTGTGGGCTCCTCTCTCCTAAGGATGCCTGGCTTTCTCAACCGCCCTTGTAAGGCCTCCTCCAGTCCCTGAAGCCTGGAGGGCAGTGGTGGCGAGCCCACCCACCACCACACAGCCAGAATAGTTCAGGCAGAAGGCACAACCCAGGCCCTTGGACTTTGGGGAAGGCACAGCAGTCAGTCCCCAGTTTGGCTTCTTGCTTCCTTGAACTTCAGAGGTGTGCAAGCAGAGGCATGATGACGGCCTACCAAGGGCTCCACAGGAATCCACACATCCCACAGGCAAGGACTGGCTTTCCACATCTAGATTCAGACACACATCTAGGGGATCAGAAGATACCTAGAAATCTAAGAGGGTTTCCACAGAGGGTGGCCATTGCCCAACCTATCCTAGTGAGCTGATGGGGACCAAGCCAGTTCCAGCCAATAGGTAGGAAGGAATCAGAAGGGGAGGGGAGTGTAGGTTGAGGCTTCTAGCCAGGCTAGGGCAGAGAATGCACCACTGGAGGACCAGGGACATGAGCTTGCCTGAGCGAGGTGGGCCCCGGCAGATAGAACCACAGTGAGGACACGTGTGCCCACCTCATGCGTCACACACACACACACGGCTCCTCCCAGTCAACACTCCAGCTCCACTTTAAAGATGAGGAAACTGAAGCGTAGAGAGGTTGTCTCTCTGTTAGTGGGTGACAAACTGAGTCAGATCTGACTCTAGCTTTTAACCCATCACCCTCTAAAGCAGGAGATAGGGGTGGGGACAGAACTGCCCCTTTCTGCTCCCCCAACTCCTGAAGGCCAAGCAGAGGCAGGGTATCACAAGGATGTGCCCTGGGCCAATGTCACATGGAGTGAATGGGGGTGCAAGAAGCAGAGAGTGTTTTGGACTCTTTGGCAGGGAAGCAGAGGCATTCCTTGGGGACCCTCCCTCCAAGCCCTTTAGGGAGGCCTTTCATGCCTGATGCAGAGACGAAGTAGCATTCTCATTCTCTGACACACCCTGAGTCTCCCCCAAGACTCCTGGGACCGAAGGTAGGAATCCACTGGGTCCTCAGCACACCCCTGCAGGGCCTAGCAGGGAGCTTTGTGATGTTCACCCAGATAACACAGTGGCACATCCTCCGTGGGCCAAGTTCAGAGGGCATGGAGTCCTAAGGGGCAAGTCCAAATCCCCAGCCCGCCACTTCCACCTCAGGGCTAGTGTAACAAGGAGGCTAGAGCATGAAGTAGACCTTCCCTGCCCTCTGCCTGAAATCACACAGGAGCTCTTGAGCAAGTGGGGACCTGGCAGCAAGACCCTCATGATCTAGCCCAGGCCCTCTGACAATCATGCACCTGCTGTCTGTAGTCCACTTTGCTCCAAACACACTGGCTTCCTAGAGTGCCCAGGTAAGGCACAGTTCCAAGACCAAGAGGCATCCCAGGACCTGCCACCACCTCTGCAAGATCACAGCAGGGAGGGCTCATGCTGAAGCCCAAAGCTCAAGCCTCCAGCTCCATCGCGGAGAGGAAGGGAGGTGATGGGACCACACCTAGTATGTAGTAAGTGCTTCAACCACTGTGGGAGCCCAGGGAACCCTGCTTTGAGAAGCATGCAGGCCCAGCGGTACAGTGGCTCCGTGGGCTCTGCTGCGGTGCCAGCTCTGCATCTCTAAGTGGCCAGTGGGAATGATCGACACCAAGGGTCACTGCATGTGTCTCCTTGCTTTCTGTCTCCTCTGAACCCCAGGCTTGGGGGCTGAGTGCCCTGACCTTGGGAAAGGAGCCCTAAGTGGGGGGTCACTGCTCTGGGGGTGGATCAGCCTCACCACCAAGATCACCCAAAGTTTTTCTTGAGGATTAACTGAGGTGCAACAAGTCAAGCAGCAGGAACACCACAGGCACAGAGTAAAAACAAATTAATATGTGCTCCTTCTTTTTGCCCTATTCCCACTCTGTCAGTGCCATAATGTGTTATCCTGGGTGGGTTTACTCCCTCTCTGAGCCTGGTGCTCCTAGTGTGTCCTCTGCAGGAGCTCTGCCAGGACCCCTGAGGTTCTGGGATTTCCAGGCTGTTTGTCTGTCCTTTCAAAGGTTCATGCTGCACAGAGGTGAGAAAAGAGAGTCAGGCTGGGACAGTCTCCAGCTCAGGCAGTGGTCAGGAACTACCCCTCCCCAAGGCCCCAGTGGCTGTCAGGGGGCAGTCCCTGAGGAGGTCTCCAAGGTGTCTGTGGAGGGCGTGAGGGAGCCAGTGCACTGAAACTAAGCTCCCCTGGGAGCTGAGGATGCCTGTTTCCTAGAGGCAGCATGGCGAGCAAAGAACCTGACAATAGTGGGACTAGCTCTAGCTTTGGCTTGGTCTTGACTCACCATGGGATCTGGTTTGCCATCTGGCACCCATGGTTCTCCATACCCCTTCTATCACGTGGGAGTGCATCCCCCTACCTGCCTCAGGGCTACATGGGAGACACAAAAGTCCCAGTCCTCCTCTGTGGCAGGGTCCTGATCACACCACTGCACCTCTCTGAACCTCTGTTTACCCAAATGCTTAGCAGGAATTGACCCCTGGCTTCAGGCCTATCATTCTGAGCAGGACGAGCACCCCACCCCTACCCCAGCAAGGAGAGGGATCTGGAGGACAGGGAGAGGAGCCCAAATCCAAAATAGCTTGGGGTGGCATGTGGTGCCAGTTGGGCAGCAAGAGCTGGTGATAGATGGTTCTGCATGGCCAAGAATAAAACATTGGCCTTGACTCCATTCTGGGTTCATTATTGGCTAAAGGTTATTCATTAGGGTCACCCCTGCACATCTCCAGGACCTCCCTCTTACCTCTCATCACTTGGCTCCCCAGTGTCCAGAGGACACACTGAGGCCCTTGGCAAGACCGCCTGCCCCTGTCCCCTCCTGCAAAGCCAACAACCTCGCCATTCCCTGAGCCCATCCTGATTTCCACACCTCCCTGGGTTTGCCTGTGCTGTTGCAACTGCCTGGAGTGCCCTCCCTTCTCCTTCTAACCTGAGGAAACCCTTTTAAAGGCCCCACCCATTTAAAGGCCCCACCAAAATTAATCTCTCAGGACATTTTGCCTGCCTTTGACGTGTACCTGGGACCCATGGGTCCCTTATCGACCCTGAGCATGGTCAGTGCTGTCCTACCCATGTGAGAGCTGACTGCCAGGCCAAGCGTGCCTCCCTCAACCCCTACTCGACCTTTGTTCGCTCTAAAAAGTGCAAACCAAATTCAGTCTACCTGGATGTGCCATTTACACCATCAGATTGTCAAAAGTCCCAGCATAGCTCAGGGCACTGGGTACCATACTCATCACTGCGCAGATGGCTGCCACAGAGGGGGCCATTTAGGCTTCTCAGACATGACTGCCCACTCAGGCCCACTGGAGACTTTAGCTCATGGATATCTTTGCATATGTGTGAAGCGACACCTGAGCAAAGATGCTCACTGCATCCTGTTTGCAAGAGCAAATGGTCAGACACCAGGATGCCCACCACGAGGCAGTGATGCCCTAAATAGTACTGAATGTTAGTGACACCCTATCACAGAACATCACAAAGCAGAGAAAGAGAACAACATGGCTCCTTCAATCCTGATATGAGACACTTCCAAGATATATCAAGTTTTTTAAAAAAAACAAGGTATAGAACAGCATTCACACATGATGCTACAATTTTTTGTTGTCTTTGTTGTTGATCAAAATAAGAACCACAAAAAAAGATTTTGTACCAATGCTATGTATGTATGCAGGCCTCTGGAAGTACACACAGGAAATCTGGTTGTTGCCTCTAGAGAGCTGTGAGAGGCTGCAGGACAGAGAAAAGCAGGAGCCGTCTATGTTGTGCCCTAATGTTCTGTGTGCAGGGTGTCCACTAATAGAAAAATGAAACCTGCTAACCCATTGACCCAGGAGTTTGACGACAGCACGCAAATCCTTTGGAAATAGTTGGGACATGTGGTAGCTGTGCCCCTGGGACGGCTGCCGCAGTGCTGTTTGGATAGCTAAGTGTTCGAAAGGGCTTGACGTCCAGCCAGAGGGACAGCCTCTCACGCAGAGGACCTGACGGTGCAGAAGGCTCCCCACACTGCCAGTGGTCAGGAGGGTACACAGCAAATACTGCAGAAGAATAGTAAGATGTAATTGGGACAACTGTAATAACATAATTGATAAAATATAATTCTAAAAAAGAATAGACGTGTTTAACGCTTAAGGTAGTGTGTAGAGGCAACATCTCAGATGTTTGCAAAGCGTATCCCTGGCTCCAGATGAAGCAGTCAGCTAGGTCCTCACTAAAGCCTACTCTTCAGGCTGCCAACCATGGAGCACCCTCATATCAGCTGGCCCCTCTCAAGGTTCAGAGATAGGGGCCCCCACCCACCCCTCACACAACCAAACTGACTCCCTGACCCATGGAAACAAGTGCCCATCATGCCTTTCTGTCGTACACCCCCATGGAGAGACCAATGAGGGAAAGGTTAGCACCCCCACACTGCATTACATCCCCTCCTTCCTCGGGGCCCCCACATGGTGCCCTATGAAGATTCAGCCCAGCAGAGTCAGTGGACTTGTTGGCCTGGGAGGGGTTCCACCTGCTGCTGCGTGCTGTGTGACCTTGGGCAGAATGGTAGATTAGGTTTGAGCCCTCAGGACCCATTTGGCCTCAAGTTCCAAGCTTCTGGGAAAAGAGGGGGAGAGAGAAGGAGCAATGGCCTATGAGGGGTCTAAAGACAGTGCACAGCAAAGGCAGGTGCTGTGTGACAGCAGGCAAGTAGCTCAGCCTCTCTGAGCAGCCTTTCTCTGAGTGTGTAATAGGACTCTATAAACTCACCGGCTGGGGCCTTTCAAGATTCCTGGAGTTGGCATTGTGAGAAGGCCCTACTAGGCTCAAGCACAGGCCCAAGATGCAGAATTGAGGCAACAAAACAGACTCTCTGAGCCACACAACCCCCCACCATCTCATCTACCAGCAAAACACCTGGTCCTAAGAAGAGTCTGGTATAAAGAATAGGTCAGGCCTGAGTATATGAAGGCTCTGAGTGTCTGGGGAAAAGAATGAACAGGAGTCCTATTTCTGGGGCCCAGAGCCCATCGCATCTGCTCCTAAGGGGGCAGGAGAGAGAGGTCAAAGCAAGCCCTGGTGGCCAGGCCAATGCTCACTGCCCCAGAGACTGGAGGCCAGGTTCTGTCTCCTGGCTTCCCTTGCTGCTAGGTGGGCACGTGCTTCTGTTCTGAACACCAGGACCAGAGGAGATGTCCACTAGAGCCTCAGAACAGGTAACCCCATTTTCTGGGGCAGGATATGTCCTGTGCACATGAGGTGCCCCTGAGGGGCCTCCAAGGGCCAGGGCCAGGGCCAGGGCCAGGCTCAGGGGCACGCTCAGGGCAGGGGATGGGGAGCTGGCTCTCTGAGACAGCCTTGAGCCACCAGACTGGCCCTGTCTCTACCTACTCCAGAAGTGACATGAAGTGACAGCCTCAGAGGTGACTGCATCAGAGGCCACCTCGAAGCCCAAGCCATCACAGGGGATGACCACAGCCCTGACCCCTTGACTAGTCAGCCTTGGGAGAGCCAGGTGTCTTCCAGAATCTGAACTCTCTCCTGTCTGAAGTGGAGCCGCCCCTCAGATGGCAGGATGGTTGAGGGCCGCTCTTTACTCCATCAGGCAGGGCTCTGGGGCAGAGGTGGGAGCAGCAGATGGGAGAGACCTGTAGGACAGAAGGAAAGAATACCCAGGCCCCCAGGCCTGGAAGCTGGGCCCCACACCACCACAGACTTCTCCTTCTTACCCTCATCATTCAGTGGCCCATGGTGTTGTCTTGACAATGACACAACTCCCGCCCTTGACCTCTGCCACTGCCTAGCTGTGCATCCTTAAGCGGGTCTGTGAAGTTCGCTGAACTCTGGCCACCTCATCTGCAAGATGGGATGAATTAGAACATGCAGAAGCTGTTTGTGCCAGTGCCAGGTGCCCAGTAGGCTTTACTCATTCCTCCAACTGATCAAGTAGTTGCTACACGCCAGGGCTCCTGGGTCAGGCACTGTGGCTAGCAAGGAGGCCTGGCCCCTGCCCCTTGGCACCAGACAGGGTGCCAGTGTATGATCACATCCAGTAAGGAGAAAGCTGAGGGGTGAGCCCCCAGATGTGAGTGCCATAGCACACTGCGGGTGAGGGAGGACCTCCTCATGGAGTGACAGGGCTTGGGAGAGGGGTATCCCAGGCCAAGAGAAGAGCAAGGACAGAAGCCTGTTGCTGGAAGAAGCTTGTGGTATTTAAGGAGGGCAGAAGGCTATAGTGGAGCAAGAGGAGAGGGAGTCTGGGCTGAGGTTGGGGTTGTAGCAAAAGCCGGCAGTCTGAGTGAGAGGTTTTCTTAGACTCCACTGAGAAAGAAATGCCAATCAGCCATAAAGTAGGCAATAAAGAGCTTTATTGGGGTTTGTGCTCCCGGGTGAGATTCCCAGGTCTGCAGGATGAGGCCGTGGAAGTCACGCCTGAGCAGGGAACGCAGTGGGGTTTTATTTTCGTTGGCTCCCTGTGGGAGCTGGGGATTGGTGCCCTCTGAACAAAGAAGCAGTACAGCATTGGTGGTCTCTTCCTCGGACTCAGGTTACTGTGAGGATGTCCGTCTTGGCAAAGTCCAGCCAGAGCTTCCTCCTATCGCCGCCCACCCAAACACTGAGGACAGACTTTACCTTTGGGACAGACACAGCCTTTTTCAGTACAGTAGGTGGAAAGCAGGCAGAGACCCAGGCTCTTGTCCCAGCCCTGCCACCATCTCTCTATGGGACCCATTCATGCCCACCTCTGGGGCCCAGCTGCTCAGGGTAGCAGCTGGGAGGACAAGCCCATTAGCCCGGCTCAGTTCCCTGGAGGCTCTGGGTCTCTGTGCCAAGCCAAAGGCTCCAGCTTAACACTGGTCTGCCTGGGATCAGGAACCAGACAATGATGGGCAAATTCCCTGCAAGCCTGGGACTCAGGCCTAGTTCCCACCCCCAAAACATGCACAGAGCCCTGCTTCTCCCATTTGTCCATCTATCCATTCATGTGAGAAGGCCTAGGCCAGTGCCTAGGCCTAGGCCAGTGCTCAGCTGCACAGCACCACCCCCGCTACAATGAGCCCAGGGTTAAGAACACATGCCTTAGTTTACCTACCTATTAGAATGTAGTGAGGGCTTATAGAGTGCCCAGCTCACAGGATATTGGTGAGATGCGAATGGTTCCTGCACATGTCTCTCCATGTCACTCTGCAGACCGAAGAAGGAAGCGCTGGTCCCTCATCCTCAGGACACTCACAGGTCTGGTGAGGAAAGAGACTGAGCCAGGCTGCTCTAGGGTGTATGGCCAGGAAGCAGCGCATCTGCAGGTCTCTCAGAGAGAGCTGCTCCTGGGGAACTGGTCACGTGGATGATGCCAGCACAGAGTGGACACCAGTGAACAGCACCAGCAGGAAACTACTCCTTCTGAAGCCATGGAAAACATGTAGCTGCTGCCAAAAATGGAAGGAGGCAGTCAAAAACACTCTTCCTTCCCACTGCCAAGCTCCAGTTGGGTAAGGGTAGGGGCAAGAGTGAGACTTTCATCCGAGGCCCTGCCTCCAGGGCCTGACACACAATGGACGTTCAAAGGCAGGGGTCGAACACTGAATGAGAGACAAAGGCCAGATAGGAAAGGAAGAAGAAAAGATAACAGACCGGGTGATTTGATCCCAGATCTCGGCATGCATGCCAGGTTGTGTTTGGCTTCAACCTAAAGGCTGGCATATCCCCAAATCTCTCTTTGACCCTAAATTGAACATATATAAGAATTTTAGTCCTAAACATTAAAGACCCTGACTTCTCCCATTTTAGTCCTGAGCTACACAAGTTTCCTCTCATTTTTCAGACAACAAAACAGAGGTACCAGAGAAGTGCAGTAACTTAACCCAGGGAAAAGGCAACCTAACTGAGGGTTTTTTTTTTTAAAGATTCTATTTTTTTATTCTCAGAGAGAGGAGAAGGAAGGGAGAAGGAGAGAAACATAAACGTGTGGTTGCCTCTGACTTGCCCCCACTGGGGACCTGGCCTGCAACCCAGGCATGTGTCCTGACTGGGAATCAAACTGGCGACCCTTTGGTTCACAAGCCTGCACTCAATCCACTGAGCCACACCATCCACAGCAACACACCATGAGATTTTACAGTTCAGGGCAGTATAGATACAGTAAGGGGCGGGTGTATCCCTGATTTTCCAGTGGTAGAAAAATTGCTGTGAGGTCCAGGAACTGGAGAGAACTAGGAAGACGATGTTGTGCAGCCTTTCAGTCCTGCCTCAGTTGGTGGCAACAGTGCTTCAGAGCTCCAGTTACCAGTTTCTGCTCTAGAAGGAAAACAGAGAAGCAAAGTCTGCAGCGGCAATTATATGACCAGTGTCCCATCCTCTGGGGGGACCACATAAATGACCCTGGCCAAGGCCACTGGTGCAAATCTTACTGCACTCAGGCAAGAGAGCACAGTGAGAGAAAATCTGAGGCACAGGGGTGGATGCTGTTTGATTCTAGATTTCCAAAATTAGGCCCTGGTGTTGTCAGAGCTTTGGTTCCTTAAGAGAGGCTGGAAATCTGGATTTTTCATGAAAAAAAAATCTTAGATTTTAAAGTGTTTGTCACGAGTTTCAAATTTTAAAATCATCAGGAGAGTCAATTCTCTGTAGGCCAAACTGAATGTGCCTGCAGGCTGGACCACAGCTGTGATCCCTGCTGTTTCTTAAGCAACTTCCTCCAATGGCCAATCACAGAAAGACCTCAGGGCCTCTGCACCAGCTGCTCCTCCACCTGCAGGCATCTCATCGCTCATTCCCTCACTCTGTTCAGGATTTTGCTCCAGGAGGCCTTCCCTGACCTTTGTCTTACCATTCCCTGCATTCTTTGTCTTCCCAGTGCCCACCTCCCCATGGCTCTTTGCTAGTGTCTGTTTTGTGACAAGAACATCAGCTCCATGAGGCCAGGGTCCCTGTTCCGGGTGTCCCTGGATGCATTAGGGCTCTCTAGCTCAGGGTAGACAGTTAGTCAACATTTGTTGAAAGGGTGGTTCATCTTCTTCCCAGTACCCCAGTGCCCCCATCAGGGACAGATGCAGGGGCAGGTGCTCATGCCCAAGGGCCCAGGGCTTACTGAAGGGAGGCAAATTTATGCCTCAGGCAAAAGTCACAGGAGCTGGTGCCTGACCCATCCCCTCCCCAACAGCCTCAATGGGTAACTTTAGAAAAAGCCTGAGCTCACTGGAGGCCTCAGTTTCCTCACCTACGCAGGGAAGAGAGTGGCAAACACCATGTTTTTAAGGGCACACGTGGGATCCCAGGGGGGACAGATCCAAGGATCAATTCACTATTTATAAAGTGTCCACTGCTGCTCAGAAGGGTAGGGGGTGGGGGTGCTGCACACCAAGTAGAGCCAAAGTCCCTAGAGGAAGGAAAATAAATGCCAAAGTCCCAATCAGTGCCAGGGTCCTTGGCAGGAAACCCACGATCCTGCATAGGAGGGCCTCCTTCCCTACAACTTAGGGCTTCAGAGAGGCAGCCAGACAGCGGCAGAGAGCTGCTGCTTCTTTTGGAGCAAGCAGGGGGACAGCAAAGACCCATCCCAAAAGCAGGCCCCAAGGAGGCCATCTGGAGTTTCAGTCACATCCCCACATTGAGCAGCTGGGGGCTGTGGCAAGGGCAGATCCCTGGCATGTCTCTGGGCACCCAGGCCAGGATATTTCTTGAACACTTGTGATTGAGGATGAAAAATTCATGTGTGGTTACCATTCCAATGCAGAATCCAGCCAGCATTGTTTTTACATAAAAGTGTGACATCCTGCCCCAGATCTTGGAGGAAAGCCAATGCCCCCTAAAAATGGGAAGTGAGTGTCCTGTTGCTTGGCTATCTCTGGGGGCTATGCCCCTGACGAGACAGACAGAGACAGTGTAAGGAGTCAGGACTTGTCTCATGGGCCTGAGGTCAAATACCAGCCCAGGTCTTTGCACTGAGCCAGACCCTTTCCCCTTATAAACCTTGATTTCCCTGCTGGTGGTCTGGTCCCTTGGAGCCCTAGGACCCTGGCCAGAGCCCCCAGTAACAAAGGAGGGAAGAAGCAAAGTACAGCCTTTCGGAGACAGACAGAGGGCTTATGCCCAGAAAGACAGACATACTCAGGTCAGAGGGGGGGCAGAGGGGAAAGACATGGGTCCAGCTGAGTAAAGCAGGGTGCTTATTACAAGGACGATGATCAGGGCGTCACCAGCAAGAACAGGAATCTTAAATCACCAGGGACCATATCTGACCCCTCAGGGTCTCTGCCAAGAGAACTGAAACCAGTGTTCACATAAAACTGGTACATGAATGAACAACAATTAAAATAGACAATTTTTGAAAGAAATCTGGTGCATGGATATTGATAACTGCACTATTCACAATGTCCAAAGGCAGAACAATGCAATGTCCACATACAGATGATGGATAAACAAATGGGATGTTATTCAGCCATAAAAAAGAATAAAGTTATGACACATGTTATAAGATGGATGAACCTTGAGGACATTATGCAAAGTAAAATAAGCCAGACACAAAAGCCAGCTACTGTATGATTTCACTTGTATGAAATGTCCAGAATGGGCAAATTCACAGAGACAGAAAGCAGGCTACAGTTTGCCAGGGGCTGGTGGAGGGGAATGGAGAGTGACTGCTAATGGGTGCAAGGTATCTTTTTAGGGTGCCAAAAATATCCTGGAATGGAAATGTTTACACAACATTGGAAATGTATTTAATGCCACTGAATTGTACACTTTAACATGAGTACTTTAATGTCACGTAAATGTCACCTTAATTAAAATGGAAAAACCCACCAGGGACAGAGCAGACCCACTGCAGAACCACAGCAGAAGCAACAGCCGACATAATGAGCCAGACCACCTGGGTGCCATGCCTCCTCTGCCATCTGCCGGCTGTGCGACCTTGGGCCTTCCTCTTCACTTCATCTGTGGAGTGGGGTAAGCAGAGGGCCTGCTGCAGGGCCACTGCAGGACTGACGGAGGGAGCGGGTGCAGGTGCCCGGAGCAGAGTGCCTCTTGAAGCACCCTGCCAGGCCACATGGTGTCAGTCTTCTCTGGAAGGGCCTGGAGCCCCTGCCAGCAGGGGCCACAGCTTCTGCATGAGTCTAGGTGGTCAGGCTGGCAGCCTAGGGTAGGTGAGGCTCCCAAGCTGTCCCAGACCACGTCCAGGGTGAAGGTGGCTGCAAGCTGAGCCAGAGCAACCATCTCTTTGTGTCCTTGGTCAGTTCATATCTCTTCCCTAGGCCCTGCCCACCCATCTGGGAAAGAGATGGGCATCAGTCTTTTACAAAGCTTCCAGCCCAGAAATTTCCTGCTTGTGGGTTCTTCAAGGATAGGCAATCAGATGGCGAGGGAGACAGAGTCACACACTGGGTCAGCAGTGGTGAGTAAGTGACAGATGAGGTTTCAGATCCCAGCTTCACCACTTCCCAGTCCTCCCTCCTTCGGGCCCTGGTTGCTTTGTCTGGCGACTCTGTGCCTCACTCTACCCACACATAACAGGCATGAACTGCAACTTCTTCATAGGGTCTTATAAGGACTGAATGAGTCCATTAGAGCAGTGCCCGGGCCCGCAGTGTGGGCCCTCAGCGTGTCTCATTCCTATGGCGACAACGAGCCCTCCTTCAGGTGAAGAACCGGAGGCATGAGTGCAGCTGAAACATGAAAAAGGGAGAGAGTTGATGCCGCAAGCCATGTCCCCTCCATCCTAAACGAACTGACTTTGCTAAGTCTGGCTCCCCTAGGAGTGGAAACTCAGGCAGCCAGGCCAGGGGGAGAGGACACTGAGGGAGAGGGGAGGGGAGGGATCAAGCTCTCCCCCGCGCACGTGCTTGTGTGCACACCCGCAGGCAAGGGCACAAGCCCAGGAAGAGCTGCCCAGAGGGGGCTGCAGCCTGTGCCAGGGTGGATTCAGCCCTACCAGCCACACTTTATAAATTTTGCATCAACATGGCTATGAATAGCTTCCTCCACAGCAAGACAGATGTTTCAAAGGGAAGAGAAGGGCCTGATGTGGGGAGCAGATTCTGAAGTCAAGGATGTTGGAAGATGGAAAGGACTCCCCACTACATTCCATGCAGGTCAAATGAGTCTCTGAGTCCATGGGGTAAGTCTGTGCAGGGGTCCCCACAGGGCCCTAGCAACCCCATGAAGACTTCCAAAATTGAGCCTAGGGGGTAGGGAGGGGTCCAGGAGCCTGGAGTGTTATGTGAGCCCCCTGGGTGATGCCTGTCCTCCCCAAGCCCTGGGTGGCCCTCTAGACAGGGGCTGTGAGGCTATTTCTCAGAAGGGCACACCAAGGCATGGAGGCCCCTCTCCACCAGAGTTCACACATGTGGTCCTGGGCCTGAGGTAAAGGTGCGAAATGGCTAGAAAAGCAGATAAAAGGGGGGCAGTGGACTAATTAGTGAGGGGCTGGCTGGTGGATGCCATGGTGGGACCAATGGTGGCCTGGTGACCTCCACAGTCTCTGCAACTGCAGAGCCTGCGTTCAGATCTGAGCTTCATTCCTTCCTGGTGGGGTGGACTTGAGGGAAACACACACACACACACACACACACACACACACACTCCTCAGTGCCTCAGTTTCCCCAATAAGAAACACATAATAAAATAATAAAAGTACCCACCCCCAAAGGTGGGGGTTAAGGTGAGGCCTCTAGGCCCACTGCCCAGGTTTAAAGCCCCAGCCCTGCTGCTCACCAGCTGTGAAACTGCCTGCCAGCTCAGTGTTCCCATCTGTAGGATGAGCTGACGCTATTTCCTGCCCCAGGTGATTGTGAGGAGATTAACGTGAGTGTGCACAGTATTCGGAATGAGCCTGGCACGAGAGGGCCACCTGAGCATTTATCACTGTTACTAATTTTTGGTCAGCAAAACATGAAGGGGCCTCTCATTGATCTAGGAAGTCACTTCTGGGCAGCGTCCCCGGCCACCAGGAGTACACCCTGAGGCGTGTGAAGCAAACATCCAGTCCCCACCAGGCCAGCTGGCCCCAGCTGAGGCCGGGGAGCTCGGTGAGCAGTGGATCCCAGTAGGGGAGCACCAGACGCTCAGCCCCAGCTGTCCCCTCTGGCAGGGCTTGGGTGAGCGGGCCAGGTCCTTGTGGAGTTCTGCAGGGCACCACCACCTACACTCATGGCCTACATTCCCTGCTCAGGCCTTCAGACCATCTCCTTATCCCTGTGCCTCTGTGAGCTGGTCTGTACATGGCAGGGCACACCAGCCACCTTGTCAGGCGACAAAGAGAACTCACAGGCCTGGCACCCCATCCACACCAGCCACTCATGTGGCTGTGACAGCCAGTGTTCACAGGGGCTACTCTATGGGTGCTAGCTCCCTTTACTCTCAAATGGCTCCTCTGAGGCAGGTGCTGCTAAGATCTCACTTTACAGATGGGGACACTGAGGCCAGGGGAGGTGAAGGAATCTGCTCCGGATGTGGGGCCTCCTCCCCCTCATCCCTTCATTATCATCGGCGTGTGGAATTTTGGGTCCTATCTCTTCTATTTGAGTACTAGAGACCAGGGTGAGACTTCTCCTCTCCCCAGGCCTCAGTTTACCCATCAGTGATAGGTCTGAGGTGAAGAGAGCAAGATCTTAGAGCAACCCTAAGCCCCTTCCCCCGCTACCCAGGGAGGTAAGTTCTTCACCCTCTCTGTGCTTCTGTCTGCTTCTCTTGTCGGAGGGTGCGGAGGGTGCGGGGCAGGGCGGCAAGGCGGTCATAGCTCTGCTCCAGGAGGCAGTGAGGCGACGTGCACGAAGCTCTGGGACAGCAGCTGGTGTGCAGGAAGTGCTCAGGAACTGAGAGCTACATTATTATCGTTGCTGTTGTTGCTATAAATTGAGGGGTCTCTGAGACCCTCGTTGCCTAGAGAACCTGCCTGGGTGACAGGGGTCAAACAGGCAGGCCCTCAGAGCGGATGGATCTGGAGCCAGGCCAGGCTCCTTGTGCTTGTCCACAGCTACCCATTAGCCAAAGCTCCCTGTCATGGGGTCTTTCTCTTCCCTCTGCCCAGGTCAGAAGGAACTCCAGAAAGCAAAGATTTGAGGAATGGACATCTCTGAGAGGGAAAGACAGCCTCACTGATCCCTTGGAGTCTGAAACCTTCCCAGCGGGGCAGCCAAGAGTCCCATTCTTTAGAGTCCCAACTGCTTAGGACCGATTCTCGGCCCTGCCCTGTGCCATCTACACGACCTGGGGTGGGTTTGTACACCTTCTGTGGGCACAGTTTCCCCATCTCTAGGGCGGCAGGTGACAGCAGCCCCACATCAGAAGTGGCTGGAGACATTCTGCGCCATGACACAGACAAGGAAGCTGGCTAGGACCCCCTCGTCCCAACCCCTGGGCTCCTGAGGCCTGTCAGCTGAGCAGAGATTATGTCCCAGGGCCACACCTTGACTCACTGTGTGACCTTGGGCAAGCCACTCACCTTTCTGTGCCTGTTTCCTCACCTAAAAACCAGGCATAGTAAGACCTACCCCGGGTGCTATCATGAGAACAAAAGGGGGTGAGCCCAGGGGAGTGTGCAGCAAACAGTGCTGCTGCTGTGGTGGCTGCTGTCATGGCCCTGCCACCCAGGGGACACCAGCCAGAGACCGAGGTACCCCCGGTGTAGGTCCCAGCTTGGGAAACACCAGGCTCTATGGTTCTCCTTACACTGAAATTTCCTCCCCAGGCAACAAGGAGCAGTTGCTGGGGGGATTTCCCTCTTGCCTAACTGACACAAAACAAACACACGAGAAAGGAAAGAAAGGTTGTGAGATAGCCAGAGAGCTGGCAAAGCAGGCAGACCAGAGGCTGAGGAGCAGGTTGCTCCCACAGAGTAGGGCCTGGAGGGGGGCCCCAGGCCACACCTCCTAGAGACCCTCTCACTATATTCTGGAGGCTCCACGCAGGTCTGTCCTAGCCTCCGTGCCCGAGCCTGTATCCTCCTGCCTCCTGGAGCATACCTGCACAACACCTTTGTGTTGGGACCTGAGCATCACAGGCTAACCTGGGAATGTCTCATCTACTGAATTGTCAGGCCAAACCCAGTTGGCCTGGGACAGGTGCAAACAACGAGACTTACAGTGCCAATGGGATAAGGCAGAGGTGGTGCTGGGCCAGATTTGAAGATCCGTGTCCAGAGGCCTTGCAGCTTCCACTATCACGCTGCAGACCTGGCTGCTGCCACAGGGACTGACCTGTCTGACCTGCTGGGGAGTGAGACAGCCTCTGGGAGAACGAGGCCCAGCCATCCCAGGTGAGGCTGCAGAGAGTGAGCAAGCCCAATTGAGAAGAGCTGAACCCAATCCAAACTGCCAAATCAAAGAATTGTGAGGTAAATAACATTGTTATTATTTTGTATCCCTGAATTTCAGGGATGTTTGTGGTAGTGCAGTAGTAAATTGATACCCACCATATCCCCATTTTACAGGTGAGGAGACTGAGGTATTGGTGGGCCTCATCCCCATCTGCAAAGGAGGAAATCAAGGGATGCAGCAGCAATGAATGGAAAGTGCACACCCAGGAAATGGGTGGCCATGACCATTTCTGCTGGGAGTTAGGGTTGCATTATTAAAAGCATCATTAATAAAGATGTTGCAGATAAAGCTTAAGCCAGGGAGGCCTTTGAATTGCTACTGACATTTTTGCACCGGCTGCTCATTAATCAAGTGGGAAGCCTGATCCCTGCCAGAGAGATTAGAAGGGCCAACCTATTTTGAGGGGCATGAGGAAGGGGTGTCTCCTTTATCTGATTCTGCTCTGAATGGTAACAAAAGGGAGGTGATGAGGAGAGGAGGACTCACAGCCTGCTTGGCTTCCTGCTGGCCAGTGGGGCTTCCCCTGTGTGCCTGAAGCCCCGGGGGAAATTCAGCATTCTGCACCTGCCATGGCTTTGCAATTTGCTGGTCTTCCTACTGGGTACATCCTTTTCTCTTTCCTTACTAGAGAGCATAGCCAACTTGTGTGCAACCATCATGTCCCAGAAAAGTTAATTTGGGGGGACTGGGCCTTGTTTACTGTCCCCTGATTCCAGCCATCTCCCCCAGCCCTGCCCTAAAATGGCCCGTTCAGCACCATTCCTCCTGCCAGTGTGGGAGCCTTTGGAGGACAGGCGCCATACTCCCCAGCCCTGTCCTCCAGCCCCACAAAGGGCTGGGTCCCAGTAGTACTTGATGTGTGGATTTGCCTGGACCTGGACTGAAGCAAGTTAGAGGGAAATAGAACCCAGGCACCATCTGGCTGCACTTCTCCAGGAAAATGCATTTCTGAGGCACTGTGTCTATTCCCATCACCTCAAACCCAGTTGTGGGCTTGAGTCACTGGGTGGGGCCCACGGGGTGGGGGGTGTAAAAATATGAATAATGGACCTCCACTTTAGACTGCACATCAAACTCTACAGGGATGGAGCTGCAGACTATGTATTTTAACAAGCCTTGCCCTCTACCCATGCCCATTACTACTATACACATCCAGGGCTGGGATTGGCTGGGCTGAATCAAGGGTTTTCAAACTGGGTTCCAGAGAACTCTAAGATTTACTGGGTCATAGGGTGGGAGTAGGGAGGGTGCAAGCTCCCCCTCTGCCTTAAATCTGGTATCTAGCTTCTCACCTGTTGTATATATCAGGGCTTGTGGGCAAGTGGTTTTTCTTACCCCCATTTCATACAGTTAACTTCCCTACAGTAGAAGCAAGAGTATAATTAGGACAACCATTTCGGAAAGCAGTCTGGCAGTATGTACTACAGGCAAATAGAGCCTAGGACCAAGCAAGTTCACTCCTGGGTGCGAATTCAAAGGAAATGAAGATATATGTCCATCAGAAGGTACAGAGTGTTCTTGCAGCTTTATTCAGAATAACTGTAAATCAAAGCAAGCCATCAAGAGGGGCAAGGAAAAACACACCATGTGTTTGTGCTGTGCAGTACAGCACAGCTGGAGCAAGCGAGAGTGAGGCCGACACAGGCCTCCCCCAGATGAGCTGTGCAGACAGAGCCCTCAGTGAGGGAATCCACGTGTGAAGGAGTGTGCACTGCATGGTGCCGTGGACATGGAGCTCAAGGACAGGCCAAATGATTCTTGGTGACACTGGTCCGGATGATGCTGCCTCAGGAGGGGCTGGGCTGGCAGCGCTCTGTTTCCTGAGCTGGGTAGTTAGCTACATGTTTGGACACATGTAAACATGAATTGAGCTGTATTTATGTTTATGCACTTTATAAGCTGAATCTTAGGAGAAAATGTTGACAAAATAAATTCATTTTACCACCACTGGTGTCAAGGAGGAGACACCACCAACCCCAGAGATTTTCAGATCTGGGTTTATCTCGACTTTGCCCCTCGCCAGTCCTGTGGTCTTGGGCAAGTCCCATCACCACTCTGGGTGCACATGGTGACTCTGAACCACAAGGTGGATGGGAAGATTTCCCCATCCTCAGGACTACTGAGAGTGAGCAGTCTGTGACACACTAGCTGGGTTTCCATAAAGGCCTGGGTCTCCTGCTGACCCCATAAAGACTGCAAGGCCAGGGCCAGTCGAGTCAGCAACTGGAAAGAGAGCACAAGGGCTTCCTCTGGCAGGAATACGCAACCCCGCTGCTGATAACCTCAGCCTCCAGCCAAGCCCGGTGGCCCCGTCTGCTTGGACAGTCTAGTGGCCTGCTCTCTCCGGCCACTCTTGGTCTCTTTCTCTCCACTCCTCCAATAGACTGTTTGTACCTTACCACAGGTTCCTTGTACCTACCTCTGCCCCAGTGTCCTGCATGACTAGCGGCTTCTTGTTATTCAAGCTTTGGTTTTATGTCATCTCCTCTGGGAGGCTTCCTGTCAGTGCAGCCAAATGCTGGAAAAGCCTCCCCTGCCCTCATTCCTCTATAGGAACACTGCCTATGACTCTAATTATGATTATTTGTTTCTTGGTTGTCTATTAGCCATATCAAACCAAACTCCACTGAGGCAGATCATGTTCAACAGAATATGCTTACAGTTTACCCAGTAGGTACATATTGGATAAGTGAGCAAATGAATGGATAGCCAAACTTAACTCATAGCCAGCAAGGTTAAAAATACACCCAAACAACATTTACGTTGATTTTCCCTGAGTTATGGTTGTGGCTTCTGCCAGCTCTGGCTCCAGAGGCCTCACAGGAGAGACCCTGCTGCTCGGGGTGAGCCAGGCCAGATGCATGTCCCACCTTGCATCCCAGTGGGACACCCTCACCTTTCTCACCTGTGAAACAGGCTAGAGGTGCACCTCCCTGAAGGTTCACATGAACATTGCCACAGCAATGCACCTATGGTTACCTCCTCCAGTCTCACACTCTGGTCTGAAAGACCAGGGACGGGTTAAGAGTCTGATTTGGTAGAGGACAAATGACATGTGGAATTGTGCTTTGTGCCAATTCCTTCATTCTCTGGAAAAAGGCCCTCAGCTGGAGAACTTTGAGCAGAGGCAGGAGATCAAAGCCTTAGAAATGCTACAGAGGAAGCTGCTCTTTCCACAGAGCTCAGAGGGGGCTGAAAGTCTGCAAGCAGTGAATCCAGCACACAGTTCCACTCCTGGGGTGAGTTCTCTCCAACCTTGAGGAAAAAGCCAGAAGTGTTTGAGGTCACACACCCTTCTCTAATGCCTCTGTCCCACCCCACTCACTCCCACCCACACCTGATTTCTAACACATACCCAAAAGGCCAGTTGGTTGCCCTCTCAGCAACCATCTGCCTTCTTCCCAAATAACCAAACTAAAACCTTATTCAACAAAGGCAAAGTGCCTAGCCTCTAGAGCTGTGCTGTCCATTACTGTAGTTTCTAGCCACATGCAGCTATTTAAATGTAAATTAACTCAAATTAAAATTAATAAAAAATATAATTTCTCTACTCCATTAGCTACATACAGTTCAAGTGCTCAGTAGCCACATATGGCTAGTGGGCACCAAAGGGGCAGCACAGGTCTAGACACGTCCATCATCACAGAAGTTCTCTTAGTCAGCTCAGCTCCAGATGATGAACCCCAATTGGTCTAACCCAGTCATAGAATTCCATTCTCCATTGCCATTCTTCTGAGGAGCGGGACATAAGGGAAGACTTGGAAAAATGAGCCTCCTGATACACTTACATTGCCTCCAGCCTTTGAAGGTGGTAATAAAATGGCGTGATGGCTGGAGCTGAGGCAGCCATCTTGCAGTGAGAAGGCAATAAGCCTAAGAACAAAAGCCACACTGAAGAGGACGAAACAGGATGGAAGAAGCCTGGAGCTCCACTGATCTGTGGAACTAGCTGCCTCTTAACTTTTCTTCATTTTGCATACTTCCTTGTCCTTATTATTCAAGCTAGTATAGTTTGGGATTTCTGTCACTTTCACCTGAGTGCTTTCTATGACATAATATTTGCATTTAACTTTCAGGCCTCTGAGTAAGAGTCTCCCTCTAAGTAAAATGTCTCTCTTCTTATCTCTTTCCAAATTTTATTCATGGTTTAGGGCTCAGATCAAGGGCAACTTTCCTTTAGAAGCCTTCCCTTGACATTTCCCACAAAAGCTGGACTACCTCTTGTAATCTCCAATTGGTCCCTGTCTTTCAGGCCTTGGTACCAGTCACTGGCAGAGGGAGGGCAAGGTCTATATCCATCTTCATATAACCAGGCAGCCTGGGGTCCAGCTGCTTGTTGCTGGCAAGTACAAGCATAACACAAAAATTTGTGGGGAAGGAAATAGGTTTTTACTAAGAGGGTACCCATTTTGAGGGTCTGGAAGCATTCCTACTCTGAGGCAGCCTCATTCACAGAACACAGCTTTTATTGACTAGCGATTACTCACAGGTCATATAAACTTGAAAAGCATTTGAATTAATTTCTACATGTCTGAGAATTTTAAAATAGTCAATTCTTATAAGCACTTGCCTTAAATTAAATTTTACAATATCATCCAAAAGCAGATCTTGAGGCAGGATAGTAAGAAGCTACAGAGATTCCTTGAGAGGTGGAAGAAGGGAAACTGAGACAAAAGAATTAAACAAGGCCAAATAATTTGAGCCATTTACAGCCAGCTAATAAATCACAAGGTTTTTATCTTCCCTAACTGAGGACACTAGGGAGAAAATGGTTTATACCTTCCATATCATTCCAGGAGACAATGGTCTCAGTCCCATCCCTCTTCAATGACATTCTTGATGATGTTCTTCAAAAATGAAACTAACAAAAATACTCAAAACACCTGGCTGGTGTAGCTCAGTGGATTGAGCACGGGACTGCGAACCAGAGGATCGCAGTTCGATTCCCAGTCAGGGCACATGCCTGGGTTGCAGGCCAGTTCCCAACAGGGGACACATGAGAGGCAACCATACATTGATATTTCTCTCCCTCTCTCCTTCCTTTCCCCTCAAAAAATAAATAAATAAAATCTTAAAAAAAACCCAAAACATTCAAAATCATGGAGATTGAGTAGCATACTATTAAACAATGAATGGGTCAACAATGAGATTAGGGAAGAAATCAAAGTTTCTGGAAACAAACGAAAATGAACTCACAACAATCCAAAACTTATGGGACATAGCGAAGGAAGTCCTGAGAGGGAAGTTCATAGTGATACAGGCTTACCTAAAAGTGACAGAAACATTTCAAACAAACAACCTAACCCTACACCTACAAGAACTGAAGGAACAACAACAAAGACAGCCCAGAGCAAGTAGAAGGAAGAAAACAACCAAGATCAGAGCAGAATGAAATGGCATAGAGACCAAAAGCACAATTCTAAGGATCAATAAATTCAGAATTCTAAGGATCAATAAATCCAAAGAGCTGGTTCTTTGAAAAATAAACAAAATAGACAAGCCTTTAAGCAGGCTCATTAAGAAAAAAAGACAGAAGACCCAAATAAACGCAGTGAGAAATGAAAGAGGAGAGATTACAACTGATACCACAGAAATACAAAGGATTGTAAGAAATTACTTCAAAGAACTATATGCCAAAAAATTAAAAAACCTAGGGGAAATGGACAAATTTCTAGAAAAATACAATCTTCCAAAACTCAGTGAAGAAGAAGCAGAAAGCCTGAACAGACTGATAACACCTAATGAAATTGAAACAGTAATTTTAAAGTTTCTAATACACAAAAGCCCTTCACCAGATGGTTTCACAGGAGAAATTTACAAAGCATTTAAGGGAGAGCTAGCCCCCATCCTCCACAGATTATTCCAAAAAAATTCAAGAAGATGGAAGACTCCCAAACTCTTTTTATGAAGCCAGCATCAACCTAATCCCAAAACCAGATAAAGACATAACAAAGAAAGAGAACTTCAGGCCAATATTGCTGAGAAACATAGAAACTAAAATCCTCAACAAAATGCTGGCAAACCATATCCAGCAATATGTTAAAAAGATCATATACTATGCTCAAGTGGGATTCATCCCAGGGCTTCAAGGATGGTACAATATTCACAAATCAATAAACATGACACACCACATAAACAATATGAAAGACAAAAATCACATGATCATATCAGTATATGGAGAAAAAGCATTTGACAAGGTACAGCACCCATTTATGACAAAAACACTCAGCAAAGTGGGGATAGAGGGAGCACTCCTCAACATAATAAAAGTCCATATATGAGAGATCTACAGCCAACCTCATACTCAATGGGCAAAAACTTAGAGCTTTCCCACTAAGATCAGGAACAAGACAAGGATGTCTGCTTTCACCACTCCTATTCAACATAGTATTGGAAGTCCTAGCCACAGCAATCAGACAAGAAAAAGAAATAAAAGGCACCCAAATTGGAAAGGAGGAAGCAAGAATGTCACAGTTTGCAGATGACATGATAGTGTACATAGAAAATCCTATAGATTCCACAAAAAACTACTCAATCTAATAAATGAATTTAGAAAACTGTTGGGAACCACTCTGCTTGGTTTCAGGAGTTGTAACTACCCCCCCATGATTAAGGCTGAGTGAGCAACCTCCAGAATGTGAGCCACAAGGAGACGAAGCTTGTCTCTGGTAGCAAACACTGCCTCTCCTTCATTCCCCTACCCCCAATGCATGGTTGGATAGTCAGAGACAGGTAAGACTCCTCAGAGGAGGGGCAACCTAAGCCAGACACAATCACTTGGGAGGCCATCATGGAAGAACTCTGGGGACTACAACAAAGAGGAAGTGATGGACCCTTGCCCCCCAGCTATTCTGACGTAGCCCAAGTCCGCATGTCCTCTGGGAGAAGTGCTTCCTGGCTCTAATCCACTTAAGCCTGAAAACCTGTGATGGGAGAGGCAGTGCAGCCCTTTGCCAGCTAGAGTGGGATCTGAGGTGATCTGGCATTAGAAAGAATTCCTAAAGTCCTGTGAAGCCTGCTTTGCTAAGAGTGTTTTCATTCACATGATAAGGGTACAAGCAGAAAATGAGTATGTCTCCCAAAGTTTCTGCAACCCCCTTTCCTGACAGACACTGACTCTGACTAAGCCTTCAGGTTTCTTTGAAATGTTATTTACTGTTTGATCCTTCCTTCCTGTATTCCTGTGTATTACAACCCAATAAAAGCTGTTGAAGAAGGGGCTCCTAGCCCTTCTCCTCTCAGAGATTGGCCACCTCTCCTCCCCAAGCAGATTATGTCTTGGTAGTGTCACTTTCATCTGTGGGAGACAGGGGGAATTGCTGACAAAATTGCCCCCAAATAAAACGGTGGGATGCAAAATCAATATTCAGAAATCAAAGGCATTTTTGTATACCAACAATTAAATCTCAGAAATGGAAGTCAGGAAAAAAATCCCAATTGCAATAGCAACAGGAAAAATAAAGTACCTAGGAATAAATATAACCCAAGGAGGTGAAAGACCTGTACTCAGAAAACTACACAACGCTTAAGAAAGAAATTAAAGAAGACACAAACAAATGGAAGCATGCACCATGTTCATGGATTGGAAGAATTAACATCACCAAAATGGCCACACTATCCAAGGCAATTTATAGATTCAATGCAATCCTTATTGAACTACCAATGACATTTTGCACAGATATAAGACAAACATTTCAGAAATTTATATGGAAGCAGAAACAACCCTGCATAGCCGCAGCAATTTTGAGAAAGAATAAAATAGGAGGGATCACAGTACCTAATATCAAACTGTATTACAAGGCCACTGTAATCAAAACAGCCTGGTACTGGCATAAGAGTAGACACATGGACCAATGGAAAAGAATAGAGAGCCCAGAAAAAGACCCAAGTCTCTACAGTCAATTTATATTTAACAAAGAGGAAAGAAGTATAAAATGGAGGAAAAATAGCCTCTTCAACAAATGGTGTTGGGAGATCTGGACAGTCACGTGCAAAAAACTGAAACTCGATCAACTTACACCATACACAAAAATAAATTCAAGGTGGATAAAAGACTGAAATATAACTTGTAACACCATAAAGGTCCCAGGAAAACATTGGCAGGAAAATTGCAGACATTCCATGCAGCAATATCTTCACAGATATATCCCCTAAAGCAAACGACATAAAGGAAAGAATAAACAAATGGGATCTCATCAAAATAAGAAGCTTCTGCACCACTAAAGAAAACAGCATTAAAATAAAAAACAGAATCAACAGTATGGGAAAACATATTTGCCAATGATACCTCAGACAAGGTGGGGTTTTTTTCTTTTTTTTTTTTCGTTATTTAATTCTTGTTCAAGTACAGTTTTCAGTCTTATATTCCCAGCCCTGCCCCCCCCCAGTGCTCCCCGCCTGCCTCCCATTTCCACCCCCACCTTAGTTATAGTCCATGTGTCCTTTATACTTGTTCATGAGAGTCCTTCGCCTTTTCCCCTATGATTCTCTCCATTCTCCCCTCTGGTCCCTGTTAGCCTGTTCCGTATTTCAGTGTCTTTGGTCATATTTTGCTTGTTTGTTTGTTTTGTTGTTTATATTCCTGTTAACAGTGATATCATATGGTATTTGTCTTTCACCACCTGGCTTATTTCACTCAGCATAATGCTTTCCAGTTCCATCCATGATGTTGCAAAGAGTAAGAGCTCCTTCTTCCTTTCTACTGCATAGAATTCCATTGTGTAAATGTACCATAGATTTCTGATCCAGTCATTTACCGATGGGCATCTAGATTGCTTCCAACTCTTCACTATTGTAAATTGTGCTGCTATGAACGTCAGGGTGCAGAGGTTCTTTTGGATTGGTGTTTCAGGGTTCTTAGGATATACTCCTAACAGTGGAATTGCTGGGTCAAAAGGCACGTTCATTTTTAGTTTTCTTACAAAATTCCATATTGTTTTCCATAGTGGTTGTACCAGTCTGCAATCCCACCAACAGTGAACTAGGGTCCCCTTTTCCCCACAACCTCTCCAACACTTGTTTGTTGCTTTGTTTATGATGGACATTCTGACTGGTGTAAAGTGTTATCTCATTGTGGTTTTAATTTGCATCTCTCTAATAGTTAGCAATATTGAGCATCTTTTCATGTGTCTCTGGATCCTCTGTATGTCCTCCTTGGAGAAGTATCTGTTCAACTCCTTTGCCCATTTTTTTAATTGGGTTGCTCATCTTCTTTGAGTGGAGTCATGTGAGTTCTTTGTATATTTTGGAGATTAAACCTTTGTCTGAGGTGTCATTGGCAAATATGTTTTCCCAAACTGCTGCTTCTCTTTTTATCTTGATACTGTTTTCCTTGGCCATCCAGAAGCTTTTAAGTTTGATGAGATCCCATTTGTTTATTCTTTCCTTTATATTCCTTGCTCTAGGGGATGTATCAGTAAAAATATTGCTGCGTGAAATATCTGAGATTTTCCTGCCAATGCTCTCCTCTAGGGCTTTAATGGTTTCCCAGCTTATATTTAAGTCTTTTATCCACCTTGAATTTATTTTGGTGTATGGTGTAAATTGGTGCTCGGGTTTCATTTTTTTTGCATGTAGCTGTTCCAGTTCTCCCAACACCATTTGTTGAAGAGGCTATCTTTAGGCCATTTTATGTTTCTGCCCTCTTTGTCAAATATTAATTGACTGTAGAGATTTGGGTTTATTTCTGGGATCTCTGTTCTTTTCCATTGGTCTATGTGCCTGTTTTTATGCCAGCACCATGCTCTTTTGATTACAGTGGCCTTGTAACACAGTTTGATATCAGGTATTGTGATCCCTCCTACTAGGTTCTTCTTTCTCAAAATTGAGGCTGCTATTCGGGGTCTTTGATGGTTCCATATAAATTTTTGAAGTGTTTGTTCTATGTCTGTGAAATATGCCATTGGTACTTTAATAGGTATTACATTGAATCTGTAAATTGCTTTGGGTAGTATGGACATTTTGATGATGTGAATTCTTCCAATCCATGAACACAGTATATGTTTCCATTTGTTTGTGTCTTCCTTGATTTCTTTCTTCAGTGTTGTGTAGTTTTCTGCATACAGGTCTTTTACCTCCTTGGTTAGGTTTATTCCCCAATATTTTATTTTTGTTTTTGCTATGTCGAATGGGATTTTTTTTTCTTGATTTCTGCTTCTGCTGATTCATTGTTAGTATACAAAAATGCCTTTGATTTCTGGATATTGACTTTGTATCCCGCTGTTTTGCCCAATTCATTTATTAGTTCAAGCAGTTTTTTGGGAGAGGCTATGGGATTTTCCAGGTACACTATCATGTCATCTCCGAACAGTGCCAGTTTTCTTTCCTCCTTTCTGATTTGGATGCCTTTTATTTCCTTTTCTTGTCTGATTGCTATGTCTAGAACTTCCAATACTATATTGAATAGAAGTGGTGAAAGTGGACAACCTAGTCTTGTTCCTGATCTTAGTGGAAAACCTTTTAGTTTTTACTCATTGAGTATGATGTTGGCTGTAGGTCTTTCATATATGGCCTTTATTATATTGAGGAATGCTCCCTCTATTCTCACTTTGCTGAGTGTTTTTTATCATAAATCGGTGTTGTACCTTATCAAAAGCTTTTTCTGTGTCTATTGATATGATCATGTGGTTTTTGTCTTTGCTTTTGTTTATGTGATGTATTACATTTACTGATTTATGAGTATGGAACCATCCTTGCATCCCTGGGATGAATCCCACTTGGTCATTGTGTATGATCTTTTTGGTGTATTATTGGCTGCAATTTGCCAATATTTTATTGAGGATTTTAGCGTCTATGTTCATCAGCAATATTGGCCTGAAGTTTTCTTTCTTTGTTGTGTCTCTTTCTGGCTTTAGAATTAGGATGATGCTGCCTTCATAAAAAGAGTTGGGGAGTTTTTCCATCATTTTGGATTTTTTGGAATAGTCTGTGAAGAATAGGGGTTAGCTCTTCCTTGAATGCTTTGTAGAATTCTCCTGTGAAACCATCTGGTCCAAGGCTTTTGTGTGATGGAAGTTTTTTGATTACTGCTTCAATTCATCTGCTGTTATTGGTTTGTTCAGGCTTTCTACTTCTTCTTCATTGAGTTTTGGAAGATTATATTTTTCTAGAAATTTGTCCATTTCACCTAGGTTTTCAAATTTCTTGGCATACAGTTCTGCATAGTAATTCCTTACAATCCCTTCTATTTCTGTGGTATCAGTTGTAATCTCTCCTCTTTCATTTCTGATTGTGTTTATTTGGTTTCTCTCTCTTCTTTTCTTGATGAGCCTACTTAAAGGCTTGTCTATCTTGTTTATCTTTTCAAAAAACCAACTCCTGGATTCATTGATCTTTAGATTTGTGCTTTTAGTCTCTATGTCATTTAATTCTGCTCTGATCTTGGTTATTTCCTTCCTTCTACTTGCTCTGGGCTGTCTTTGTTGTTGTTCCTCAAGTTCTTGCAAGTTCAAGGCGTCGGGTTAGGTTGTTTGTTTGAAATGTTTCTATCTTCTTTAGGTAAGCCTGTATTACTATGAGCTTCCCTCTCAGGACTGCCTTCACTGTGTCCCATAAGTTTTGGGTTGTTGTGAGTTCATTTTCATTTGTTTCGAGAAACTTTTTGATTTCTTCCTTAATTTCAATCTTGACCCATTCATTCTTTAATAGCATACCATTCAGTCTCCATGATTTTGGGTATTTTGTTTTTTTTCCTATGGGGTTAGTTTCCAATTTCATTCACTTGTGATTAGAGAAAATACTTGGTATGTTTTCAATTTTCCTGAATTTGTTGAGGCTCGTTTTGTGTCCTACCATGTGGTCTATCTTGGAAAATGTTCCATGTGCATTTGAAAAGAATGTGTATTTAGCTTCTTTGGGATGAAGGGCTCTGTATATATCAGTTAGGTCCATTTCATCTAGGGTGTCATATAATGCTGCAATATCTTTGTTGATATTTTGTTTGGAAGATCTGTCCATTTTTGACAGTGGGGTGTTAAAATCCCCTACTGTAATTGTGTTGCTCTCAAAATCTTTCTTGAGGTCCTCTAGGATTTTCTTTATATATTTGGGTGTTCCTATGTTGGGAGCATATATATTTACAATGTTTATGTCTTCTTGGTGGATTCTCCCCTTGAGTATTATGAAGTGACCTCTGGGTCTCTCTTTATGGCCCTGTTTTTGAAGTCTATTTTGTCTGATATGAGAATTGCTACCCCAACTTTTTTTCTTGTCCATTTGCTTGAAAATTTTGTTTCCAGCCTTTCACTTTTAGTCTGTGATGGTCTTTTGACCTGAGGTGGGTCTCTTGTAGGCAACATATGTGTGGGTCATGCTTTCTTATCCATTCAGCTATTCTGTGTCTTTTAATTGATGCATTTAATCCATTTGTGTTTAAGGTTATTATTGAAAGGTATTTAATCATTGCCATTTATGTACTTGTGTTCCTCTCCATCTGTCTCTTTTCCTTCCTTTCCTTAAAGCAGCCCTTTTAGTAATTCTTGTAGAGCTGGTTTAGTGGAGGCATAATCTTTTAGACTTCTTTTGTCTTGGAAGCTCTTTATTTGGCCTTCTATCTTGATTGAGAGCTTTGCTGGGTAAAGTAGTCTTGGTTGTAGACCTCTGTTTCTCATTACTTGGAATATTTATTTCTTGCCATTCTCTTCTTGCTTGGAGTGTTTTCATTGAGAAGTCAGTAGCCAACCTTATTGGGGTGCCCTTGTATGTTACTTTCTTTTTCTTCCTTGCTGCCTTTAAGATTCTCTCTTTGTCTTGGAGTTTTGCCATTTTAGTGATGATGTGTCTTGTAGTAGGCCTCTTTGGGTTCCACCGGCTTGGGACTCTCTGTGATTCCTGGATTCGTGTGACTTTATCTCTCCTCAACTTACGAAAATTTTTTGTTATTACTCTTTCAAGTAGATTTTCTATCCCTTGTTCTTCTTCTTTTCCTTCTAGTATTCCTATTATTTGGATATTATTACATTTCATATTGTCTTGCATTTCTATTAATCCTTCCTCATTCTTTCTGAGCCTCTTTTCCTTTACTTGCTTGGTCTGGGATATTCTTTCTACTCTGTCCTCTAGTTCACTGATGCGGTCTTCCACCTCATTGATCCTACTTTTCATACCTTGTACTGTGTTCTTCAGTTCAGAAACTGTATTCTTCATTTCCTCTTGGCTTTTGTTGATGGTTTCTATTTCCTTTTTCATGTTGATGTAGTTTGCAGAGAGTTCATTGTAGCTCCCCTGTAGTTTCTGGTAGCTTGTTGTAAGCTCTTTGAATTTCCTAATAACCAGTGCTTTGAATTCCACATCTGATAGTTGACGTGCCTCTATTTAATCTAACATTCTTTCTGAGACTTCCTCCTTTTCTTTCATTTGGGGATTGTTTCTTTGTCTTCCCATTGTTTGTTATACTCTTCTTGTTGGCCTCAGCTTCTTAAATTGGTCTGTTCTGGTTCCCTGGGTTTATGGTGTGAACTTCTGTGGTAGGATACCTGTGAAATTCAGTGGTGCAGTCTCCTGCAGGTATCTTGGTGTTCTCTGCTTCCACCTACTCCTTTTTGTGTGTGTGTGTGATCATTTGGAGGGGGAGGCAAAATGGTTTATGATAGCAGAAGAGTATTTTATGTTATTTACAGTCACAGTTGGTACAGAAGAAATAGACAACTTTAGGCTATGTATAGTGTTAACTGTACTCTTCGACCAAGCTTGCCACTTATAAGAAAGGATGGACAGAAGAGAAATCTCTTGTTGGGAAGGGAAGGCTTGTGAGTTGTATCTAGAAAGCAGTGTGATTGTGGGTGGTCAGATTTTGAGGTAAGGGGAGAGCAACTAGGTGTAGTGTGTGAGCAAATGGAGTTAATCACTACAGTAATAAAATTCAGGAACCTGTAAAGTGGCCTAAGGTCCAAGAGATGTGTTGTGAAGTATTTACCATTGTATAGAATCACTATTATTTACAATAATATTAGAGCAACATTCATGTGACAGACTCTATGTGATCTGTCTGAATGGGGGTTATAGAGCTTGGGTAGTATGCCAAAGGAAAGCAAGTGGCGTGAAGTATAGAAAATTAGCAATACGCTGTGGAGGAGAGAGCAGGGGAAACCTGTCAGGTAGTACAATATAGCCAGCCAGGACTAAGAAACCTGTACAGAAAGAGGAGGAATACAAAGATATTATCAAAATAAAAAAGAAGTGAGAATAATGCAAAAAAATACACCTATGCAGCAACTTGAGGCTTCTCTGCTATAGCAAAATGAAATTTGTCTCTGTGTCACTATTGTTGAGATGCCCCCTCTTTAGGTCTCACTATGGTCCTTTCGCAGTTCCCAGTTATTTTGTGTCTCTTGTAGGTAAAATAAAACTAAGCAACAAACAAACAAGCAATCCAACACACACACACACACACACACACACACACACACACACACAAAGTCAGGAGAAAGGAAGAATAAGTGAAAATTTTGGGAAGAAAGGAAAAAGGACTAAAACCAGACAAAAAGAAAAATAAGGGACAAAGTATTGAAAGATAGAGCAATAATACAGTTTAAAAATATATAAGATTACTGCCCTAGCTGGTGTAGCTCAGTGGATTGAGCGCGGACCTGCGAACCACACAATTGTGGTTCGATTCCCAGTCAGTGCACATGCCTGGGTTGCAGGCCGGTTCCCAGCAGGGGACTCACGAGAGGCAACCATACATTGATATTTCTCTCCTTCCCTCCCCCTCTAAAGATAAATAAATAAAATATTCAAAATATTTAAATATATATATATATATATTTATAAGATTACTTAGAAAAGAAGTTGCAAAAAAAAAAACCACCTTCCTTTGTCAGTTTCAAATTGTCCAAACCGGTTTTTCTGGTTGCAGCAGGACCTCTCTGTGGGCTGGGATGCAGGCACGCACCCTCACCCTGTGCGAGCCAGGTTACCGGATTGGGAGGCAGGCTGCCTGGGTCCTGCAGTATCTGGCACTGTCCTTCCCAGTCCTGGGCAGGGCCCAGGTGTTCCCACCCCTCCCCTGGAAGGCCGCTGGGCTGGTTGGGCCATGAGGCAAGTTGCTGTCGCAGAACACCTCAGTTCACTTTCCAATAAAGACTTCTCCACAAAGCCTGCCTCTCAGCCCAGTCCAGTCCCCAAAAGACCAGAAACGACAGTGTCCTTCTCAAATCCCCTGGGCTGGCTGGCAACCACAGAGTCTGCAGTTGAACAGGGCCCTCCGCCCCCACCACCCTTTATGTAAACTTAAGCCCACAGGTCTCTGCCCAGTATTGCCCAGCCTTGCCTAGACTGGGAGGGAGGGAGTCAGTTCTCTCCCAGGGACCCTGTAGCAGGCCCAGGGCTCCCACGGCTCCCACAGAGTCTCTTGTTGGCCCACTGGGTGCCAGGCTTCCAGAGTTCCCTCCGCCACAGGCGCTCTGGCACTGGACCCAGACTGGGGCCTTTGTTTCCCACCAATGATGCCAGCGAGATCGCCCACCGCTTCTCGTCCATACTCACGCACTGGCCGAGGTCGCCTGCCGCCTCCCACTGTCTGCATTCAAGTATCAGGTCGTGGGCGCATCCCACCGCCAGGGAGGCCGCAGGCGCGGGTGCAGCCCTTGTCCTCACTCGCCTTCCAGAGTTTTTGCCAACCTGCAGCTGTCTGGTTTCTCCGTCACACTCTCTGGTCTCTTATTTTCATAAATGCTGGGGAATTGTTGGTTGATTTTGCTGTTCTTCAGTAGATCTGCCTGGATTTTTTACCAGGAGCACAGGAGCTGGACTCCCTCTGTGCTACTCCATTGCCATCTTAATCTCTCTCTGAGAACTTCATTCGCAAAGCCCCAGGCTCATTCCGTAAATTCAGGNCCGCCTCCCACTGTCTGCATTCAAGTATCAGGTCGTGGGCGCAGCCCACCGCCAGGGAGGCCGCAGGCGCGGGTGCAGCCCTTGTCCTCACTCGCCTTCCAGAGTTTTTGCCAACCTGCAGCTATCTGGTTTCTCCGTCACACTCTCTGGTCTCTTATTTTCATAAATGCTGGGGAATTGTTGGTTGATTTTGCTGTTCTTCAGTAGATCTGCCTGGATTTTTTACCAGGAGCACAGGAGCTGGACTCCCTCTGTGCTACTCCATTGCCATCTTAATCTCTCTCTGAGAACTTCATTCGCAAAGCCCCAGGCTCATTCCGTAAATTCAGGCCTTTCCTCTGAGCACCCAGACCCTCTGAATGTGATTGCCTACTCTCCACCCTGGCACAAATCTGGGGCTCAGGCAAAGGCAGAAGCACGGTAGGCTGGAGATGCCTGAGGAGAGACTGGAAATGTAAGCCTTGGGGAGAGAAATCCAAGGTTTTAATCTCCAAAACACATAAAGAACTCACACAACTCCACTCCAGGAAGACAAACAACACAATTTAAAAATGGACAGAAGGCACTTCTCCAAGGAGGACATACAGAGCACCCAGAGACATATGAAAAGATGCTCAGCATCACTAGCCATCAGAGAGATGCAAATTAAAACCACAATGAGATACCACCTCACACCTGTCAGAATGGCCAACATAAACAAATCAACAAACAAGTTTTGGAGAGAATGCAGAGAAAAGAGAACCCTAGTGCATTGTTGGTGGGAATGCAGACTGGGTCAGCCACTGTGGAAAACAGTATGGAATTTTTCAGAAAGCTAAAGACAAAACTGCAAAATGAAATTGCCTTTTGACCTGGCAATTCCACTGCTGGGTTTATATCCTAAGAACCCTGAAACAACAATCCAAAAGAACCTATGCACCACAATGTTCATAGCAGCATGATTTACAATAGCCAAGTGCTGGAAGCAAACTAAATGCCCATCAGTAAATGAATGGATCAAAAAACTATGGTACAATTACACAATGGAATTCTATGCAGCAGAGAGAAAGAAGGTGATCCTACCCTTTGTGACAGCATGGATGGAACTGGAGAGCATTATGCTAAGTGAAATAAGCCAGGTGGTGAGGGACAAATACCATATGATCTCACCTTTAACTGGAATATAATCAACAAAAGAAAAATGCAAACAAAACATAACCACAGACATTGAGACCAAGAAAAATCTAACAATAGCTGGAGGGGCGTTGGGAGGTGACAATAGGGAGTGCCACAGTGGGGCAATTGCCTGAGGGATTAGGGGGTGCTGAGTATAGAGGGGGAAATATCAGGACTACTGTAATGGCATAATCAGTGAAATATACATTTTTTAAAATAAATATTTCTGGGTTTGCCAATACCAACCACAATGCAATGGGCAGCCTGGTAGAGAAAGAAGTCAGTCATTACAACTTCAACACCCAAACTGGGCCAAGACAGTATCTCAGCAGCATTAGGAAGAATATCCCTAACAGTACTCTGGGCCAAATGAACCAATGCACAATCCAAGCCTCAAAGGACTTTTGCTAGCCAGAAACCTGAGTGGACTTTTAAGCAGATTACTTACTGGTCCAGGGGGGCAGATTGGTGTTCTAACTAATACATCTTGATAAACTTATCAGGTCAAATGCAAACAAGTGGTGACAAAATATGGGGTCTGGTAGAAGTAAGGCTTGCTTGAGTGTGGTTGGTAGGGTAATAATATGGGTGTGATAATTTATAGTTTTAATTTGAACATTTCATCTAAATTGTTATATGGTATGCTTGAGTGTGATATTGTTATATTACAGAATTACATGCTTATGATTTTGTGATGAAATGAGGGCATTATTTGAGGCAGACCTTGTATTACAGCAAGCAATGTGGCTAAAAGGATTGTATCTTGGGAACCCAGAAACTATCTGGGATACCATTAATGGATACATTCCCTCAGTAACTTGGTTTCTGCCTCAGTTGGGACTTATTAGTCTTTTGCCCTTGCATCTTTAAAGTCTTGGTTAAATTTGTATCTTCCAGACTCATCACATCAGGATGACGATGCTCCAGGGTTTTCAGCCAATCCCTAAGAAATCTGATGCCAGCACCTTACAACATGCAGCATCCATGCTAGTCTCAGGAATTCCTCCCCAACCACTAAATGAGATAGGGCAAGTTTCACAGTTCTAAGCAAGCAGAGTCTACTTTCCATTCCAGCAGGAAGTAGGTACAGAAAATTGACCATCCTCCCTGAGCAACCCCCAAAAAATAATTTTTGAGAATTATGTCTCTCAGGGGGAAGCTGAGGCAGGAGGTACAATAGGAAACCCCAAGACACTGCAGCTCTCACAAATCAGCATCCTGATTTCCAAGAATCACCTTGTGACACCCAATAATAATTAGCATTGTGGTTTCCTCCCTGAGTTAGCAATCATGGAGGATTGTGGGAAATCGCATGTGTAGAAGCTTACATAAAAACTGTTTAAAGCCTGTAACCCTTCAATAGAAGGGAGCCATTTCCTAGCTAGATATGGCATGTTCCCATGTCTTGGGAAGTTTACTTTCTTTATTATATTTTCCACTAGCTTTGCTTTACAATGTCTGTGTAGTCAGTCCAATTCTTTGTTTACAACCACCAAGAACCTGGACCCTGTCTCCATCTGCAACAATGGGGGCTCAAGTACTCATGGGTTCAGGTTCCTCCCCCTCAGGTGCAGCTCTGTCACCAAGATGACTACAGCTGTGAAAGTTAGAGGCAGAGGAGGCACACCAGGTCTTAGCTGCTTCAGCCTGATAGTGCCATGTATTGTGGACACTGGAAGCACTTCCTCCTCACTCCCAGGTGGGGTGATCACAACAGGCCTACAGAAAGGTCTGAGTGTTGGAAGCAGAGCAGGCCCTGTAAACTCTCAATGCCATATTCACTTATTTAGAGGGTAAACTCTCAGTGTCTTATTCAGGTCCTGATGAAAATCATTTTTGTTCATTTTGAAAGTTCTGGGACAATTTGCTGATATTAAGAAATTATTATTACATGTGAAGTATTAAATAATGATATAGTCATTGTTTTGAGTTCTAATATTTTATAACACACTGAAATATTTTTGGATGAAATTATATGTCTAAGATGAATGGGATGAATGTCCCAATCTTTTGGGAGGGAAAGGGGGTGAAGGAAGAGGTGAGTGAGAGAGAATTGGCATGTGTTGATCACTGTTGAAACTGGGTGCTGGGGACCTGAAGGCTCATTACTTCCTCTAATTTTTTGTATGTTTGAAAATTTAATAATAAAAGTCCTATCTATGTAAATTTTGCACAGTAAAATGTATATAGAGAAAAAAGGTTGAAAGGTTATAAATCGAAATGGTAGTTATAAACTTAAACTTGTATATTATATGTCAATTATTGCAGCAAGCGTGGTCACGAGGTGAGGCGAGGGACTTAAAAAATGGAGAGGACCATAAGCTCTGCTGGCAAAATGGCGAATTTATTCAAGCAACAGCTGTCTTAAATAAAAACTGTTAATGCCTAAAGCAAGACTGCAGGGAACTAGAAACAATGTTGTTTTTCAAAGTTTGTGCACTCCCTTAAGCTATCAAAAGGGCAAGAAGTTCTCATAACCATCTGGGAACATGACACCTGCGCCAGGGTCTTGTTGTGTCTTTCAAGGCTGGGAACTAGAAGGTTAGGAAAGTGTCAAGGTACCCGCCGGCTCCAGGGACCAGAAACCAAGTTCATCCACCATTCTCACTGTGGAGAACTCTGTCCTTGGTCCCATTATGGCCTGGCGGGCCCCCACAAATTATATCAAAGGTTATAAATCAAAATGGTAGTTATAAACTTAAACTTATATATTATATGTCAATTATATCTCAATAAAAATAATTTTTTAATATTAGCCAAAAATAATTCTCACACATGAGATTATAGGTAAGTTTTCTTTTTAAATTGCTCAACATCTTCTAAAATTTCTACAAAGAACACACAGAATGTTACAAATTTAGGAAAGAAAAAATTAAGCCAAAGTAACTCACCCTTCCCATGGGCGACAGTTTCTCTCAGGCTCTGCATGTGGACAGGTAACTTGGCACACCCAGGCCAGGAAGCTATCTGCCTGCACAAATCATGGCCCTTACAGACAAATGTAATTCACTTGGCCACACTTCTCATTGGGGAATCATGCCCAAGGAAGTTATCTAACACCTAAAATGACAACCAAGCTTCCTGCTCAAGGATGTTTTAGTTACAAGAGTAAAACCTTGGAGTCAGAGGCTATATCCAATAGCAAGGGATTATCTTGGTGAGGAATGACACATTAGAACAATTGACTGGTAAACAGCCATCAAAGCAGTGATTATTACATAGAACACCTAAGACTTAATGTGTGTAAACCAAAGTGGCATATCTGCACGTATGACATGATTTCAGTTGCAAACACGTAGGAAATGAATGGAACCCAATAACCAGCCTCAAGGGACACCCTTTAATATATTGTTTTGTTTTGTTTATCTAGGTTTTAATTAAGCTTTTTATTGTTTACTCTATTATAGAAGTCCTTCATTTTCAGCCCCTCTGTTCCCTCCACCCAGTCCCCACCTTCCCCCTGGCCTTCATCACATTGTTGTCTGTGTCAATGGGTTCTGCCTATATGCATATATGTTCTTTGCTAACCTCTTCCAGTTCTCCCACCCCCTCCCCTCTGAGATCTGTCAGTCTATTCCATGTATCCATACTTCTGGTTTTCTTGTTTGTCACTTTATTTTGTTCATTAAATTTCTCATATGAGTGAGATCATATGGTATTTGTCTTTCTCTGACTGACTTATTTCACTTAGCATTAATACTCTCCAGGTCCATCAATACTGTTCTTCTTTATAGCTTCATAATATTCCATTGTGTAAATGCACTATATAGTTTTTGTCTGCTATCTGGGCATTTGGGCTGCTTCTAGATACTGGCTGTTGTAAATAATGCTGCAGTGAACATAAGGGTGCGTATATTTTTTCTGATGGGTGTTGGAATTCTTAGAATATATTCCCAGAAGTGGGTTGGTTCAAATGGCAATTCAATTTTTAGGTTTTTGAACAAACTCCACAGTGTTTTCTACAGTGGCTGCACGAAACTCTATTCCCTTAGTACACTTAGTACACGAAGAGTGTACTAAGGTTCCCTTTTCTCCACATACTTCCCAGCCCTTGTTTCTTGATTTATTAATGGTAGACATTCTGGCAGGTGTGAAGTGATATTTTATTGGAGTTTACATCTCTCTGGTGACTAGTGATGTTCAGCACTTTTTCATTTGTCTACTGGCCATTTGTATGTCGCAGCTGGAGAAGTGTCTATTCAGGTCCTTCGCCAATTTTTTAATGGATTGGTTGTCTTCCTAGTGTTGAGTTGTATAAGTTCTTTATATATTTTGGATATTAACCCCTTATCAGATGTATCAGTGGTGACTTACATTTAAGTCTTTTATTCATTTTGAGTTTATTCGCATGTAGATGTAACTTGGAGGTCAAATTCCACTTTTCTTATGTATCAGTCCAATTTTCCCAACATCATTTACTGAATAGATGGTTTTTATTACATTGCATGCTCTTCCCTCCTTGTCAAATATTAATTGAACCTAAAAGTCTGGGTTGATTTCTGGACTCTCTTTTCTTTTTTCAAAAATATATTTTATTGATTATGCTATTGCAGTTGTCCCACTCCCCCCCTTCATTCCCTTCCATCCTGCACACCCTCTCCCACCCCCACCTCCTTTAGTTCATGTTCATGTGTCTTAAGTTCTTTAGCTTTTACATTTCCCATACTATTCTTTCCCTACCCCTACATTCTACCTACTATTTATGCTACTTATCCTCTATACCTTCCCCCCTCTTTCCTCCTCCTACTCCACTGTTGATAACCCTCGACGTAATCTCCATTTCTGTGATTTTGTTCCCGTTCTACTTGTTTGCTTTTGTTTTTGTTTTAGGTGTCGTTGTTAATAACTGTGAGTTTGCTGCCATTTTACTATACATGTTTTTATCTTCTTTTTCTTAGATAAGTACCTTTAACATTTCATAAAAGGGGTTGGTGATGATGAACTCCTTTAATTTCACCTTATCTGAGAAGTTCTTTATCTGCCCTTCCATTCTAAATGAAAGCTTTGCTGGATAGAGTAATCTTGGATGTAGGTCCTTGCCTTTCATGACTTGGAGTACTTCTTTCCATCCTCTTCTTGCCTGTGAGGTCTCTTTTGAGAAATCAGCTCACAGTCTGATGGGCACTCCTTTGTAGGTGACTGTCCCCTTATCTCTTGCTGTCCTAGGATTCTCTCCTTCATTTTAATCTTGGCTAATGTAATGATGATGTGCCTCTGTGGGTTCCTCCTCAAGTTCACCTTCTTTGGGAGTTTCAGCTTCCTGGACTTCCTGGAAGTCTATTTCCTTTGCCAAATTAGGGAAGTTCTCCTTTATTGTTTGTTCAAATAAGTTTTTCACTTGTTGCACTTTCTCTTCCCCTTCTAATACCCCTATAATTTGGATATTGGAATGTTTAAAGATGTCCTGGAGGTTTCTAAGCCTCTCCCGATTTTTTTGAATTCTTGTTTCTTCATTCTTTTCTGGTTGGATGTTTCTTTCTTTCTTCTGGTCCACTCCATTGATTTGAGTCCCAGTTTTCTTTCCATCACTATTGCTTCCCTGTGCATTTCCCTTCATTTCACTTAGTGTACCTTCATTTGTTCATCTAATTTCCAACCAAATTCAGCCAGTTCTGTGAGCATCCTGTTCACCAGTGTTTTGAACTGTGCATCTGATAGGTTGGCTATCTCTTGGTTGCTTAATTGTATTATTTCTGGAGGTTTGATCTGTTCTTTCTTTTAGGCCATTATTTTGTCTTGTCCCACTTGTTACATATAAGGGGTGGAGCCTTAGGTGTTCACCAGGGCAGGGCAACCCGATCACTGGGTTGTGACGCTGTATGTGGGGCAGTGGTCTGAGAGGAAATAATGGTGCTTGCTTTAGTTTCATTAGTTCTGCTCCACTGATCTATCCACTGTATATTCTTGTGCCAGTACCAGACTGTTTTGATTATGGTAGCTTTGTAGTATTGTTTGCTATTGGTATTGTAATTCCTCCACCTTTCCTTTTCTTTCTCAAGATTGTTGAGGCTTCTCAGGTTATATTTTGTTCGATACTAATTCTTAGAATATTTGTTCTAGATCTCTGAAATATACCATTTTCATTTAAATAGGAATTACACTGAATCTATAAATTGCTTTAGGTGATATAAACATTTTAAAATGCTAATTCTCCCAATCCATGAACATGGTATATGCTTCCACTTGCTAGTTTCCTCTTCAATTTCTCTCTTCAGTTTCCTGTAGTTATCTGAGTCTATGTCTTTTACCTTCCTTGTTTAAGTTTATTCCTGGGTATGTTATTTTTTACAATTATAAATGGGATTTTTTTTTTTTACTTTCTCTCTGTAGACTTCAATATCATGCATGAAAGTACCACCAATTTCTGGATGTTAATTTTGTGTCCTGCTATACTGCTGAATTCATTTGTTAAAACTAGTAGGTTTTTGGTGTGCAATATCATGACACCTGTGAATAATGGCAACTTTACTTCCTCCTTTCCAATACAGGTGCCTTTTGTTTCTTTTTCTTGTCTGATTGCTGTGGCTAGGACTTCCAATACTATGTTGAATAGGAGTGGTGAAAGCAGACATCCTTGTCTTGTTCCTGATCTTAGTGGGAAAGCTCTAAGTTTTTGCCCATTGAGTATGAGGTTGGCTGTAGATCTCTCATATATGGACTTTTATTATGTTGAGGAGTGCTCCCTCTATCCCCACTTTGCTGAGTGTTTTTGTCATAAATGGGTGCTGTACCTTGTCAAATGCTTTTTCTCCATATACTGATATGATCATGTGATTTTTGTCTTTCATATTGTTTATACAATGTGTCATGTTTATTGATTTGTGAATATTGTACCATCCTTGAAGCCCTGGGATGAATCCCACTTGATCATGGTGTATGATCTTTTTAACATATTGCTGGATGTGGTTTGCCAGCATTTTGTTGAGGATTTTATTTTCTATGTTCATCATCAATATTGGCCTGAAGTTTCTTTCCTTTGTTATGTCTTTATTTGTTTGGGGGATTAGGATGATGCTGGCTTCATAAAAAGAGTTTGGGAGTCTTCTGTGTTCTTGAATTTTTTGGAATAGTCTGTGAAGGATGGGGGTTAGCTCATCTGTAAGTGTTTTGTAGCAATTCTCACGTGCAACCATCCTGTCCAGGGCTTTTGTGTGTCAGGAGTTTTTTGATTCTGCTTCAGTTATGTCAGCTGTTATTGGTCTGTTCAGGCTTTCTTCTCTTCTTCATTGAGTTTTGGGCGATTGTATTTTTCTAGAAATTTGTCCATTTCACCTAGGTTTTTTAATTTTTTGGCATATAGTTCTTTGAAGTAATTTCTTACAATCCTTTGTATTTCTGTGGTATCAGTTGTAATCTCTCCTTTTTCATTTCTCATTGTGTTTATTTGGGTCCTCTCTCTTTTTCTCTTGATGAGCCTGCTTATAGGCCTGTCAATTTTGTTTATCTTTTCAAAGAATCAGCTCCTGGATTTATTGATCCTTGGAATTGTGCTTTTGGTCTCTATGCCATTTCATTCTGCTCTGATCTTGGTTATTTCCTTCCTTCTACTTGCTCTGGGCTGTCTTTGTTGTTGTTCCCCCAGTTCTTGCAGGTGTAGGGTTAGGTTGTTCATTTGAAATGTTTCTATCATTTTTTAGGTAGGCCTGTATCACTATGAACTTCCCTCTCGGGACTGCCTTCACTGTGTCTCATAAGTTTTGGATTGTTGTGAATTCATTTTTGTTTGTTTCCAGAAACTTTTTTATTTCTTCCTTGATCTCATTCTTGACCCATTCATTGTTTAATACCATGCTATTCAATCTCCATGAGTTTGAGTGTCTTTGAATCTTTTCCTTGAGATTGGTTCAGTCCCTTGTGGTCAGAGAAAATGCTTGATATGATTTCAATTTTCTTGAATTTGTTGAGGCTTCTTTTGTGTCCTATCATGTGGTCTATCTTTGAAAATGTTCCATGTGCATTTGAAAAGGACGTGTATTTTGTTTCTTTGGCATGAAGGGCTCTATATATATCAGTTATGTCCATTTCATCTAGGGCATTGTTCAATGCCAAAATATCTTTGCTGATATTTTGATTGGAAGATCTGTCCATTTTTGACAGTGAGATGTTAAAATCTCCTACTATAATTGTGTTGCTGTCGATATGTTTCTTGAAGTCCTCCAAGATTTTCTTGATGTATTTGGGTGTCCCTATATTGGGTGCATATATATTTACTATGTTTATGTCTTCTTGATGGATTCTTCCCTTGAGTATTATAAAGTGACCTTCTGGGTTTCTTTTTATGGCCTTTGTTTTGAAGTCTATTTTGTCTGATATGAGTATTGCTGCCTTGGCTTTTTTTCCCTGTCCGTTTGCTTGGAATATTTGTTTCCAGCCCTTCACTTTCAGTTTGTGTAGGTCTTTTGTTCTGAGGTGGGGCCCTTGTAGGCAATATACGCGTGGGTCATGATTTCTTATCCATTCAGTTATTCTATGTCTTTTGATTGGAACATTTAATCCCCTTACATTTATGGTTATTATTGATAGGTACTTATTCTTTGCCATTTTTTCATGACTGTTCCTCTCTCTCTCTCTCTCACACTTTTTTTTTCTTAAAGCCATCCCTTTAGCATCTCTTACAGAGCTGGTTTGGAGGAGGTGTCTTCTTTGAGGCCCCTTTTGTCTGGGAAACTCCTTATTTGGCCTTCCATTTTAATTGAGAGTCCTGCTGGATAGAGTAGTTTCAGTTGTAGGCCCTTGGTTTTCGTTGCTTGGAATATTCCTTACCATTAATTCCCTTCTGGCTTGGAGCGTTTCCATTGAGAAGTCACTTGCTAGCTTTATCAGGGCTGTCTTGTATGTTACTTCCTGCTTTCCCTTTGCTGTCTTTAAGATTTTCTCTTTGTCTTGGAATTTTGCCATTTTAAGTATGATATGTCTTGAAGTGGACCTCTTTGGGTTCCTCTTGATTGGGATTCTCTGTGTTTCCTGGATTTGTGTGATTTTTTCACTCATCAAATTGGGGAAGTTTCTCATCATTACTTTTTCAAACAGGTTTTCTATCCCTCGCTCTTCTTCTCCTCCTCCTGGTAACACTATTATACAGATAGTATTACATTTCATGTTGTCCTGCAGTTCCCTTAACACCTCTTCATTCTTTCTGGGTTTCTTTTCTTTTTCTTGATCTTTCTGAGTGTTTTTCCTACTTTGTCCTCCATCTCACTGACTTGATCTTCTGCTTCTAGCCTGATTTTGATTAATTTTAGTGTGTCCTTCAATTCAGAAATTATATTCTTCATTTCCTCCTGGCTCTTGTTGATTGTTTCTATTTTCTTTTTCATGTTGATATAGTTTGCAGTGAGTTCATCATAGTTTTTCTGTAGTTTTTGGTAATTCTCTGTGAGCTCATTGAGATCAATGCTTAAAAGCATTGCTTTGAACTCAGTATCTGATAGTTGACTCCCCTCTATTTCATTTATCATTCCTTCTGAAGCTTTTTCCTTTCTTTTCATTTGAGATTTGTTTCTTTGTCTTCCTGTATTTTGGGAGACTCCTCTTGTTTGCCTCTGTTTCTTAAATTGATCTTTCGTGACTTTCTATGGTAGGACACCTGTGAGATTCAGTGGTGAAATCACCTTGATCTCCTGAACTTGCTGCTCTTGGGCTGTCATTTATGTTTGTTCTCTGGATGTCTTTTGATTTTGATTGTTATTGGGTCTTTCTTTAGTGGGTTCTTCCCTCCAGCTGGTTAACTAAGGGTCACTCCACCTACCACATTATGTGCTGTTGTTTGGGTATGGACAGGTTCTTCTGAAGCTGGTTCTTCTATCTCTCCAAGGTTGTGAGGCTTCTCTCTCACTATTGTTTGTTCTCTCTCTCAGTTGTTTATTCTGGGTAAGAACCATTTAGTTTTAATTCCAGATTGGTCTTGGGTGGAGGTTAGTGTGGCTTACACTCACTCCCTCACCTTCTTCCATTATTATCTATTGGTGGTTCCTTTGTTGGTGGGTTCTCTCTTCCAGTAGGTATATTTGTGTTCACAGCTCCCACCTACTCTTTTATGTGATAGTTGGAGTGGGAAGGCAAAATGGATTAAGACAGCAGGAGTGTATTCTATGGGATTTAAAGTCCCAGACCACAGAGAAGAGATAGGAGATCCTTTGGATATGTATAGTGTTAACCATGATATTTCACCCAACTAGCCACTTTTTAGAAAAGATGGAAAAAAGATAAGACTCTTGTTAGAGTGGGGAAGAATTATGAGTTGGATCCAGAAAATTGTGAGCTTGTGGGAGGTCAGATTATGAGATATAGTGAGAGTAATGTATAGAAAACAGGTGTAGTGTGCGACAGAATAGAGTTAATCACAACAATAATAAAGTTCTGGAGACAGTGAAATGGGCTAAGATCTGGGTGCTGTATAGTATTTACTTTGTATGGAACAACAATTGCTTACAATAACAATGGAATAACAATCATATGACAGAATCTATGTGATCTGAATAACAAGAATAGGAAGTACATGACCTAGAATACTGTGCTATTTGAACACGAGTGAAGTGAAAGAAGGAAAATAAAAAATACCCAATGAAAGACAGAACAATGCAATTAAACAAACAAGATATAGAAACTAAACAGAAAGAAGAGAAATTTTAAAAAACATACTAATAAAATAAAAGAAGTAAAAATAATGAAAAAATAATAATGAACAATAACTTAAAAGTTCTCTGGAATAGCAAAGTGAAATTTGTCTCAGTTTCTCAGTTGTTTTGAGGATCCCTCTTTGGGTCTGACTCTTGTCCTTTCACAGATTCAGGTCTTTTTGTCTCACTTGTGGGGAAAGAAAGAAAGAAAGGAAAGGAAAGAAAGGGAAGAGCCTCCTGCTGGCTTTAAACCAGCCAAGGGTGTTCTGCTGGTCTTCCTGGATGCAGCAGACTGAGGGGGGTTGGGTTTTGCTTTTCTCCCTTCCTATGGTTTTGCATGAATGGGGACCAGGCCTGGGCCACAGTCTTCAGAGTTGGCCAGCCTGCAGCCCAGTTCCTCAGTTCATTGTCAGGGCCCCAGGGCCCTTTGGTGCCCAGTCAGCGCCTTCAACACACCAGTTGCGCTGTCCTTGAGGAGCCCCAATTAGGGGCAACTCACACATGACCTTCTCACTCTTTGCTGTCCTGGGTGCTAGGCATTCTCAAAGTCTCTTCAGGCTAGCTTGGCTCCCCCACTGAGTTAAGTCTCTCTGGGGACTGCTGACTCCCTGAGTCCTGCTGCTTTCCTCTGCATTTGGGTGGGGGTTGGGAGGTTCCCTCCTCCCTCTTAGCGAGCCAGTCCAGCTGTGCAGGTCAGGGGAGCCTCATTGCTATGGCAGGGACAGGGCATAGCCCTGGCAGCTCTGGCATTGGGTGGACACAGCTGTGGAAGCAGAGGCACAGCTACGGGCGGCAGTGAGTCCAGTTAGGTTGCTGCGGGGGCGGAGACACTGCCACAAGCCGGTGTGGGCACACACCGCTGAGGCGTTGAGCAAAGGCACAGGCACACAGCCTCCACTGCTGTGGGGGTGCAGATATGCAGCTCCAGTCATGGCATCAGGGGAAGGAATGTGGCCAAGGCTGCACAGGTTGGGGGTGTGGCCAATGCCGCTGCTGGGTGGGTACACCAAGGAGGCTGAGGCAGTGATAGAGGTATGTCCCTGCAGCTGCTTTTTGAGGGGAGTGGCTGAGGCGTGGCAGCAGCAGCTGAGGGAGACTTCCCTAAACAGCCACCGAGAACAAAATCCTCCTGTTCAAGTCTGCCATTCTTAACAAGCTCCTGGACTCTCACACAGCCCAAGTTTCCAACCATACCAGAGACTGTCCGGGTCAGAGTTCATCAGCCCAACTCATCTCCCTCCTTCAGGCATCACCCACCCCCCAGTTTTTCCGGTAATGACCCAGCCAGCTTCCACAGTCTAAGCAGGTGAACACAGCCCCCTGCCACTTCCTCTTTATTCCTCCCAGTGACTTCAAGCATCCAGGTCCACCCAGGTGCTGCCCTAGCCTCCCTGTTTGGCAGAGGAGAGAGCTGTCGACCTGGCTCTCTTCCAAGAATTTTGCAGGAAGTCCAGCAAGCACCGGGTCTGGGGTTGCAACAGCCCTGGGCTCCACGCTGGTCCCAGGGACATTGCCATCCCAAAGCAATTGCCTCACTGTCTGTTTTTCAATGTCCTCTACAATTTTGGCCTCCAAACTTCGTATTTGCTGGGATTCCATTGGCTGTTCACTCTGTTCCTCAGAAGATCGGCTAGGTGTAATACCTGTGCACAGGGGGAAGAGGACTCCACTCTCACCTAACTCGCCACCATCTTCCTATCTCTTTGTTTCTTGATGAGTCTAGCTAAAGTTTCATCAATCTTATTTATCTTTTCAAAGAACCAGCTCTGGCTTCATTAATCTTTTGTATTTTTTTGTCCTCTATGTCATTTATTTCTACTCTAATGTTTATTATTTCCTTTCTTCTACTTACTCTTGGATTTTCTTGTTGTTCTATTTCTAATTATTTTAGTTGTTCATTTTTGGTCTGGAAGATCTGTTCCTTGATGTAATTGGGGTGTTAAAGTCCCTACTATGACTGACTTGCAGTCAATTTCTCTCTTGAAGTTCATCAAGGATTTTTAAAATATATTTACATGCTCCTATATTGGGTGCATATATGTTTACAAGGGTTATATCCTCTACAAAATCCATACCCAGAAATTGATACCATTTGTATACAATAATGGCATCAACAATAATGAGCTCTCAGAAAGAGCAATTTAAAAAGCATGCCATTTACTATTGTAACAAGAAAAATAGGTATTTAAGAATATACTTAACCATGAAGGGAAAAGACCTGTACTCAGAAAACTATAGGACATTGAAGAAATAAATTGAGAAAGATACGAATAAGTGAAAGCATACATCATGCTCATGGATCAGAATAATTAACATCATTAAAATATTCATACTACCCAAGTCACTCTATACTTTCAATGCAATTCCTGTTAAAATACCAATGACGTATTTTACAGATCTAAAACAAATATTCCAAAAATTAATATGGAACCAAAAGGGGCTCTGACCAAGATGGAAGCATAGGTAGAAACTCTTTGCTTTTTCCCACAACCAAAAAGAGGGTAACAACCAATCTAAAATCAATAAACAATCAGAAGCACCAGAAAAATCAAACTGCATGGAACTCTGACAACCAAGGAATTAAGGAAAAAATCAACCAGAACAACTAGACTGGTGCACCATGACAAAGAAATATGGTCCAAATGAAAGAACGTAGCAAAACCTCAGAACTAAGCAATAAGGACATTGCCAACCCAACTGATGGAGAATTTAAAGCTCTGGTAATCAAAATGCTCACAGAACTGATTGAGCTTGGTCAAAAAATGAAAGATACCCAAAATGAAATAAAGCAAAATATACAGGGAACCAACAGTGACAAGAAGGAAACCAGGATTCAAAGCAATGATTTGGAACAAATGGAAGAAATAAACATCCAACTGGATCAGAATGAAGAAACAAGAATCCAAAAAAATGAAGAGAGGCTGAGGACTCTCTGGGACAACCTGAAATGTTCCAATATCCAAATTATAGGGGTGCCAGAAGGACAGCAACAGCAAGAAATTGAAAACTTATTTGAACAAATAATGAAGGAAAACTTCCCCAATCTGGCAAAGAAAATAGACTTCCAGGAAGTCCAAGAAGCCCAGAGAGTCCCAAAGAAGTTGGACCCAAAGAGGAACATCATCATTAAGTTACCCGAGATTAAAGACAAAGAGAAAATCCTAAGAGCAGCAAGAGAAAAGGAGACAGTTACCTACAAAGGAGTTTCCATAAGGCTATCAGCTGGTTTCTCAAAAGAAACCTTACAGGCAAGAAGAGACTGGAAAGAAGTATTTGAAGTCATGAAAAGCAAGGACCTACATCCAAGATTGCTCTACCCAGCAAAGCTCTCATTTAGAAAGGAAGGGTAGATAAAGTGCTTCCCAGATAAGGTCAAGTTAAAATTGAGTTCATCAACACCAAGCCCTTACTATATGAAACGTTAAAGGGACTTATCTAACAAAAAAGTAGATTAAAAATATGAACAATAAAATGACAACAAACTCACAGCTATCAACAAATGAACCTAAAAGAAAAGAAAAACAACAAAAACAAAAACTAAGCAAAAATCCAGAACAGGAACAGAATCAGAGAAATGGACATCACACAGAGGGAGTTCAGTGGGGAGGGGAAAGGGAGGAATAGGGGGGAACTTGTACAGGGAAGAAGCATAATTAGTTGGCATAAAATAGATGGGGAAAGATTAAAAATGGTATAGAAAACAAAAGGTCCTTAATATGTACAACCCATGGGTATGAACTAAGATGGGGGATGCTGGAGGGTTGGGTGGACAGGGTGGAGGGGAGATAAAGTGGGGGGGATTGGGAAAACTGTAATAGCATAATCAATCAAAAATACTTTAAAAGAGACCCTGAATACCCTCAGCAATGTTGAGAAAGAACAACGTTGGAGGGATCACAATACCTAATATAAAATTATACTTTAAGGCCACTATAGTCAAAACAAGCTGGTACTGACATATGAACAGGTATATAGATTAATGGAACAAAACAGAGAGCCCAGGAATAAAGTCACACCTTTACAGTCACTTGATATCTGACAAAAGTGGAAAGAGCATTCAGTGGAGGAAAGACAATCTCTTCAATAAATGATGTTGGAAAAACTGGACAGGTACATGCAAAAATAAAAATAAAACTAGACTGCCAACATACACCATACACAAGAATAAACTCCAAATGGATAAAAGACTTAAATGTAAGTTGTGGCACCATAAGAGTCCTAGATGAAAAGATGGGTAGTGAAATCTCATATCCAACATAGCAATATTCTTGCCAATATATCTTCTCAGGCACTAGAAATAAGGCAGAAAATAAACAAATGGAACTACATCAAATTAAAAAGTTTCGGTACATCTAAAGAAACCATCAGCAAGATAAATAGGAACCTACTGTAAGGGAGAACATTTTGTGCCAGTGATACATCTGTCAAGGGTTTAATCTCCAAAATATACAAAGAATTAATACAACTCAAAGTCAAGAAGACAAACAACCTGATTAAGAAATGGGCAAAAAACCTGAATAGACACTTCTCCAAAGAGGACATACAGAGCATCTACAGGCATATGAAAAAGTGCTCACCATCACTAATCATCAGAGAAATGCAAATTAAAATCTCAGTGAGATATCACCTTAAACCTGTCAGAATGGCTACCATGAATCAATTGACAAATAAGTGCTGGCAAGGATGTGGAGAAAGGGGAACCTTAGTGCACTATTGGTGGAAATGAAGATTGGTGCAACTGCTGTGGAAAACAATATGGAGGTTCCTCAAAAAATGTGTAGAACCCTTTTGACCTAGTGATTCCACTTCTAGGAATAGACCCCAAGGATCCCAAAACTCCAATATAAAAAATATATGCACCCCTGTTATAGTACTGCTATTTACAATAGCCAAGTGCAGGAAACAGCCCAGATACCCAACAGTAGATGAGTGGATAAAAAAGCTGTGGTAAATTTACACAATGGAATACTATCCAGCAATAAAAGAGAAGAAACTCTTATGTTTTGCAACAACATGGATGGACTTGGAGAAAATTATGTTAGTTAAGCCAGTAATTGAAAGAAAAATACCACATGATCTCACTTACATGTGGGATCTAGTGAACACAATAAACTAATTAACAAAATAGCAGATGCTTAGATACCTAAGACAGACTGACAGCTGCTAGAAAGGCACAGGAGTGTGATGGGATGAAAGATGGTGAAGGTATTAACCAAAGAATATTTATGCACAACCCATGTACATGGACAACAATATGGAGATGGGTGTGGGGCGGGGAGAGGGTAGGACTGGGTGGAGGTGGGGAAAGGGAGAAAAATTGGGAACTGTAATAGCATAAACAATAAAAATATAAATTAAAATATTATAACCTTGCTGAATGGAGTAATTTGGTTTCAGACTCTTTCTTTTCAATGCTTTGAATATTCATGCCATTCCCTTCTGGCCTGAAGTGTTTCTGCTGAGAAATCAGCTGACAGCCTTATGGGAACTCTCATAGATAACTGTCTCTGTCTTTCTCTCCTACTGTCTTTAAGATTCTCTCTTTGTCTTTAACATTTGCCATTTTAATCATGATGTGTTGGTGTGAGTCTCTTTGGGTTCATCTTGATTGGGACTCTCTGTGCTTCCTGAACTTGTGTAACTTTTTTCCTTTACTAGGTTAGGGAAGTTTTCTGTTATTATTTCTTCAAATAGGTTCTCTATGCCTTGCTCTCTTTCTTCTTTTTCTGGTTCCCCTACAATGTGGATGTTGTTTCACTTCATGTTGTCCCAAATATCCCTTAAACTATCCTCCCATTGTTTTTCTTTTGTTATTTTTTTCTTTTGCTACTCTGATTGATTTTTTCCTACCTTCTCTTCTAATTTATTGATTAGTTCCTCTGCCTCATTCAACTTACTGATTATTCCTTCCAATGTATTCTTCATTTCAAACTGGTTGTGTTTTGTCTTTCCTATGTCTTTTTTCATGGTGTTGGGAATCCTTATAACTGTTCATTTGAACTCTGGTTCTGATCAATTGCTCGCCTTCATTTCATTTAGCTCTTTCCAGAGATTCCTCCTGTTCTTTTATTTGGGGCCTATGTCTTTGTCTCCCTATTTTGGCTTCCTGTTTGTATTTGTTTCTATGTATAAATAGAACTGCTATGACTCCTAGACTTAGTGGGGTGGCTTTCTGTAGTATAACTGTCCTATGGGACCCAATGGTTCAGTCTCCTTGATCACCTGAGCTGGGTGCTCTAGAAATGTCCCTTGTGTGGATTATGTGGGTATTCCTGTTGTAGTTGGTTCTTGATTACTGTTGTCTCCTCTGTGGGTGAGCTTGACCCTCAGGCTGGTTGACTGTGAGACTTAAACCCAACCACATCATGCAAATTGTTGTGCAAGTGTTCAGCATATTGTTGTGCCTGCTGTGATCAGCCTCTGGATATGCTGATTGTGAAGCCCCTTTGATCCTGCTCCAGTGTTGTCCAAAGCTGGCCACTCATTGTTCTGGTTAGGCCTCCCAAGAGTTTCTCTGTTGCAAGCCAATGTCAGACGCTGTTGCCACCCAGCCCCCAGCAAGCATGTCAGAAAGGAGCTTCTAGCAGACCAGCTGGTGGGGCCTCCTGACCCAGAAGTTGGGTCTGTTTCTGGTCTCGCCCTTTGAATGTCCCACCCATTAATATTTTAAATTAAATTGCCCTAAACCCTTGTAGGGGGAATTTGGCTTTCTCAAAGCTTCTCTGGAAATCCTCAGGAGGCTAATGGTCCAATATCCCCACTTGCTCCAGTGCCCTATGCTTCTCACATTCTCAAGTTGGCTGTCTTTTGCAATCATTTCCACTGCTTGCCTGGCTAGACTCCTGTGGACACCTGACTCTTTTTCCTTGATCTGCAGCATCCTCCCAGGCTGCTGTGTGTGTCTCACTTTAACTGAAAAGTAGAGAAGGTTGGGTTTTACAATAAGGGTCTCTCCACTACCGGCTGCTCCTCCCTGGTCACTTTCTGCCCCTCCTCCCAGCTTCTTGCTCAGGGATGTTCTGATGCATTGCATGTCTCCAAAGGCTGCCCAGAGTCCAACAACTCCCTGTGCTGTTCTGGCCCTCCCACACAGGAGCCCCACATTACACACCCAGAATTCCCCAGCATGTTTTCTTTTTTGTTGTTGTTTCTTTTCCCGTTTATTTTTTTAATTTTATTTTTAAAATATATTTCATTAATTATTCTATTACAGTTGTCCCATTTTCCCCCTTCATTCCCCTTCATCATGCACACCCTCTCCCACCCACATTCCCCCCCCTTTAGTTCATGTCCATGTGTCACAAGTTCTTTACCTTCTACATTTCCCATATTATGCTTGCCCTCCACGTATTTCCTACCTACCATCTATGCTACTTATTCTCTGTACCTTTTCCCCCTCTTTCCTCCTTCTACTCCACTGTTGCTAACCCTCCATGTGATCTCCATTTCTGTGGTTCTGTTCCCGTTCTACTTGTTTGCTTGGTTTCCTTTTGTTTTTGTTTTAGGTGTCATTGTTAATAACTGTGAGTTTGCTGCCATTTTACTGTTCATATTGTTTATATTTTTTACCTTCTTTTTCTTAGATAAGTACCTTTAACATTTCATAAAATAAGGGCTTCGTGATAATGAACTCCTTTAACTTCACCTTATCTGAGTTCTTTATCTGCACTTCCACTCTAAATGAAAGCTTTGCTGGATAGAGTAATCTTGGATGTAGGTCCTTGCCTTTCATGACTTGGAATACTTCTTTCAAGCCTCTTCTTGCCTGCAAGGTTTCTTTTGAGAAATCCGCTGACAGTCTGATGGGAACTCCTTTGTAGGTGACTGTCCCCTTATCTCTTGCTGCTTCTAGGATTCTCTCCTTCATTTTAATCTTGGCTAATGTAATGATGATGTGCCTTGGTGTGTTCCTTCTTGGGTCCACCTTCTTTGGGACTCTCTGAGCTTCCTGGACTCCCTGGAAGTCTATTTTCTTTGCCAGATTGGGGAAGTTCTCCTTTATTGTTTGTTCAAATAAGTTTTCCACTAGTTTCTCTTCCTCTTCCCCTTCTGGCATCCCTATAATTCGGATGTTGGAATGTTTTAAGATGTCCTGGAGGTTCCTAAGCCTCTCCTGAATTTTTTGAATTCTTCTTTCTTCATTCTTTTCTGTTTGGTTGTTTCTTTCTTCCTTCTGGTCCACTCCATTGATTTGAGTCCCAGTTTTCTTTCCATCACTATTGGCTCCCTGTGCATTTTCCTTCATCTCACTTAGTTTAGCCTTCATTTGTTCATCTAATTTGCAACCAAATTCAACTAATTCTGTGAGCATCCTGATCACCAATATTTTGAACTGTGCATCTGATAGGTTGGCTATCTCTTGGTCGTTGGCCCTGGGGCTTTGATTTTTTCTTCCATTTGAGCCATTTTTAGGGGGGGGGTTGGTCTGGTCAAGCCTGTTATGTAGTGAGGGGTGGAGCCTTAGGTGTTCACCAGGGCAGGGCAACCCAGTCACTGGGTTGTGATTCTGTATGTGGGGTCGGGGTCGGAGAGGGAACAATGGCACTTGCTCTGTTCCCTCTTGGATTTCAGTCTCCTCTGCTGCTTCCCACAAGCAAACTGAGCCCTTCTGGTGCCAGTTCTCATGTGGATGAGCTTGTGTACATTCTAGGACCCTGTGGGTCTCTCCAACAAACTCTTCTGTGAGGCTGGGAGTCTCTCCTGGCACCTCAACCCCCACAAGTGTTTTCAATCAGTGCTTTTGGGCTTTATTTCCTGCCACTGGGGGCCCGGGTTGTGTGGTCTGTCTCGCTGCCTGTTTTCACCTTGTTTATCTGTGCATCAATGTGTGACCAAGGTCTGCCAGCCGCCTTGTGCACCTCACTGGGTCTGCTTGTTTCCACCCCATGCCTGGGGTCTGCCAACTGCTGCTTTTTCCTACCATGACCCCTCTCCACTGGCCACCCACTCCACCCCTCTTACCAGTCTGGATAAATGGTTGTCAGACTTAGTACAGTTCAATTTTCTGTCCGTTGGCTGGTTTTTTGTTTCTAAATTTTTGTTGTCTTTAATTTTGGTTGTACAAGGAAGCCAAGTGTGTCCACCTATGCCTCCATCTTGGCCAGAAGTCCCCAGCATGTTTTCTTAAACAAAGACTATTCTTGCTGAAGGATGAATTGTGTTCCAGCTTTAAAAAATATTTTGTCCTCTTTATTTTTAGTGGGAATTGATAGATTTCCCCCATTTCTACTCCATACCACCTACAGTCACAGAGCCCATTATTTAAGCAGGCACCTAGCTGCCTATATAAAGACTACATTTTCCAACCTCCCTTGAAGCTAGGGATGACCATGTGATAGAAGCATGGCCAATGGAATGTGAACTAATGATGGACTGTTTCTTGGTTATACCCTTCCAGAAAAGAGATGCGCCGTATGCTTCATCTTACCCCCCACCCTGTCACACAGAATGTGGGCTTGGCACTTGGGGACCATCCTGGGTCATATGGATAAAAGCATCACGCACTTTAGGAATGGCAGAGCAACAAAGTGAAAAGAACCTAGGCACTGATCCCTTGTGGTCCCCAATGTTGCTACAGACTCTCACAATGTTATCAGAGAGAGAAAAATAATTATCTGTTTGGTTCAAACCATAATCTGTTTGGTTTTGTTGATGTTGTTAATAAACAGCCAAACTTAGATCCTTACGAATAAATTTGCTGTATTAAAATGCACCCATGATGCCCAGGGCCAGTAAGTTGTCATATGTCAGGTTCTCCTAGAAGCAGAGCATCAAGCAATGGTCAAGGTGTCAGTACTTCATAAAGAAAGTTCTGGCAGAAACCAGCAAAGTAGCAAGGGAAACAGCAGAAAGCAGAAGCCAAGCAAGCAGGCATTTGATCTTGGCCAAGTCTTGATCCCAGGGAACACTGGTGTGTAGATTACACCTCTGAGTTTGTGCCATTTTAAGGCAAGGGGCTGGGCTTTCCTATGGTAGTAGATTGGCTGGTGGTGCCCAGGGATGTGGGTATCACTTCCCAGGCACTCTAACTCTGCTGTACAAGGTGAAGCAGGCCCCAGAGCTGTTCTCTGAAACAGGACCAATATGTGAGTGGTTAGCCAAGAGCACAGAAGAGGGGTCATTAGGTATGAAGTCCCTATAAGGAGATCTGCAGGCTCTGCACATGAGTGGTGGGTGGCAGGTGACCTTTGTGGATCTGAGTCCTTTGTGATTTCCGCCCTGTCAACATTTCCCACCAGCCTCAGCTGCCCTCCTCATCTTGACTGTGGCCCAGACAAGATGAACCACAGCCCCAAAGGGTCCCATTCCCCTAGGACCCTTAGCCAGGAGTATGGGCAGATGCTATGAGAACTGAGATTGGGTTTCTGAGTAAACCCTGCTGGTGTTTGCCCTGAGAAGGGCCTGGCATGTGGGGCTAAGAGTATGGAGAAGAGTCAGAGTGGTGCAGTGACCTGCCACACAAGTGAATGGGAGGGACTAGGGAGGTTAGGCAAGGGGAGGAGCAATGTGATAGGAAAGCCTAAAGCTGTGAGAGAACCTGCAGAAGCAAACCCAGATTCTGTGGGAAGCCAGGAGAACTTAGGAGAGCAGGGCACCCCCAGTGGGTAGAGAAGCTCCCCGTGGTGACTGCAGGGCCATTTACTGAGCACTCTTGTGGGTTGGATGCGGGACCCCTGTTAGGCCCTGCCTTGCCTACTGCCTACCTATTCTCAGAGGTACCATCTCCTTAGGGTTTCCCAGTATCAGACACTGAGGGAAAGATTTGAATGCAAGGAAACCCTAGGTAATATCCACAGAAAATGGAGACAGGGGCAGATGTGGAGACCAAGGCCAATATGAGTGTGTTCTCAGCACGATTCCCCAGGAGCCTGGGGCTCCACCCAGCTGGGAAAACCCAGACTCTGCACTGGCCCAGAGAAAGCCTGTGGCAGAACCGTGGTGAGTGGAGTAGGGCCGGGCCTGGCAGCACCTGCTACAGTAGGTAACCAACGTTTTAAGACCTGTGTGCTTTCTTTATTTCAACAACTTCAAGATTTGAATGATGCAGAGCATTTAACCCGCTGTGTTGTGGGGTGCTGGAAGGGCACTCTCTTCAAACACCAGAGAGGGGAAGAGAAGCCAAGGGGCCATCTCCTGGTTGGAGCTGTCCCAAGGAAGCCAAACACCCCTGGCACACCAACCCTTAGAGCCAGGCTACCTGGGTTCAGGTCCCAGGTCTGCCCCTCAACAGCTGTGTGATTTGAACAAATGGCCTAGCATCTCTATGCTTGGTTTTCATTGTCTGTAAAATGGGAAAGGCAACCCACCTCCCAGGGCTATTGTGAAAATTCAGTACAATAACCCATACAAAGTGTGCAGGACCATGCCTGGCACTTAATAAATGGGGTCTCGGAGGAGCAGAGTCTGGTATAGGAAGCAGACATGGACAGAGGCATGACTACCCAGTGGGACTGGAGCAGCAGAGTGGGAAGGAAAGGACTATAGAACCCCAAAAAGGAAGTGACTGATATGGGAACCTCACAAAGGCAGAACTGGCAGAAGTGAGTTTGAGAGCTGAGTAGAAGTTCACGGACAGAAATGGGGAAGTGTAGTGAATATGTGTTAGGTTGGGGTGGCAGTACAACAATTAAATCCCTTTTTATCTGGGAAGGAGACTCCCGTGTAGAATCCTGGGTAGACAGTATCTTATTTCCCAGGCATTGGTTTCCTTGATATGCCACCATTGCCTGAGACTGTTGAACTTAGTATCTGGGGCAAGGACCACAGTAGAATCCTGCCCAGATTTACCTGGATGCCCAGGCCCCTCTAGCCTCCTCAGACCCTGAAGGTGATCCTATCCCCTCTGTAAATTCTAGATTAGACAGTCACTTCTGTTCCTTGTAACCATGAATTCTGAAGGGAAGTCCTGGCAGAAATATGAGAATGAGCAAGAGATTGTGAATAATTATATAAACTGAACCACTCCAAAGTAGAGTCGGAGTTGCCATGCCACAGGAGCTGCCTTGCACAACCTGCCTCCAATGTTAGAAGGTTATAAAACAGGGCAAAATAGCCTTTGGACTGGGCCTAAGCAACCTTGCTTCTCAAAAAACTGCAAAGATAACAAGAAAGCAGTTATTATAACTACTGGACTGAACAATTAATACACTGTTTAGAATTAACACCACTGTTATCTGCACCAGTAGAAATGCCTCCCTTCTATGGATGTAACTGTTCCCCTTCCCTTTATCATCAATACCCTCTTGACCTTGTCTCCTAATCACAACACTACCTGGGCATTGTTTAGGCATCCTCCTGAATCAGACCTCCCCCCCAAACTATTCTCACTGATCTCAGTTAATGCTTGTTGCCTTTTATCTTGAAAGGACCTTATATTTTTAAGTTTACAAGATGGCAGAGAGTGACTACCATCTTGGGAAGAAGTCATCGGAGGGTTTTAAGCAGGGGAGAGATGTGATATGATTTACACTAAGTAGCAAAGGCTCAGCCAGGTTCCAGCGCTACCTGAGGTCCCCCAGATGTTGAGGCAGACCTGGGCACCCTCATCTGTGCCCCACCCCCCAAGTTTTTCTCATTGAGATTCACTGATATCAATCAAAGAGGCAGGCTGGGGGAGGGGGTGTTTCTCTCCACTTCATTTCACAACCAACAAAACAGCGTCCTGAAAGAACTGGGGCTTACTTAAGGACACACACTAACAGAGGAGACCAAAGGGGCTCCAACAGAGGGTCAGACAACCAGCCAGGCTCTGCCTTTGCTCCTGAGACCCCAAGACAGGCAGGTCTGTCCCCATAGCAGCCTGTGAAATATTTCAGTCCAGGAGAGACTGAAACCAGGGTTTAAAAGGCAAGCTCATCTTGGCCATAGATGTGCACACTAGGGGGACCACAGGGAATGAGGCTCTGGTTTGAAAGCCACTGTGTGGAGAATGAGTTTGGAGCCTGAGGAACAGAGTGCCTAGTGCTCATCATCCACTCTCTGGTACTGCACATGCCCAGGTGGGGTGCTGGAGGTCAGGAGCCAAAGGGACAAATGTATTAACTGAGTACCTACAGCGTGCCAGGTCTATGATGGGTCTTTGTGTCCTCCAGGGTTTTACTGAAACCATCTGTAATCCTGTCAGATCAGTGTTAGTACCCCTGATTTGCAGGTAAGAAAACTGAGTTTCAGAGAAGTGTTATGACATTTTCAAGGGGGGACAGAGTCAAATCAAGGATATCTGAACCAAGGGCTGGGGATAGGGGGTACAAAAAGCTTCATGTTGGTGGGGGCATGGAGCAGGGGGCATGGATCTCAGGCAGAAAGGCACCCATTCACTTGGCAGAGAAAAGGACATTTCATATCAGATGGCAGAGAGTGACTACTCTGCAGATCGAGGTCCTAATCTGCCTCACCCAAGTTTCTCTTACTGAGACTCACTGAGATCTCTGGGTTTCTGGGCTCACCCAGGTCTGCCTCACCGTCTGGGGGACCTCAGGTGGGCCTGGAGCCTGGCTGAGCCTTTGCCACAAGAGAGAGAGAGACACCACTGATCACGTCTCTCCCCTGCTTAAAACCCTCTGATGACTTCCCTTATGCCTGAAAATAAAGTCTAGAGTCTTTGCCATGACCTGCAGGGCCCCATGTGATCTGACCCCCAAGTAGCACCAGGTTCCCTCCCACCTCAGGGCCTTTGCACAGGCTGTTCCTGGCATGCTCGAAGCACTCCTCGCCTACTTAACTTCCACTCCTTCTGTTGCTGCCATCCCTCCTTACACAGAGGCTTCTGAAGCTGTGGGCTAGGTACCATGCCCAGCATCCAATAAGAGTCCCAGTCTACCGTGCCTCCTTTTCCTTCATGGCACGAAGTGCAGTTTATGATTTTCTTAGCCATCCATTTTCAAGGGAGGCAAAAGTTTGTTCTTGGGTGAGTGAAAAAACTTTGATGGTACATCTGCATGACAAAATCTTATTCCTTAGTATTGTGTTTCTCATAAGAGGAAATTAGATTTAAACAATTATAATTAAGTTTAATTAATTTAATTCAATGTTACTCCTTGGGGAGTTATAATTTATTTTTTATTTTTTAATCCTCACCTGAGGACACATTTTTGTTGATTCCAGAGAGAGAGGAAGGGGAAGAGAGAGAGAGACATCAATGTGAGAGAAACATTGATTGGTTGCCTCCAGTATGCATCCTGACTGGGGACCGAACTCACAACCTAGGTATGAGCCATGACTGGGAATCAAAGTTGTGACCTTTTGGTTAATGGAACGATGCTCCAACCAACTGAGCCACACTGGCCAGGGCTGGGAGTTACAATTTAAAAAGTAAGAAATGCTTTATAAAGCATTTTGTGAGTTTGCTTCTGCTGCAGCTGACACTCTCACATCTGCCAGGGCAGATCCAAGTCTGCCTTAGTCCTTTTGTAGCTACAGTTCTAGAATGCTGCCTGGCACACAGTAGATACCAAATAACACTCCCATGTGCCAAGCCTTGTAGAGCACAATCCAGACATCGCTCTGCTGCAGAGTCTATGCTGGGTCTTCTTTCCCTGAATCCCTGGGCATTGGGGACCATGGGAGTTTGGGGAGCTAGGAAGGAAACAACCTCCAGGGCAGTGCATCCTCAACCAGAAATTGAACATGTTGCTGCCTCCTAAGCCTCCTCCCTCCAAGTCCTACCAAAGATGGGCCCAGGACAGGAACAGAGCAGCCCACAGCTTCTGCAAGACTGGTGGTGATAGATGCAGCTAAACCTGGCTAGGCAGGCAGCTCACTGGGCTGGGCAAGGTCCAGGCTGGGGTGGGGACTGGGGTAGGACTTCTGGGTTTCCTCACAGTGTGGGGGGCCTCCAGTAGGGCTGGAAACTGGCTGAGCCTTTGCAGCTTCCAGAAGAATGTGACTACCCTGGGTATGAAGATATTAATTATTGTATTATTTTCCATACAAACAACTGTAAACCTACTTCTGCTCCACCCTGTACACATTGGCTGTGCTATGTTTATCATTGCTCAGCCAATGTGTACAGGGTGGAGCAGAAGTCGGTTTACAGTTGTTTGTATGGAAAATAATACAATAATTAATAAATAATAATACAAGAATCAACTCTGTATATCAAGTACTCACAACTGTAAACCTACTTTTCCCCCACACTGTTTGAGACCCTCCCACCAGGTTTCCAAGAGAATTCACAACAGCTTTCACAAGAAGCAAAGAAATGAGCACTTACAGTGCATTGGAATTTACACATGAGGCCCCTGTGTCACAGACCCTGGGGAGTAGAACCAGGACAAGAAGAATCTTTGATTCCCCCAGGAACCACAGGTCAACATCAGGAAGGTGCACACCACCTCCCTGAGCAGAGGCGGCAACCCCTGGCATGGGTATGACTGGGAAGGGATCTGTGCCTCAGATGAAGGTGTAGCCAGATGCTGTTAAGTCTCTGCTGGGAAGATACTTCCAACCAAGATGGTGGCGTAGATAGATAGATACACTTTGCCTCCATGCACAACCAAAAGAAAGACAGCAAATTTAAAAACAAAAAGTAACCAGAACTGCCAGGAAATCAAACTGTATGAAAGTCCAAGAACAAAGGAGTTTAAGAAGAAACATTCATCCAGACAGGCAGGAGGGGCAAAGACAGGCAGCCAGGGTGGAGAGTACTTGCAGCAAGGTGACAGCTGAAGGAACAGGCAGTCCCACATTTGCACACAGATAAACCCGGAGGAACAACTGGGGAGCAAGACAGACCACATGACCCAGGGTTCCAGCTCAGGGAAATGAAGTCTCAAAACCTCTGACTGAAAAAATCTTCGGGGGTTGTGATGGTGGGAGAAACTCCCAGCCCCACAGAAGAGTTCATTGGAGATACCCACAGGGTCCTAGGACTTACACAAACCCACCCACCCAGGAATCAGTATCAGAAAGGCCCAATTCACTTATCGGTAGCAAGGGAAATGACTGAAAGCCAACAGAGAGCTGAGCAAGCAGCATTTTTCTCTCTGAGACCCCTCCCCCACATACAATGCCACACGCAGCAACATGGGCCGCCCCACACTGGCAAATACCAAAATCTCTGCCCCTTACTACATAATACGCACGCTGAGACAAAAAAAAAATACAGCCCAAAAGAAAGAACAGATCAAAGTTCCAGAAAAAATACAACTAAGCAATGAATACATAGCTAATCTATCAGATGCAGAGTTCAAAACACTGGTAATCAGGATGCTCACAGAAATGAGCATGGTTGAGTATAGTTGCAAAATAGACAAAAAAAGTGAAGGCTATGAAAAGTGAAATAAAGGAAAATATACAGGGAACCAACAGTGAAGGGAAGGAAATAGGAACTCAAATCAACAGTTTGGAACAGAAGGAAGAAATAATCATTCAACTAGAACAGAATAAAGAAACCAGAATTCAAAAAAATGAGACACTTCGGAATCTCCAGGACAACTTTAAATGTCCCAACATCCAAATCATAGGGGTGCCAGAAGGAGAAGGACAACAGCAAGAAATTGAAAACTTATTTTAAAAAATACTGAAAGAGAACTTCCCCAATCTGGCAAAGGAAATAGACTTCCCTGAAGCCCAGGAAGCTCAGACAGTCTCAAAAAGTCTGGACCCAAGGAAGCACACACCAAGGCACATCATAATTACCTTAGCCAAGATTAAAGATAAGGACAGAATATTAAAAGCATCAAGAGAAAGGCAGATAGCTACCCACAAAGGAGTTCCCCTAAGACTATCAGCTGATTTCTCAAAAGAAACCTCACAGGCAAGAAAGGGTCAGAAAGAGGTATTCAAAGTCATGAAAGGCAAGGACCCACATCCAAGATTACTCTGTCCAGCAAAGCTTTCACTTAGAATGGAAGGGCAGATGCTTCCCAGATAAGGTCAAGTTAAAGGAGTTCATCATCACCAAGCCCTTATTATATGAAATGTTAAAAATATGAACAATAAAAGGACAACAAACTCACAACTATAAACAACCAAACCTAAAAAAAAAAAAAAGAAAAAGAACCAAGCAGACAAGTAGATCAGGAACAGATTCACAGAAATGGAGATCACATGAAGGGTTATCAGTGGGGAGGGGGATGGAAGAGAATGGGGGAAAAGGTACAGAGAATAAGAAGCATAAATGGTAGGTACAAAATAGATGGGGGGGGAAGTTACGAATAGTATGGAAAATGGAGAAGTTCCCCATACTTCTCCATTTCCAAAGAACTTATATGTATAAGAACTTATATGTATGTCCCATGAACTTACAGAACCTGTATGTATGACCCATGAACTTACAGAACCTATATGTATGACCCATGAATTTATATACTTATATATATGATCCATGGACATGAACTAAGGTGGGGGAATGATGCTAGGCGAGGGGTAGAGGACAGAAGGGAATAAAAGGGAGAAAAAATGGGACAACTGTAATAGCATAATCAATAAAATATATATATTTTTCAAAGTCTCTGCTGGGAGGGAGATGACACTAGTCCTGCTCAGCCACTGCCCCCACCTGCAAAGCAGCCAGGGACATGACCAACAAGAGACATATGTGGCAGAGGGAGGCACCTGCTGGCCCCTTCCCCCTTTCCTGGGCCAGTTACCAAACAGGCTTTAAAAATTAAGCTAGGGTTCATTTGGTTGGGTGTCATCCAGCAAGGCAAGCGGTCACCAGTTTGATTCCCTATCAGTGCACATGACTGGGTTTCAGGTGTGGACCCTGGTCAGGGTGGGTACATGAGGCAACTGATTTATGTTTCTCTCTCACATCGATGTTTCTCTCCCTTGCTCCTTCCCTTCCCTTCTTTCTTAAAAACAATAATAAACTAGGGAGTAATCTTTCATCTCTGTTCCTAGGACTGCTGTGTTGTGTGTAGTCTTCTGCCATACAGGGAGCCCTGCCTTCAGACACAGAGCAAGGCTACCCAATACTTGGGAAACCTCAACCACTTGGTCATTCATTTCCCAGCTTTGGTACTGTTTGCTGTGTGGCCTCCAGCCAGTTGTTTCCTTTCTCCGAGCACACAGTCCGTACAATGAGGGCTTTGCCTTGCTCCTGGAGAGCCCTCCCAGGACTAAGCCGCAGAGTAAGCAAAACTACAGCCCCCACCCCCACCTCCAGCCAAACTCTGGTACAGTTCAGGCAGGCCCAGATCGCCAGGGCACTGCCCTGGTTCTGAGCTTGGTTGGGGGCTACAGGACACCCTCCCGACACTTGCCATTTCCTCGGTCATAGCCAGCTCCGTGCCAGGCTCTGAGCGAGACAGACTCATCCTGGACCCAGAAGAGCTCCCATTACAGTGGGGGAGGTGCTCAGTAGACAAGAATGTTAATAAATTGCTGACCTAAAAATAAAAGGGCCTTTCAAAGTGAGAGGCAACAAACATTTATTGAGATCAATAAGAATAGCTATCCGAGATGCACTGGTTCAGGCAGAATCCCAGATAATGTCCTTATTAGGAGACAAAGGCAACGGGGGTTTATGAAAAAGGAAAGGGGAACAATTGCATCAATAGAAGGGGGGCATTTCCATTGGTGCAGATAACATAGTGATGTCCATCCTAAACAATGTTTTTAATTTCCAGTCAGGTAGTTATCAACCCAGTAGTCATCATAACTGCTTTCTTGTTATCTTTGCAGTTTTTTGAGAAGCAAGGCTGCTTAGGCCCAGTCCAAAGGTTATTTTGCCCTGTTTTTAACCTTCCAAGGTTTGAGCATGAAATGTGCAAAGCAGTTCCTGTAGTGTAGCAGCTCTGCCTACATTTTAAAGCAGCTCTATTAATGTTATTGTTTACAAAATAAATATGAAGAAAACATGGCAGGGTGAGGGGGTAGAGTGATGGGCAGCCAAGGAGGCCTCGTGAGGAAAGAGCATCTTAGCAGAGACATCCAAGCCAGCCAGCAGGGCATCTTGGGGGACAGCATTCTGGGCAGCAAGGGCAGCTGGGGCAAAGGTTCTGGGCAGGTCTGGGCTTGATGTGTTTGAGCACAGAAAGGCTGAAGTTCAGGGAGCAAATGGGAGAGTGGTGAGCAGGAGGGTGAGTGCAGATGGCACAGGTGGGTTTATTTTATTTTATTTTATTTTATTTTATTGGCAATGGGCAGGCTTAGACAGGATTCTGGGGAGAGGAGAGGCTGAGCTAATATTAACAAGGCTGCCTTCCCTGGCCTCTAGGAGGAAACTGACCAAATCCTCCCTCAAGGGCAGTCATCTCACTCTAGACCAGGCTTGAATGTGCCTGATAAGAAGGCTCTTGCAACAAAGACCACATATCTCTGCCCTTGTCAGTTCACAGACTCCTTAGCCCCAGGTCTGGGGCACATAGCTACCCAGCCCCTGCTGTTGGGAGGGTAATGGAGACCTCTGAACTAGAAGGTCCTGGCCTAACCCCTGTGCCTATGAACTCCATCTCACAGCCTAGAAACAGGGAAGAGGACTCTGCCATTTTGGCAAGGCACAGGGTAGGGAGCCTTCGCTGGGGTCATGGGTTGTATAAACCATCAAGGGCCTGAGGACTAAACAGGTACTTTGTAAATATCAAACTGACCTGCACACTGGCTTCCTCCACTTGGATATCTGGACACCCTTTGTAGAAGCTGAATGGTCCAGTAAATAATAACTGAACCTGTAAACCACTGGTGTTTGAATTACGTGCTTACTAATCTGGCCACTGCTTGGCAAACTATAAATTATAAAGTGGTTTGTCATCCTGTAGAGAGGGCTTTGCAAACTGTAAATTACTTTGTCAATTGTGTTTCATAAACAGCCTGGTGCTTTGCAAAATGCAAAGTTCTTTGTAAACTGTAGAGTTCTCCGTAAACTGTAATTTGCCAGTGTAGAGGCCTGTGCTCCCATGAGAATCTCTGGAGGAATCAGACTCCTGTCCTGTCACCCGACATAGGCCCAGAGCTCCCAATGGGGCCTAGGCATGGAGATGGGGGACAGGATGTGCAGAAAGGCAGGCCAGTTGGCTTGTGGTGCAAGGGTAGAGAACTGAGCTGAGTGGTGGGAGCCTCAGCGCAGGACCCTGGCCCACCAGAAGACTCTGCACCCTCTAGGCCTAGGGAAAGTGGAGGGAGGAGGGGGTAGGAGTTGGTGGATGGGATGTTTGGAGGCCAAGGCCAAGCGGGGACAGATGCATACGAGGTCTAACTCGGATTTTTGCCGCCTCCTGGTGGCTGCAGGAGGAGCGACTCAGGCCGCGCCCCTGGAACTTGGGTCTGGCCCGTGCTGAGCGCACGCAAGCACACTAACACCACCCCCCCCCGCCCCCCCTCCCCGCCCCCGCCAATCCGCGCACGCGCACACAGCTGTGCACACAGCTGAGCGCGCACCCACCCACACACATGGCTTTGGGGCTCATTCACTACCTCCTGCGTTATTTCATGTTCATTCATCCGTTTTTTCATTCAACAAAGGTTGGCTGAGCCCTGGCTAAATGCTGGCACTCGGGATACAACAGTGGCAGGTCAAATCTGCCCAGATGAAGCAAATAAAAATTAGCTAGACTGGCAGGACCAGGGCGGGTGGCTGCCCTTAGACTGTGACTTGGAAGATCCACATTGCTGGGGGAGGGGTTTCCAGGCGGGGGGCACAGTCGGTGCAAATGCCCCAAGGTGAGCACAAGCCTTCATCATGGAAAGGCGGGAGGTGGGGCGGGGGGGCGGGGGGGGCGGGGCGCGGGGCACAAAAGTGCCTTGAAACTGTTGAATGCTGTGCCAGGTAAGGGTTAATAGGTGGAGGCCTGTACCAAACTGAAGGCTATTTAGGGTCAGCCTGAGCTAAGGAAGCGGGGAGTGGAAGACTGAGCTAGAGAGATGAGCCCTGAGAAGATGCCCCCATTTTCCTTGTAGGACTAGGAAGGCCCTGCTCTGTTCTGAGATGTGGGGTCAACTGACTCACCAGTTTGATCCTGCTGACTTGTGACTGGCTTGGGAAAGAGCATGTGACCCCTTCCCATGCAATAAACCAACCCTGGGACTTCAGCTGGAGTTCTAGGCCCCTTGGCTAAGCTGGTAGGAGCCCTTGGGTCCTGCCATGTCCCCCTGAGGGGAGTATGGAACTGACAGAAAACAGATCTAAGGTGGACACAAGTTCTATAGGATATTAACTACACTCCTGAATCCAACTGTGCCTGCAGCCACATACAGTTCTGCCTAGGTGAGCAAGTAAACTCCCCTCTGCTGGAGACCAGTGGAAGATGGTTTCTGGCCTCGGGCAGGCCTTAAGGATCACAGAGCCAGACTAGACCCTGGCAGAGGCCTTCCTTGAGCTGCCCCCCTCCCCCTGAAAGCCCTCCCCAGGGGCTTGTCTCCAAAGCTACCTTTCCATCTTACAAGCTGTGTGTCTTTGGGCAAGTTACTTCTGGTCTCTGGGACTGTTTTCTCATCTATAAACTGGTTATAACCACATAGTATAACCCGAGACAATTATATAGCACCCTCATGAAATGACAATGTCAAGGCCTGGGGCCAGCACCTGCAAATCACTCTGTGCATGGGGCAAAGCACTTTTCAATGACAGTGGGACAGGCAGCCCTGCTAGTGGCTGGGCTTGTGTCTGCTGCTCTGCCTGGCACCCAGCACAGTGCCTGGTGCCTCATCACAGCCTTCTGGGAACCTCGGTGCCCTCATGTCTGACAGTGCAGGGTCCTCAGGTCACAATGTCTGGCCCTCTCCCAGGGCAAGGTTCCTTCTATGGACCACAGACCTTCACCAAGAAATGGGCTTACCTCTGTGACAGTCTCACACAACCTTCTGGCCCATTTTTTAATTTTTTTATTAAAACAACAATTGGATAAGTGTTCCAATTCATCAAGGATAGGACCCAAGGCAGGTAATCCTTTCTTCAAGAGAGAGGAGAGAGGAGAGAGAGAGAGGGAAAGAAAGAGAGAAAGAAAGAAAGAAATGTGTGTGTGTGTGTGTGTGTGTGAAAACACTAAAAGCAAATCCATAACCTGTCAAGCCAGTCCCCAAGGAGAGCATCTCTCAGGGCAGAGAGCTTAAACCCATGCTCCTAGGCCCTGGATGAGCAGAGAGGGTGGGTCTTGGCCTGCTGGTCCCCTAGGAGGTGGCAGAAAACTTATCTGGCTCCAAACCATGCAAAAACAAAAACAAAAACAAAAACAAAACAGCCAAGCCCACATAGCAAAAAGAAAGCAAAAAGAAACCCAAAAAGGATAAATTAAAAAATAAAAATAGAAAGTGAAACGACACCCCTAGAGGGGACAGGCAAAGGCCGGACTAGCTGGTGACCCTTAGAGACCCTCTGGCCAATGCCAGGCGATGCCTCAGACTGCTCTGGCATCTCCCTCACGTGGGGCTCAGGAGGATTCATTGTGGCTCATCCCCGCATCCCCATCCCTACATCCCCACTACCAATGCTGAGACAGAAATGTGGCACCTGGGTCAAAGTGTACAAAGTCCATTCAGTCAAGAGATTAAAAAAACATACAACTTGAGTAGCATCCACGGCTGGGCCAAGGCAGTGTGGCCTGTGAACAGGTACCAGCTGCCTTTTCTGCAAGAGGCAGCAACATCTGGTAGGGGCATCCAGGCCCCTCCAAGTTCAGGGTCTCGGGCTGAAGACTGGGTCCTTGGAGGCACTAAGGCACTGGTATGAGACAGAAGCACTGGTGGGGGCCTGTCTGGGCCCAGCAGGAAGCCCTGACAGTCTGGTTCACTGGGACTTGGGACCAGCCCCCATGACACCTCCCAGAATGCCCAAGGCCAGGGTGGCAACAGCTTATGGGCGTGGGCAAGCACTGCCCCAGAAAAGGGGGCGTTGGGCTGCTGGAGGGCCTTGCCCCCTATGAGTCCTCTCCTAGGATCTCCTTCACAAAAGCAGCGATGTCTGTCTTCTTGGTTTTGTGCAAGGTGAAGAAAGGATGCTCCTAATGGGGGACAGGACAAGGCATGAGGCAGAGGTGCCCGGCACCTCCCCAAACCAGCCCAGGCCCCTGTGTGCTCCTTTTGCCCAGCAAACTCCTGCTCATCCTCCCAGGACCTCCACCCTTGGGAAGCCCTCCCTCTCAGAGACGGCACTGATGGCTCGCTCCCCTGCCCTCCTGTCATCACCCTCCAACCACACGGAACACATTTTTCCCCACACATGCCAGGCCTCTGCCCATGATGGGCATTCAGCTTGGATGGCCCTCTCTATCTGTGGGTAAATCTTTAGTCATCCTTCCAGGCCCAGTTCAAATGTCTCTTCCTCTATGAAGCCTCCCCTGGTGCCTTCAGATAAAAGAGTCCACCCGCCTGCCCCATCCCCATCCCTCTGCACCCTCTGTCACAGCACTGCCCATATTCCCCTCCACAGGGCCTAGCATAGCGGAGAGAGGGAGCCAGGCAGTAAATGGCTACCTGAATGAATTCATGCAGGGGCAAACCAGGGAGGCTGCCTACCTCTGTGCCTGTGGATGCAGCCCTCTGCCCAGGGAGCCAGCCCGGTGCTACCCCCGCCCACTTACCATCAACTCCAGGTAGCTCATGCGTTCGGCAGGGTTCTTCCTCAGGCTAGGAGAGAACAGGGCATGCTGGAGCCCGGCTGGCATTGAGGAGGCAAGTCCAGCCCCTGTGCCAGTTGGGCCTGCCCCTGACTGGCAGGGAGGGCACACATGCACTCTGGGGGCTCAGGGAAGGGGCAGGACTGTTCTGGAGAGCACCCAAGGGTGGAGTGGGATCTGTGGGTGCAAACTAGAAAGGCTTAGACCATGTTCTTTGCCTCTTGGGGTGTTAGCTTTCTTGTCTCCATAGCAATCTATGGAACTTCCAATGACTCTAAGATTGAAATGATACTGAAATGCCACCATTAACAATCGTATCCTTGGTGTCTGTAACCAGGAGGGGCAATTCCTCATCCCAGGGCATGGGTGGGGGGGGGGAGGGGGACCCTAACTTAGGGGAGTCAGGGTGACTGATGAATGTTCAGGGTGACCGATGACTATTTGCAAGGCTCATTTTTTTCCAGTCTTTTCTATTTTCTAATAAAAGAAATAAAGGCTATAAGTTTTCCTCTGAGTGTCTCTTTACACACAGAACACGGAGGTTAATGTGTTCTCTTCTCACTGTCTTTCACATCTGAATAGCTTAGAATTTTGTTTTTGGCATCTCTTTCATAATCAAGAGTGAGTCAGAAAAATTTACTTTGAATTTCCATGTGTCTATTTCCTCTTTCGTTATGGGCTTATTTTATTTAATTATGGGCAAAGAACATGGCTTGTTTGACATTGCCTTTTTCCTGTCTCTTACTTCCTTTGTAACTTCAAACACAACTTTTATAAGGTTCCCACAGGCATTCTTTAATTTGGTACAAAGTTCCAAACATCAATAAAAGTTCATTTCTTTATGTTATTCAAACCTCTAAAAGCTTTTTGTTTTCCTTTTCGGTCCCCTTGGGCCTGTCCACTTTCAGAAGAACTGTATTAAAACCTCCCCAAAAGTCACAGCCTGTCAGCTTTTCCTGTGCTCTTTCCACGTTGCACATTGTGACGCTACATTCTCTGGGGGGTTATTTGCTAAAAGAGAAGAAAACAGGGCCCAGGGAGGAGCTGCGGTCTGGCCAGGGCAGGGCTGGAGACTCACCATTGTGCGGTGAAGTCCACAAACTCAGGAGAGAACCGGTCAGCTGGGAGCTGGGGGGATGGCTCCTCCACCACCTGCTTCAGCTGCTNATTAAAACCTCCCCAAAAGTCACAGCCTGTCAGCTTTTCCTGTGCTCTTTCCATGTTGCACATTGTGACGCTACATTCTCTGGGGGGTTATTTGCTAAAAGAGAAGAAAACAGGGCCCAGGGAGGAGCTGTGGTCTGGCCAGGGCAGGGCTGGAGACTCACCATTGTGCGGTGAAGTCCACAAACTCAGGAGAGAACCGGTCAGCTGGGAGCTGGGGGGATGGCTCCTCCACCACCTGCTTCAGCTGCTGGAATGGGGTCCCCCAGGACCCATAAGGAAACCGTAGGATAGCCATCTCGATCTGCAACGAGGGCAGTAGTACTAGTCAGACGTACCCACACTCTCCACCCAGAAGCAGGGCATTTTTAGAACCTGCCCTGTCCTGGCCCAGAGCTTGGAACTGGACTGAGAGGCAGGTCAAGAGCAGACACATGACATCAGGGCAAAGGTGAACACCAGGAGGGCACAGTGATTGGCTGCTCTGACCAAGTTAGCAGAAATTATAGCTCATGGAGCAGATCCTGTTCTGAGCTGTGACTAGCTGACCATCATTGGGTCCTTAAACAATCTGAATTCAGATTTTACATAAAAATCCAGATTCCAATGAATCTGGAAAAATCAGAGGAGCTGGCAGCCCTGGGTCGCCTTTCTACAAGGAAGTAGCTGGCAAAGGAACTTGGCCAGGCAACAGCTCCACTGTCCACCAGAGGCCACGCCCCTCCCTACCATGTCTCAGCCTCTACTGCCTTTGGCTTGGGCCGCTGTTGTTATTACAGAAGAGGCAATCCAAGTGTCAGACATGAGGCCCACATCCAATTGGCTCCTTCACTCTGCAACAACCTGCTCCAGGCCCCTTCAGGTAATGAAGTGCACAGCACCTCCTCCTCCACAGCTCCCCACCACCCTCCTACTGATGCCCTGGAAGGCCCATTTCCAATGTCTTCTCCTCTAGGAAGCCTTCCCCCCTCTGTCCCTATCACAGTTTCTCCCTGACCCCCTGGACATGTAGCCAGCATGGCCTTGTCAATCCTGCTGGACCTGGACCTGAACCTCCCTGCATGAGACCTCAGGGCCACCCAGGCTCTGCACATGTGCCAGGCACCTAGCCCATGCCTCACCTGAAGTTGGCAGAAAAGTTATTTTTGGGAAAACCTGACTAGCTTATGACAAACTCTGAGTTCTGATTGTGACTGCCGAAATTAAAAAAAAAAAAAAAAATCAGGTCAACCCAGGGCCCTGATTAAAATAGCAGAGACTTCTTGATGACAGGGCATAATGACCACAACGAACAGAAGAGACCTCAACTCAAATCAATGCTTCATGTTGGCAACTGGCACCCAAACAGATCACTAATTATTGTGCTATGCAAGAGCCTTTCCATAAGGCTAAAGGCTTCCCTTTCCAGGCAAGACATAAACACACCCCACAGATGGAGGATATGCTCACACAAATGGGTGTGGGTGTAATTCCGTGTGTGTGTATTTCACCAGGATAAACTCAGCCTGTGCTTTCCTAGAGCGTTCACTGATTCCAACAGGCAGAAGTGAGGACCCTGGGCTGCCCCAGGAGGGTCCAGAGGCCTGTCAGAGTTTATAATTAGATCAAAGGGAACATGTCCAAGACCTTCACCTGGTCATCTCTTTCCTGGTCATTTTTTCTAAAGAACTTAAAAATTGGAAAACAACAAAAATTGCATCGGGGCACAGAGACATGTGGGATGGTGTTCTCTGTAATACTGAATATAAAGAAGCAGCCTAAACGTCCAGCACCAAGGACCAGTCTGTCACAGGGTGGCTGAGTTCCCCAGGCAACTGTAAGGCATGCCCTGTGACACCAAGTGAGTATTCACATGATCAGCACTTGGTCAACACTGATTATGGCCAAGAGCCTTCCAGTGTGTATTCTGACAAATGTTCGGCAGCAAGGGTCCAGTGCCCACAGAGAGCTAGCCAGGGTGGGCTCAGCAAGGACAGGAGAGAGGCTACCCGGAAGGGCGAGCCTGATGTGCAGTGCTTTGTCAGTCCCTTCCCCAGGACAGCCAGGGATTGCAAGTTGAAAGAAAAAACAAACAAGGGAAATTTCCTGAATCAGAAAGCTGGCTGGGTACAGTGGCAGATGGTTGTGAATGCTTTGGAAAAGATGCCTACAGGGATTTAAAACAATCCAGAGAAATATTACATGAGGCTAAGTGAAAAAGCAATATATATATGTATATATACATATATATATTGTATATATATGTATATGTGTATATATATATGTATATATACATATATATGTATATATATATATTGTAATATATATATATATATTTTTTTTATTTACAAAGAGGCAAATGTCTGAAAGGAAAACACAGTGTTGGCAGTTGACACTAGGGGGGAGCTGTGTATGGAGAGTAGAACAATGGAGATTTTTTTTCCTATTTTTTTCCTCTCCATTTCTATATTGTGTTTCTACAACTTTGTAACTATTGCACCTGCACTCCCAGTGGCCGCCACAGCTTCTCCTCCCCGTGCATGCTTGCTAGTGCCCTGTTCCAAAGAAAGGGTCAGTTAACTGCACTGGCTTGTGACATGCTTTGACCCACACAATGAGGTAGAGTGACACTGCCAACCCCGGGCCTAAGCACTTAACAGCACTTCCCTCATAGAAGCCAGTCACCACCACAGCTCATCTCCATGCTATGCGGACACCCAGCAAACAAGCCTGCACTAAGGAATCTGGTGCAAGCCCCATGTTTGTAAAGCCTTCTTGAACCTTCAAGCCCAGCCCAGCCCTAACTCTAGCTAGAGCCATATGGAGTGGAAGACTCACCCAGCTGAGTCCAACCCAGAGTGCAGACACATATGAAATAACAAACTGTGCTGGCCAGGTGGCTCAGTTGGTTGGAGCATCATTCCACAGACCAAAAGGTCACAGGTCTGATTCCTGGTCAGGGCATGTACCTAAGTTATAGGTTCAATACCCAGTCAGGGTGTGTATGGGAGGCAATCAACCAACGTTTTTCTCTCGTATCAGTGTTTCTCTCTTTCTCTCTCTCCCTAAAAAAGAAATCAAACACATTTAAAAAAAAGAAATAAACCATTATTGGTTTGAGCCACCGGGTTCTGAAGTGGTTTGTTACACAGCATTTGATAACTGAACTACATACCTAGCACACATATTTCTAACTTCCCCAGAGACATCAGGTCACTAGAATGTGGCTGATCCCCAATAGTGATGCTGGATGGACAGATGGCAGGGAAGGAGAGACAACGAGGGAAGAGAGCTGGGGCGAGTATATGTATGAAGGGGTCATGAGTGGGCTCTCTAACATCTAACCACTGTGTTTAGCCTGTAAATACAGAAAGAAATTGGTCTTATTTTTTTAAGTGGGGAGTTGGAAAACTTTCACCGGCAGGAACAGTACCCGCCTTTACACTGTAAATATTCCTCTCCACTTCAAAAAGAAAAAATTTTAACTGTAGCATTAAGAATAATTGAAAGTATCACCAGTTCCTCCATTTTTGTCTCTGACAAAATGATTTTGACTTTCATTCTTTCTCAGACATTGTAAACGAACACAGCTTATAAAGTTACAGTCATATGGTGATGACAAGGATTGTGACAATAACTGCAGCCTCAGTAAAACCTAAAACATCTCCGCTGACCCTGAACTCTCACCCTGACATTCGCTAACTCTCCCTCGGACCGGGCCCCTGGCTCCCAGGAGGCATGCCCCGCCTCGGACCTCTATCCCAGGCCCCCTGCAGGCCCCTCTCCTCCCTTTCACCAGAAGCTCAGCTCACATCACCCAGTCACTCCCCACCCCACTTAACTCTACTCCATACCCCCTTGCTCCATATATTTTACTGATTGATTTTGATTATTAATTGCACTCTGTCTCCAACACAGGAAAGCCAGAGGGACTGAGGCAGGGAGGATGTTGACACCCCCTTGAAAAATGCTAACAAATCCATACCATTAGTTTCAATGATTGGAACAGAGTGTGGGAGGCAACAACCACTCAGGCCAGTAAGTCCACTGGACTGACTACTGCACGCTGGGGCCATCACGACAGCAACATTCTCCTGAGTTCATAGGCCTCATGCACACATGTGTGCCCCCTGACAGCATCCTAGTCTTTTTCCTGTCCCTCCAGCCCATGCTCTACACCATGCCAAAGCAGGCTCCCTAAAAAGAGCTAATTACACCTCAACATACACTTGAGTAGGAGCCAGCACTCTGCTGGCCAGTGCTTGAAAAAGAAGAGTAACATGGGCCCAGCCCTACCCCGGACGTGAAATGCAGCCGCTCCGGTTCAGCCAGGGGCTGGGCACCTGCCCCACCCCACCCAGGCCCATCCCACCACACACACAGAGATGCACCAGACCGCGTAGGCATACTTCTTGCTGTGAAAAAAAAATTAAGATTTTTATCATTTTGTTTTTAAAATTATTTGTGTACTAGGAGTTCACTTAATGTGGGATTGGCTGTGACTTCTCGACAAACATAAAGAGCTATGGAAAAAGCCCAACAGACAAGTGGGTACAAGGTGTCCAGAACTCTTGGGAAGGGTGCCCTCACCACCCAGGAATGGCTTCATGCCACCTGTAGACATTACCTTCAATATACCATAACTTTGGATGGCATATTTTCTTCTCAGATTGTGAAGCTAACACTTTTTTCCAGGTTCTGAACTATTTGCTCTGCCCTCCAAAAGCTCACAGACTGGGCATGGCCCCTGCCTGGCCCCACCCAACCATCCAGGGCTGGCCCTTGCCCCGAGGTACCATGGTGATGCCGAGGCTCCAGACGTCGGACTTAACGTTGTAGCCCTTCTGGTTCAGTTCTGGGTTGATTCTCTCTGGCTGTAAGAGGGACCAGAGAGACATAAACACCTACTCACAGGAAGGGACCAGAACAGGGGTGACCCAAGCACCCAAGCTCATCCTACCCCACCTCATCGTGGGACATATGGTAAAACTGAGGCCAGTGAGGGCCAGTGTCTCACGACAAAGGCCCAAAACTTGCCTTGAAGGACTCCCGACTAAGGGTTGGGAAGAGCACCTTCAGGGACACCGGTCGGGGCTGGAGGGGACCTACATAGACCCCATGTGCTGCCTCTACATGGGTGTCCATAACACGGGTTATCCAAATAGGCACTTCAGGGTACAGTTAATAGCAATGGTAAGGGGGCAGGCTGGACCTCAGGGGACACCTCTGGGACAGGAAAGGTGGTGTCTGTGGGAGGCCCTATCCCTGATGGACAGAGGACACGACCTGACGGTGATCTCCCAGGCACATCCCTTCTGACCTGCAGCCATGGCCCCAGACAAAGGACAGCAGGGGACTACTCACAGCCATGTAGGGCTTGCAGCCGGCATCCAGCGTCTTGGCCACAGAATCCACTAGGTAGCCACTGATCCCAAAGTCACACATCTTCACGTGCCCCTCCTTGTTGATGAGGACATTAGATGGCTTTACATCTGACAGGGACAGAATAGGCCTTTTCAGTTCCAGGAGCCCTGGCTGGACAGCAGCAGGCTTCTCCCATGCTCCAACCACCCCAGGGGCAGATGCTGCCAGGGCACAGAAAGTGGAGAAGCCACTGAGACTGCAAGAGGTGCCACCGAAGCCCAAGTTCACAACAGGCTTGGTGATAATGCAATGAAGATGTGCTGCAGCCACTGGCCAGGCCACACAAGCGGGGAAGGCAGTCGGGCCTCTGCTGCTGTACACAGGACAGCATCTTTGTGCTGGTCACCAGCACAGTGGACACGAAGTCCAGAGAAGCAGGCACATCCTGGCAAAGGCAGCCTCATGGTGGGGACTTGACCCACACTTCTTGACCCACAACCTCTAGCTCTGGGGTCTTCCCAGGCTGGGCTATGGGGTTCTTCACTGACAGGCTGAGACCCAGAAATGACCCAAGTGCCCAGGCCAAAGGGTGAGCAAATTCAGCCTGGAAGCACAGGGCAACAGCCAAAAGCACAGGAGGCAGGTCTGCATGAGAACCTGGGGCCTGGCTCATGACTCAAGAGCAATACTGAGCAGGCTGCACGGCAGGGAATCTTCCAGCAAACACACACACACACACACATTCCACATGCTTTCTATGGGTATGTCCATAACATAGAAATGCACAGAAAAAGATCTGGCAGGTTTCACGCTGAACTGCCAACAGTGGTGAGCTGTGGGTGGGGGTTGGGACAGCCACTCAGAGGCCAAAGGGGCTTAGTCTAATTAACTTTGTAAAAAGCAGTGCATCGGGTTAAGAGGACTACTCAAAATAATAAAAAGGAAGGAAGTGCAACATACACAACCTGGTGGATCTCAGAAACATTAAGCCCAGTGAAAGAGGCTGGGCAGAAGGCACATGTGTGTGAGTCCATTCACATGGAAAAAAAAAAAGAAAAAGAACCTTTCTCACAGAAAAAAAGAAAAGAACCTACTATGGAAAAACCAGAGGAGAAGCATGGGGGGGACATGGAGCACAGTGGCCATCCAAGAAGGGCCAAGAGAACTTTCTAGGGTAGGGTGAAGGGTGAAAACATACTGTATCTTGCCAGGGGTGGGGGTTACATGAGTGTAAACTCTGAACAGGTTCATTGACCAGTAACTACAGATCTGTGTGTTTCACAATTTGCAAAGAATACATCCAAACAAAACCAGTCACGCTCCCAGAGAAAAGGTCCATCTAGTCCTTGGTCTGAGTAGCAGCAAACCTATGAGAAGGTGGCTGGGGAGTGGGACTGGTTCTGGGGCGGGAACCAAGGAAAATGGCTTAGAGAGTTGGAGAGTGGCCTAGACTGAGAAGCAGGCTCAGCACCTGACCCCAGCAGGCTCATCCCTTCCCATCACTTCCTCGAGCCTCAGCCAGCTCATTTGGAAAAGGAGGAGAGGTGCACCCACCCCATGGGACTGGGTAAGACCATGCATGCAGGCTGCCTGGGGACCTCCCCTGTGGGCCAGGCAGGCACTGACCTCTGTGAATCACGGACAGCTTGCTATGCAGGTGCTCCAGCGCCCTCACAATCTGGCATACAGGACAGAGACATAGAACTGGTATTATTTCTGGTTGCATCAGTAACAACAGAGCAGCAAGAGCCCCATCCATGTCCATGTGTCTCATTCTCTCACATTCAGCCCCTCTTTCACCCAGGCTCTGGTCTGCATTACAACCTGTGTCCCAGAGACTTGGCAACCTCGGTTCAAACACACCTGGCTTCCTGTTTTTCTCCAACCCACCCAAGGGGACCTGAGTCTTGGGTCCAAGCATTTACCCAGGAAATGATGTACTGGAAACCGCAGCAGAATTCTCGGGCTTATGACCCACCCCTTCCAGGGGGCCATTGCCACCCCCTAGCAGGCTCTTAGGCAAAACCCAGCCCTTCTATGGCCTTCCTGGCTCCTCTCCCTCCCTCAGCAGAGCTAGTGGACTATGTGCTGCAGCAGTCACACTGAGGAGGACAGAGTAGGGGAGCCTGAGAAATTACCCCCAAATTCTGACTCACTAAAAACTACCCATTGCAGCCAGAATTAAAAGCCACGGGTATACACATTTCCTCTTTTGCTCTGGTTGCCATGATGCACCCAGTGTTGCTACCCTCCTCTAGCAATGTTGTACCTCAAAAGGCAAACATTTGGATGCTAACCTTTCTTCTTTGACCTACCTCAGGATGACAAGGTTGTAAATACTCAGTCATTTTTTTAATGGTCTAGGAAGCTTGGGAGTTGCACACAGAGATCTAAAGATGCAGCAGCTGCCAAATCCGTGTGGTTCTAGGAGCCCTAGGCTCCAAGGTCTCCTCAGCAAAAAGGCTCTGGTCCAGGGCTGAGGAGCTGGGCCCCTAGGGGGCAGTCACCCAGGTTCAAGGCTACACTGGTACCCAACTCTGCCCAAAATACCACTGTCAAATTGGGATTTAGGCCTGCTGGGGCCAGGCTGAGGCCTCTGGAATGTACTTGAAAGTCCCAACCCTACCAAGGCTTGAGGCCACTTACAGACACAGCAATCTTCCCCAGAATGTCCTCTGGAATCATCATGTTTTTATCAAGCACCTTACGGTAGAACTTGTCCAGGGATGTGTCCATGAGTTCCATGCAGATCCACACATCTCCCTGTGGGTGGATGCCCAGAGGTTAGCTCAGGCCCACCTGGGGTTGCACCTGTGTCTGGACAGCCTGCCTGGTGCCTGCTCCAGCCAAGCCTCTGGCAGACACATCTGCCCATCCTTCAGCCCTGAGATTTACTGAGCTTCCAGCTCCTCCCCTCCTGCCTCCCAAACATCTCTTGACCTGCCCACTTCTTCACCTTCTAGGCTTACCTACACTGCTGGGGCCACACACTGGCCTCCCTCAGCCCTGTCACCTCTGGTCTCCCCTATCTGATTCTTGATTTCATAGTAATTTCCCAGGAAAAGTGACTAAAACACAAGGCTACTGTGTCCCTCCAACAGGAACCTCCAGGACCTGTCTGCAGCTCAGCCCCTGACCCAGCCCCGCAGAGCCCTCCTGCCTCAGCCCCGATGCCCTCCACATAGGACTCGGCTCACCCAGCTCTGGCCCTGGCTGGGGGCAACCTCCTTCACCTGCAGTGCTCTGCCTCCTCCACCCATTCCCCAGCAAATCCCTGCATGTCCTTCAAGATAGCCGTCTTGAGAATGCTGGGTGCGCAACATCTCCTTGGGGCAGCCCCAGGCCTCCCAGCCTCTCTGCCAGCTCTGACCCAGCACACAGCAAGGTCTGAATGTGTGTCTGTCTCCTCAGCAGCAAGGGGACAGACAGCCTGAACCTAGCACCCAGTGGGCGCTTAGCCAGACATGTGGCTGACAAGGCACTGACTGACACACCACTGGGTCTGGCCCACCAGCACGCTTGGGGACCCACAGGTGCTGAAAGAGTGAGGCTGGACTGGGAGAGCCCTGACCTTGCCCCTGAACCCCAGGTGGTAAATAACCATCACAGACCAAGCCCATCTAACAGGGGCTCTGGTCTCTGTTAACTCCATACCAGCACTTCATGCAGTCCAGCAGGAGCCCACCTGCGGCCCCACAGGTCGAGCTCCCTGGGCTTCCCCAATTCCTCTTGCCCCACAGACCCAGAATCACATCTGCACACACCTCCACAGGGGCCTCCTGGCAGGATGCTGATAAGGCAGGTGGTCACAAAACCTTGTGGCACACTCACTATGTGCCAGACCCTGGGCCACATCATGTCATCTTCATGACAAACTTGTGAGGTAGGTATGATCACTCACTGGTCTCATTTCATAGACCAGGAAACTGAGGCAGGAAGCAAAGAAGCCAGGCATTCAGGCTCCTGGGCCCGGGCTCTCAAGAGCCCTGCACTTCTGTCTTTCAGGTAGGCAGGACCTGTTTTCATTCCTGTGCCCAGCACCTGGCCCTCACAGACACTCAGCAAGTGTCTGCTAGGAGCCCAAAATGATCGAAAATGGGCTGCAGGTGAATGGGGCAGGTGTACAGACAGAAGGTAAGGGCAGGGAGGTCTGAGCCCCCAGCCCCTAGCCCAGCACCCACCTCCCACCCTCCTGCCAAGGCCACACCTCTCTGAAGAGGGCCCCATAGAAGGTGACAGTGTAGAAGCAGTCAACTGTGCGCATGTTCACATCCAAGTCCATAAGCAGACGCTTCTGCTCCTGGGAGTTCACGGTGGCCCGGATCCGCTGCAGGGGAGAAGGCTGTAGGTAAGGGGCCAGGCAGCAGGAGGGGAGCACCCTCCCAACTCTCAGATAAGGGCTGGGCATGCTCAGCCCCATGCCAGGCAGCATCCGGGGCGCCCTGAGGCCCAGCGCTCCCTGGCAAGGCTCCCTGCTTACTTTAACAGCCATGATGGTGCCACTCTGGGTGTGCCGTACTTTCTCCACCACCCCATAGGCTCCACGCCCCAGCTCCGAGATGGTCACCAGGTCATCAGCCTCTACCTCAAAGTTCTTGGGGTACAGAAAAGAGAGAAGGTCAAAAATCAGGAGCTGGCCCTCACCTCAGTCAGTGGAGATGGCAGGGGCACTGGAAAGAGAAGACAGCCAGTCTTTCAGACCTGGGCTCAACTCCTGCACCAACTACTTCCTGCTATGTGGCCGGGGTCAAGTCACTTAGCCTCTCTGAGCCTCTATAAAACAGGCGCAGCACCCAGACCCAAGGGCTATTGCACGGTGTAAATAAGACAACCTGTGAAATGCCCCTAGTGGACACAGGGAACTCAAGATATCCCCCTTCCCTCCTGTTCTCCAACCCGCTTGAGTGTGTAAGCCAAATCACTTGTTCAACCAGTATTTACTGAGCACCTGCTATGTGTGAGTCTGTTTTAGGCAATGGGGACATAGAACAAAACAAGGGTCTTGCCCTCACAGTAAACAGCATGGCCCTGGGCCACCTAGTCTCTCCCTTGCCCTTTATTGCTGGAGGCAGACAAATGAATAACTAACTAAATAAATAGGCAAGTAGGTGACCTGCACATCAAACAGTGACAAGTGTCAGGGGGAAAAAAATAAGCCCGAGAGATGCCATCGGCCCAGGAGAGGCCCCTGGAGCCCCTCGGTGTTGCTGGTGGGTGAAGTTGAGCCCCCCGAGCCAGGAGCTCAGTCCCTGCTGCCCAAGCCAGCAGAGCTGCACGTGGAGTGCAGGCTCCCAGGCATGGCCCAACAGCTGGGCTAGGAGTCTGCACGTCCCACACAGTTTCCACAGGCTGTAGGAGGCCAAACTCTAAGGTCAGGAAACTCAGCAAGGCCCCATGAGGCAGGCCACTATCCTCATTCCACATGGGAAGGTCAGAGAATAGAAGGCCCAGGGGCCAATAGCCAGCCTCCAATGAGTGAGACTACTCCCCAAAGCCACCTCTGTTTGATACCCACGGTCACCTCCCAGTGGTCCTATGGAGTCAGCTCGGGCCCATGTCAGATGAAACTTCATGAAGGCCCCCCAGGCTGCAGCCAGCACCTACCCTGTCTCCAATGGTGATGAAGGCCCGGGAGTCAAGGTTCCTAGGGGGGCTGTGGGGAAAAAACAGACCCCTTGAGCCTCTGAGGGAACCATACCCTTCCCCTGAGAGTAAGAGCAAATGGCCTGGCACCAGGACCAGAGGCATGTCCTGTCCTCAGGAGGCAGCACACCTCAAGGCACCTCCATCACTGAGCATGCGCTGTGCCAGGCCACAGGGCCTGACCTTCCCATCTCTGAGATGGGTTGAGAAGAGGCCCAGCACTGACACAAGATGCCTGCAGCCCACCCCCCTTCCCCCTACCCCACCCCCGACTCGACAGGCTCACAGGAGGCTCAGCCTGGTGCACACTCCCTGAGGCTTGCTCTAGTCCCCTGAGCCACCTCCAGGAAGCCTCTGCAGGCTGAGCCAGAGGAGACACTGAGGCACACTCACGTGGGGTTGGGCACAGGCGGCTTTGACACACAGGATATGTGTAAGTCCTTCTTCCTCTTGGATTTTCCTAAAAGGGAGAGATGGCAAAGTGTCTGTGAGACAGTAAGATTCTGGGAAGGGCCCCAGACTGGGGTGCTTTGTTTTGGTGGCCTCTAGCAAACTAAAACAGACGCCCTCCCCACTGGGCACTGATCTCAGTGGGCACATCTGAAACCGAGGGAGCTCCTTTCAGTTCCCAGCTCTGCCACCCACCCCTTCTCTGAGCCTTAGAATGCAGATGCCCACCTCAGGGGTGGTTGGGAGACTTGGCGCAGTCTCAGGCTGGGGAGCCCCTGGCCGAAGCCCAGGACTCATTTCTCTCCGCCTGCAGCTCTTGCCTTTGCTGCCCAGTCCAAGAAACAGCCCGGAAGCCCATTCCCCTCATCAGGGTGCCTGGTGGGCCTGAGTCCCAGGGCAATGCCTCTCTGCCCCTCCATCCTGAGGACAGGTGAGGGGCTTGGCCTTCCTGAGCCCCATTGTGGGGTTCTACGCTTCTCAAACCAGCTGAGTGCGGCTGGGTTGGCATGGGATGCAGTGCCCCAGGAGCCTCAGCACTGTGGAGCAAGGACATAGCTGGGGCTGGCACAGTGGAGGAGGAGGCTCTCATCAGGACTGCCCTTTGAAGAAGACACAGCATCCTGTCACAGGCAGAAGGGCAACGTCTTGAGACAGCAGGGATCCCCTCAAGGAGCGAGGCAGGCTTGAGTTCACAGCCCTGCTGCCAGGTGCCCAGATTGGGGGCTCCATTTTCCAGAAAAGGGAAGTGACCTGCCCCTCCACACAGCCCTGCCACCTGCTCTGCCCTCCCGCCCACCCTACACCACCACTGCTGACACTCTCTGGCCCCCCAGGGAGCTGAGAACCATGCAAGGCTCACCATGGGTGTGCACAGAGCACTGGTCAGTCCCGGCCCTGAAGCCACCTCGGCACCAGGTTCAAACTCAGCCTCTGTCATGGCCCCCTGTGTGACCTCAGTGCCTCACCTGAGAACCTAGCACAGGGGCCTGCACACTCAGGCCCGGTGGTCAGGCTGCCTGGCACCAATGTCAAGTGATGGGATGAGGTTACTATTACCACTGGGAAGACAGGGCCTGGGTCAAACTATCCTTAGAGCTGATGAAGGACAAGGAAACAGAGCACACAGAGGGGTGGGCTCCCAGTGTCTGCACTGGAGTAGTGGGGCAGAGCACAGCAATCTCTCCACAGAAGCCACCTCAGGGACTCTCAGATGCCAGGTCAAAAGTTTGGGCTCTCTCTGCTCTAAGATCAAATCCCACCTTTGCCCCTTACAGGCTGGGTAACCTCAGGCCACTCTCCATGGCTCTCTGAGCCTCAGTATCCTCCTCCATGTAACAGGGATAAAAACAGCACCTATTTTGTAGTTACCAAGTAAAGCACTTAGTGCAGCTCTCACACTCAGCCCACATCAGAGCTGCCGCACTGCCCAGGGCCTGACCCCGATGCCTTGGGAAACAGCAGCTTCCACAAACAGTCAAACAGTAATGGCAGCAGCAGCAGCTACACTCACTGGGCACCCGCCATCCACTCCCTGCTGCACAGGGGTGCACCAGTTGCCTAACCATGACCTCACGTGAGAGGCATCTTCACCCCATTTTAGAGATGAGACAAAGCTGGTGGTTGTCAGGGGGTGAATGGGTCTCAATTCAAAGCTTTCATCCAACAAAGAGGCAGCCTATCACACATGTGGCCCCATCTTGACCCTAAGGGAAGAGACCTTAGCCTCACTTTATTTGGAGAACCTGAGGCTCAAAGGTGAAGTTGCCGCACAGTGAGTCAGGGGTCTGGCTGGGGAGCACACCTGGGTTTGTTGACTCAGAGACCCCAATGGGCCAGGCCAGTGGCTCACAGCGAAAGTTCCTGCAAGGAACTTTCAGAGGAACAGGCCTGTCACACTCTCTGACAGGAAGCACGGTGGCACCTCCTGCTGACCAGAAGCCCAGAGGCCTCCCCAGGTCTCCTTGGGCCCAGTACAGCCCACACAGCAAGAGGAAAACAGAGAAAAGCCAAAGCATGCAGGACCATTCATTCCTGAGGCCACTTCAGTGCTGCCCCTAGTTCTTCTGTGGTCACCACTGGGATAGACACAGGGGCCCTGGGTTGCAGGCTGCTGGAGGCCGCTGCCAGGCGGGTATACCCAACACTGTCTGCTATGTGGCGGCCCAAGGAAGTCTAGCTCTGCACCCTGGCTGAGACCCCTCATGGGACCCTCCTCTCTGTACCACAAGTGCCAAACCACAGAGGAGGATCCCAGAGAAATGCCCAACTGACTGCCAAGATGAGGTCTCATTGGCACAGGGCTTGGCACTCAGTAGGTGGTCCTACAAGGGACCAGAAATAGTTACCATGATCAGCATCAGCCTCTCCACAGAGGTGAAAAATGTCATGCTAAGCAATGAGAACTATGGGTAGCTTTTATTCCTGACTTGATGCTTTTTGTAACTAGGAAGTAAAATATTTTATGTTTAAGTAGTAACTCACTCAGGGTTTGGCTAGGGCTCAGCCACCCCTCCCTGGCACTAGTCTGCTCTGGGCTCCATCTGCACCTTCCTCCAGCTCCATCCTGCACACCCCTCTCCTGCTCTGGGATTGAAGACTGTCACAAGGTGCACTCCCCTCACCAAGCCTCAGTTTGCCAATCTGTCAAGGGAGCTCCCACACCTGTGCCCAGGCCAGGTGAGTGAGGACCGTGTGAGGAGGCACGAGATGCTCGGTGAAGGTGGGCTCCCACCTGCTTTCACCCCAGGCCTTGGGAGGGGCAGAGGCTGCTGTGAGCACATGCACTGGGTGGATGGGAGGAGCATGGTTGGCCTTCTTGTCCTCCTGCTCATATGGTGGGGTCACCAGGCCTGCATCTGGAGTGACATGGTCTCCCTGGGGCAGCCATGCCAGCTGTGAGAGGGAGTGGGTCAGGCTGCCATGGAAACAGCCCAGCAAGAAGCCACAGGCCACCAGTTGCTGCTACCATTTGCCATAGCCATCAGCACCAGGCCCAGACAGCGGGGCAGCCCAGGTGCAAGGCTATTGTGGCAACCACAACCGAGCTTCACAAGTCACCATCACAAAGCACAAGTGTGCCAGCCTCTATCTTCAGGGTCCCCAGCGCAGAGGGGCACAGCACCAGGTTTCTATGCATCCTCGGCCTGCACTAGCCTGCCAGCTGGACCAGAGGCAGCATGCAAAGAACAAAAAGAGGCACTCTGCACGCAGACACAACTCCCACCATTTTGGCAGCCCTGCCTTTGTCACCTCCCACTTGCCATTTCTTGAAGAAGCCACCTTCTTTCCCACCTCAGGGCCTTTGCACATTCTATTCCTGCTACCTAGAATGCTCTTCCCTGCAAATTCGTCCTAGCTGGTATATAATCCTCACCTTCCACCTACTCAGGGAGGTTCTCCTGGTTGCTCCAGTTAAGTTCCCTTATTACTGACTGTTCTAGTATCCAACTGGCTTCCCTCCTGTCCCTTCTCACAAGTCACCATTTGAAGTTACTATCTGAGAGGCAGATAGCAAAATGTACTGACTCTGGAGCCAGGCAGCCTGAGTTCAAATTGCACCTCAGCCACTTCCTAGCCATGTGCCCTCAGGCATGTGAGCACAGTGACTTAACCTCCCTGAGCAATGTGGCCTCAACTATGAAATAGGGACAGCGGACCAACCTCCCAGGATTATCAGTGTGTCCAAGGAGCTTATTGCCAAGCCTTAGCAGTGCCTGACCGGTGGAAGATTAGATGAAGCCATCTGGAAACCCATGGTACCCAAGATAACAACAGGCCTCAGCCCCAGATGGCTACTCTCTTAGTACTTAGCAGCCCCATGAGGGAAGTGTTTTCTTATGTCTGTTGTACCAAGGGTCTCAGGGTTTATGAAATCCACAGGCTGGCAGAGGAGTGGCAAGGCTCTGATGGGCTCCTCGGCAAGAAGGTAGGGTGAACACTCTGTGGGGTGAGGGCAAGTTGAGTTCCAGGTACAGTAGGAACAGGAGGAGGAGAGCAGAATTTGTGAGAGAGAGATGATGCTGGTCTCCTCACAGAGGAGTCCAAGAAAAGCAAAGAGCTATCTTTTTGTGCCTTTGCAATTCCTAACCATAGGCAGTGCCAGCTACTGAAATGCAAGTAACTTAAATAAAATGATAAGAAAAAAGGAGACCCTACTTAAACTCTGTGTCCTAGGCTGCTGTAGGTCTGGGACTTGGCGTCCTTCTCCATCTAAAGGTGGCAGCCGGGCTTCCTGGTGTCCTTCTCAGGGGCTCCCAGCAGCAGGACCTGCTCAGAACCGGTAGTGCTGACACCATCCAGTGCAAATACTGGGCCAGAGGCCTAGGGAACTTGTCCAGGGTCACACACCAGGGCAGCAGGACAGTCAGGACTTGAATGCAGGCCACAAGCTAACTGGACCAGTGCTTCTCCCAGGGCCACCAGAGCCTGGCTCCCCACACTTCAGCTGTGGCCATGCTGTGCCCCCCACCCCCAAGCCTTCCTGGCAGAGGCTGACAGAAAGTGAGTGAGGAAGAACAGGCTTTGGCACCAGGAAATCTATGCTGCTATGTGACCATGAGCAAGTCAAACCCCCTCCATGAGCCTCAGTTCCTCCCTCGAAGGTCTGCAGAGTGTGAGTGCAATGGCCTTGACCTCCTGGAGAGAACGAGCCCAAGTCAGGGTCATTAAGACAAAGCCCAGCTTGAAGACAGATCTGTGTGACCTCGGTAAGTCACTCTCCATTCTAGGCCTGCATACTCATAAAACTCAGTGATATTCAAGGGGGAAAAACACACCCATGATGCTAGGTAACCAGGAGGGCTAAATGAGATTCTGCATATTAAATGCTTGGCACCAAACAGGGTTGGATCACTGGCTACCTGGGCCCTTGCCCAAAGACCACCAGTTGCCAAGGTGAATCCTCAGACCACAGAGTGGGCCCCCAGAGGGCGAAGTGGGCCTCCAGACTGTACAGCCCAAGTTCCAGGCTTCAAGAGGCTATGACTGGAGAGGGATATTCCCTGAGTGACACAACACCTTACCAGGGCCTCAAGAGGAAGGGGCCCTCCTGGTGCCTAGGCTTCTGGGCTGAGCTCCCACTGTGTATGGGGCCAGTGCAAGGTTATCCAGGCTCCCCTAGGCCGCCTGGGAGCACTGATGGGCCCCATACTCCTGGCTGCACAAAATGGCAGAAGTGCCTTTCCTTAACAAATGCCATCCTTACTTTTATTATCATTAGCATTAAAACAAAATCTGACCAAACACAGTTGATAGAAGAAATACCTAAAAAGGTATTCTTAGTGGTAAAAACACTGATATGTAGCTCAGGTGCAAATTAAGCACTGATTGGGCACCTAAGGTACCCCCGGACTTGACAGGTCTCCTGTTTCTCACCTTCAACAGCAGCCTGAGAGGTGGGTGTTTTTATTCCCCTGGGTCAGACGAGAACACTGAGGCTCAGGAGTTCACAAAGTGAGTCAGGACACGGCTAAGCTTAAAACCAGCCCCTCCCACCTGGAAGTCCCCACAGGCTCAGCCTTGGGCAACCAACCACCATCACAGGACCTGCCCTAGGCAAGCTGGGATGGGCAGCAAGCAGCGCCAGTAGCAGGAGGGTGTGGAGCAGACCAGATTGCCAAGACACTGACAAGCAGAAGGACAAAGAGGGCAGGGAATATTTTCCAATCCCATACCCAGAGCAGTCATGAACAGGCATCCTGCCCAAGCCTCAACAGCCAACAACCACCAACATCGAGAAAGCACCTGCATCTTGGATGCCCAGCAGTGCTCCCCAGTTCCCCATTTACTTCACTGTGCCCAAACACTGCCACGGACACCTAAGGCCCTGTGCTGATCACTTCACGCCCACTGGCTAACACAATCCTTAGGACAAGTCTTTTGGAGCTGTGTCATCAGCACAGTCACACAGATGAAGAAAGTCAGGGCTGTCAGCACAGCTGCATGGGCCAAGCGCTGCACAGTGAGAGCCCGGGAATTTAAAGTCACAGCAACAACAAGAACAGCTGCCAACACCTGTATACGTGAAGTCTAAGCCACTGAGTCCTCGACCGTGCAGTTTAGGTGCAAGTGTCATCCCCCATGATGCAGGTGAGGAAATGAAGGCCACACAGCTCCTGAGTGGAAGACACAGGCCTGAACCTGACTGGCTGGCTCTAGCCTCTCCCCCTCACCACGTACCAGTGCTAGCCCCATGGACCATGGTGTGGACATGGGCCTGGGGATTCTGCAGAACAGCAAGCGTAAATATACCACATGGAAGTAAGAGCTAGATTTTTTAAAAATAATAAAGGGAGAGCATTTGAAATCTTGTTCCTGGCATATCAGTTTGTTGTCGGTTTGGCTCAAATAATCTCCCATACACATTCTCTACAGGTTTGGATGTTTCACACATTGACGTTTACTTGGCATAGTGAAACAGGATTTAAAATAAGCCCATCCGGGACCACCCTGCAGACCAGGACCTGGTGCAAGGTACAAGCAAGGGTCCATTGTGCACCACCTACTCCCTGCTCCTCCTCAGGTGAGCCTGCATGAGTCTTCTCTCAGAATTCCAGGCCTCCTTGCTGTAAGCAGCAAACCATGACTTTATTAGAGCTATTCTTAGAAACCCCTTGAGATAGATGAGGGCTAAGATAATGTGAGGAAAGCGGGGAAAAATGGGTTGCTACTTTTAATTTAGGCTTTTTAACTGGATTGCTCACTGACAGTCTGAACAAAACTCTGCTGGTTAAATGAGAGGCTGAGATCTCTTTAGCTCCAAAACAGAAAGGATGCTTGCTTCCCCAACCCAAAAAGTGGAATGACAATAGTTGTTCAGAACCAAGTCTGGAAAGAGTGGTGGAAACAGGTGCCATGAAGTATCACATGCAGTAGTACCGCCAATCCCAGAGAAGCCAGAGGGAGACACAGAGGAAGGGCAGGGAGCCCTGGAACAGGTTCACTCCAAGAGGAGCCCGTGCCTTGGAAAGCATCATGGTTCCAGTGGCGCCAGGGAAGGTCTTGCTAGCCCTTGCTTGGGTATTTCTAGGTAACAAAAAATCTTTGTGCAGTTGCCTGAGGAAAATTTCCTGTAGGGTGTAAAGCAGTCCTATAGAAATATTCACCACATGGCTTGTCTGGAGATGTGCATGTCAGGGCTGGTTTTCTCTAAAAGTTTGCTCAGGCTACAAGATCTCAAAACTGGCATGGGAAATCCCGCCTCCCAGGCTGTCAAGCCCCAAGACAGGGAGCCTCCCATTACTACTAAGGTGACCGGGGTGAGGATGTTCTGATCCTTCTAAATTAATCCTGTGTGCACACAACTAGAAAAAAACAGCTGTAAAATTAGGCAGAACAGAAAGAAAGAAAGAAAGAAAGAAAGAAAGAAAGAAAGAAAGAAAGAAAGAAAAGAGAAAGAGGAAGGAAGGGACCATTATACTGTCTCAGAACTTAAAACGGCCCTGACTGGTGTGGTTCGGACGGGTGGGCATGATCCTGCTGACTGAAAGGTCGCCCAGCTGAATTTCCAGTCAGGCACAGGCCTGGGTTGTGGGCCAGGTCCCGGTAGGGGGCCTGCGAGAGGTGACCTTTCTCTCACAAATCAGTGCTTCTCTCCCTATCTTTCTCCCTCCCTCCCTTTCTCTAATAATAAATAAAATATTTTTTAAAAAAGAACTTAAGATAGCCTTTTCCCTCAAGGTAAACTATATTAAAAAATGTATCAAAAAAGAAGAGAGCTGAAGCTTTTTAGATAAATGGATCAACTTATAATGTTGTTTAGGTGTCGACCCTATTCTTCAAAGTATTAAAACTGGCTGTCCTTTTTTACACCTTCCAGCCAAGACAGACACACAGGTAGACTCACTTCTCTTCCTTGCACAACCATAAGAGGGATCGCCACTAACCTCAAAACAAAAACCAACCAGAACTGGCAGAAAATCGAACTATATGGAAGTCCGACAACTAAGGATTTAAAGAAGAAATATTCATCCAGACAGGTAGGAGGGGCGGAGAGGGGGAGCCAGAGCAGAAAGGACACAGTATGGCGGGCAAGTTAGTGGGATGGGTGGTCCCACATTCACATGTGGAGATTAAAAACCAAGAGGGACATCTCCAAACATGCCAACATCAAATCATGTGGATGCTAGAAGGAGAAGAGGAAAGGCAAGAAACTGAAGGCGTATTTGAAAAAATAAAGAAAACTTCCCTAATTTGGCAAAGGAAATAGACATACAATCCAGGAAGCACAGAGTCCCAAACAAGTTGGAACCAAAGAGGAACACACCAAGACACATCATAAGTAAAATGCCAAAGGTTACAGATAAAGAGAGAATCTTAAAAGCAGCAAGAGAAAAGTAGAGAGTTACCTACAAAGGAGTTCCCATAGGACTGTCAGCTGATTTCTCAAAAGAGACCTTACAGGCAAGAAGGGGCTGGAAAGAAGTATTCCAAGTCCTGAAAGGCAAGAACCTATAACTGAGATTACTCTGTCCAGCAAAGCTATCATTTAAATTAATGGGCAGATAAAGTGCTTCCCAGACAAAGTAAAGCTAAAGGAGTTAGTCATCACCAAGCCATTATAATATGAAACGTTAAAGGGACTTATTTAAGAAGAAGATCAAAACTACCACCAATAAAATGACAGCAAACTCATAACTCAACAACTAAGTCTAAAAAACAAAAACAAACTAAGCAAACAACTAGAACAGGAACAGAATCACAGAAATGGAGATCATATGAAGGGCTATCAGCCAGGAGGGAGAAGGAGGAGAATGGGGGAAAAGGTAGAAGCATCATTGATAGGTAAAAAATAGACAGGGGGAGGTTACAAATAATATAGGAAATGGAGAAGCTAAAGAACTTATATGCTCAACACATAAACATGAACTATGGCGGGGGGGGGTAGGGGGAAGGTCAAAGGGAAGGGGTGTACCAGGCAGAGGGTGGCAAAGGGAAAAAAATTGGGACAACTGTAATAGCATAATCAATAAAATGTACTTTAAAAATGTCTGTTCTTATCTTACAGGGAGGAAGGTCACTTGGAATTACACTTGTCAGGAACAGATATAAATTGCAAATTCCTCCAAAACAGAATTTGGACCCAACTATTCTCTGTGTCTGTCTGTGTAAGTCTATGTAGGTATGTTTTAGATGTGAGATAATTTTCTACTTCCAGAGGGTAATATTAAAATTAATTTAAAGGCAAACACTTGTAAGAATTGGGTATTCTAAAATTCTTGGAAATATAGGAACTAGCTGAAATGTTTTCCAAGTTCATGTGATCTAAGATTAACCCTTAGTAAATAAAATGTAGCTTAAGTTTGGTGGTTTAAGTAAAACAGACATGTCTCTATTTTGCCTGGATTTTACAAAAAAAAAAGTCTGTGTTAATAGTTGACTTTGATGTATATCAAATATATTTCTAGAGCTTAAATGATTAAACAAATGAATAGTCAGGGCTATAGAAACCCTGACTTTCTGGCTGCCCATTTTTTCAATGTGTACATTCCTTTATGCATGTAAACTGAAATTAAATTAAATATAGAACTTACCAGCTGATGCTATTGAAAGGAAACACCTTACGCTATTGTCAATGTGTGATTAAAATCACTTCGAGGAAATGCAAAATAGGTAACTGCCTATTTTCACAGCAGGCTTGCAGGATACAAAGACTTTAAAAATCATTGACTGCCACCTGTTGATTTTGTTTCTGGGAAAAGACATCAAATAAAAGGCACTCTCCAACCTCATGGGAAGGGACCTCATCAGGCACCCAACCATGAATGGACATCCACCCCATCTCTGGCTCTGGTCTCTACCTACAGGCATCAAAGGCTCCTCCAGGAGAAGCTGCTGACACCACAGACAGCAGATGGCTGTCCCAAGACATCAACAAGGCCTGGATGCCTATGAATTGATATTGAACTCAGAATTCATTTTGTATGATTGTCTTTACCTGTCTGCCAAAGATAGTAGTCATGATAATTATACTTGTCCTTTGGGGTTTTTTTATATAGTCAAACAATTCATGACTACTGAACTTGTGTAAATGTTATACTAGGTGCCAAATGCAAAAAAAATGGGACAGAATGCAAAACTCAGATCATGAGAGTCCACAGGACAGAACTGATCCGAAGCGGGTTTTTTGTGTGTGTTTTGTTTGTTTGCAGTGAAGGCCTGACTGCCTTCCATTTACCTGTTCTCCTATTCAGACCCCATGGTAACAGCACTGCCCCATCCCCAATAGTCCACAAGATGAGGTCAATATTGAGACTTCCTAAAAGTGAGCCTTCTTAGCTATGTGAGACCACAGACAGTGTATCCAACCCAAAGGCTGGTCATCAAGACATCCTTCAGATTGATTTATGACCAAAAGGGGAACTGTGGACAAAAAAAAGGGGGGGGGGGGGTTTCTATGGAAAGTAACCTCACAGGATGCTTTGATCATAAATACGTCCCAGACATATAACTTCTTTACTAAAAGGCTTAACTTTTCCTTAAGCAAGCCTTTCCCATTGTTCCTGTGCATCTAGGTGAACACACCTGTGAAATGCCCCCTTTGAGACCCTCCTTCTAAAATGAACCACCTTCAAGAGAGCAACAATCTTAACTCTCCTATAATGCCACCCCCACAGTGCTTCTCCCACCCTCACGTTATCATCCTTACACCCCCTCCTTAATTCCAAAGGCACGAAAGAAGGTGCAAAACTCATTCTCCACAACATTTGAGATCTTGTTCCCTGGCCTACGTCATCATTTTGGCTCAAATACACTCTTTTTTTAAAATTATTTTATTCATTTATCTTTAGAGGGTAAGGGAAGGAGAGAAGGAGAGAAATGTCAATGTATGGTTGCCTCTCCTGTGTCCCCTCCTGGGAACTGGCCTGCAACCCAGGCATGTGCCCTGACTGGGAATCGAACCTTGACCGTCTGGTTCGCAGGCCCGCGCTCAATCCACTGAGCTACACTAGCCAGGGCAGGCTCAAATACACTCTTATAACATTTTTAAAAATAGATATAAACAATTTAAAATGTAAAGGAATGGTCAATTTAAAAGTCAGGACAATTGTTGGGGAGACACAATCCCAGGGAGTCTTCAGGACTTCTTTAACTGAGTATTGGGTACACTGAATTAATTTTATTTTTATTCTCTAAAATATAGAGATACATTCTATATATTCTTTTGGTGTCTAAGATATACATACAATTAAAAAATAATAGAAAGTCCCACATGCTGGGGTAGGGCTAGGCCAGGATGGGTCAGCACAGCAGGGTGCAGGCCCAGCCCAGACCTGACAGAAGGTTGGTAGAGAGCCACTAGGGACAGGCCACCAGCTGGGACAGGGTCACAGAAGCCAGAGTGGCTTCTGAAATGCCAACTCAGTCATGATAGCCCACAGAAAGAGCCTCAGGGCAGGAGGAGGATGACAGGGACCTTGTGACTGGGGTGTGGGGGAAGCCCAGTGACCCTTTTCGAAGTTAGATGTGGACCCAGACTTGGTGTCTGTGAGCTGCAAGGGGGCCTATCAGACTGCCACCGTCTGATCTTCATGCCCTTTCCATGCAGCTTTTTGGGTTTCCATGGCTGAGCCAGCAGGCCTGACGTAGGTGGGCGATGCCCCAAGGCTGAGAGCCCCAATGTCAGGAGCTGAGTTCAGGGCAGGCCTGCCTCCTCATTGCCCCATCCAGCTGGCATGCTGGCTCTCCAGTGTTCTTGCTCTAGCAGCAAATGGTGGCACTCCCCACCTGAGGTCAGCCCATGGTTGCTGAGGCCCTGCATACCTCAGGCCCACCAGCACACCTGGCCTTGGATCTCGACTTTTGGAACCATGATTTCCAAAGCCTCCTGCTCCCCAGGAGGAGTTCTTTAAGAGTCGGGTCACTCCCCGCTCCCCTATCTGTCCCTTCAGCTAGCACTGCTCCTGGCACTAATGCAGTTCTACCAACTGAGGGGCCAGCTGCAGAGGCTCCTGTCCTCTTGATTCACCACCCCACACCTCCCCATGATGCTTTGGGAGGGGCAGACCTGTAGCACCCACTCCTCTCTGCTCCCCAGCAGCCTCCCCAAGTAGGCCCAAGAGACCATGGGAGCCCCCCGCTCCAGCTTAGGACCAGTGGGGAAGAGTCGGGTCCATTTTGGGTGGCATTACAGGACCCTGAAGCCTGAGAACCCTCATGTCACAGAGATTACTAGTCCGTCATCAGAAGTCCCAGTCCTGTCTATTCATCCAGCAATGCACAACTGCCATCACCACAGCAATACAAAAATAATAACAAATGCCATTCGTTTAACAAACACTATCTCCAATCTTGATCCTGCAAGAGACAGGTGTTTCCTCCCACTTTACAGGAGAGGAGACAGGATCAGAGAGGGCATGTGAGGAAGCAGTGGAACCAGTCAGAATTCATGTCAGGCCCACTCACCACCCTCCAGGCTCAGGCTCTGCGTACCACCCCACCGTCGCTTCCTGTCTTGCAAGGGTGAAATGAGTTTGTCTACATCCACCTTTTTGGCTGCCAGCAAGATAGGCAGGCAGGGTTCCCATTCCCATTCTGCAAGTGAAGAAACCAAGGCCTCTCATCAGAAATGTGGGCCAGGCCCAGGGGACTGAAAGTATTGACAGGGTACAGTGAATGTGCCACACAAGACTAGTTCCACATCACACAGCAGAAGAGGCGAGGCTGGGATTTGACTGTAGGCACCTCCCTATACTCCTGTCGTCTGAGCTCAGGCCAACCCAGCACTACCTTTGCTCCCCAGGCTCCCAGAGCCCCCAGCAGTGCACCTGAGCCTGAGGAGCCCCAGGGCCAAGGGCAGCAAACAGCTGCCACCACATGCTCCTGCTCCGTGAGCAAGAGGAAGCAGGGCCCTTGCCTAACAAAGGAAGTTCCGGGGTGTGTCAGGCACCAGGCCAGGAGGGTCTGCCTGGAAGAAAGAGGTGGTGCCAGCCAAGGCTGAGGTCCAAGAACAGGACCACCTCCAGTGCCCAGCTAGGGCCGGATGCTGACCTGTGAGGCTGGGGCTCCCAGGCTCCTCACCCACCAGCTAGCAGGACATCACCCTTTTTAACAGCAGCCAGCAGTATGGCATGCCCAGAGGGTGAGTCAGTGCCCAGTGCCTGCTGACTCACCCACCAGAAGCCTCCCACTACCCTCGCTTGGTCCCCACACAGGCAACTGAGAACTATGCTCCCTTCAGGCCTGGGCTGATAGTTTCCTGTGCATCACACCAGAGATAGAGGAAGTCCCCAAGGTACCACCCTCCAGTCTTTCCAACAGCTGGAAAGAAACACGACAGCGGGTGGAGGCAGGGCAGTGGCCAGGGCAAACAGGGCACAAACAAAGACAGTGCTCCCTGCCACATCGGTGTACCACGGGGCAGTCAGAAGCTGCATGAAGATCAACCATGAAGGGCCCACATGGGTGCACATGGGCAGGGGGCAGTGGCATCCCCAAGGACAAATGTAGCATGAGGCAGCAAAACAGAACCATGCAGACCAAATGCGCCCCTGCCCACTGGCCCCAGTGTCAGTTCTGTTTGGCTTCTGACCCCAGCCAAAGATGGCATATGTGAGGAGGCCAGGGAAAGCCAGCAAGGCTGTGGGGCCTGGGGCCTCGAGTACTCACGGAAAACTCCTCGGGCCAGTGGCACAGAGGATGAGGCAGGGCACCCACAGCAAGGCAGGAAACTCAAAGGTAAAGTTCCTGTAAGTTCAAGTGCCAACCACACCCTGCTTTGTTCAAATTCCTCCGAGAAGCCAGAGACAAGCACCACACTGGGGCCCTAGGCCCAGGATGGGGAGGGCACAGGTGAGCACCAGCTCTATGGACTTGGTCCAGCCACACACCCCTCTGTCTGACCTTGGTTTTGCCATCTGTCAGGTGGGACTGTAATGAGTACAAAATGTGCCAGTTGTAAAGGGCTGTGCACAAGAGGCTTCTCCTCTGGCTTAATCTGTCCCCCAGGCTGGGCACACGCTGGAGAAGACACCTGTACTGGACACAGGTGTAAAGCAGTGAGGGGGTGTCCCACCAGCTCAGCTCAAACATCCAGCACAGAACCAGGCAGGACCCCTGCTCTATCTGGCACAGCAGTGTGACCTTGGGCAAGGCACTGAATGTCTCTAATGCTCAGTTTCCTCATCTATAAATGGGGCCGTGAGGGATACATGAAGAGCTCATGGCCCATGAAAAAATGCTTGATAAATGGGAGCTTTGGGGACATTTGGTGAGGAAGCATTGTGGCTCCCCCACGGCCTCCTTTCACAAATCCCAAAAAGGCTGACGGGGTCCTCTGTGGTGTCCTGGGCCATGGGGAGGCCCTCCATCTAACTCACCCAACACTACCTGTTACCTGAACTCATAAGCTGGAAATTCATCCTGGTCTCTCTCTGTAGGGCTCAGGGAGAGCAAAGCCAGGACCCAAGTGGCACAGCATAGGGGGATCAAGTAGTGTCTCACCAAAGTGCATTTTCCCTTCACATACCTACAACTTTCATGAGGCCCAGACCCTGAGCTGGAGAAAAGTTTCTGATTTCCCAGGTCTCCAGAGTGGAGAAGTATATGATTTCCTGGTTCCCAAGGTCCACAAGGTCTGTGCAGTGCAAGTCCCTCCTCAGACACCACCCCCCTCGAGTGCCTCCTGAGTTACTCACAGTGGTTGGGCAATGGCCAGGGATCTGACCTCCCACTTATGTAAGATGTAATTACCCTGCCCACCTCCATCTGGGCTTTGGCTCACAGCCACCATAGCCCCTCCCCAGGACTCCACATACCTTCCCACTGCCTGGGCCCCTCCAAAGAAAAAGAGGTAGGGGCAACCCCTAATTTGGGGCCCACTAAGTGCCAGCAGTTATCTTCCTCCCCCTTCACTCTGACCAACTCTGCAGTTGCAACCTAAGCAAAGGCAAGGCCTTGACCCACATGGCTGAGCCCTTTCTAGCAAAAATAAAAAAATAAAAATAAAACAGCTAACAATGGTAACAGGGCTGCACAGCAACTATCCCTTCCTAAGCACCTACTATGCACCAGGCACCATTGAGGTCTTCACCTCATCACTCACTCTTGCTTAAAACTTTTTAGCATTCACTATCTCACATCATACCCCAGAGTCCAGAGAAGGTAGGTGCAATTACTCCCATTTTACAGGTAAGGAAACTGAGACCCACTGACACTCCTGCTACTGGAGTGAGGCAGCCCATTCATTACAGCTATGTCCAGTTTGGAAATCTCTCACACAACCCAGTCTGCTGAGACAATGATATGCCAAAAACATCTTTCCTCTTCCTGCAAAAAAATCTCCCTTTCACCCTCCAAGTTTCATTCCCCCCACCCCCTTCATGACAAATCCTGCTGCCACCACAGCACCGCCACCTCACAAAAATTTCCAGGAAGGCTGGCTACTTGGAGAAGACAAGAACAAGCCAATTGCACAGCCCTGGGCTGGCAAATGGCCCAGAAACCACAGACAGCAGGGACAGACCTGGTAGCAATCAACTCCAGAGACACTGGGGCTGGGCGAGAGGTGAGGGTTGAGGGGAGGGTTAGCTCCCCAGTTCCCCAGCTCCCCAGTGCAGAGAGAAGCATGCAAGTCATGACAAGGAGGGAGACAATGTGCATTAGGGAGAGGTGGGAAGCCAAGAGAGGTTCCCAGGGGACAGGGATGCAGGACAGGATGCAAGCCAGCAGGGATGGGGCCCTGTGGGGCCTACAAGGATGGCGAGAGCTGGGGAAGAGGAGGGAGGACTGGGAGTTCTGGGCTGAGGTAGAGCCAGGGCAACCCATGGGGTGGGGGTGAGGGCGTGTAGCAGTTACAGTGAGATCCGTGGCAGGGGAGCCCCGCTGGGGCCCAAATGGGGAGCCAAACCACAGCCTGGATACAGACCCGGGACCCAGCAGTGGAAGGGCGGCTAAGTAGAGGATCAGAGTGAATCCCACCTGGACTCAGCTGGGTTCAACTGAAAGACCCAGATTGGGAGAGTTCCTGTCCAGGGTGCAGTTCCGGCCTAAAGGAGGTTAGAGTTCCCGACCTGGGGAGGATTGATCAGATCGCAATCTTAGACTGAGTCTGGGCCTTGGTGCAAAGCCAGGGCCTAAATCGGTGGTGCAGGTGAGGTCCCCGACTGGGACCCGGAGGAGGCCGGGGTACTACCTAGGTCCGGAACGGTCTGGGATGGCAACACACAGAGTTCGGGTTCGCCACCTGGGCCCGTATTCAGCACGGGAGTCAAACAGAGGTCCTCGCCGGCTGCTCCTACCTTTGGACTGGGGTATGCCAGCAGGTTGGCTGGAGGCGGGGGATTCCATGGTGCGGGAGGGTCCGAGGGCGGCGGCAGGGACTAATCTAGAGGGCAGCAGGCTCGATCCGGGCAGAGCACGCTCATGGCTGCAGTCAGGCAGCCCGGGTGCGGCCGAGGAGCAGAGGCGTCCGGAGCTGCGGGGACAGCAGCTACGACGCGTAAGCAGCAGAGGCGCTGAAGCCAATCTGTGCGGCGCCGCGGGGGCAGCTCGGAAGGCGCTGACCCAGCCCCGCTCCCGTACGCCCATTGGCCCCCCAGTCTCTGGGCCGGTCCCTGGCCTATCAAACGCCTGCCTGGCTTTGCCTGTCAGGCACAAGCCTCGCCCCTTGCTGGCCTAGACCCGGCTCCTCCCACTGTCAAGCCCTCCGGCCAATCGGGAAGCCCAGGTCCAATCAGGCTCCGCCCCCTGTCTGCTCCCTCTCTCCCCCTGCTCTCTCTGGAGAGAACCTTGTCCCTCACCCCGCCTGTCTGGACGCCGGTCCGGCTAACTCCCAAAAGTTAAGCCCGGCCCCCACAGGTCCCTAGCCCACTGAGCCCCTCCAGGGCTCTTTGGGGGCCTTCCCCGGGCTCGTAATCTGAAAGAAACCCAGATATTTTAGGGTGTCTCAGTTGGGGCCCTAGGAAGCGGGAAGGTAGGGTGCTGCGGAGGAGTTAAAAGTGCGCTGTGTGGTTCAGATCCCCACTCGGCCCCTTTCTAGAGGGGTGACCTTGGTCAAGTCAGGTAACCCTTGAGCCTCAGTTTTCACCTCTGTAAAAGAGCGACCCTAACAGCCTCTTGGCGCTGCTGATGAAAATGGCACCAGGCTTTTGATAACCCAGTAAACGTTTGACTCAACACTGTAAAGGACTTAGCACAAGCCCAGCAAAGGCGCGTTCACTTCGTGCTTCAGCGAACGGCCACTGAATGCCTGCACTGCATCTGGCACTGTGAACGCTGGCAGGGATACAGTGATGAACTTGGTGGTACCTAGGTAGAAGCCGGTAAATGTAGCTTTAATGGTTGTGTCGCTACTGCCCTCCCCCATTGTACACATGGGGAAACTGAGTCTCGGAGTAAGATGATGTTTCAATGCATTTTACTCCAGTCTACAAGCCTTGACAAAGAACTTATCCTGACTGTCTCCTGGGCCTTTGGTTGTCTACTCTCCTCTTGGGGCCTCAGTCTGTTCATCTGTATAATGGCTAGGTGAGCCATTCCCTGCTTCTACTCCCACATGGAGCCTTGGTAGATTTGAGGAGCCACTGATCAATCTGGTGCTGGGATCAGGTGACTCAATTGAAAGCTACTGCCTAGAGAGGGTGGAAAACACCTGGCAAAGGTCAAGGGGTCAGCCCTTTGCCTCAGGACAGGCATGAGTGTGTGGCCTGCCAGGCACCTCACTAGACGGAAGTAGATTCCACCACCTGCTAGAAATGCCTGGAGCAAGGGTGCTGACCTCTGCTTGCCCATTTGTAAAATAGGGGTGATCCCTGCAGGGCCCCACCCGTACAGTGATGGGGAGATCCAAATGAGATAAGAGAAGGAGAACTTATAATTATCATTATTCTCTTCCTGTGTCTCTCTCTTGCTTACCCTTTCCAGGCAGTGGGTGGAAAGTCATAAGATATGGACTCAGACAAGCATAAGTTCAAATGTCAACTCTGCCCCTTTAGTTCAGAGCTCAGGCTTGGAATTGACTGCCTCAGGGCCCAGCACTCACTAAATGCCCAGAAAATGTTTGTAAACCCACTGTGGGCCACCTCCTACAGGAAGCATGCAGGTCTTACCACTTCTGGGTGGTGGGAGTGGCCCAAAGCACTCTGTCTAAAATGGACCACGTGACCTTGAGCCAGTCATTTCCCCTAAGCACCTGCTGCTTATCCATCTGAAAATGGGCACCCAGCTGCAATTACTTCCCTAACAAGACTGCAAGGTTGGCCCAGTGGGTTTTCTGGGTTCAGTCCCCTGCTGACAGCTCCTTCCATCCCTCCCATGTTCTCCCTCACCCTTTCTCCTCCTTGCTACGTTCAAGGGTCACACTGCTGTTCCTTGGACATACCAATTCTGATCCTGCCCCAGGGCCTCCTCTCCCTGCTATTCCCTCTGCCTAAAACATCTTTCCCTCCTACCCTCTCACCATAATTCCTGGAGCTGGTTCCCTTGCATTCTGCAGGCCTCCTCTTAAATGAACTCTCCTAAGAGGCCTTCCTGTCATGCCCCAGATAAATCTTAATTCTCTTCATGGCATTCATGCTACTGATGCCTGTCTTATTTACTGTTTTTAATCTGTCTCTCCTTGTATACTGTCAGTCCCTCCTGGGCAGGAATCTTGCCAACTCATTCCCTGCTGCATTCCTGATGCACAGCCCGGAGTCAAGCACATAGTAGGTTTCTAATAAATATTTGAGGAATGAACAAAGGAAGGACAGAAAGCATTCCACAGACACCGATAAAAGGCTTCTAGTCCAGTGCTGGCTTCCCAGATGCTTGTATGACTCAGGCCCTCCAATTGGAGGAGTTGACAAGGTTAGTCAGGGAGTGTGACAGAGAGCCCAAGAATTACAAAACTCCATGTGGGGTGCTATAAATACACACATGACCAAGAGTCCCAGGGAGGTGCTGGACTCCACCTGGGTGAGCTCAGGTTAGGCTCCTCAGAGGAGGTGACTTTGAGACTGGACCTTTAAGGATCAGTAGGAGCTTGTCAGGCAGAGAAGCAAGAAAAAGTCTCCCTGGAAGGGGCTGAAGGTACAAAAGGGTCCAGGCTACAATGCAGAGCTGCACTGCTGCTGGGGTGAGGAGCGCCACCTGACAGCTGTTTTTTCTCTTCTGAGCTGGTTGCAGAAGCATCTGTCAGCCGCCGTCACCTCTAAGTAGTACAGTGAAGCTGGGGAACTTGCACGATCACTCAGAAACCAGGAGAGTATTTGATGGGGTCACAACAGGCTGCCTCTTTCTCTAATTCCTAGAGGAAAAGTCCCAAATACCTCTCTCTGCAAACTCAGGGAAACTGAGGTACAGGTGGAAAAGAATATGACCAAAGTCATGATGTGGGTGTGAGCTGAGGTGGACAGGACCTGGGGTGACAGAGGACTGAAGAGAGGGTGGTCTGAACCCAGGATCGGAGAAGCTCATTCATTCATTCATTCAACAACTATTTATTGAGCACTTACTGTATACCTAGCACAGAAGGCACAACACTGAACAAGGCAGACACAACTCCCTGCCCTCGGGAGGTGATGGCTGGTGGGTGGGCCAGATGAGCAAAATGCCTAAGTGAAATGATAGTCTGTCAGAGCACGATAATTACTATGAAGAAAGGAGAGAAGGGAACACGGAGTATGTCTAGGGTTGGGGCCTGTAGCTTTAAAGAAGGAGGTCAGAAAAGTCCTCACTGGAAGGTAACGTAAGCCTAGACCTGAGGAAGGAGGCATGAGGATGTCTGGGGGAACACACGCCAGGCGGAAGGAACGGCATATGCAAAGGCCCTGAGATAGATGGCTCATAAGAGAATAACAGTATGGCTGGAGTGGTGGGAGATGCTGGAGCCCCTGATCTCACCTGTGTGCACTCTTGCTCATTCACATGTCTTTGCACATTGCCAACACCACAGGACCACTTTTAAATCTGTGTAAGTCCACACACCCCAAATACATACGTACACACTCATGAACAAAACAGGCACACAAGCATGTACAGGCACATGGAGTGGCCACAGGCTCAGGTACATTCATGGACGCAGTCCATGGTGCTGGACAGGAGCTGGCCACTCTATGGAGCCCTGGGCAGCATAAGCAACCCTCTCTGCCCCTGCTCCTCTTCTGTGCTTCCTGCCCCCAGTTCCTCCACATTGCAACCAGAGACAGCCTTTGAAAATACAGAGCTGGCCAAGCTCCAAAACCTGCCATGGCTCCCTCAGTGGGGAGCTGTTCCAGACATGTCCCTAGTCCAGCCACTCCCAACCCATGCTCTCCTCCCTGAACTTTCTTTGCAAAGGCTGTTTCCAGAGTCAGGAATGCCCTTTGCTTCCTTCTCCACCTGACTCATTTCTATCCCCATCAAGAAGGACCCAAGAGGGGAGACTTTCCCTGGAGCCACCATCCCTAAGTGGCCCCACCCTGGCCCTTTTTAGGAACTCCAGCTCTGCCAGTGGCTGCATCCCCAGCTGCCTCTCCATCAGACTTGTGCTGCTCCAAAGCAGGGGCTGGGGCTGGTTCTTCAAGCCCAGCACTGGGCTGGCTGCAGGTGGCACTTTGGGGCAGTGAGAAATGACCCTCGGAGAGTTGGAGGGAGGCTGGAGCCTCTCACTCAGGGTCAGGGTCTGAAGTGACAGCACATGGAGGAGAAAACTGCAAGAGAAGGCAGGACTCACTTGCTTTATTTAAACTGTAATCACTCTCAAGTTTCAAGGGGTGAATTCATACAAGTTAGATGTTTCCACTAGCAAAACAGCCAGTACCATTTTTAGATCATCTATTATGTGCTAATTCCTCAAAGCACATCATCTCATGGACTCACTCCAATGTAAGCTGCATGGGAGCAGACTTTGCTTTGGTTGCTGAGGTTTCCCCAGCACACAGCAGGTGCTCAGTGAACAACTGTTGAATGGAGAAAGTCTCACTTCAACCCAGCAAGGTAAGAAACAGATGGGGAAATTGAGGTTCAGAGAGTTGCCACTGGTAATGGCAGAGCCATTGTTGGAACAGTCAGATGGGCATAGTGTTCCCTACCTTTTCCTATACCAGGTTCCATTGAAATGGTTTGCACCACCCTTCTTCTGAGTAAAACAAAGCTGCTTTCTAGAATAATGCCAGGCTCTTTGCTTCTGATGGAGCCCTCATGTGTATTCTGCCCCACATGCAGCAGAGTTGCACAGATACCCCGGAAACCCCAGCTCAGAGCCTGACTGTTCCTGGTCTGGTCCTCTCGTGTGGCACTTTCTGCCTGGGAGGTGGGTACAGGCATTGATTGGCACCTGATGCACCCTACGCCTGATAAGGCCAGGAGGTTATACCTTCGTCTCACAGATAAGGAAACTAAGGCCCAAGGCTTCAAGCAGCCTGCCCAGGCTTCACTGCTAGGAAGGATGAATCAGGTCTTTAACCTGGGTCATTGGAAAAACCTATCGCATATCAGGCATTTTACTGAAAGGCTCATGCTTGTTATCTGGAATTCAGGACCTCAGAGGTGTTGAGGAAGTCATGGTATGGAGCAGAAGTACTTCAAACGCTGAGACAAATAACTTACCCAAGAACACACGACCAGAGCGAGGAAAAGTAGAACTGCATGTGGACCAGGGACTCCACGACCTGGGTGCGTCCCAATATCTGCCTTCGAGGGGCTGTTTTCAAACCTGAGGGGGGTCCTGGCTCCTGCAAGAAGTAGCCGAGTGAGCTTGAGGCAACACTTGTCTCTTCCAGGCCTTGCAAATCACCACATCCATTTTCATCAGTGTTCCTGCTCCCTTTCAGGCACCCCTCACCTGGGTTTGTAGCCCTCCCACAGTGAGGGGCTCACCCTGTCACCAGCAGTGTCTTTCATCCCCTGGAAACTCTAACCATGACCAGCTTCTTCCTTATGTTATGCTCAAGTTTGTCTCATGGCTCAAACCCATCCAGCCACCCGACATAAATTCTTGAGGATCTATTTTTGCCTGACATTATGTCGAGTGCTGAGGGGACAGTGAAGAACAAGACATACACGGTTCCTGCCTTCATGGAGCCAGCCTTCTGGGGGAGATTGAGGAAAAGACAAATACATCCATGGAAGTAAATATATTATTTTTTTCAAATAGTGATAAGGGCTATGAACAAAAGTCAAGAAGGGTGATATTCAGAGGCACTGGTGTGGCTCCATTAGACAGGGTGGTTAGGAAGGCCTTCCTGAAAGAAGTGTCCTCTGAGCTCAGACTTAGGGGAGAAAAAAGACCATGTGAAACTTGAGGTAGGGACTGATTTAAAATACCCATGGCACACAGAAGGCGCTCAGAGGGAAGGCGAGGGAGAATTTTAATTAACCACGAACTGACTAAGGTTATTTTTCTGCCTTCCCTCCCAAACTCCCATTAAAATGCCAGTAAAGTTTTATTTTTTTAAATTGTTTCTTTTTTATTGTATTTCTTTCATTACCATTTATCCCCCTTATACCCTCTCCCACCTCCACCGACTTCCCTCACCCCTGAAATTCAATCACCACACTGTTGTCCCTGTTCAAGAGTTCTTTTTCTTTTCTTTTTTCTTTTTTCTTTGCTGGATCCTACCACCCAACCCCCCAACCCCTGTCCAGACCTGTCAGCCTGCTTTCTATCAAATGACATTAAAATTTTAAAATATTAAAGTAGAAACTCACAAAGGCAAAGAGAACAGGAAAGTCAATGACAGAGACATGAGGAATCTACAAAATTTTCAAAGCTAGAAAATAAATAGTAACCAATTTAGCAGAGTAGAGGAAAGTGAAATCAAAGTGTGCAGAGCCAATCTAAGGCCAGACTACCAACACGACCAGCCCTCCGGAAACACTCAGCCTCCACTTCCTCCTCCACTTTCAGAGGCACCAAGTTCCTCTGGAAGTGGAGGAGCAGGTGAGAGTGGAAACAAAATGAACTAAGACTTCGTAAGAGGAGGGCTATGCCTTACAACTTCTCAGACCCAAAAGTAACGAGCCTCCAGGTTGAAAGGATCCCCAGAGCGCCCAGCTTGATGCAAAAATAATAATAATAATAAATAAAAACACAAGGCAATAGTTAACTCTTGGAAAAAACATACAAAATAGAAAACGTAGGTTTAAAGTACTGAATAGCTTTGCTGAAAACAATGTTTACATAATCATTACATTGTAAACACAAAATACTAGTGTATCCAATATGTGATGAAATGAGAGTGGGGGAGGAGAAGTACAGGGATCCACGTGTAAGAGAACTAAAGCCTCACCTGTAGTAGGAGCTATATCAGATACTGTCTAAAGTTGAAAAGAAAGAAAAGAAGTAGCAATATAAGCACATGATTGAGAAATACGGAAGGAAGAGCTAAAAGGGTTGGAGGCAGTTACACTAGAATAGCCGCTGTGGTAGGGTAGGGACTTGGTCCACTTGGGTCACTGCTTTATTCAAGGTGCTGAAACAGAGCCTGGCGCCCAGAAAATGATCAATTTCTTTGTCCATGGATGTGAGCAGGCAGCTGCTGTTCCTTAATTGTTCTTATAAACCTTGTAGTGCTGTTTGACTTTGAACACTATGTGCATGCATTAGTTCAATAAAAATAAAAAGCAAACTTTATGGAGAAACTAAAAGGCCAGTGTCCTACAGCCCAGCGGAAGCAGGAGGGGAGTGCAGGAGTGGTGGGAGGACAGGAGGTTAGGAGGTCGTCAGGACAAATAGTGGAAGGCCAAAAATGGAACATTGTTAGAAGATCTTGAGTCATTCGGGGATTCTACAGCCTGCCAGGCGCACACCCAAGGAAAAAAGCACAGGTCACTCCCCAGAGCAACGTGGACTGCTGCCGCTGCCAGGCCAGGCACTGCGGTCAACGCCCACCCCGTACCCCGCTGGAAAGCCGCTTTCCACCGGGAGCCCAAGAGGACCCTATTGGCTGCGCCCGGTCACGTGGTGTCCTGCGGTTGGGACGCGGCCTGGCAGTCTGCTGCGGGGGTCGGAACGGTGGGCCCCGGGGCTCGCTGCGCGGCAGTGAGGGGGGGTTGGTGGTGGTGAGGCTGGCAGGTCGGATGCTGGTGGCGGGGGCGGGGGTTGGTAGTGGTGAGGCGGGGGTCCGGGTGCTTACCGGGCTTTGGCAGGGGCGCGACCGCTGGACCAGGGGCCTTCCAAGGGGACTGCCAGGGATACGTGGGGCCATGCGGCCCTTGCAGACTCAAGTCAAGCCCCATATCGCCTGTGGTCGGTACTTCGCAGATATCTTTGAGGAATGCTTTTCTGCAGAAACAATACCAATTTTTTTAAATTTTATTTTTCAGTTATAGGTTACGTTCACTATTTTGTATTAGTTTCAGGTTTACAACATAGTGGTTAGACAATTATATACTTCACAGCATAGGCCCCCAACCTCCTGGCCCCCTACTGGTGCTGGTCGGGGCCTGTTAGGCCTCAGGGCTGTGCAGCGGGAGGTGAGGTTGACTGGAACATGCTTGAATCATCCCAAAACCGTGCCCCCGCACCATACAAAAATTGTCTTTCACAAAACCACTCCCTAGTGCTAAAAAGGTTGGGGACCACTGCACAATGTATCCCCTGATATTTCCAGTACCCACCTGGCACCGTATGAAGGAGGACCAGTAAAAACGCTGAAATTTATTTATAGAAAGTTGTATATTTATTCTTACATGCTTAAACTTCAGTAACCTACAAAGTACTCTCCATTTGATGCAGTACACCTATAGAGACTTTTTTCCAATGCTCAAAACAGTTTTTGAACTCACTGATTTTGAGATTTTGATAGTTTTTAGTGCTTCTGCAGGGTTTTTTGTTTGTTTGTTTCATCTTTTCCACAGGGGTAACAGGTTTCCTGTGAAGACTTTTTTTCCTTCAGGGAAACAAACAACAAAAAAGTCTCTTGGAGCAAGATGGGGGTGAGTAGGGAGGGTGGGGCACAGGGGTCATGATGGTCTTTGGTCAAAAACTGCTGAATGCCAGCACAGTGTGGGCAGGTGCACTAGTAAATCAGCCATCATGAAATGGGCAAAGGAGTTGAAAGTCTTCCAAAAAAATTCACTGACTGCGGACCAAGGAATCGCGGTTCGATTCCCAGTCAGGGAACATTCCTTGGTTGCAGGCCAGTTCCCAGCTGGGGACACAGGAGAGTCAACCATACATTGATATTCCTCTCCCTCTCTCCGTCCCTTCCTCTCTAAAGATAAATAAATAAAATCTTTTTAAAAATTCACTGAAACTGAATGCAGCCTAGAACATTCACCTAGCAGGAGTAGCCTGTACTACAAGGTGCCACCACTCCAGAAGGTAATTCTGGTTTTCGAAGGGTCCCCCCTCATACAGAATTATTACACTATTACTGAGTATATTCCCTATGCTGTACTTTACATCCTCATGACGATTTTGTAACTACCAATTCATACTTAATCCCATTACCTTTTCACCCAGCCCCCAAACCCCTCTCCTCTCAGGTAACATCAGTCTGTTCTCTTGTATCTATGAGTCTGTTTTAATTTTGTTTGTTTATTTTGCTCTTTAGATTCCATGTATAGCTGAAATAATATGGAATTTGTTATTGTCTGTGTAACTTTTTTCACTCAGCATAATTACCCTCTAGGTCAGGGGTGTCAGACTCATTTTCACCAGTGGTCACACCAGCCTCACTGTTGCCTTTAAAGGGCCGAATATAGAGCTCCTTGCCCCTAAAGAGCAGTTACATTTATACAGCCCTAAAATGACATTCGGCCCTTTGAAGGCAGATGTAGTCCCTGGTGAAAATGAGTTTGACACCCTGCGCTAGGTCCAGTACTACAGATAAAATGGAAATGAGGTGTTTAGTGAAGACTGGGAAGCATTCCTTTCATTGTCCTTTTCCAGGCTTAAGGAACAGGTGTTTCTCCACTCCCAGTGCCCTCACTTGATGATGTTGCAAAGGGTAAGATTTCGTTCTTTTTTATCCACTCATCTATTGGGCATTTCAGCTGCTTTTGTATCTTGGCTATCGTAAATAGTGCTGCAATAAATGTAGGGGTGCACATATTCTTTCAAATTGGTGTTTTGGATTTACTCGGATATACCCCCAGAAGTGGAATGACTGGATCATAAGGAAGTTCCATTTTTAATTTCTTGAGAAACCTCCATACTGTTTTCCACAGTGGCCGCACCAGTCTGTAAATCCCACCTTTTCTCAGGATGTGGAGAAAAGGGTGCACAAGGGTTCCCTTTCCTCTACATCCTCATCAACACTTGTTGTTCACATTAATTTTTTAACTGTTGTTTCTCACCCCTCTGCACAGCAAAGAGACTATGTCTTCTCAAAAGAAAATTCCTGAGGACCAGCGGGGCGCAGGTGCTGCCTGAAGCCCTGGGCTGGAGAAGCTCTGCCTATGAAACGCCCTTGGTGGCCACTCCCACTTGCTCCACAAAGGCCTAGCCATTCCATCCTCCCTAATGGCCTTTTTCCAGCCTTTTGGAAGCTTAAGAGGTTGATCTTGGGGAACTGCAAACATTCTTGGGTGCAAAGAAAAATGTCCCACAGGGAAGGGGGGCTGCTGTGGAATAATACTTGAGGCCATTAGTAAAGGAATTCATTTCCTCCCCTGGTCCCCAGCACTCAGACTGATACAGCATCGGTTGGGCAGGCAGTCAGGGCGTCCCAGGCTCACTGAGACAATGAGTGAGTCTTCCCAAGCATAGATTTCCAATAATATAAACAGAGCGGCTTTAAATGGAGCCAGAGCTGCCGTGCCAGAGGAGCTGCCTTGCACAACATGAGTTTGTACAAGGTTTGCCTGAAACCTCGGAAGGTTAAAGCAGGGCAAAATACCCTTGGGACTGGGCCTAAGCAACACGGAGGACCCAGAGAACTATTTGCAAGGATAACAAGAAAGCAATAATGATGACTACTGGACTGAAAATTTAAAACATTATTTAGAATTAACACCACTTGTCTTCCTTCTATTGATGTCATTGTTCCCCTCTCCTTTCTCATAAATACCCCTCACCTTTGTCTCCTGATCAGGACATTATTTGGGATTATGCCTGAATCAGAGCATCCACAGTAGCTATTCTTATTGATTTCGATAAATGCTTGTTATCCCTCACTTTGCAAGGCCCTTTTATTTTTTAGTTAGCAGAGGTCATTGTTTGTGCTTGAGGACCAGTGAGCCAACGAGTGGCAGGAAGGATGTTCGATCTTGCACATTCCAAGCTGTGCCCTGGTGGGGTTGTTCTGTGAATTACTTAGAACTTGGTCCATGGCAGGGAGAACTGCTGAGATGATGTGGTCCTTGGGGGCTATGTACAGGACCAGAAGGAGACCACCAAGCCAGCACCCTCCTCAGGGGCCACACTTCCCAAATATGAGCTCATGTGTGGGAGCTCTTCTTTCCCCCATCTGGTTTCTGCCTTGAGCCATTGGGAATGTTTATTAAAAGTTGCAGCCTGCTCCGAGTTGCAGAGCAGAAATATAGAAAATACTCCCACGGGTCAGCAATGTGATATCTGTGCGTTGGTATTGCAAGAAATGTGTTTTTCTTCTTCATGCTTTTTCTGTCAAATATTGCAAGACCCATGTGTTATTTTTAATATATACTAAATGTATAGTATTTTAATATGTTAGTAAAATCCATTAATACAATGAATGTTAATTAAATATTATAATGTAAACAAATACCATGGTTATTTTTAATTCTGCCTGTTCTTTACAACTCAAATCCTGCCTCTTACGTGCAGCCTTTCTAGATTATCGAAATTGAGATCCTCATGGGACTTGATGCTATCTAGTGTCCCAAGGCTCCAGACTCCAGTGGTGTCAGGAGCTGAGTGTGTATAGTGATTTGGAGGGAGCAGAGGGTCACAGCCAATGTTCCCTGATTCTAATCCAGCCCCCTTGTTTCACAGGATAGGGTTTGACCCTGAGCTGAGCTCCAAGCCAGCCCCTCAACAGCAAATATGTGTAGAGAAAGGAGTGGTTTGATCACAGATGGGGAAGGTCACAGAATCCCCCATTGGCTTATCTCCTGCTGCATTACAACCCCTTCTCCCAAACACAGGTAAAACAACTATTTTATGATGCTCAGGGCATAGCAGCGGCAGCCTGCTGTAGTGGAATCCCATGATGTCTGGGACTCTAGCCAGACTCGTCTTCAGACCCCTGCACGTCCGTGTCCATGCCTGGGCTGGGAAGACTCTGCGTGGAGCCAGCTGGGATGAGGCTGCCTGCCCGCAGCCTCTGCATCTGGCCTGGGCTTCCTCGCAGCATGGCATATGGACACCAGTACAAGCGGCCTAAGAGCAACCAGGCAGGAGCTGGCTGGCCCTTTATGGTAGAATGTTAGAAGTCACACTTTGTCACTCTGCCTTACTCTGTTGGTTGAAGCAGACCACCTAATTTAAAGGAGAGGAGACATAGACCCCCACCTCAGAATTGGAAGAATGACAGAGAACACATGGCCATTATTTAAAGCCTCCACACCCCTCCTGAAGTTTATGATGGACAGTGACCATTCACAGAGCCACCTGCCACAACTTTCCAGTTTGTCAGCACGACTCCTAGGGCAGGGACCCTGGCAGGCATCTCCTTCTCCAATGAGGAGGCTGGAGCAAGTCCGAGATGGGACAGGTGTGGAGATGAAAGGTGGGGTCGGGATGTGAAACAGATTCAGGGCCGTTAGTGGCTGGTGGAAAGGGGGTGGAGGCCAAGGGAGGAGTCCAGAGTAATGCGGAGGCTTGAAGCCTCCTCTGAGAACAGCAGGAGGGTGCCAATCACCAAGATGAAACCAGGTAGGGCAGTAAGTGTGGGAGTGAAGATGGTGAACACAGTGGAGAACATGCTGAGCTGAAGGGTGTGATGGCCACATAGTCTTTCCAGGCTAAGTGTCAGCACCACCTCCCCCAGGGGACCCCTGCTGCAGGCAGAATTACTGTTGCCGTCTCTGGGCTCCTGAAAACCTGTGCTGCCCCCGTCACACCGGATGGGAGCCCCAAAGCCTAGGCCTGGTTCATCTTTGCGGCCCCAGTCACCCAGGGCAGGAGAAAGCAGCTCTGGGATGCAGGGCCTCCCACAGCAGGACTACGAGAACCTCTGGGGTGGAATCCTGGCTCCTCCATGTCCTTGTGTGTCACACCAGTGAGTTTCAGAGTTTCCTAACTGCTTTGAGCCTCAGTTTCCTCCTCTGTAAAGTGAGGGTTTGAGTGGTACTTACTTTAAAGAGAGGGTGAGGATTAGAATGTGCCTGGCACATACTCAGAACTCAACAAGGCTGGGCTATGAAGAGGCCTCTGGGTCTGGGCCACCTCAGGGGCCTGCTAGGGGCTTGAGCTGGATGTCTGGGCTCCCCTGAAAGACAAGCCTCAGCCTGGCCCTTCCTTCTGTGGGGTTCAGCCAGACCCAGAGACACACAGGGGAAGGGCAGGTAGGAGGCATCTCCCCACAACTCCTGGTGCAGCCACATTTAGAAAAGGGCAGGGCCTCAGAATTGTCCAAAACAACACCATGGTGGGGACACCTCAGATGGTGGATCAGAGGTGGCTTCCCAGGGGAGGGGGATATTTCATTTCAAATTCAAAAGGTGACAAGGTACAGAGGGAAAAGTATTTCCACTTCTGTCCCCCTGCCCCTGGGCACCCTCCCAGGACTCAGCCCTTTATGTGTTCTTGCAAGGACAAGGCAATATCTGTTCTTTTCTCACTAGCCTGAACATCTCTGGGACTTCACCCCCACCACACACAGATCCTGTGTCCTTCTGATTCAGTGTATGGAGAGCAGCCTCATTCTTTTTGCATCTCCAAAGTAGCCACCAGATGACTCCCACAATGCACTTCATTGGCCCCCTGGTGGTAGGCCTTCCAGGCTTTTGCATTCACAATGCGTAGCCTTGTGCAAACATCAATTCCCACATGTGCAAGTATATCTAAAGAAGACAGTCCCAAAAGGAGGATGGCTGGGGCAAAGGGCATCTTAATCTGAACAGATCTCACCGTGTCACCCTCCACATGGCAAGCCCTGGCAGACAGAGTCAGCGTGTTTCCATTGGAAAGACTTTAAAGAATAGGCTGATACTTGAGTGGGGAGGGGAATCCAAGAAGCAGTACTATATCATATATAAGGGTGAAGAGATGGGAAGCCATAAAAAATTTGAAGGGGGGAGGGAATGAGGGTTAAATGGGAACATTTAGAGGCTTTGGAGGCTGTTGTGATGGTCAGTCACTGAGGATGTGCATGTACCACGCCTGGGCACTCCTAGAACGGCAGGCCACCCAGGCCAGGGCAGGCATCACAGAATGGACAGAGACCATGAGTTTGGCCCAGCAGTCAAGCTCTCAGGCTGAGAGGACAGCATGCCTGGGTTTAAATCCTGCTCTGCCACTAGTTTATTGAGTGAGTCACTTGGTTTCTCCAATCCTCAGTTTCCTCATCTGTAAAATGGAACATAAGAGCTACTGCCTCAAATGAAATAATTCATGCAGAGCCCTGTGCTGGGAGCACTAGTCAGTTTGCCTCCACTTGTTTTCTACTTGCCCTGGGAATATGTGTAACCTGGGTAAATGTTTGCTGCATGAGGATGAGGGCCAATGACAATGTCAATGCAAGAAAACCTGTGCCACCCCTTCTGGGCTGTGGAGCTTTGTGCGGCCACATCGCCTCTTCAAGCCTCAGTTGTCTCATCTGACAAATGGGAATCAGATGCTGGGTGTGTGGTGAGGTTGAATGAAGGGACATGTCTGTGCACACCCAGCATCAGGAGCCATGATGTGGGCGAGGAGATGGGGAGGGATGTGACTTTGCCACATGGGCAGGGCAGAGAGGGCAGGGCCATCTCCAAAGCCACCTCTGGGCCTAGCCAAGCAGCGTAGGCCAGCTGGTTGGCTCTGATAAATGACTATTACAATGTAAACAACCAACAGAACAGAGTTGTCCTGGGCTCCAGTGGGGGCTGAGCCTGCCTCAGGAGATTCCAGCACAGGGACATGAGTGGTGGGGTTTGGGCACAGAGGAGCCTCCGTTGGCAGGTGCCAAGAGGCGTGAAGTCTTTTCTAGCCATATGACCAAAAAGAGTCATACAATAGCAGTAGTAATAAGAATCATAATGGCAAGAGTACCCGTTTACTGCATGCTTATTATGTTACTGAATCCTTAAAACAACCTGGAGAGAAAATATTTGCAAAACACATCTCTGATAAAGAATTTATACCCAGAATACAAAGAATTCCTCCAACTCAATCATAAGGAAACACCCCAATTTTAAAAATATGCAAAAGACCTTAACAGACATTTTACCACAGAAGAAACCTGGGTGGCAAATAAGCTTGGCATCACTAGTCCTTAGGGGAATGCAAACTAAAACCACAATGAGATTCCACTGCACACCTACTAGAATGAGCTAAAATTTAAAAGGCCGCCAATTCTAAGTGTCGCACAGGGTGTGCAGAAACTGGAACTCTCACACATTTCTGGTAGGAATGCAAAACGGCACAATCACTGGTAAACAGCTTGGTAGCCTCTTATAAAATTGAAAGTACACCTACATACAACCCAGGCCTACCACTCCCAAGAGAAATAAAAACCCACACTTACACAGACAAAAAAAAACCCTGTATGTAAATATATATTTAGTCATTATAATTAAAATAAAGAACTCAAATGTCCATGAATTTGAGAATGAAAACCAAACTATGGTACATTGATCAATGGAATACTACTCAGCAGCAAAAAAAGAACTCAACTACAGATACAGGCAACAATGTGGATGAGTCTCAAATGCATCATGCCAAGACCAAGAAGCCAGACTCAAAAGGCAACATTCAGCAGGATCCCATTTCTGTGCCATTCTGGAAGAGGCAAAACTAAAGTGACATGAAGCAGGGTAGTTGGTGCTGGTAGCTGGGGGCAGGGATGAGCTGCACAAAAGCATGAAGGATATTTGAGGGTAAAATGAAATGTTCTATATGATTTTTGTGGTGATCATTAAAAAACATATACATCTGTCAGAAATCATCAAACTTACATTTAAATAGGTGAACTTTATTGTATATACATCACACCTTATTAAAACTGGAGGCAGAGGAGGGAGGCCTGTTTGATTAACAACAACAAAAAGCCCAAAACAGTTGGGGCCATCACTGCTGTGTCACAAATGAGGAAGCTGGGGCTTAGAAGGAGAATGTGCTGGCTCCAAGGCTGCTGGCAAACCCTGACAGGAGGGGACATGCAGAGATCTGCAGTGAGGCTTGGGGTGACCAGAAGCCAGTGGGTCTGGGGTTAGGGGCAAAGAAGGGTTGGAGGCAGAGGCTCTGGCCCTGTGGGGCATCCTGGGCTGGCACAATTGCCTGGAAATGCTGAGATCTTAGGGATGGTGCAGGAAGAGGGATATGTGACAGTACAGACTCTGCACAGGGCAGGGGGGCAGGAGCCTTCTCACACACCACCTCTTTAACTCCTCACCCAAAGCTGTGGCTCAGAGAAGTTTGGTGAGTCCCCCAGGTCACACAGCAGAGCCAATAGCAGAAAGCTGTGGCTCAGAGAAGTTTGGTGAGTCCCCCAGGTCACACAGCAGAGCCAATAGCAGAGCTGGGCCTGTTGACTTGAAAGCCATGTCAAGAAGGAAAGAAGGGCCCTGGCTGGTGTACCTCAGTGGATTGAGCGCGGGCCTGCGAACCACAGAATCGTGGTTCGATTCCCAGTCGGGCCGCGTGCCTAGGTTGCAGGCCAGTTCCCGGTTCCAGGCAGGGGACATGTGAGAGGCAACCATACATTGATATTTCTCCCTTTCTCTCTCTCTCTCTCTCTCTCTCTCTCTCTCCTTCCCTTCCCCTCTAAGATAAATAAATAAAAAATCTCTTAAAAAAAAGGGGAAGATGGGAGGCCCTGAGGACCAGCTGTACTCCCCAACTTGATGTGCAACTCAGTTGGTTCATTTCTCCACTCTGGGCCTCAGTTTCTCCCCTCTCTTGGGGCACTCTAATAGCACTCTGGGAGGAGGGTGGGAAGGCAAAGAGTTGGGCAGTGCTGACTGTGGCCCATCCCCGCCAGCCCAAACACTGGCTCCCACACCAAGTGAAGATAATAAATTGGGAAAGTAAATCAGTGGGGGGAAAAAAGACACTCTCTCCTCTTCTTTGGGCCTCAGTTTCCCAGTCTTGCAGTGGGAAGGAACAGGGCTGAATGACAACTGGCAAACTAGCCCCCACATATATGTTCTTTACTCCCATGGTTGCTTCCTCCCCACTCTTTCCCCAATTTTTATTATGAAAATTTTTGATCGCATGAGAAGGTGAAGCCTGGGAGGGCCACTGTTCACACTGGCCCCTGTGTTCTCTTTCTCTCTGTGCCTCCCCTTCTCCCCATGGAGGTAGAAACTGTTTTCTGAATCATTTAAGGGTAAGTTACTGCCATCACAACCTTTGGCTCCTAACCCTCCAGATGTATCCCCTGAGAACAAGGACATCCTCTTTGTGAGTGTGACATGATTGTCTCACCTAAGAAGAAAGCAGTCATTCCACAGATAGTTCACACAGGGTCCATGTTCAAGTACCTCATTAGCCCCCCAAACGTCTTATGTGTCTAAACTTTTTAAACCAGTATCTAACCAAGATTTACATATTCTATTTGGTTTTATCTCTTTTTCCCTCAATTTTTTATTTTGAAAAAATTTACATCTCTAAAAAAATGGCCAGAATTCTGCCATGAGTATGTATATGGACTTCATCTGGATCTACCAACTCTTAAGCGTTTGATAGATCCTCTCTCTCTCTTCCCTAGCCATCAGAGAGTTGGGACAGACACACATAACTGTGTTTTTCAATCAGTAGCCATCACTTACAGATCAGGAGACCTCACTTTATTCTTTGACTTCCAGATCCTATTGAAAAACCCAGAACAGGTCTCCAATATAAAGTCAGCTGGAGCAAGCAGCAGCTCCACTCTGCCACACTCCACACTATACCCTTTTGTCCGACACCCTGCCCGTCTCTTCCAATCACGGAACCTGCCTGGGACCTGCAGGTCCAACCCCCAATCCACTCCACATGATCTCCCAAGGCCTCTAGGTCTTCTCAGGAGGAAGCAGTCCCATCCCTTCATAAGGCTCCTGCCAGGTCCATCATGGGAGTTTGTCCTGCACCCAGATGTCAGACTCTGGACTTAGCCTCACTGGTTGGGATCCTGGCTCTACTATCCACCACCATAGAGATAATTGGACAGTTCTCAGCCTCTCAAAGCCCAGTCCCCTCCTTTGTACAACCCCTGCTTTTCAGGGTGGGTGTGAGAACTCATGAGGTCATGCACATTGGAGCACTCTCCACAGCACCTGGCAAATAAGAGGCATGTAGTAGATGCTGCTGCGGGTATAAGTTTTGTCACAAGAGAATCACACAGGTGGACAAAAACATGTATGAACACAATGCCATGCAGTGAAAAGTTGGAAATTGACCTAAATCCTCAACAACAGGAAACAGGTTAGATAATTAGCGTATCCACAAAATGGAAGAATCAACAGCTGAGCCAAAGAAGCTATATTTAGAAATGACCCAAACAGCCATCAATAAAGGGATGTATCAAAGGAAATGGTTATGATCTATACTGCTGTTACAACATCGTGCTGTTCATTCAGTGGAAGACTACGCAGCTTGGAAGAGGAATGAGGACGCTGGCAATGTGCCAGCATGGGTGGAGCTCCAGAATACACTGGTAAGAGATATAGGTACTTAACTTTCGAGTTATGTGCTTTCTTATGGTTTAAAAATGGGAAGAAAGAACGCATACTTGTTCTTACTTGGGTTTGTGTGTACAAAACTCAAGAAGTTCATAAGAAACTAGGAAAAAGGCATCCCTTTGTGTGGTGGAGAGAAGGGGGAAGATGGTAGGTGGGGGTCAGATGGTAGATGGTAGGTGTGGTAGGCAGGTTGATCCCAATTGCCTGTATATTCTGTGCTTCAGTTTTTGAAACATGTGGCTATATTACGTAATCAAAAGTTAAATTAAAAATATCCTTAAAGAATGAGTCTGTTTTTCTATACATTAACAGTTGACACAGTATATTGTTAAATGGAAAAAAGAAAGACTACAAAGCAGTGCATATGCTTACACTTTGTTGGAAAAAACACTGTGTGTAAAAGCTCCATGTGAATGGTTTTGTCTGCCTCCTTTACTGCTGTGTTCCCAGAATCTAGACTACATAGTTCCTCAGTAAACATTGAACAAGCAAGCAAATGAGTAAGTACATGAATAAATGAATAGCTACAAGAACAAAGAGATGTCTAGAAGGAGATAGCCAAACTGTGAAGAGTGAAGGACTTCAGAGGTGGATTTATGAGGGACTTTTATCTTCTTGGTCATTTTCTGTTTATGCTGAGAGTGTTAACTGAGTGCCCCTCATGCACACACTCAGGAAGGAAAGACAATGAAGGCACTAAGGGCATGCAGAGGCTCTGGCTGTGGGTATGGGAGGCTGGGGTCCAGATGCAATAAGGATGTGGGGGCTCACCAAGAAGAATGCTGGGCTTGTGAACAGGGTGAGCACTCCACCCTGCCCCACCCACTCTCACTCCACCCAGACCCAACAGAGCGACAGAGCCAAGGTCTCGGCACGTCTAGGGCTGGTTCAAAATTCTAAATCTGTTGCTTAGCCCTCCTGGGACCTCCTCGTGGAACTTTACTTCCTCTCTTCTGTGGTGGGGTGGTGGTGTCAGTGGGTGTACATGGTGGGGTCCCCTGGTGATGGTGGCAGTGAGATTGGCCTTGAGGATTCCCAAGTCAAGCTCAGCTGCTTTCCTGGGCTCAGTGGCCCCTGGCCCCACCACTGTGGGTCAGAACATCTGCAAATGTCCACAGAGTCCCTCGGGGTACCCTACAGAGACTGTCCCACTCTTGGGTCCTGAGCAGGAAGGTGCTGGGTTTGAATTTGACCCTGCCACTTGCCACCTGTGTGACCTCATCTGTAAAGTGAAGTTAACAATAGCAGCCATCCACATGGCATTTCTGTGAGAACCAAAGAGCTCAGGACAGCAGGCACTTGGCCATGGTTGCCACTGCATATCTGGACTCATGTAGGAGTCCTCTGTCTCTCGCATTTCTCCTCCAGGGTCCATCCGCCACATGGCATGCAGAGGGACCTTGAAAACAGAGGCTGACACACCATTCCAAGGAACAAACTGCCAACTGCTCAGCACCCTCAGCCTGTCACAGAAGCATCACACCAACTATGGGAAGCAGATATGGCGGGCCATGTGCTGCATGACTCCATTTATGACACGTGGGAAAAGGTAAAAAGATATGGACAGAAAATCAGTTGGAGATGTAGTTGGGGATGGTTAAAGGGGCATAGGGACATAGGGGAAGTACAACTGCTTTGTAACTAGGTTGTGGTGGTGGTGTATATACACCCACATGAGGGTATTCATTTGTCACATGAGGTTATACATTCAGAGGGTATACTCCGAAAATTGTAATTTTTAGTAAATGCTATCTGAATTTTCTTATTAAAAAAACATAAACAAAAACCTCAACCAAGATGCATATGCTGGGCCTCATTTTATTGTTCTGTTTACATATATGGTTGAAATTTTCCAATATTACACAAACAAACAAAAAATCCTAAGACTGTACCTCTAGTCTGCTCAAAACTGTCCCATGGCTCCCTCCTGGCTGAGAGTAAATGATGAAGGCCTCGCTGTGGCCAGGGAGGGCCCTCAGTCTGCCCTCAGATACCTTAGCCTCGCCTCCTATTTGTTGACTCACTCTGCCCCAGCTACACTGGCCCCAGTGTGTTTTTTAAACACACCTCGGGGCCTTTGCATTGATTTCTGTCTGCTTGGACCACTGTTCGCCCAACATCTCTTAACTCACTCTCTTGTCTCCTTAAATCTTTCATTAGAAGAGTCCAATCAGTGGAGGTCAGTCCTGGCCACCCTGTCCTCAAACCTCCAAAGGCCCATCCCACACCCCCCCTACTGAATCTCTCGCTGGGACACTAGAGATGAACCATACATCTATTTCCTTCTTTGCTCATTGTTTCTCCTTCCCCTAGAATGTAGCTCCGGAAGGACAAGAAATTTGGTCTGTCTTGTTCACTGTCATGTCCTCCTAGAATAGTGATGGGCACACAGTAGGTGCTCAATAAATATTTGCTAAATGAATTACTGATTGACTGAATAAATGACATCCTATACACATATGACTGGCTCTCCACGTGGCACTGCCAGGCCCCAACCACGGGGGCTCTCACCACCCAAGGTCCATCTACCCCAAAACTGTTGGGACTCAGCTTTGCTTTCTAACTTCAGGGGTCAAACATTCATTCAGTGACTCCTCCCCAAGATCTTGTCAGTGACCAGCATGTTTTGGGGTGGAAAGATAGAGGAAATCCATTCAACTCAGCAAACATTAATCACTTGCTTTATTGATAGATACACTGCCTTGTTCCACAAAGGATTTCTGAAAGGTTCAAAGACCCTAATAAGCTAATAGACATTTATTTAAAAGTAGAAGAAAAAAAGGGAGTTGAAAACAGGGAAGATCCTGGGTTCTCATGCTGGGCTTGACTTGCACTGTGTCCTGCCAGGGACCAGAAGAGGAAGAATGTCCTCTGGACCCAGGCTGACTGAAGAGCATCAGTTAGGGCTTCCCGAAGGAAGCAGTGTTTGGGCAACAGCACCTGCAAAGGCCCAGAGAGGAAGACAGCCTAGCCTGTCAGTGGAGTTTCCAGACCCTTGTTTTGGCTTCCCCACCCCACTCAAGTCCTTTGGAGACAAAGAAGTCACCTGACACACATACTAGATCACATCTTGCTTGCTCATGACTACAGCAGGCCCTGACTCAGCTGAGGGCAAGCCTCCCCCCACCCACCACCACCACCACTCTGACCCCAGCAATCTTTCTGTTTCCTTGTATGGAATGACTCACTTGCTGGCCTTGTTTTGTTTCCCAACTCTGTGATACAACACACACTTGTTTTAAAAAAAGATTTGCTACCATTTTCTCAATAAATATGCATATATCTGACAAAGGACACACAGCCAAGCTATAGAATGAACTCAAATCAAAAAGAAAAATTGAATAGGCAAAATACTTAAATAAGCACTTCACAAAAGTAGATTTCCTAATGCTCGAGGAGCACACTACGAAAGTCTCCACACCATTAGCCAATGGAAAATGCAAATTAAAGCCAGTGAGAAGGGACTTCACAGCCCCCAGAATAGCTAAAATAAAGACTGAACACACAATACCAAATTCTCAAAATTGTCAGTAGGAGGGTAAAATTGTACAATCACTTTGAAAAAAGTCTGGCAATTTCTCATGAAACTCAAGATGCAGCTACTCAAGATGCAACCCGGCAGCCCATTCCTGGCGGCCACCCACGAGGAACACTACAATAAGAACACAAAGAAGATGTGGTGAAGAATGTCCATGTCAGGTTATTCACAACAGTCAAAATCATAAACAGGCCCAATGTACACCACAGGTAGATAAATTGTGGTAAATGCCCACAGTTGAAAATTATTCAATGATGAAAAAGATACTCTCTCCAAAGTGGATGAATTTCACAGAGAAAATCAACAAAAGAAATTAGACACTAAACAGGACATACTCTGATTTCATTTACACGAAGTTCTGGGAAAAGTCAATTAGTCATGCTAGAAGTCACGGTGGGACTTATTTCAGGGGATGGGGCACTGATTGGAAGGAGGCAATGGAAACACTGGTGTTATGTGTCTTGATTGGGTCAGGGTCACGTGGTGGTGAACATTAAGCTGACACTTTCATTAGCAAACTAGTAAAAAGTAACCTATAGTCATGTGATTCAGTGTTGCAGCTATGGGTGGAGGGTAACTTCAGATGCAAACAAGTTTGGGGGCAGGGGCCTAATCAAGTTCCCTTTCATTTTTTAAAAAATTATTTATTGATTTCAGAGACAGATAGGAAGGCGGCGGAGAGAGAGAACCATCTATTTGTTGTTTCACCTATTTGTGCATTCATTGGCTGCTTCTTTTAAGTGCCCTGACCAGGAGTTGAACCCACAACCTACTGAGCTACGGGCCTTCAAGTTCCCTTTCACACACAAGAAATCTGGACTCCTACAACTCTGGTGTGTCTTCAATCAAGTCCTTCGTCCTCTTGGGACTCAGTTTCCCCATCTTTGAATTGAATCCAGGGCTCTCCAAGACCTCTTACTGCAATTTTTGCCCCCATCTCAAACAGGGCTTCTAACATGGGTGGAACCCACAGCACCCATCCTCCCAAGGCCCCAGCTATGTGTGACCTCACAAAGGTCTTTCGCTGCCCTTAGCTTCTACTTCCTCATGGGTAAAATAGAGTCAAGCATGTCTCTTTCTCAGGTTTGTGGTAAGAATGCTCACTGAGCTCAGTAAGCCCCTACTAAGCGCTTCGTGTAGCTGTGCACAGGATGTGCATACAGCAAGTGCTTAATAAATGATGGCTGCGAGGTGATCATTGGAATTTTCCTACATGTCATTATATCTTTTTTAGAAGGGCTCTGTGTGGGGACCCCAAAGTTGCATGTGGGTCAAACGCAAAAAGGAAAAGTGGCCCCAGGAGGATACCGTGCGCGTTTTGTTTGGAGCTACAAGTGCAACACTGGCGGCAGGCCTGCGGCCCCTTTAAGAATCGGATGGAATGTATCAAAACAAAAAGGCCTCGCGCCCACTGGCTGCACGCTGCACGTGACCTCACAGCTGATTTCCTGCCCCCCCCCCTTTTTTTTTTTTTTTTTTTGTTGCAGCCGCTGTCGAGTGTCAGTTTCAGCGCTGCCGCCTTTGGTCTCTCCGGTGCGGGTTTCCAGCCTCCCAGTGCCCCGGCCGCCTAGCGCCCCTCCTTTGCGCGCTCTGGCCCTGCAGAGTCGGCCCGGGCCCCGGGTCCTAGCGTCCTCTGCCCCGCGCGCAGATGGCGAATTCGCCGGCCGCCGTGCCCCTGGGCTCGCAGGAGCAGGGTTGCCCGATCCGCGTGGAGCACGACCGTCGGCGCCGCCAGTTCACCGTCCGGCTCAACGGTAACGCGACGCCTTGCCCGCCCCCGCCTTTTGTCTGAGAGCGACCGGGACGCACCGAAGCCGCCCCCTATTGGGGCGCGCGCTCCCCGGGTCCACAGCCCGGGAGCCACGTCGCGAGCGCGCGGTAGGGTGGTCTCTAGGGCAGAGGTCCGGCCCCGGGCGCCGGGAGCGGGCGGGGGGCTGCGATTTGCGGACTAGTTGGGAGCGCGGCCGACTCGCGGGCGGGGGAGGGGCGGGCTGCTGGGAGAGGCGCGCCCACGCGGGACAGCTCGGCCGCGCGGGCAGCGAGCCCCCAGGGAAGGCGGAAGCAGGAGCGGGGCTGCCTGCCACCAGTCCCTGTCTCAGCCCCTGGGAACGCGCACCTGCTGAAGGCCGGGCTGTTTTCCGGTGTTTGCTGAGGGCTGCTGTTCAAGATCCTGGAGTCAGCCTTGACCGGGAAGTCCCCCCTTCCCTCCTTGGGTGTTAGATAGCTTGTTGCTGTCCCTGGGAACCTTAGCTTCTCTGCACCGAGGAGTTTGGAAGAATCCTGTGGGCAGACTTACGGCTGAGGAAGAGCTGGGCTTCTGCCCCAGAGCGGGTGGGAAGGGACAGCGGCTCTGAGGCTGGCCAAGTTGCCTCCTCTCTGCGTGCCCCAGTTTCTCCATCCCTACTATGGGAATAACACCAATGCATACCTCCTGGCTAGTTATAAGGATGAAGTGCTGTAATAACAGTAAGGACTTAGAACAGTGCTTGTGGCATAGTGGTAATAAACATGGACTGGTCATTATTTTTAAAACCAGACGTCAAAGTCAAGCCTTCGTTTCCTGTAAAGAAAGGTTCTTTTACTTACTATCTCACACTCCTCCTAAGAGGGCTCTGGGAGAGAAAATGGAGTTATAAAATGAAGGACCATAAACTCCCTGCTTCCCACCTTCCTGCTTTAATAACTTTTTTCTCCCCAGTTGGGCCCCTGTGGCAATGTCCAAGCCGAAAGGGCCTTTTCAGTAGCAGAAATAGGGTTCTGCCTACCCTGGCTCCGGAACTGGGCTCCTCCACCCTGCTCTTAGGACGAATCAGGAAGGGCTGGGAGCTGGGGCATGGACATATCTCAGATACCCCCACCACCTTGGACTGGGCTGGGCCTTGAACCAGGTCCCAGCACATACTTGTGATATGAGCATCACCATCCCACGTTACAGATGAGTAAACTGAGACTCGGGCCACAGGGCAGGAGTGATTTGCCCAGCATTACAAAGTGCCAGAGCCAGAAATCAAAACACTGTGTTCTTTCCATTTGAAAGCAAGTCCTTCCAGTGCTCTGGCCCAACTGGCCATGGTGCCCAGGGACAGTCCTTCTTGTGCTCCTGTCCCCTGTAGGGGGACAGGTTACCAACATCAAGGGGTTTGCTGCTTGGGGTATTCCATTCTCGCAAAGTAGTTTTGTTTACTTGACACAAGTAAAGGGAAAGGGATCCATACCCCAAGCTCTGCCTCCCCTAAGAGAGGCTTAGCCATCTCTTCTGTAGACTATTTGGTGAATTACACATTGATTTCTTCCTTGTAGTTGGCTACTTTTATGTTTATGAGGTTGAGTTCCTGTCAAGCTCATCCTGTTTACAGCTGGTTTGCAAAATATTGTGGGACATTTTAACATTTAGCAAGAATAGCACTTAGTAAGAATGGCCCAGACCTGGAGACCCTTGTCCTGTATAAGAGAGTGGTCTCTGGCTTTTCAAATCCTCTTTTTTGAGGTTCCAGAGAGGCCTCTGTGTCCCTTGAGGGCTCAGACAGTCCTATATACTCAGTCAGAAGAAAAAGGATGTCAGCATTTTCCTTCTTTTTCTCTCAAATGAATTCAGCCAAAGGATAATTCTATGACGCCCCCACCCCCATCTCCTGCAAAGAGGTGGCTGTGGTCAGGGCTGAACGTGTGTCCAGCCATATTTCTAAGCTTTCCCACGTGTGGAACCTACTTGCCAGGTGGCTAGATAGGAAGTGTTCTGGGGATCTGCCAGCCTAGCCCAGGGCACAGTGTAAGGCTCCCTGTCCCTCTCCAGCCTGCATGCCAGGGCTCTGCAGCCCAGCCTGGTCCAGTCCGGCAGTGGCTGCGGGGTGGGGGCAGTGGGAAGGGGGGTGTGCAGAGTAGGATTGTCTCTCAGCCCCACCCTACCTCAGCTGGAGAGGGAGCAGCTTGTCCTAATGTCTGTACTGCAGGGCCGCCCTTGATGGCCAGGTTATGCCCATTGAGAGCAGTGAACACTAAGGCTTCAAGGCCAAGTGGCCCTAGGGCTCCCAGTACCTGATCATCCTCATGGCAAAGCTGGGCTGACGAGCTTCCAGCAAGCTCTGCTGTCAATGAGGGAAGAAGTTTTAGTAGCTGTATTCATTAAATTGTCATGCTCCACGCAGGCCTCATGCACACGCTAGCCTCATAGCACTGCTGGGTGGGGTGAGGGGAGACTGCTCTTCCATTTTACAGGTGAGACAGAGGCAGAAAAATGACTTGCCCAGGAGTACCTTGGAGGCAGAAGAGCTAGGATTTAGTCCCTCTTGAGTGGCTGATGTGTACTGAACACTGTTCTGGGTGTCGGGAACTCATGGGACTGACGGTCTGGAGGGTGTTGCACAATAAATTGAGTGTAAGGTGTCCTGGGAAACAGGGTCTTGTGAGCTGGGCAGGGGGAGGGTGTATTTGGAAAGTGCTGTTGTTTAGAATCAGGTGTCCAGGAGGACCTCCCTAGGAAGGCCACATTGAGGTAAAGACCTAGCCGAAGCAAGGAAGGGAGCTGCAGTGGGAAGAGCATTCTGAGTGGAAGTAACCAAAAGCCTAGAAGCCCTGTGATGCCTGATGGGTCTCAGGAGCAGCAGGGGTGGGAGAACAGAGAGAGGAGGGTCATAGCAGATTGTGAAGATTTGACTTTGACTCTGAATGAGGTGAGTGCATGGAGGGTCCTGAGCAGAGAATGGAGGGATGTCCTAGGTTCCCTCTGGCTGTGCTGAACGAAACAGGGTCGAGCAGGACAGAGTGGGAGGAGTTGGGGGCTACTAGTCCAGGCAGTATGAGCAGAGGTGAGAGGAAATGCCAGCTCTGGACAGATGGAAATGAACCCTGGCCAGGTCTTGCTGGCATGGGGTGTGAGAAGCGCTGGAGTTCAGACTTGTCTGACCACCAGATCCAGTTTTTGAAATGCTAGCTTGTATGTCACCATTTCTTCATAGGTGGGGAAAACAGGGAACAGAGCCATTCAGCCAGTGGCAGCTCAGCCAGAATTGTGCCCCAGCCTTGGGTGGCCATTTCTTTGGCCTTCCCTCGTCCCTTTCATCTAGGGCCAGGTGTCTGCTTGCTTCAAGAAGAATGGTCTTACAATGGCATCCCAGAGTCTGTGGCAGGTGGCAGTGACCCACCCCAGTGCTGAATGGGATGCCCAGTGGTCTGGGGTATTACCATGGGCTTCAACCCTGAAGTGGCACCTGCTGAAGCTACCACCCACAGACAGGCAGATGGAGATTTGGCCCTTCCTTGAGGTGGTGTCCCACCTGCCACCCTTCTTGTATTGCCTTGGGTCCCCAGTGTTTGCTCCCATCAAGGTGGACATAGTGGCAACATGATGAAAATCAGAGCAGTGTCTGACACTGACCCAGCCCAGTTCTGGACCCTGCAGAACACCCTGGAGGCAGAGAAGGAAATGTGTGGAGCAGAGTGACCCAAAGTGGGGGGCCACACTGGCGCTGATGTGGCTGAAAAGAGACCTCCATTTCATCCAGGTCTTCCTCCAGAGCATCTGTGATGGGGAGCAGGACAAGAATTGTCTAACCTCATCTGTGTCAGCGCCACTAAGGTCAAGGAGGTGGCCCTCGAGAAGCACCAGGGCCAGGTCATGCAGAGGATCTTCCAGGCAATGATGCCCTGTGAGCCCAGCCTCCTGGACACCCTCCCCAATGGCCAGCACATGACGAGGAGGAGTGCCTGGAAAAGGGCCACCTCTTCCTGGTCACTATACAGCCACTGTTGACGCCATCTACAAGCTGTACACCAAGATGAATGTGAGCTCAAGTGCAGAGTGTAAGGTGTCCAGCAGCACCACCCCGCATGCAGACTCTTGCAGAAACAAACAACCCCAAATCGCTGGGAATCAAGCGGGGCTGCCCCTAGCCTGCGTTCCCCACAGCAGCCCAGAGTCTGGCCAGGGTCTGCAGGAGATGGTCTTGGTTTTTTAAAAGTCATTTTTGGGGTCTGTCTTGGTAGAACATTACATAACCATCCTACTGCTCAATTACCTTTGAACTTCACAAGAGCACAAACTGACTACTTTTTCATGTCAGTGTGGTAAAAATCAATGTTGCTAATAAGTCAAGTCCTAGGGGTTTTGGGGATTTTTCTCCCATGCAGAGCATAACTCTGAGGAGCCCTGTCACATAGCTCACTTTAAAAACAAGCACACTTCCTTCTAATGGTGTGTGGGTATTTTAAAGACCACCAGGGGCTTGATTTGAAATTGTATGAGACCCCTATTGTGGATTTTTTTAAGCAAACTGGTGAGAGTTGACCTGTAGCTGCAGAGCATGGCCTGGCAGCACCATCCCCAGACCCTGCCCTTCCTTACTGTCTCCCCCCAGACAGGGCTTTACAGCTGAAAGCAGCCAGTGGGCCTTTGGTGACCATGAACAAGGGGACTTTATTTTAAAGCTGTCAGGTACAGATAATCAGAGGTGACTGAATTTGCATACTTCTGCATAATTACCTTCTTCAGGACAGCTTTTCCACCTGAGAAACGACCTACCATGTAGTCTCACGGGGAAGACCCAAGAACAGCCTCACTGCCTTAACTGTCCTTCCTGGAGTTGAAAAGAGCTGTATGTTTTAAAGCATTGTGGCGTATACAGGAACCTCCAAACAGTTGATGTGTGTTAGAAACCCAATGAAGAACAAGTGGTGATTTTTATGCAGAAACTAAATAATTCTTAATAAATGAATCTCTATTTGGGAATTAAAAGAAGGGTCATTTCCTAGAATCCTGGTGCTTTCCATATTCTCCCCAACCCCCACTTTCTAGATTGGAAGTCTGAGGTCCTGAGAGGCTGCAGCTGCCTCTGGCCTCCCTCAGCGCCCCCAGAGGCAGCCCAGTGCGTGTGCGGCCACAGGGCTGGTAGCCTTCAGATCCCTCAACATGAGGCCCTTGCAGAAGCATGTGTGGCTACTCCCAGGAAGCCCCCGTACTCCACAGCTTCCCATGATGGCCACCTAGAGCTGTGTCCTTGAGCCAGGTGCGCAGGAGGGATGCCTGGTGTGGCAAGGGGATGTGCGGGGTCTGTGGGTGGACTTCCCTGAGTAACTCCTGTGGTCTGCCCTCAACATGCTTCCTGGCTGTGTTAACTGGTCCCCTTTAGCTTTCCCCAAGCTTCAACCCCCTCTGTCCAACCTACTTCTGAGGCACCAATTTGTGGCCCCATCTCAAAGCAGGCTCTACCTGTGGAGATGCCCAAAATGCAGTCAGGTGCTTCCAGGGCCTGTTCCTCGCTCCTGTACCCACTTGTCCCTGGTCAGCTTCTTCAGCTCCCAGAGGGAGCAGGGCTCCTGGCCCCATTCTCCTCGTCAGTACAGGGGCATTCTGACTCTCTGGCCCACCACTCAGAGCCAGTGCTGGGAGAGCAGAGGTGGTGGCAGTCGTTGCCCTCTGCATAGGACCCACATCCCCACCTGGAGCCCCTGCTCCTCATTCCCACCTGCTGGGGAAGACAATTTCTAAGCGACCACCTCCCCTGATAACTTCCTGGGGCCTTTGATCTTGGGGTTGGGGTCAGGGGAGGGTACTGAGGAAGAGACCCTTGGGTAGGATCTCAGTACTCGAGTAGCTTTAACTTTTCTCGAAACTGCTTTAGTCTGGTCTCACTGTGAGTCTCAGATCCAGGAAGGAGGTAGTAGTTATCCTAGGACAAGTAAAATCTTGGGCATGAGATATTGGGATCAATCTGAAGTCCCCTGGCAGAGCTGGGACTGGAACCCAGGGCCCTGCCCTGCCTTGGGCTTATTCCTGTGGCCCCCAAGACTGGCAAGTACTGAGCCCCTATGCTAAGTCAAGAGTCTTGGTGTAGCCTGCAGAACTCACCCCTGAGAAGGTCCTGAGCCCAGCCAGGCCATGCCCTGGGCTCTGCCCACAGTGCTGGGAGCAGAGATAGTGATATCTCGGGCTCAGCTGCCCAGATGCTCATGCCAGATGGGCGTGGTGCCCAGGGCGAAAGGCTGATGACATGGCACTGCACTTTTCTTCTGTTGATGGTCAGGGAGGTCTCTGGGGAGGTGATATTTGGGCTCACCTTGAATAATGAGGAGGAACCAACCCTGCGAGGCTCCTGTGGGAGGGATGCTGGACAGAGGGAGCAGCCTGACGGGTTGGGGGTTGAGAGCCAGGTGTCAGTAGCAAGTGTGGTGACCGGGGCCCTCAGCCAGTGTGGTGACCGGGGCCCTGAACAGAGGACAGATGAGATCTGACTCGGCTTCCGTGGCTGGATGCACACGGACATGTGACCAGTGGCCAGATTCTAAGCATATTTTGAAAATTGTGCCCACGGACCTGTCTCAGGATCAGCTCAGAGTCTGAGAGAAAGACAAGGCAAGGAGGACCCCAAGGTCTTGGTCTGAGCCACAGGGGTTGGCCATTTTCTGGGGCTCTCCAGGCAGGTTTAGGGGAGGGAGGAGGCATTTGGGCTGTGTCTCGTGTGGGTAGTTGGGACTGGGTGGCCTTTACAGGCCCTCTAAGGCCAAGGTGCCAGGTCACAGGCCAGGTACTGCCCACCAAGGATCTGGTTCCTCCCTAGCCAGTATGGTGTGGTCTGGCCCATGGGGGCATGTGGACGGGGGGCATCATTAACATACTCTTTCCCTCCAACCTAGCTCATGTCCTTTCCTTCACACAGAGCCAGGTCCGCCTTGGCGGTTCTTACGCCCTCCTGTTCTTCATTCAGCCGGAAGAACCACCTTGCGAGCTCAGCCTGTCTCCAGCCAGCTCCATACACCAAGCTGTGTGTGACTGCCTCGCAGAGCCTCAGTTTTCCCATCTGTAAACAGGGTTCTGAGAATCCTACCCATTTTGTAAGATTTTCATGAGGATTAGTATTTAGAGAGAACTGAACACAGGCCTGCTCCGTGCCAGGGCCTCCCAAGTGTGGGCTGCAGCTGTTGCCATCTGTTTGCTCCTCGAAGGTGAAAGCGTGGGGTCAGGCCTTGAGAAGGCTGGAGTGCTGGGTGTGCTGCTAGTCCACAAGTCGGCCTCAAACCCCTAGTGTGTGTGGCAGAAAGAGAACAACAGTTGTTTGTAGGACAAATGTCTCTTTAAAAGAGTCTTCCTGGGCTGGGCCCTGGGAATGCAGTGGCGGCCGAACCCATGTGGCTATCTGGAGCTGAGAGACAAGGGTCAGGGGTGGGGACAAGCCTAGGCCATTTTGGGATCTAGTCTATCCATGGCCCAAGTGGCCACGTTCAGGAATGTTGCTTTTCAAATGAACAGAAGAAAACTGGCAGGCTTTCAAGGACTTGCAACCCCGCCACCTCCCTCTCTTTAGGGATGGGATGGCTCAGAAGCTGAGATCTTTTTAGTGGCCTGCGAGACCCCACGTAATTTGGCCCCAAACCTCCAATGTGGCTTACTACCAGTGTCTGCACTCATTCTAGCCCAGCCTTCCTGGCCACCTCACTGCATCTTGAACATTCTACCCCAGGGCCTTTTCACGTGCTGCACTCACCACCCGGACTATTCGTCCCTCATGTCTCCTCTGGGATTCCTCACTCCCTTCAGGTCTTTGCTCAAGAGAGGCCTGCCCTGTGCACCCTCTTTAAAATAAATGGCAGCCCTGTCCCCAACCCCTTCTCTGCTGTGTTCTCTAGTCTACCATCTTCGAATCTTGTATTTAAAATGCTATTGCTTATTGTCTGTCTCCCTTCAAGGAGGGAGTGTTTGGTCAGTTTTCTTTATTGCTGCACACCCAGCACCTGAAACCCGACCTGACATGTAGTAGGCCCTTGATGAGTTTGGGGTAACAAAGTGGCCAGGGCAGGCAGGCGCCTCCTTCAGTGACTGCTGTCTGTGTCAGTCCCAAAGTAGCCTCTGGGTCTCTGCTGTCCTGTTCTGTGTGAGTTGAGTTAACCCCAGTAGATGTGGGAGCAAGTGGGGCAAGGGGCCACCCTCAGTAGGTCCTGAGTAGGGCAAAGGGTACTCTAGGAAAAAGCCTGGAGGCAGGAGACAGCATGTGTTGAGGTGGATCAGGAAGACACAACTGGGCTCAGGGTCTGCAGCCCTGGGTTTCAGCTTTACCCCCGACCCGCTGTGGGATGTGGATCCCTGGGTCTTAGTTTCCCTATCTGGAAATGGGGGGCTGGATTCTAGCCTCACTCCTGGGGCTTTGGGGAAAATGGAAAAAGCCTCCTACCTGGTATGGGACCCTGTTCTGGTGCCAAATCTGCTGTGAGACCCCAGGCTGGATGTTTGCATCTCTCAGCCTTTCACTCTCCCACTTGTGACACCACATGCCCCATGTTCAGGCAGCATTTAGCAAATTCTCAATGGTGCTTCAATGTGAAAAACAAGAAATCGAATTTGCTTTTGAATATCCAGGAAACACAGTTGGAATTGTCATGTTTTCTTTTAGGGACAGTAAATTGTGTATTCTAACCTCCTTTGTACCAGCTGTGTCCTCTCCCTGTCCTTCCCTGACTGCCCCTGGCTAAATGGCCTTGACTGTCCCCTAGTCCAGCTTGCTTCCTCCGTATGCTCACAGCTCCCTGAAAGGACACCCCCTGGAGCTGTGCTTGCCCCCCACCCCACGTCTGAGCTGTCCCACACTCTGCCAGCTACACTGTCAAAGCCCCACGAGAGTCCAACCCCTCCTTACACCCCTGCTCCCTCCCTCTGTCTGCGCCCGACATGCTCACCTGGGCTAGCGCCGCAGCCACCTCACTGTCTGTGTAGCAGCCAGAGGGATCCTGTGACATTGTGATCACATCCTGTCCCTCCTCTGCCAAGGACCCTGCTGTGGCTCCCTGCTCAGGGAAAGCTCTGCAGGACCTTCCCCCGAGCCTGCTGCCAACACTTCCCTGCCCTCTTTTCCACCCTCTCTCTCACCCACTGCTGCCTCAGAGCCTTTGTCCTGGCTATTCTCTCTGCCTAGAACACTGCCCCTGACACCACGTAGCCCACTCCCTCCTTTTCCTGTCTCGTATCTGCCCAGCAGCTCCCCTTCTCCACCCCCTGTCCACTTCTTGGTTCTGTCCCCTCTTGTAGTGATTTCTGCGGAAGCAGGGCTTTTGTCAGGCTCTTCATTGCTCTATTCCCCAGGACCTGAAACAGTGTCTAGGGCTCAATAAACGTTTGTTAAATAAGACTGGTGGGCAGATTGTGGACAAGTGGGTAGATAGGATGGCTTGGAGGGTAGATGAGCAGGGAGATGGCGTGTGGATGGGTGGGTGGGTGTGGTTGGACAGAGACAGATGGGAAACTAAAGACTTTGCTTGGAGGAACCCCAGCAGGACTCTGGGTTGGACTGGTGCCCTCCAGTCTGAGTGGGGCTAAGAAGGCACAAAGGCCAGTTTGTTCCTGTTTACGTGCCCAGTGTTAGTTTACGTGGACACTGGTGCCACACCCTCCCACCTTCTGAGGGTCCTGGAGCAAATAGGCCTGGAGCCTGCTCTCTTGTCTCTCTAGATTCTGGGCTAGCTGAGGGCGTGCTGAGTCCTGCTCTGCATCCAGCACTCCTCACCCCATGCCCTCCAGAGGGAGCTCAAGTGGGGACAGGGAGCTAGGCTATAGGGACACTGGGGGTCATGGGATGCTGAGTCTGAGAATAACAGCAGTCTCATGGTAGCCCGGAGTGTTCTGGGCTCTCTTCTAAGCATTTTATGAAGATGATCTCATTTAATTCTCCAAACAATCTTATGAGGAATGTTTAATTATATCCCTACTTTATGGATGAGGAAACTGAGGCATAGAGAGGTTATTTAGGATCCAGCTTCAGCAGCTTGGCTCCAAATGCGTGTCCCTCCACCTGAGCTTCGTGCCCAAGTCAGGCCCCTGGAGTCTCCACGGCCTCACGTGTCCACCACTCCCTCTGCAGGGTGCCACGACCGGGCTGTCCTGCTCTACGAGTACGTGGGCAAGCGGATCGTGGATCTGCAGCACACCGAGGTCCCTGATGCTTACCGTGGGCGTGGCATTGCCAAGCACCTTGCCAAGGTAGGGAGGTGGGGTAGAGCCATGCGCCCTCCCACTGATACACCATGGCTCTGGGGGCCACCCTTGGCCTGTTTCTTGGCCAGAGTGCAGAGAGGTGCCCACCTTGCCACCAGGTTGCAGCCAGGGGCTGGTGATGGTTAGGCAGCGTGTTTTGCCCACTCCTGGCTCTTGGGCTGGTGGCTGTGGTTCTGGGCCTAGGCCCCAGGTTCTGCATAGCTAATCCCTCCAGTGCCGCTGACACCTGCTGTGTGTCAGGAGCTTGTTGTCTGGGATCCTAGCACGTTACAGGTGCTCAGTAAACTTTGTTGGAACAAGTAGATGATGGATGCTGTCATTCGGCTACTTCCCCATTCCCTGCCCTCACCCACTTCATCCCCAAAGCACCTCAAACTCTAGGCTGCTTGGAGAGCAGGTTTAGACACAGTGAGGGGACCACAGCTGAGAGTGGTCCCTTAAGGTTGCCTGAGGGCTGCTCCTGAGGCCCAGGAGCCTCTCTCAGCCTGCTATTCCTGCCCAGCCTCTCTAGGCCTCTTCTTCCTCCTCCACCCTCCATGTGACCAATGAGGAAACTGAGATTTGTGGACCTGGGTGAAGGGGAGTTGGGCCCCACCCTCACCTTGGAGAGCACTGCCTTGCCAGGGCACAAGGGCTCACACCACGTGGCAGTTACTTTGGCCCTTTCTTGGGCTCTCGGTTTCTTTGTCTGAAAAATGGGAGATTAGACTGGACTCTTGTCACAAGAGACTCTTAGGTTGTAAACTCCAGAATCAGGTGTGGACTGGACGGTGAGGCACACCAAGGCCATCTCAGGGTGTTGGAAAGTCAAGTGGACCAACCGGGTAAGTGCCAGGCACCTCGTAGGCACTCAGTAAATGCTGCTCCTGTTCATCAGAACTGCCAACCCCACCCAGACTGCTCTTCTCTTTGTTTCAGCAAACATTTCTTAAATACCAGCTGTGTGCAAGGCACTGGTGGGCAGGGAGGTGCATCACTCACAACCTTGCTCTCCCCATCTGCTGAGCTCACTGGAGAGGATGACAGCAGCCACAGACCAAGACTACACACCAGCCCTTCAGTGCTTCCCCCACTGTTGTCTCTGAGAGCCCTGTAATAACTAAGTGCGACCTTTGCTGGGTGCAGGAAGCCCTGGGGGCTGTGAGAGCCCCAACACACCCTGACCCAGCCTCCAGGGGCAGATTCCAAAAGGAGGCCTCGAGTGAGCTGTCACGTGAAGAATAAATGGAGACAGGGGTTTAGGCAGGCCCCCAGGGAATGCATAGGCCCTGAGATTGGAAATGACAGGCTGTGGAGACAAGCCTGGGGGACAGACAGGCTGCAACAGGGCGGGATTCTCCAGGCTCAGCCCCTGCCCACTCTGCCATTTGGCTGTTGGCTGCCCTGTGCAGAGGCTGCTTCCTGTGCAGTTTTGGGCAGGAGCTCAGGATCCAATCCCAGTTCATTCTCTCCCATGACATGTGCTTCAGGCAATTACCAATGCTTTTTCTGCCTTAGTTTCTCCAACTGAAATATGGAGGTGGTGGCAGCACCCCTTACCTCCATGGTAGAGTGGATAAAATGGGTGTTCATGGGCAGCCAGCTCCCGTCCTCAGAGGGAACAGCCTGGGAGGTGTGGGGGCCAGGCTGCGTGAGCCCCGGGTGTGGGCACTGACCACTCTCTCTCTGTCTGGCTCTCAGGCTGCTCTGGACTTTGTGGTGGAGGAGGACCTGAAGGCCCATCTCACATGCTGGTACATCCAGAAGTATGTCAAGGAGAACCCGCTGCCCCAGTACCTGGAGCGCCTGCAGCCATGACCCTGGCTTGCAGGGCAGGCGTGTTCCTGCCAGACCTTTCCTCACAGCCATCGCCCTGGCTCTCTCCATGCTCTCAGGAAACCTGGATCCCATGGGGGACTACTCAGAGTTATTTTTCTAAGCATGCTCATCTGCGGCCCCTGGAGGTCGCTGGCCAAGGATGGGCAGTAGTCCAACAACTGTGGCCAAGGGGCAGCTGGGTGGCTGCAGTCTGGCAACTCCTGCTCTGCAGACACTAGCTGGCTTCTCAGAAGACCACACAGCCTATTGTGGGCAGGCCTTTGACGGCCTGTGGCTAGGACTGGGACGTGGACAGGGCATCCCTCTGGCCATTCTGGGTCCCATCTGTGTTCCCTGCTTTGTGATTGGCAGATGGGCTGTCTTGGCACACCCCACCACCACCGCCTCTCAATCTGTGTCCTTTTTGCAAATGAGGACTGTGTTCCTCAAGCTGAGAAGAGCAATAAGAAACTACGTGCCAACTTCTGAGAGGTGCAGCACCAAGCCGTGGCTGCCGTTAGTGCTGCCCCTTGTCTTCCTCCAGCTGTGTGCCCTGGCGTGAGGTGGCAAGGGGCAGCTCTCCCTGATGTGTGAGGCCAGGAATGGGTGACCAGGGCACTGGCTCAGGCCCCATGGTGCACACATGAGCCTACGCGCACACACGGAACTCTGAGTGCCAAGCTGTGTGTCAGTGGAGAGGCCAATAGTGGGAGCACTGGCTGCTCCCTCCTTGGTGCCCATTCCCTTAACTCCTTGCTTCTTTGTCTGTCAGCTCTGTGGGAAACCAAGGTCCCTGTCCCCTGTGGCTGCCCTGCCTTCCCTGTGAGCTTGTCTGCCAGGGGCCAGCTCCAGGTCTGGCTAAGCATCACAGGAATTCCCACCACTTGCTGGCCTTCTGGCTACCCTGTGGGTGAGCTTTCTCAGGAAAGGACCCCTTGGAGCTGAGGTGGAAAGGAGGCACACTCCTCAAAAACCATCCTCACCACCCCAAAAGAAACATTTCTATGGAGGGATTTCCTTTACAGCTGTAAGATACCACGGTGATATCCGATGATGCCACGGTGAGCTTATGGCCCAGTGTGGTCTGTGACCTGCCTGGGGTCACAGGGTCCCTCCTAGACCAGCCTTCCTGGCAGTGGCCTGGGAGACACACCTCAGCACCCTCTGCTCAGCACTAGCATTTCTATGGGCTCCCTTTCAGGGGTTACATAGGAGTCAGGGTCCTGACTCCAGTGCCCTGTTCCCCCACAGGCCAGACCTCTGCACCTGCTCCTCTGTGGGGCAGGAGGGGACCTTAGGAGTCGGAGTCCCTTTAGGGCTGATGCACAAGTTAACAGTGAATCCCTGAGTGATGTTTTCCCTCCAGGCCTCTGGCTTGGGGTGGGGGACCCCAGGGGATGGGGGTGCTGGTTACCATGGCAACCTGTCCATGCACCTCTCTGTTGCCGGGCTTAGGGACAAGCCCGCACCGCCATCACTGCAGCAGCTGGGTTGCCCTGTACACAGAGACCTTCCCGCCAAGGGTCAGGAACCTCTTGATCTGCACATGCACATTCTGGCCTCCAGGAATTCCCAAGAGCTTAAGACAGCGTCTCCTTCCCACTGTATTCCCCAGCTGTCTGCAACATGCTACTGGGAGGACGAGGGTAGTCCCTGGGCCCCCACCATGCTGGGGATTAACCCAGAAACTGCCGGCAAGAGGTGGGCTCAGCTCCTGGATCCCTCCCAAGGCTGGGGCTGTCCATTCATAGCACATTCGAAAAAAGGGTGGGCTGTAGGCCTCAGAGTAGACAGGCCAGCCCAAAGCCTAGGTCCCTCCCTCCCTAGGACCGTCCTCCCCATTCATCTCTCGCCAAGCTGAAGCACAGATTCTGTAGTGGAAACTCCAGTGGCTCTGAGCTGGTGCTGTCTCCCTTCACAGCCTATGGGACATGGTGGCCCCATTCCAGGAGGGTGCCCTCTACACAGGATCCCAGGGCAAGTAGGGTGCTGAGGGGTAGGTGGCACCAGAAGGGACTTGTTTCTGTCCCCATTGTGTCCTAGCCCAAACCTGTGTTCTAACAGCAGGCAGCTCGCCATGCCCAGGCCAGCCTACAAACAAAAACCAAGAGCTGCTCAGGGTCCAGGGGGTGGGGAGGAAGGCCATGTAGCCTTTGGCCCAGGAACAGTGTGTCCCAGATCCTTCAAGTATGACTTGACCTCCTTGCTGCCTTACAGTGCTGCTGCCGCTGTGGGGGTCTGATGCTGTTCCCAGCCCTTGGGCTCCAGCAGAGCCTCAAGGCAGCAGCAACAGCTTGACGCCTCTGCCAGGCTGGGGGCGCAGTAGACCCTGACTAGAGCCAGTTGTGCCATGGCTGGCCTGCTTCTGGTGCTGCCCCAGGTATTTGACATCCCAGCCTCTGCTCCCCTGTACTGATCCCCTGGGAGCTCTTGATCTGGAAGAGGGAACCTCCCCACCCCCTTTCAGCAGGTTGCTCTCCTGTCACCTCACTCTGTGAGTTTCTCTTACTTGCCTCATCTCCACAGGTGTGCCTTTCCTACGCAGGACCCATCCTAGGGGATGTCTGGGTCAAGGCTCCAGACCTCCCTTTGGTATTTGTCGAACTCCTGAACAGACTTCCTGATGTACATTTCAATAAAAGCTGGCCTAGTGTGTGGCTTCAGGGCAGCCTCTAGAGGAGGCCCAGCAGGTGCTCTCTGGCCAGGGGCTGCCATGCCCTATCCTGCTGGCAGTCTGAATCCTGGCCACTTTTGCCAATGAACAGACTGAAGCACAGCCAGTTGTGGAGGCCCACAGGGTGTGAGGGTAGGCTAGGCAGGTCAGTCCCCCAGCCCTGCATCTGTTCCTATGTGATTCACAGCATAGTCCTGGTTCTCAAGGAGGGAGAGTAAGGCTCTGACAAGCAACAGGGCTTGGCTGAGGCCTCACAGAAAGGTGGCACCATGCTCTCTGTGTCCTTTGTTAACAGCTGCCTATTCCAGAGGAGATGGCCCCTTAGAGGCCCTGGTAACACACTTACCTGCAGAGCAGCTGGGAGCCAGTTACCTGGAAGAGATTGTCATGTCGCTTCACACAGCCTCCACTATTAGACATGTTTTTCTCTGCCTAGAAAGCCTCTTGGGGCTTCTGGTACAGCAGAGAGGTGGGGCACCCAGGCAAGCTTATGGAGTCAAGTCACAAAGGCCTTAGAACAGGGTGAGAGAGAGTCTTGTACCTGGTCCAGGGCCCTGTCTTGTCTCCCTGCTCCCTTGCCCAGGGAGGCAGGGATTTTTTCCTAAGCAGCATGTTTTTCCCCTAATTCCCACCCCAGGGGTCACAGTGCCACCCCAGCCATTTGAAGAAGAGGAGTGACCTGCAAGTGCCAGGGCCCCCCCAGTCTGCTCTCACCGGAGTCTCCCAGCAGCCCTGTGGGGTGCCAGTCAGCATGCCCATCTCATGGATGAAGAAACAGCTCCATGGGGTGAGCATTAGGTTGCTGCCCATGTTGCTGGGAGATGGAGAACAGGATATATGCCATCTTTGTAAAGTGATGTGCCCTTGTCTGCCATGAAGCCTTATGTCCACTTAGGTGACAGATGGCCTGGGAGGGCAACACACAGATAACATTTCTCAGAATTTCCCTGGGCATTGGAAGGCTGAGGTGGGTTCTGTCTTGAACCACAAAGTGCAAGGCTAATTAGGGGTGCCTGGCTGTTGTTGAAAAGATGACATTGCACATAAAGCTGGGTTGTGACAGGAATATTGATGGAGTGTGCGACCATACACTTACTTGTTCCTTAGTTCAGGAGTCTCAGATGTGAAGGCCACCCAAATGTCCCCTCTACTGTTCTCAGGGTCCCACTTCTTCCAAATCAACACCCTAAATTTTATATGAGAGGGCCAGCAAGACTGTGAATTCAACTTGTAACTGCAGCCTGCAGGATCAAATGCAGGGTTGTGTTTTCAGTTGTATCCTCCTTATGGCGATAGGATATTAAAGAGATTGTTTTCTGGCTGTCAAAGATGCTCTTTAGTTTTGTGCCTGAACCTTGAGCTGACTTTACATTTTTCTTTCTGCTGACTATGTGGTCCCAGCAGCCAACCCACACCAGAACTTTGCAGCTTTATTGTCCCCACCATGGTGACTAGGGTGGCAGCCAATCAGGTTCCCAGTTCTGCCTTCAAGAGGCACCTCACCCTATCCTCTTAAAATAGGGTGTGATATTAAGTAGTCATTTTGCCACTGAGTGCTGTGAACTTCTAGCTCCATTTGCCCTGGGTGGTGAGGTCATTCCTGGGGCCCATTGAGTCAGATAACCAACCCCAGCTTTCCAGGCATAAAAGCTGGTTCCTCAGATGCCATTCCTGCCACCAAGAATAGTCTGTGTAGAGGAAGGGAAGCAGAAATGGCCTCAGGTGCTTCAAATAGGATTTAGTGTAGAGGGACTGGTCACAAAGATATTGCAAGGAGAGGAGCAAAGGTGAGAAGGTGAGGTGACCCAAATATTAGTGTGTGCAACTGCTATTATGCTGAGCTGGAGAAAGAGAAGTGGTGCCCAAAGCCACAGTCCATGGGCTGCTGTTGGTACCTTGCTGCCTGAACAAAACCCAGGAATGCATGCACACTTGTCACTGTTGCTGCCACCACTAAAACCCGCCGAGTTCAGACACAGTTCTTTACTGCTTCCTGGTCTCTTGCCAAGGCCTCCCATCAGCAGAAATGAACAGATAGCATACTGGGAAGTGCAGGGCACAGGTACCTAGGCCCTCTGTGATGGGGAGGAGGGGGTCTAAATGCCAACCAATAACTAGTTGGGATGAAATAAGGAATTTCATTGCCTGCCAGGGGTAGGGCACCTGGCATCATCCTAACCCATCTCCCTGGAAGGCTGAGACAGCATGTCAGAGACGGAGATGACAGACCACACCGCCCAGCCACTTCAGGACGCTGTGAGGCTACAGATCACACTTGGTGGCATGTCCTCTCCATTGATACCAGGGTGCTGTGGGCTGGCATGTTGTGAGTTTGTGGTTGGGTCAAGGGACACTTGCAGGCCATCAGTCAGGGAGACCGTTGGGCCACCCTGTGGGGTGAGATCTGGCAATCTCCGTCGCAGAGAGGGTGGAGCACAGGAGGTCAGAGGAGGCCCCCCCCCCCCACTAGAGCTTCTGAAGGTGGTTCAGATCCAGGAGGCTACTCAGGGAGGAAGTCGCACATTAGATGTGGAAGGATGCTGAGATGGGGCAGAATAAGCCCTCCACAGTCATTCAGGAATCTAGAAAGAGTTGGGGAGTAATCTGCTCTCTTAAGATGAACAGGCCAACTAAGTGCACAGATGAGGCCATAAAACCAGGCCACTTGTTCAGGTCCTCCAACACACTACCAGGATAGAGCCCTCCTCCTCCTACAGGTGGAAACACTGGTTCAGAAAGCCAATTCCGTCCCCACATTGGGCACTCCTGTGTGTTCAGTGAGGACACAGGACAACCACAGCTGATGAGAATTCATCTTTGGAGAAGGCACACTCGCAGTAAGAAAATTCTGTGACAAGGCTGCCAGTACCCACAAGCAGGGGCCTGCTGTAGCATGGAGGGCCCAGAAATGCTGTCTGGAGGAAGGGGCGTCCAAAAGGTGAGTGTGCTTTGTGAGGGGACCAGTCCACAAGCCTCACACAACCTGATCTCCATGATTTCTGACCTCATCTCCACCACTCTGTAGCCATACAGCTCCTTGCCCTTTCTCACACCCACGAGGCCACTCCCACCCCAGGGCCTTTGCATGCGCTGTTCCATGTGCACAGAATGCTCTAGCCTCAGACATCCTCATGTGTCCCTCCCTCATATATTCAGTCAGGCTTCCTTTCTCAGGTCACACCCCCTCCCCAATTCCCTTATCCTGCTTCATTTTTTCCAATCATTGCTTTTTTCTTACATTATATAAATGGTTTATCTTGTTTATTATTGTTGTCTGAATTTCCCTACTAGAACATAAGCTCCATGAGCACAGAAGTTTTCTTGTTTCCTGTTTTATCCATTTCAACATTCCCAGCATCTAGGTCAGTGCCTAGCATGTAGTTAATGCTCAACAGTAGTTGTTGGATGGGTGAATGGATGGATGAATGGAAGGATGAACAGAGGAATGGCAAGGGAAAAGAGAGCTCTGGGTAGACTAAACATCATGAGCGACGGCCTAGCAGCGCATTAATTATGGCATGTCTCAAAGGTGCGTGAGGGAGTCAGGAAATGAGCCTGAAGAGGAGGGTGGGTCCTGATGATGGAGAGCCTTGAGATTTGACAGACGCTGCTACAGCTCAGTCTGTTTCCATGGTGGACACACAGCTACATGTAGCAGCCTCCCCTGTAGCAGGTGAGCCCCTGAGTCTGAGTTCTAGCTGATGCAGTGTGCGTGGAAATGAGCTCCTCCCAGGCTCTGTCTCTTTCCACGGCAGGGTGCCGTCGATGGCCAGGCTTCGGGGATGGTGAATCTCCCAGCCGTAAAGAACATGGCTCCATGAGTTGCTGCAAGGAGAAAAACCACTTGTCAATAACAAACTCATTTTGGTTTTTTAGTGAGTGAGGAATGCATGTCTATAGCATTTTAAGCATTTTACATTTTGAGATCTGTTATACCATAGACTGTACTAATGCCTTGAAGTACGGTGCTGAATATGTAGCATCAACTTGGAGACCAGGAAACAAGGACATAGATATTGCAGAGTGGAAAGTTGGAGACTCTTGTTATTCAGGGGCAAAATATTTGTTAAAATCCTAACCCGCAATCACCTGAAAGGCAGACCAGGGACCTATAAGCCTGTGACTCTAGAGGGAAGTGGTTAGAATGATCTAGGTATCAATGGTGTTGGTTTTTCCTTTTATTTCAAACAAAATAAATTTTATAGCAAGGTGTAAGGAAAAGGTCTATACCAGCAAGATGCAAACAAAAGAAAGGGGAATGAAAGTGTTGGGGACCTTGTAGTGCTGGAAAAGGTAACTGCTCCAGAACCGCAAGTAACAGGAAATGAAACTGAAAAATGCTCTGAGCAACAGAGTCCCATTAAAATGTTCTCAGTTCTACAAAAGCCTCAGCCCCACAGGGAAGATCAGATGAAGCTGTTGACTTGGTCCAATAGCTAGTTGTCTGAGATGCTGTGGAGGTAGATGTTAGTAAACTGAGACAGAGCCAGATGAAGGGACAAGGAAGCAAAGAAATAGAGCCGCTTGAAAGCCATGTTAGAAAAGAACTGTGGGTGCAGTCACGTGAAACTTACCAGAAGGGAACCTCCTAGATCTGAGAGAGAATTGTATATGTTACCAAAGAAACCATGAGCTTGAGGCCTGGTTCCTGAAGCCATACTATGTGGGCAGGAAAGGAGCTGGTAAAAGTATGCAGATCCCACTCAGATGTGGCCATGGAGAAAAGTGGGAGAGGTGGTCGGCCCAGAGCACAGAGGTAGCTGAGCCACAGCGGGGTCTTCAAGAAGCCACCCTGCAGAGCCCTGCTGTTGCTGGCCCAGGCCGTGAGCTTTGCCTGTATTCATCTTGTCCCTGGTCCCGTGTTTCATTCAGGATTAGAACAGGCAGTGACTTGGGTTTTACCTCTAGATCCAAGATGATACTAGTGGGGAAATATGTGTCTCCAAGAGATAGGAGCCCTGGAGCAAAAGTGGGAAGCGGGGGTGGAGGGCGACCCTTTGGGAGAGGGTGTGAGTGGAGAGAGGAGGAAACTGCCGGTTGGCGACCAGAAGACACACTGTTGCAGACACTGTAGTTTACCAGAAATCTTCTCCTGTCCTCCCCGGACAGGCTGCTTCCTGGCCTCTGCAGCAGTCAATTGCAAGCAGAAGTGGACTGAAGCTTTCAAAGGGTGGTGCCTTGCTCCACCTGTCCTTCCTCTCTGCTGGATAGACACAAAAGGGGAGAGATGGAGGCATGGGACAGATGATCTAGGTCCCTGATCCGCTGGAAAGAGCCGCATGCTCTAGACGACCTTGAAGGTAAAACCCAAATTGCATTCTATCTGATCTCTGAAGTATTGTTCAGTCTGTGTGTTAGACTACAGTCCCTTGGCTGAGACACATTTAGACTTGTTGCTGAGGGGTATGGGGACCACTGAAGGGTTTCACACAGGGATGTGTCACAACCATACCTGTTTTAAAAGAATTACTGTGGCTGGGGTGTGGAGAAGGAGTGGAAGGCAGGCTAGGAGGTCATTGCAGACCCTGGTGAGAGAGGGCGGTACTCAGAGTGAAATGGGTGGGTGTGAGGCTTTTCAGTGACATGTCCCAGGGTCCCACCACTGACAAGAGCTCAGTCAGGATCCAAACTGTGGTCTCTCTGGGTGGAAAAGGGCTCTGTGTGTGAGATGCACATGGTGTAGACATGGCTCCCAGACTCTACTCCATGATGGCCAGCCCAGGCCAGGGCCGATCACCTCATCAGAACTGTTGTCTCTGGACTGTTCTTTTCCTCTTCTGGACAGCTCTCCACACAGGAGCCAGGAAGATCTTTCTAAAATCTCAGGCAAATTGTGTTTCTCTCCTGCTTCGAACTCCCAGTGCCCTCCTCTCTGACAGTAAAAGCTGAGGCCGTGCTGCAGCCCCAGCTCAGGTTCTTCACACGTAGCTGCACAGACTTTCTGTTCTTCAAATGCTTAAGCTTGTTCTTGCCTCTGGGCCTTTCACTGGCTGTTCCACCCATCTGAAATGTTACTCCTCACAATAGTATCCATGGCCCTGTCTATCCTGATCCAAAGTTAGTATTCGGAACTTGTTTCCTGTTCATTGAGCATCTCCTGCCACTGCAGTGCAAGCTGCAGTGGGGCAGGCCCACACCTGCACTACACCTGTGGTTCGTTGCTGAAACCCCAGCCCTGGCACAGCATCTGGCACAGAGCAAATGCTCAATAAATACCCGTCGAATGAATGAATAGTCTCTTAGCTGGTTTGGTGCCCGAGTCAGAACTCAAATGAAGACCTTCACCTTCACAGGCCTGGATATATCCCAGTGTGCCCCCAGGCCTCCATGGGCCCCTCTGTGAGGAATCCAAGCACCCAAATCCATCTGTGGGTTCTGGTCATAGGAACAAGGAGCACATGTTTTGATCCCCGAACTGAACCCTGCAAAGTGCTCCTCGCTCATAGTGTGAGGCAATATCTCTCCAAAGGTGGGCTGGCCAGCAAGACAATCTTGGAGTCACAAAGCCAGAGTTCAATGGCAGTCCTAAACCCACTGCACAAGCCTCCACCCTCAGGGGAGGTGTGGGGTAGTGAAGATATCTAACTAGAATGTAATGACTTTTTTTGTTTTCACTGTATTTTTGTAGCTAACAGCACATAATAGAGATGTTACATTTAGAAAGTCATATAGAGTTTCCCTTTTAAATAAACATAGTTCAGTGTTCAAATAAACCCAGTGAAAGAACAATAGTAAGAGTAGACTGAGGATTGAAACCAAACAGCAAACTCAGGTCCCTGCTCGCTTCTGCAAGGGGAGGAGAGGGGCAGGTCAGGGGAGGCCACCTCGGAGCCACTTCAATCTCCTGAGGTCACTGGGGCCAGAGCCCAGGTCACTGACTCACCACCCAGTGCCAGCTCTAAAAGCCAGAGCAGTATTTCTGACTGTGGCACTGAGACACAGGGTGCCTGGGCCAGATGGTTTGTGCAGCTCATAGCACAGGCTCACCCTTCCCGGGGAGACGTGTTTTATGGGGATAGAAGTAGCCCTGTTGGGCAGATGTCCTGCTGAGGTCGTGGTCTTTTCCATGGACTGGACGGGTGGCTGGGGTAAGGGTGCTGCAACTGGCTCCCAAGTTTGTCCCTGTTGGTGCCCTCAAGTCGTGCAAGTGACAAGTGTCAGTACTAATAGCCAGAGCCTGGGAAACAGTCCCCTCTGTGCTTCCTGCAGGGCCGCTACAGGGTCTCCAGAGTCCTGGCCAGCCAGGAGGGGACTGTGCTGCTCATGGGGCACCCTACCCTCTGAAACACATCTGTCTCACCTGTATAATATATTCCACAAGCAGGTGCTCACAGTATTAGTTGAAAAACTATTGAATGAATATATAATGGAGAAAACTGCATATATTTTTCTTGATTAAAAAAGTTAAATATACCAGATCAGACCTCTTCTAAATTCATTTTGATCACTGTAGCCTAAAGGCGTCAGCAAGTTTCAGTTCTAGGTTTCCCACATGTGCACTCCCCCCACCCTCACACATACCACCGCATCTTCTGGCCCCAGACTGGGTGGAAACCCAGTTTTGGATGACACCTAGGAGAGCATTTCCACCAGACACCATTCAGAACTCTGGAACAGGCAAGGAAGAGCATTTAATGGGAGGAGGATACAGCGAACAGAAAGAGACACAGGCGTGGGAGCAGGGCACCAGCCCGAGAGCCTCCCCCACAACCCTCACACTCCATGCATCCCCAAGTCCACCCTCCAGGAAGAGGTTAGGGAGCCCATGCTGGAATTCCCCCCTTGCTCATGCCCCTTGCTGAGAGCCTCTGTGGTGGCCACCCCCTTCCAAGCAGTCCTGTCCCTTTGGGTCTAAATGGCTGTCACCTCACTTGGAAAAGGTATCTTGGTAGATGCAATGTAGTAAAGGGTCTTGAGCTGAGGTGGTGCTCCTGGATTATCCAGGTGGGGAGCAGACTCGCCCAGGCCACCTGACCACAGAGGCTGAGATGGAGTGATGTGTACCCGCAGGGAAGAGGCAAAGGGGGGTCTCTCCTAGAGCCCTGTGGGTACAGCCCTGCTGACACTGTCTTCAGGCTTCTGCACTCGTTAGTTAGAGGCCACAGAGGACTGATACACTGAGAGCCATGGGTCCTGGTTCCAGTGCCTGCAGCCCCCAGCACCCCTCCCCTTTTCCATGTGCTCCCTCCCTGAGGTCTCTCTTGCTGGCCCTTTCTCCCCCAGCTCCTTCTCCTCCTCCCTTCCTCGGCAGGATAGACACAGGAGGACAGGGCGCTTCGCTCCCTCTGACCCAACCAACTCCTATTTTGTGTCAGGCATTCTTTTCCATCCTTATCCTAAAACTCAATCAGATGTAACAGTCTCAGATGCCGCTTCTTTCCCCCATTCAGCCGAACAGTCACATTTGTGCCTGGTGTGAGAGGCACCCCATGGGGGTCCTGGGGGCAGAGAGGGAACCCCAGCAGGGAGGCCAGGATGACCTTGTCCTGCCCCCCTACCCCGGCTCTGAGAATCTCACTGCCTGCTTGCAAGCCCCATGGCTTTGGGCACAGAGGCCTGGGCGCCCCCCTGTGCGCACCCCTGTGGCACAGGGGCTCAGCAGGCATCCAGCTCAGGACAACCCTAGGAAACATGGTCTTGACTTGGCCCGTCAGCCCCTTCCTTTTCACAGGAGGTAGCAAGAGCCACACCCACCCTTCACCAGGCCTCCTCTGAGGTGGGGCTAGAAGGCCGCGTGTCCTCACGGGTGCGCCCAAGCCTGGGATACATCTCCTCTCCTGGCGTGCACCATCCAGACCCTAGCGGGGGTTGCCCCACCTTTGCCACCTCCTGCCCTCTGCTTCTTGTCAAACCCCCCACCACCTCCTGCCCAGCACATGAGGAAGTCACAAGGCCACCCTGGGCATGGAGACCAGAATGCAGCTAGTGTGACCCAGTGGCTGAATTCTCAACTTTATTCCATTTTAACTAATTTAAATGCAGACGTTAAAACTGACAGGCAATTTACTTACTGGAAACTTTTTGAGTATGTTGGGCACAACTTGGGTGTGTGACTCTTCTTTTCAACTGTGAACTTTATGAAATCTGAATACCAACCAACTATTCCTGATGAAAATTCAGTGTCCTGATTAAGATATGTTTTAAGTATGAAATTACCCCCAAATATTGAAGACTTAGTATGGAAAAAAAAGATATGAAGTATCTTATTTGTAAATTGTGAGTTGATAACATATTGACATGTTGGATTTGGGGGATATTTGGGGTTAAATTCTTTTCATCTATAGAGTTAAATAAAATACATTATTATTATTATTTTTTACAAATTCATGGACTTTCTTCTCTGTTAAACTTTTTTTATTTTTCAGTTAGGTTGACTCACCTGTCTCTTTTTTAGTTTTTATTTTTATTATTTTTTATTTTTTTAAAGATTTTATTTATTTATCTTTAGAAGGGAAGGGAAGGAGAGAAGGAGAGAAATATCAATGTTTGGTTGCCTATTGTGAGTCCCCTGCCAGGAACTGGCCTGCAACCCAGGCATGTGCCCTGACTGGGAATCGAACCACAATCGTGTAGTTCACAGGCCTGCGCTCAATCCACTGAGCTACACCAGCCAGGGCTCTTTTTCAGTTTTTAAAATGTGGCTACTGGAAAACTTACAAGGACGTGCAGGGGTCCCAGGATCTTTTTATGGTCAGTGCTGGAGCCCCTCTCAGAGCCGCTCTCCCCTCAGCTCCCCAGCGTCCTGTGAGCCCTGGCACTGGGCTCAGTGAGTGAGAGAGCTGAGCAAGCCCACATGTCATTCTCCAGAGCCAGTTTTTCTGGTGGATGGGGCTGGGGAGGGAGAGGGGCCAGGGGCTCCCCCAACCACAGCCCTGCCAGAGGTCTAGTGATGAATTCCACTCTCATGGTCACTTCTGTAAATAACTGAGGGGGAATTCACACAACATGAAATTAACCATTTTCAGACTACAATACAGTGGCATTTAGTGTATTCACACTGCTGTGCCACCCTCACTTCTAGTTCCTGAATGTGTTATTCACCCGAAAAAGAAACCTTGGTCCGAGCAGTCTCTCCCCATCTCCCTTCCTCACCCCAGGCCACCACTAACCTGCTTTCTGTTTCTATGGATTTGCCTGTTGTGGACATGTCATGTACAAGAAACCAATCACACACTAGTTTTCTATTTGTGAATGACTTCTTTCACTCAACATAATATTTTCAAGGTTTATTCACATGGTACCATGTGTCAGTACTGCCTTCTTCTGTACTCCATTTAGTTTATCCATCATCCAGGGATGGCCATTTGGATTCTTGCACCTGTTGGCAACCATGAATTGTGTGCTGAGAACAGGAAACATTGGAGTATGATGGCTCACAGTGGCTTCTGTGTCTTCTGCAGTGACCCCACTACCAGGCACTTCAGATGTGCTTCCTGTCGTGACCACCTGTGGCAGACTCCAGCCAGCAGAGTCTGCCTGTTGTGATAATGAGAATGAATGCACAGGTGACAGCAGTCCTATGGAGAAAAAGGGAACAGGCACAGCCATTCTCTCAAGGGGAGAGCGCCTCGACCCCTGCCTAGACAGGCTTTTATTGTTTTCCTTGGGTCTTACATCAAAGAAAGATTCATTATCTATTACATAGAATATTATTGTCTACATTTTAGGGACAATCAAGGAAATGAAAATAACATGCAGAGGGGAATGATGATGAGCTGATTGCTCTGTCCTTGGGAGAACTCATACGGGCTTTGGATATTACCTTGAAAATAGACAATACACATTTGTTGTTTCAGACCAGGGTGATGGAGTTTTAGCAAGAGCAAGCCATAACAGTCTGTATGCATTTTCTAGGCCCGATTTCCACGGGAAAACTTGGTTTGAAGGTCTGGCTCCTGCCCACCACTTCGCTTCTGTAGATTATCCATACAGAGCTGAGTCAATTTGCCAGGCCAAAACAAACCGGTCCCCTGCAATTCCACCCCCACCCTCCCACCCCACCCCCGCTTTTTTTCTCTTTTTTAAAGGCTGTTGTAGTGACGCATCCCACAAGACTTACTACTTGCTGGTCTCTTTTGCAACCCTGGGTAAATAATTTGTGAATGCATCGTAATATACAAAACATTATTAAAATCAGTAAACAACCGGCAGCTCCAGTGAACCACAATCTCAGGGTGAGTCCATCAAACCAGTGTTTTGGGTTTAATGAGCCAAGATTATCACTAAGGGTTTGAAGAATCTCTCGTTTAGTTAAGTGTTGAATGTCCTGCAAATGTTGGTGTAACTCCAGTTGCAATTTATTGACTTGTCTCTTTAAATTAGTAGAAAAAGCTCCTCTTAGGTGATGTTGAATATCACTCCAGGAGTATTGGCTGGAGTTCCATTGTGGTGGGGTGACACACAGTTTGGAGAAACCAGGATCACAGGTCAGCTGCTGACGGGTCACTAGCGCATCCTGGAGTTCACCAATCCAGTTGAGTGCTGATTCGACTGCAGAAAGTCGAGTCAGGATTTCTTGATCAATCTAGGCCTGTTGAAGCATTTCTAAAGTGGAGTTTTTTAAGAGAACATCAACAGTATGAGCAGTTTGAACTGACCCAATGAGGGCAGCAGTTGCTGTGGCCACAGTAGCCACGACAACTATAGCAGAAACAATAAATGCAATTAAAGTGCCAACAAACTGTCAGACTCATAAGGAGGACGGCACATTGTTAAGTGCTATTATGCCATGGGGATCTTCCCATTTTCTGTTTATATTAACTGGCGCCCATATTTGAGTTTGTCTTCTAACTATATAAACTGTAGTGAGGCTTACCTGTGTAATATCGAGATGAGTAAGACAGCTGGCATTTATGGAGCCTGCAGGAACAGGCAAAGAATAAATTTTTGTTGATTTATTATAAAAGACTTGAGCTGTCCCTGGAGTTGTCAAAAACAAGTAAGGGTGAGAGGTACACACTGTGACCCAATCCTGTTTTAGAGGGCCATCCTGATAGAGGTTTTTTAAAAATTTTTATACAGGTGTTTTCTAGCAATAAAAGGCAAACCCATTTTCCATGAATTGTAATGCCAAGGGCTAGTGTGGTTGGGAGAAACAATGCTGATAATAGGTGCCCCAGTCTGGCCCCTCCCACCACATATCAGTATATGGGATTTGAGGCAGAGCTGAAACTATTGTTGTGCTAAATTTAGCCAGTACCTTCCAATTATCCCCCCAGTTCTCTACTTCAAAGGGACTTTTGGGGAGAAAAGCAATAGTGGCATTCAATCCTCTGCACAAAGACCAAGAGACTGAGTCTTTATGGCTCTTGTCTAAAGTACCAAGAGGAACCGGAGGGGGATTGAAAGTATGATAAATCTTCTCCTAGGTATGCGGGCCAATTATAGTTACTATGGAAAGCTGATAGTAATTATTGTATTGCCCTTAGCTTGCAGCATAAAGTTGCTCCTTTAAAGGAAAACATAAAGTGTCAATAAGAACAAAAAAATAAATTAGTAAATACTTAGCAACATAAACCGTATTTTTTGGCACCAGAATTCAGTGCTTGTTTTCTTCTAGTTGGCCAGTGTCAGCTGGGCCACCTGGTCTGCTAGCTGATCTGTTTTCATTTCCAGGTAGCACAGCTTGATGTCTGTTTTGTTCATGATAAGGCTTCAACCTATTAGCTGGAAGCCAGACAGACCTGTAGGGATGGAAACACATGCATACCCTCTTCCCCATGTTAAGAGATCTACAGAACTCTGTCAAGTACCATCTCTCAGTGGATCTCTGTATAGAACCTGAGGATAAGATGACTTTGGTTCTTTCTTCTGAAAATGTTTCTTAATTGGAGTACAGAGTGATTCATCACAGTTTAGAAAATTATAGGTAAACATAGCTAACATAATCAAATTTGGGGGATAGACTCCTGACTCCCCCTTTTTGTTTTTTTAAGAAGATTTTTAAAGGTATGATGCACCCATTCAACAATTATCTGACTGGTTGGATTATAAGGTATTCCTGTTCTTTTAATATATTTTACTGATTATACCATTGCAGTTGTTCTCTTCCCCCCTTCATCCCCCTCCACCCTGCACACCCCCTTTTCCACCATCCCCCCATTTAGTTTATGACCACATGTCTCAAGTTCTTTAGATTCTATATTTCCCCCACTATTTTTGCCCTCCCCCCCACCTATTTTCTACCTACTGTCTATGCCATTTTCTGTACCTTCTCCCCCCTTCTCCTCCTCCCTCTCCCCTGTTGCTAACCCTCCATGTGTTCTTCATTTCTATGGTTCCACTCCTGATCTAGCTGTCTTCTTGGTTTGCTTTTATTTTAGGTGTGGTGGTTAATAATTGTGAGTTTGCTGTCCTTTCACTGTTCATATTTTTTATCTTCTTTTTCTTAGATAAGTCCCTTTAACATTTCATATAATAAGGGCTTGGTGATGATGAACTCCTTGAACTTGACCTTATCTGAGAAGCACTTTATCTGTCCTTCCATTCTAAATGAAAGCTTTGCTGGATCGAGCATACTTGGATGTAGGCCTTTGGATCTCATGACTTGGAATACTTCTTTCCAGCCCATTCTTGCCTGTAAGGTCTCTTTTGAGAAATCTGCTGACAGTCTGATGGAAACTCCTTTGTAGGTGACTGTCCCCTTATCTCTTGCTGCTCCTAGGATTCTCTCCTTCATTTTAGTCTTGGCTAATGTAATGATGATGTGCCTTGGTGTGTTCCTTCTTGGGTCCAACTTCTTTGGCACTCTCTGAGCTTCTTGGACTTCTGGAAGTGTATTTCCTTTGCCAGAGTGGGGAAGTTCTCCTTTATTATTTGTTCAAATAAGTTTCCACTTGCGGCTGTTTCTTTCCCCCTTCTGGTACCCCTATAATCCAGATGTTGGAATGTTTAAAGATGTCCTGGAGGTTCCTAAGCCTCTCATTTTTTTAAATTCTTGTTTCTTCATTCTTTTCTGGTTGGATGTTTTGTTCTTCCTTCTGGTCTACTCCATTGATTTGAGTCCCAGTTTCCTGTCCATCACTATTGGTTTCCTGTGCATTTCCATTCATTTCAATTAGTTTAGCCTTCATATGTTCCTCTAATTTGTGACTATAATCAACCAGTTCTGTAAGCATCCTGAACACCAGTGTTTTGAACTGTGCATCTGAGAGGTTCACTATTTCTTTTTTGCTTAGAGTTATTGGCTCTGGGGCTTTGAGTTCTTTTTGAGCCATATTTTGGACTGTTTGTGCCTGTTACGTATGAGAAGCGGAGCCCTAGGTGTTCACCAGGGTTCGGCAACTCAGTGGCTGGGTTGTGACGCTGTATTTGGGAGCGGGGTCAAAGGAAAACAATGGCAGTCCCCTCTGCCGCCTCCTGCTGCCAGGGCCGCGCAGTCTGTCCCACTGCGAGCGAATGTGCAGCCACTTTCAGCCCTCTGCTGATGGGTTCTCCCGCTGGGGCCTGCGCGGGCCATCTCACTGCTCACTCTGCTGGTTTATCTGCCCACAAATGTGTGACCGAGGTCAGCCGGCCCCGCACCCTCACTGGGTCCGCACTGCTACCCAGGCTGCCTGCACACCTGGGGTCGGGGGATCCTTCCTGCCTGACCCTGCTCTGCTGCTGGCTCCGCCCCTCTTACTGGTCCTGGTTGAACGGACTTGTTGTCAGACTTCCATATAGTTTGATTTTCTGTTCTTTGGCTGTGTCATTGTTTACTAAACCTTTGTTGTATTCAAACTTGGTTGTGGGAGAAGGCACAGTATTTCCACCTATGCCTCCATCTTGGCGGAAGTCCAGGTATTCCTGTTTTATGTTGGATATTCTAACACTGAAGGCAGGCTTGAGCAGAATGGGCAAGATATCCTGGGCCATTATCAGTTTTAATTTGCTGAGGCCGACCCAAATGACCGAAGGCTTCAAGCCAGTGGGCTTGTATATTTTTAGCAGACTCTCCTGTTAAAGCAGATGCATGTAGGGCACCAGAGTAAGTGTCAATAGAAATGTGAATGTATTTGAATTTTTCAAAGGGAGCATAATGAGTGACATCTGTTTGCCAAATCATTTGAGAACTTAGTCCTCGAGGGTTAACTCCCATGGATGGAGATGCCTTAGTAAGGGCTTGGCAATCAGAGCATTCTTTAATAATTTGCTTAGTTTGGGAACTATAAAGAAACAGTCCTTTAACTTTTTCTATTGCCTTTTTTGTGAAGCTTCGGGGGTCTTATTTTCACCCTTCTAGAAGGGCTCCTTTAAGCCCTTAACCTTTGGCTTTCCGGTTTGCAATAGGTAGGGAGCAGTTGGCTGAAAAATGGCCTCAGTTTTAAAAGTGCCACTTTTCTTCCACTTGGAAAGACAGGCCCTTTGCTGTTTTTGCAAGCTGCAATGAGTTGGAGCAGCAAGTTAACTGTCTTGTTTGTTTTTAGGACTTGGTAGTTCTTAGGTTTAGAGTTTGCAAGGAAAATGGGAAGTATGAGGGGAGTTCTGATCAAACATGTTTTAGACAGAAGTGGTCTGTTAAAGGGCCTTTCGTGACTCGACTGACTAACTATTCCCTCCGGGAGAATAGCCAGTTCTTCCCCAAGGAAAAGATCAGTGTGTATAGGTACTAAGTTAAAAAAATAATACTTAGTCTTCCCTGGAGAATGGCTAGTTCTCCCTGGGAGATAGTATACTTATATTTTATTTTTACAATAAAAGGTCATGGCTCCAGCATAAACAAGGAAGATTCTTAATATTTCTTTAACATGTCACACCTCCTATCCCACTTATAGCATGCTTTAAATTGACAAACATATGAACACATTCATAACTTTAAGAAACAGTTTTTCTCTACTGGCAACTACATTTACTTTTTTTTAATTCTTGGTGATTACTGCATTCTTGCAGTGTGCTCAAAAGTGAGCTGTCTCATTATCTAGTGCCCTTGGAGATTTTTAGGGAGGTTGAAGAAGAGGGAGGGAAGATGCTAAGCTCAGCATAGCTTCTTCCCAGGACTGAAGCAGTCCCTGCACCTTCAGAAAGAGGATTCAGAATGGTTAAAAGACATATTTTCTTATTGTTTTCATTCCTGCATTTTTTACTAAGGGAAGTGAGATCTTTTTTTAATAATCAATTTAAATTCTGAGTAGAATCTTTATGATGTAACAATATTAGAGATCTCATACTATTTACTGAAACATCTGAGAGTGAGATGTTACTTTTAAAACAGAAACAAAAATAAACTTCAAGCAAACCAGTATTTTCAAATTAAATCCTCTAAAGGAGGTAGTGAGACACTAGTCTTTATCTCACACCACCTGGTGCTGTTTCGATTTCTGCTCAACTTTTCCTAAATAACTAAGTCTAAAGATCCCTTATCAGGGAGATATTTAGCAGCTTTAAAAAACTGCTAAATTAGCATAAAACATTGCTCTTGTTCTTTAAAGAGCCCATTCTTGTTGTTAAAGAGTTGCCTTTTTACTTTCAATTTCTGCCATTTCAGATTCCGCAGCCCATTCTAAACCTTAACTAGTTAGTATTGGGGAATATAGTGTAGTGGGTCAAAAATGTACTGTTGGTGAAAACCGTCAGGGAAGGATGCCTGGTATCCAGGGTACCCTAATCCTGCTTATGGGTTTCAGGTTTTTCCCACGCATCTAAGATTGCAAAGGGGGGCTGGAAGCGCCAGGTGACCAACCTTTATAGTGCGCTCCCTGATCGAGCTGAGAGTTAAATGACTGTGATTGGAATTCCCTGTGAGGCCCCTGCACATCTTAGGGATTGACCCCAGACTTACACCTGAAGATCTCAGGCGGGAGATCTCAGAGGAAGGGAGATCTCAGGTGTGCCAGAGGGAGGAACGCCTCTTATCTTTGGTGCTCTAGCAAGAAGCTGAGACACTCATAAACAACCCTTTTAACTAACTCTGAGTTCTCAAAGCAATCTTCGGAGTCTGGCTGAAACGGAAACACTCATTTGCTATTTGCTTTTCTGTTCACAGGCAGGCGGAGGGAAAAGGCAGAATCAAAAGGGCTGCAAGAAGCAGCTTTTAAAGAAAGAATGTGTGAAGGAGCTTGTAAAAAAGAAATTGAAAGTTCATTGCTCTCTCTCCCAAGCCAACCTCTCGTTGCATGGCCTGTCACAGGTGGCTTTGTTGCAGTGAGTGCCCTTGTGGCTGTTAAATGCTCAGCCTGTGCCCCTGAGGTGCAGCGATTGCCAGAGAGAGAGCGAGCAAGGCTTCTGCTTACTAAAGAGAGTGCGGTCGCAAGAGAAGGTGACCTTGGAAAGATACCTTTTTCCCCTAAAATATAACACACCCTATGCCTTCCGAAAAGCACTTGTGGTCGTCAGCCCTTACCTGGGCTCTTGTATGTGTTCCACCCATGTTGGTATGTTGACCACAATGACGGCTGATAGCCTTTGCATTACTGTTCCCAAGCGCCAGATGTGGCGGACCCTGGCCAGCAGAGTCCGCCTGTTGTGGCTGATGAAGAGAATGAATGCACAGGTGACAGCAATCCTGTGGAGAAAAAGGGAACAGGCACAGCTACTCTCTCAAGGGGAGCGCCTATAGATGCCTCAGCCACTCTTTCAAGAGGGGAGCGCCTCGACCCTTGCCTAGACAGGCTTTTATTGTTTTTCTCGGGTCTTACATCAGAGAAGGATTTATTATCTGTTACATAGAATATTATTGTCTACATTTTAGGGACAATCAAGGAAATGAAAATAACATGCAGAGGGGAATGGTGATGAGCTGATTAGCTCTGTCTTTGGGAAAAATCACACCGGCTGTGGAAATTACCTTGAAGATAAACAATACACATTTGTTGTTTTAGACCAGGGTGATAGAGTTTTAGCAAGAGCAAGCCATAACAGTCTGTATGCATTTTCTAGGCCTGATTCCCATGGGAAAACTCGGTTTGAAGATCTGGCTCTTGCCCACCACTTCGCTTCTGTAGGTTTTCCATACAGAGCTGAGTCACATTTGCCAGACTGAAACAAACCAGCCCCCTACAACCAGCCTTTTGGTTCTTTCAACCCCTAGGAATCTAATGGCCTAACTTCCTGGTGGGGTCCCCTTATCCCTCAGGTGTCCTCTAGGCAGCACAGTATGTAAAACAGTGTCAGACCCTCACCCCCCATCCCCTTCTACCCTGTTGGGGATGTAACAAGCTGCAGCACAGACCCATCCTCTCTCTGTGTCTGGTGCCTTGGGGAGGGAGGGCCAAGCAGACTCACCCCTTTACACACACTGCCTGTGGCCCTCCAGTGGCCCACTGCACCCCTGTCTAGGAAATCCAGAACAAGTGTCCTTGCCCATGTGTCCTTGTCCCAAGTGTATCTTCCCTTTGACCTCTCACTTCTTTCAGGCTGGAAGGTGGTGATGGTCACTCAGGGTGTGGACAACAAAGGGCCTTGCCTCACTGGTGGCTGCAGTCCTAACTGGAAAGGATTGTGCCATGGGCTGAACTGTGTCCCCCAAAATCCGTCCATCGAAGTGCTAAACCCCAGTCCCTCATGATGTGACTATATTTGGAGATAATTTCTTTAAAGAGGTTCAGTGAAATGAGGTCATGTTGGTGGACCTCATGCAATCTGCCTGTGTCCTCACAAGAAAAGGAAGTTTGCACACAGAGGGAGCACTGCAGTGGCGCGTGTGCAGCGGGGGCTCGGTGAGTGAGCAGCACCTGCAAGCCCAGAAGCGAGGCCTCAGGAGATGCCAGCCTGCCAACGTCGCAATCTCGCACTTCTAACCTCCAGAATTCTAAGAAAATTTACATTTCTGTTGTTTAAACCCCAGAGTCTGTGGTACTTTGTTCTGGAAGACCTAGCAAAGGAATATGAATCTATTTTAATGTCCCCAAAATATCCTAAATTTCTTCATTTCCCCAGCTCTTTGTGAAATCAAAATACTAATAGATGTCTCACCTTCCTCACCAGCTTATTGAGAGAGCACCACAAGTTATAAACTGGGCTCTACAAAGGCACTATCACTATCAAACCATCTTGGCCTTGCTTACCACATCCTGGTGTGACCAGCATGGTCCAGGACCTTGCACACATTAAAACTGAAATTCTGGAGATTGGGGGAAGATGGCAGCAAAATAGGATGGAGAGGATTTCACTTCCCCACACACATGAGAAAAAAACCTGGCTTGGGGTTCTCCCCCAAGCCTTGGGACCAGGTGAACCTGGCTGGGCACGTGCGCCCGCACCCCAGCCCACAGTGGTGATCCCAGAACAAGAGTGCTTTGAAGAGGACCTGGAATCCCTGGGTAGGGCGCTAGGGAGAGGCACTGGTCTGGATCTTAAGAAAGTGCTCATGAGACTGGCTGAGTACACCAAGAAGGGAGAAAGGCCACACCAATCGCCCCTCAGCCTGCTACAGCCAGGGAGACCAGAAAAACCAGTTTGGCCAGCTGGAAACCAACAAGACATGTTCTTTGTTTTTTATTTTGTTGTAGTTGTTGTTTATTTAAGTAATCTTTTATTTTTTAACTTTATTATTGTTTTATCTTTCAATACCTTTTTCCTCTCTTTCCTTCTTTTTTGTTTTATTCCTTCTTCCTTTCTTTCAAAACTTACTGCTTTTTCCTCCCTTCTGCTGCCTTCCCTTCACCACAAGTGAGACAAAAAACTTGGTACTACATAACCTGGGTGGTGTAGCTCAGCAGATTCAGCATGGGCCTGCAAACCAGAGTATCATGGTTCAATTCCCAGTCAGGGCACATGCCTGGGTTGCAGGCCAGTTCCCAGCAGGGAACACATGAGAGGCAACCATACATTGATATTTCTCTCCCTCTCTCCTTCCCTTCCCCTCTAAAGATAAATAAACAAAATCTTAAAAGAAAAAACTTGGTACTGCGAACAGACCAGGGTTGGACCCAAAGAGGGGACATCTCAACAGTAGAGACACAGAGACAAATTTCACTTTGTTATAGCAGAGAAACTACAAGTTACTGCATTTTCGTATTTTCTTCATTATTCTTACATCTTTTATTTTAATAGAATCTTTGTATTCCTATTTCTGTATAGTCTTCTTTGCCTTGGCTGGTTATATTGTATCATTTGACAGGTTTACCCTGTCCTCTTAGTCATAGTGTACTGCTAATTTACTTTCCCTCACTTCACCTGGGCTCCATTAGCACACTATTGAAGGTCCGATACTCCCTATTCTTGGTATCTCACAGTCCCTCTCATATGATCATTGCTCTAATATTAGTGTAAATAATAGCTGTTCCATACTATTGTAAATACTACACAATGCCCCTCCCAGATCTTAGCCCACTTCATTGTTCCCTGAACTCTGTTACTGTAGTGGTTAACTCTATTCTCTCTCACATTACACCTATTTACTATCCTTTACTCTCACCTTAACTCAGAATCTGACCTCCCACAACCTCACTGCTTTCTAGATCCAATTCACAAACCTTCTCTCCCCAACAAGAGTCTTCTTTCCACTTATTCTAAAATGTGGCTAGTTGGGTTGAAGATCACAATTATCACTATACATAGCCAAAAGACCTCCTATCTCTTCTCTACCAGCTGCTACTGTAAATATCATAGAATACTCTCCTGGTGTCATAAACCATTTTGCCTTCCCCTCCAACTGATCACAAAAAAAGAGTAAGTGGAAGCAGTGAACACCAGGATACCCACTGGAAAAGGAAACCCAACAGCAAAGGAACCACTAACAAAAAACAATAGAAGAAGGTGAAGGAGGAAGTGGAAACCACACAAACCTCAATCCAAGACCTATCTGAAAATATAACAAAACAGTAGAGAAACTACCCTGTGCAAACAACTGCACAAGAGCAAAAGAGACTCCTTAAAACCTTGTACACACAGAAGAACTAGCCTCAACACAACCTGCCCTCACCAGCACAACAAATTACATTAATTCATTCATTTAATTAATTAATTAAAATGGGTGGTGGACAGAGGGACCATCAGTTCACCAGCTGGTGGGAAGGACTCAGAGCCAATGTAAAGGATAGCCCAAGACCAGTGAGCTGGGGAGATCAAGGAGACTACACCACTGAATCTCACAGATATTACACCACAGAAGTTCACACCATAAATGCAGGAAGCCGGAACAAATCAATTTAAGAAGCTGAAGCTAACAAGCAGAGTCTCACAAACAATGGGAAGAGAAAAAAACAAGCCCCCAATAAAAGGAAAGGAGGAAACCTCAGAAAGAATGCTAAATGAAATAAAGGCAAGTCAGCTATCAGATATTGAATTCAAAGCACTGGTTATCAGGAAGTTCAAAGAGCTCACAATGAGCTACCAGAAATTACAGGGGAATTACAATGAACTCACTGCAAATTATATCAACATGAAAAAGGAAATAGAAATTATCAGCAAGGGCCAAGAGGAAATGCAGAATAAGATTTCTGAACTGAAAAACACAGTGGGAGGAATCAAAAGCAGGATGAATGAAGCAGAAGATCAAATCAGCAAGTTGGAGGACAAAGTAGAAAAAAACTCCCAGAAAGAACAAGAAAAGGAAAAGAGGCTCAGAAAGAATAAAGAGGGATTAAGAGTAATGCAAGACAGTATGAAATGTAATAATATCCAAATAATAGGGATACCAGAAGGAGAAGAAGAAGAGCAAGGGATAGAAAATCTATTTGAAAAAGTAATGATGGAAAACTTCCCTAATTTAATTAGAGAAAAAGTCACACAAATCCAGGAAACACAAAGGGTCCCAATTAAGAGGAACCCAAAGAGGCCCACCCAAATGAGGCCCATCATTAAAATGGCAAAATTCCAACACAAAGAGAGAATCTTAAAGGCAGCAAGGGAAAAAAGGAAGTAACATACAAGGGAACCCCAATAAGGTTGGCTACTGACTTCTCAGTGGAAAAACTCCAACCAAGAATAAAATGGCAAGAAATATTCCAAGTAATGAGAAACAGAGGCCTGCAACCAAGGCTACTTTACCCAGCAAGGCTCTCAATCAAGATAGAAGGCCAAATAAAAAGCTTCCAAGACAAAAGAAGTCTAAAAGAATACACCTCCACCAAACCAGCTCTGCAAGATATGCTAAAAGGACTGCTCTAAGGAAAGGAAGGAAAAGAGTGAGACAAAGAGAAATACAGGCATAGAAATGGCAATGAATAAGTACCTATCAGTAATAACCTTAAACGTAAATGGATTAAATGTTCCAATCAAAAGATATAGAATAGCTAAATGGATAAGAAAGCATGACCCACACATATTCTTCCTACAAGAGACCCACCTCAGAACAAAAGACCATCACAGACTAAAAGTGAAGGGCTGGAAACAAATTTTCCAAGCAAATGGCCAGGAAAAAAAAAGCTGGGGTAGCAATACTCATATAAGATAAAATAGACTTCAAAAAAGGGCCATAAAAAGAGACCCAGAAGGTCCCTTTATAATACCCAAGGGAAGAATCCACCAAGAAGACATAAACATTGTAAATATATACAATTATAGGTGGAGATTTTAACACCTCAGTCAAAAAATGGACAGATCTTCCAAACAAAATATCAACAAAGATATTGTGGCATTGAACAATGCCCTAGATGAAATGGACTTAACTGATATATACTGAACCGTTCATTCCAAAGGAGCTAAATAAACATTCTTTTCAAATGCACATGGAACAGTTTCAAAGATAGACCACATGATAAGACACAAAACAAGCCTCAACAAATTTAAGGAAATTGAAATCATCCCAAGCATTTTCTCCAACTACAAGGGACTGAAACTAGAAACCAACCCCAAGGGAAAAGACCCAAAACACTCAAAATCATGAAGATTGAATAGCATGCTATTAAACAACAAATGGGTCAAGAATGAGATTAGGGAAAATAAAAAAGTTTCTGGAAACAAAACAGAATGAACTCGTGACAACCCCAAAAATTATGGGACACAGCGAAGGCACTCCTGAGAGGGAAGTTCATAGCAATACAGGCCTGCCTAAAAAAGATAGAAACATTTGAAACAAACAACCTAACCTTGTGCCTACAAGAACTCGAGGAACAACAACAAAGACAGCCCAGAGCAAGTAGAAGGAAGGATATAACCAAGATCAGAGCAGAATTAAATGACATAGAGACTAAAAGCACAAGTCTAAGGATCAATGAATCCAGGAGTTGGTTCTTTGAAAAGATAAACAAAATAGACAAGCCTTTAAGTAGGCTCATCAAGAAAAGAAGAGAGAGAAACCAAATAAACATAATCAGAAATGAAAGAGGACAGAAATACAATGGATTGTAAGAAATTACTATGCAGAACTGTATGCCAAGAAATTGGAAAACCTAAGTGAAATGGCCAAGTTTCTAGAAAGATAGAATCTTCCAAAACTCAATGAGGAAGAAGCAGAAAGCCTGAACAGACCAATAACAGCTGACATAATTGAAGCAGTAATCAAAAATCTCCCTACACACTAAAGCCCTGAACCAGATGGTTTCACAGGAGAATTCTACAAAGCACTTAAGGAAGAGCTAACCCCTATTCTTCACAGACTACTCCAAAAAAATCCAAAATTATGGAAGAATCCCAAGCTCTTTTTATGAAGCCAGCATCATCCTAATCCCAAAACCAGATAAAGATAATACAAAGAAAGAAAATTTCAGGCCAATATCACTGATGAACATAGATGCTAAAATCCTCAACAAAATATTGGCAAACCACATCCAACAATACATTAAAAAGATCACACACCATGAGCAAGTGGGATTAATCCTAGGGATGCAAGGATGGTTCAATATTTGCAAATCAGTAAATGTAATACATCACATAAACAAAAGCAAAGACAAAATCACATGATCATATCAATAGATTCCAAAAAACTATATGATAAGGTACAACACCCATTTATGGTAAAAAAAACACTCAGCAAAGTGAGAATAGAGGGAGCATTCCTCAATATAATAAAGGCCATACATGAGAGACCTACAGCCAACATCATAATCAATTGGCAAAATCTAAAATCTTTTCCACTAAGATCAAGAACAAGATAAGGTTGTCCACTTTAACCACTTCTATTCAATATAGTATTGGAAGTTTTAGCCACAGTGATCAGGCAAGAAAAGGAAGTAAAAGGCAACCAAATCAGAAAGAAGGAAACAAAACTTTCACTGTTTGCAGATGACATGATAGTGTACATGGAAAATCCTATAGATTCTACCAAAAAACTGCTTGCCGTAATAAATGAGTTCGGGAAAACAGCAGTATATGAAGTCAATATCCAGAAACCAAAGGCATTTTTGTATACCAACCATGAAACAGCAGAAGCCAAAATCAAGAAAAAAATCCCATTCTGTATAGCAACAAGAAAAATAAAATACCTAGGAATAAACCTAACCAAGGAGGTAAAAGACCTGTATGCAGAAAACTATACAGCACTGAACAAAGAAATCAAGAAGACACAAACAAATGGAAACATATACTGTGTTCATGGATTGGAAGAATTAACATCATCAAAATGTCCATACTACCCAAAGCAATTTACACATTCAATGCAATACCTATTAAAGTACCAATGACATACTTCATAGGCATAGAACAAACACTTTAAAAATTTATATAGAACCATAAAAGACCCCAAATAACAGCTGCAGTTTTGAGAAAGAAGAACAAAGTAGGAGGGATTACAATACCTGATACCAAACTGTGTTACAAGTCCAATGTAATCAAAACAGCCTGGTACTGGCATAAAAACAGGCATATAGACCAGTGGAACAGAAGAGAGAGCCCAGAAATAAACCCAAGTCTCTATGGTCAATTAATATTCGACAAAGGGGGCAGCAACATAAAATTGAGTGAAAATAACCTCTTCAACAAATGGTGTTGGGAGAACTGGACAGCTACATGCAAAAAAATGAAACTCGAGCACCAACTTACACCATACACCAAAATAAATTCAAGGTGGATAAGAGATTAAATATAAGCCATGACACCATTGAAGTCTTAGAGGAGAACATTGGCAGGAAAATCTCAGATATTTCATGCAACAACATTTTTACTGATATGTCCCCTAGAGCAAGGGACATAAAGGAAAGAATAAACCAATGGGATCTCATAAAAATAAAAAGCTTCTGCATGGCTAAAGAAAACAGTATTAAAATAAAAAGAGAGCCAACTATATGGTAAAACATATTTGCCAGTGATACCTCAGACAAGGGGTTAATCTCCAAAATATACAAAGAACTTACATGACTCCACTCTAAGAAGACAAGCAACCCAATCAAAAAGTGGGCAAAGGACTTGAACAGACATTTCTCCAAGGAGGACATACAGAAGATCCAGAGACACATGAAAAATGCTCAATATCGCTAGGGATCAGAGGGATGCAAATTAAAACCACAATGATATACTACTTTACACCAGTCAGGATGGCCATCATAAACAAAGCAACAAACAACAAATGTTGGAGAGATTGTGGAGAAAAGGGGACCCTAATCCATTGTTGGTGGAATTGCAGACTGGTACAATGACTATGGAAAACATTATGGAATTTTCTCAGAAAACTAAAAATGGATCTGCCTTTTGACCCAGCAATTCCACTGCTAGGATTATATCCTAGGAACCCTGAAACACCAGTCCAAAGGAATCTATGCACCTCAATGTTCATAGCAGCACAATTTACAATAGCCAAGAGTTGGAAGCAACCTAGGTGCCCATCAGTAAATGAATGGATCAAAAAACTATGGTACATATACACAGTGGAATTCTATGCAGCAGAAAGAAAGAAGGAGCCCCTACCCTTTGCAACAGCATGGATGGGACTGGAAAGCATTATGCTGAGTGAAATAAGCCAGGTGGTGAAAGACAAATACCACATGATCTCACCTTTAACAGGAAGCTAAACAACAAAACAAACAAGCAATCAAAATATAACCAAAGACATTGAAATGGAGAACAGGCGGAAAGTGACCAGAGAGGAGAGGGGAGGGAATTTCAGGGGAAAATGGGAAGGATTTACAGAAACCAGTATAAAGGACACATGGACAACAACTAAGAAGGGTGGAAGTGGGAGGGAGGTGGGAAGCACTGGCAGGGGGGCGGCTGGGATGGGGGTAAAAGACAGAAAACTGTACTTGAACAATCAAATAAATTTTTTAAAAATAAATTAAAAATAAAACTGAAATTCCTGCGTCATCCTCTGTGTCTGTGCTCTGTGTTTGCCCACAGCCCTGAATTAAGGGCTCACTAAGTGGGATGATGGAAGGCAGGGGCTTGTCCATACTCTGTCATGAGGGCAGGTGCTCAGCAAGGGTTGGTGACATATTGTGCAGCGAGTAACACTTCTCCTTGAGTCTCGTGACTGCGGAGTGGGATCACTGCCAAGGCTGACTGCTCTTGACCACCCGTGAGGAGGCACAGAGAGGACTCAGGACAGTCTGTGCCTTTCTCAGACTCCTGCCGCAAAACTGTGGCCACTGCTCACCTCTGGGTAACTGGCATGCACCTGACCGACTACCAGGCTGTGCACACGTCTGAGTTCGGGTGCTGCTGGGTGGGTTGATGGAGGCCCCCAGGGACATCCTGCAGGGACACTGGCTGGTTTCTGCTCAGCTGACAACTAGGCTTTTGCATCACCGAGCACCATTAAGCCAGGTCATGGAGCACCAATTGGAGAACATCTGCCAATGGGATTTTAGGGCTATTCCAGCTATTTATTGCTGTGCAATGAGCCACTCCAAAACCCAGTGGTATAAAACAACAGCCATTGGCCACAGTTCTAGCACAGGACTCTTCTCTTCTATGGTTGCCCACATGCCTCCTGAACCTACCATGGCCACCATTCAGTAACATCAGAGGAAGATGGTGCTCAGTGGAAAGCAAAGGCTTTGATGAGTACATGAAGGAACTGGGTGTGGGAACCACTCTGTGGAAAACCGGTGCCATGGCCAAACCAGACTGCATCCTTACTTTTGACAGAAAAAAACTCACTGTAAAAACTGAGAGAACATTGAAAATAACACCGTTCTCATGTAACCTGGGACAGAAGTTTGAAGAAACTACAGCTCTGCCATTGTCCTGATGGCAGAAAAATTCAGAGTGTCTGCAGCTTAGTAAACGGCATGCTGACTCAACATCAGGAGTGGGAGGGAAGGAGAGCACAACCACAAGAAAGCTGGAAGGTGGGCAAATGGTGGTGGAACACATCATGAACAATGTCACCTGTACTCGGATCTATGAAACAGTTGGGTAAAAATTCCATCATCCTTCTGGACAGGAATTAGCTGTGAGGATAAATGAACTCAGTGTTATGAGCAAATCTCTCCTTGCTTTATTTTCCCCATTACTATTCTGTTTTCTTCATCACACACATTTTACATGCAACTATTTCCAAGTGTTAGTTTAATTAGGGACCAACCCTTTGGTTAGTAAATAAATGTGTTTATGCTTTAAAAAACAGCCATTTTATTCTGTTTATGGATTCTGGGGTTCAGGAATCCAAACAAGGTACAGCAGGGAGAACTGGCCTCTGCCACTCGATGTCTGGACCTTCAGCAGAGATGCTGTGAAGGCCATGCTGGTGAAGCTGGGGAGAAACAGGCCATGTTGGAGGCTGCTGGTGGGAGTTCAGGGTGGCTCAGCTGTATCTATCAAAGTGACAAGTGCACGGGCCCTTTGAACCAGCAACTGGTCTTCAGGAAATTACCCCAGAGCAATAGGTGCACACAGGCATCAGTTAGTGGTGCAAGCACATTGGCTGGAGCATCTGAAACTGTGGAAGACTGCTGGGGACCATTTGATAAAATTATGACGCCTGTCACCACAGAGTGCCGCATTCTGTACAAACCAATCCCATGTGTGCTGGCAGTGACCTCCAAGACACAGTTAAGGGGAAAAAACAGGACACTGCACAGTGTGCACAGTATGTGCTCTTTGGATAAAAGAAAATAGTATTTTTAAAATATGTACACACTTGCCTATGTGTAGGCTCTTTGTAAAAAATACATAATATAAGGCCCTGGCTGGTGTAGCTCAGTGGATTGAGCGCGGGCCTGCGAACCACACGATCGTGGTTCGATTCCCAGTCAGGGCACATGCCTGGGTTGCAGGCCAGTTCCAAGCAGGGGACTCCTGAGAGGCAACCGTGCATTGATGTTTCTCTCCTTCTCTCCTTCCCTTCCTCTCTAAAGATAAATGAATAAAATCTTAAAAAAAAACAACCATAATATAAATGTCCATGCTAACATTAGATGTCAAAGGCTAGGCAATGGAAAGATAGGATAAGGGAAACATTTTTCACTGCATGTTGTCTTGCAATTTAAATTTTATATTATGTGAATAATTACTCATTCTGAATTAAAATTCTACTTTTTAAAAGATTTTGTTTATTTATTTTTAGAGAAAGGAAGGGAGGAGAGAGAAAGAAACATCTATGTGTGGTTGCCTCTTGCATGCCCCCTACTGGGGATCAGGCCTGCAAAATCCCAGGCATGTGCCCTGACTGGGAATTGAACCAGCAACTTTTTGGTTCACAGGCTGGCACTCAATCCACTGAGCCACACCAGTCAGGGTTCAATTTCTATTTTTAAAATGCTAAATTTTGATGTTTTAATTGTAAGTTTAAAACTTTTTGTAGAAATATTATATGAAAGATATGGTTTTGAAAGATTTGCCTTTCCTGAGTGCCTACTATGTGCTATGAAACATAAAAATGAGCATACTCTGTTGAGCACATACTCATCTCTACTCCTCTGTAGAACCCTGCACGATATGCAAATAGTATCCTTTGCTTTCATCCCACACTCACCTTTCTAGACTCTTCTCTGCAGTGAGGACTGGGAGTCTGTGAATTTCCCAGACCTCCTTGCCAGCTGATTGCCAGTGGGAGGCACTGGCAGGGGTGTGGAAGATGGGAGGATGGAAAAGCCACCACAGTCCTGAGCTGGTGCACCTCAGGCCATCGAGAGGGCAGCAGCTGCATGTTAGCAGAGCCCCAGCAACTGCAACTGTGGGCCCTGATCAAATTAAACAGAGCTAGACACCTTGCACAGCTTACAGCCAGCTGGTAATCACAAGGTGTTACCTCCCCTGACCAAGGACACTAGAGAGCAAATGGTTTACACTGCTCCTCCCTGACCAGAGAACACACAGCTTAAATCACCTCAGTTGGGGGCAGAGAGGACACAGACCGTTAATGTCATTTGTGCCAGCCTAACCCTAGGATGGATGAACTCGAGGGAACAAATAACAAAAACCCAATTAGAGCCAAATGGACCCAAAATAAAAGTGAAATAATGCAAGAGAACAAAGAATAGTCCCACATTCCCCTATGTGCTCATTTTGACATATCAGTGTACTAAAAACACACCTGAAAATTGATGAATATTCTGCTGGAACCCTCCCCTAAGATCCTCATCCACAAAAGAGAACTAAAAACCCTAAAGACAAAGCTCTGGCGCAGACTCACTCTAGAGCACGTCCATGACACTTCTGGGGCAAGAACTTTTTACTTCCTTTTTCCTATACGCTAAGGGTCCCCATGAGACATATCACCAGGGAAGCAGTGGGCAGCAGCAGCTTGTCCCAGGCTAACCCCCTCATCCTGTCTCCCTTTTTCTGACTTCCTGTGAGCTAACAGCAGCCCTCCTTGGCTCACTGCTTCACTATAACATGACTAGATAGTCAAAGCAGAGCACTGCCTGGGCTTTCTTGTTGCTTGTTCTACCCAAAGCCCTTTCTTGTCTCATTGTCTCCAGCCTTAGTAAACATACTCTGTATATCACCTGGAGTCGTCCTGTGAAATCATGAAATTGTTCCTACAATAAAGTAAAAAACCCACATGTGACAGTCTGGCCTGAAGCAGAACTGCTCCTGATAACATTTCAGTGATCAAACAGGTTTTGGAAGAAAGAGGCCCTGATGAGTGAGTCAGAGCAGAGCAAGCAGCTCCTGTGTCTTATAAAAATGTAATGGGCTTAAATGCCATGTTAAGAGCATGAGACTCCTCTGGTGTAATGGTCAGATGGTTGTTGGGGGCAGTAGGAGGCCTCAGGCACCGTCAATTCATGGGTGTTTCAACCATTCTTGGTTTGGAGGCACTAGGTCCCCTTTGGAGCCTAGGACACTCATTTTTCCAGTGGCCCTCCTTCTGGCAGAGAGCAAAAGGTCCTGGAGGTAGGTGACCCCGCATCAAGTATGAGCATTCCTTCTTTGTGTGTCCTTCTTGTCTTCAAAAATAACATTGCAAGACTTCCAGCCAAGATGGAGGCATAGGTGGAAACACTGTACCTCCTCGCACAACCAAATTTAAAGACAAGAAAGATTTAGAAATAAAAACACAACCAGAACAGACAGATAATTGAACTGTGCCAAAGTCCAACAATGAACCATTCATCCAGACCGGTAAGAGGGGCAGAGTGGGTAGCCGGTGGAGAGGGGTCCCAGCAGGAGAGGCCGTGGTTAGCAGAACCGGGTTCAGGGAGGAAACTTGGTATGCAAGGTGCTTGGCTGACTGAGGACACACCTTTGCGTGCAAATAAAGCAGGCCAAAAAAAGGGCAGTGAGACTGACTGCACAACCCAGGGCCCCAGCAATGGGAAATAAAGCCTAAAAGCACCAACTGAAAAAACTTTCAGGGGTTGAGGTGCTGGGAGAGGCTCCCAGCCTCATAGAAGAATTTGTTGGAGATACCCACAGGGTCCTTGAAGATACACAAGCCCACCCACCCAGGGAACCAGAGCAAGAAGGGCCCAATTTGCTTGTGGGAAGTGGCAGAGTAGACCGAAATTTGAGAGAGAGCAGAACAAGCACCATCGTTCCCTCTCTGACCCCACCCCCCACATACAGCATCACAACCCAGCAACTGGGTTGCCCCACCTTGGTGAACATCTAAGGCTCCGCCCCTCATATGTAACAGGTGTGACAAGACCAAAACATTATGGCTCAAACAGAACAGATCAAAGCCCCAGAGCCGATGCTTCTAAGCGACCAAGAGATAGCCAACCTATCAGATGCACAATTCAAAACACTGGTGATCAGGATGATCACAGAACTGGTTGATTTTGGTCACAAATTAGATGAACAAATGAAGGCTACACTAAGTGAAATGAAGGAAAATGCACAGGGAACTAATAGTGATGGAAAGAAAACTGGGACTCAAATCAAGGGAGTGGACCAGAAAAAAGAAAGAAACAACCAAACAGAAAAGAATGAAAAAACAAGAATTAAAAAAATGAGGAGAGGCTTAGGAACCTCCAGGACATCTTTAAATGTTTCAACATCCGAATTATGGGGTACCAGAAGGGGAAGAGGAAGAACAACAAATGGAAAGTTATTTGAACAAATAATAAAGAACTTCCCCAATCTGGCAAAGGAAATAGATTTCCAGAAGTCCAAGAAGCTCAGAGAGTCCCAAAGAAGTTGGACCCAAGGAGGAACATACCAAGGAATATCATAATTACATTAGCCAATATTAAAATGAAGGAGAGAATTCTAGAAGCAGGAAGAAATAAGGGGACAGTCACCTACAAAGGAGTTCCCATCAGATTGTCTGCTGATTTCTCAAAAGAGACCTTACAGGCAAGAGGGAGCTGGAAAGAGTATTCTAAGTCATGAGATCCAAAGACCTACATCCAAGATTGCTCTATCCAGCAAAGCTTTCATTTAGAATGGAAGGGCAGATAAAGTGCTTCTCAGATAAGGTCAAGTTCAAAAAGTTCATCATCACCAAGCCCTTATTATATGAAATGTTAAAGGGACTTATCTAAGAAAAAGAAGATAAAAAATATGAACAGTGAAAGGACAGCAAATTCACAGTTACTAACCACCACACCTAAAACAAAAGCAAACTAAGAGGACAGCTAGATCAGGAGTGGAACCATAGAAATGGAGATCACAAGGAGGGTTAATAATAGGGGAGTGGGAGGAGCAGAGAGGGGAAGAAGGTACAGAGAATAAGTAGCATAGACAGTGGGGAGAAAATAGGGGGAGGGCAAGAGTAGTGTGGGAAATGTAGAAGCTAAAGAACTTATGACACATGGACATGAACTAAAGGGCGGGGATGTAGGGGGCAGGGGCTTGTAGGGTGGAGGGGAATGAAGGGGGGAAATGGGACAACTGTAATGGCATAATGAATAAAGTATATTAAAAAAAGAAAAACTTAAAACAGTAGGAGAAAAAAAGAATAACATTGCCTCTTTGATGTCCATGATAGCCCAGATGCTGAGTGACCTTGAGGTGGTATAAGGCTTAAAGCTAGGACTAGCATGTAAGCCTTTTGTTTCCGTCAGGTGGCTTTTTGCTCTTCCTCTGCCCTGTCTTGGTTGTTAAAAACCTGAAACCTACCTCTACCAGTTGCTCAGTGAGGGTCTGGGGTCCCAAGGCTAGTTTTCATAATGTTTGTCTGATGTTTGGGGCTGCCTGCTGGATAAAATGTGTCCCCAGAAGAGCTTGGCCCTTAACAGATTTAGAGGCAATGTCTGTATATTTCTGTAAAGCTTTTGTTAATTGTCTCAATTGAGCAGAGCTTTTATTCTTTTAGTGATTTTTTTATTGTGTCATAATTAACAGGCTTGATAGTGTATGTTCCCCCCCCTCTATGAGACAAGTAATCACGTGGGTCCGGCAGTCCCTTCCCTCTCATCCTTTATCTGTCCGTTTGATAGACCCAATTAGGGTCCTGATGTGGGATTGTGTCTCCCCCTGGTTGGTATATGTGATGTTGAGTATAATGATTGATTAATTCACCAGCATTAAGTCCTGGCAGCTTCTGTATATGCTGCCTTCTATTGACAGTGCGGCAGTTGGAAGGACTAAGCTGGTGCTGTCTGCTGTTGTGGTGCCATTTGGTGAGCAGGCCTGAGACCTTATTACACGTGACAGCTATTTTACTCTTCTGAGCTTGTGTCCCCAGGACTGGAAACCACTGGAAAGCAAGAACAGAACATGACTAACCACTCCCCACAGCTGCAGCAAAAGATAACATTGGAAGAAACTGCAGCTCCCAAAAAACCACACAAAATCTCCTGTGTTATGACATCCCCCACAACCCAGGGGCCATACAACAGTACCCTTTATAATCCAATTATAACCCCATAAATGCTCAAAGCCCCCACCCATCAGTGCTGGTGTATCTCTCTGCACCATGCCCCTCTCCTCTCTTGGAGAGTGAATAAAACCTTCACTCTTTGCACTTTCTTCTCTTTGTGAATTCTTTCCCAGCCTCACCCACCGACCACCCTGACAACAGTGGGAGAGGACAATTTGTAAATCACTCTAAGTCAGGCCATAAATCAGTGTCAACTGATTGAACCCCTCTGTGAATTTGCTAGGGTCTTTGGAAAACTGACCAAGTTTTTCTTTGCAACGGGCCAGGTCAGACATAGAAAAGGACACATGTACCTGAATAATTACCTCACCAGGCTCCCTGTTTGCCACCTCCCTCAGAGGTAACACAGTAGGGTTCCGGTGACAATGGGTTCCGCTCTGGGGGTGGCAGGACTGTAAGCAGGAGCGAGTGCCAGCAGTTCTGCAGCAGAGGAGGGACTGAGGCGTGGCAGCTGCCCTTTGGGGGGTGGCAGGGGAGCAAGCTGGGAAGCAGGCTGTTCCACCCCTGGACTGGTTTTGTTTGGCCCTCCTAGAGACAGAGGAGGCATCTTGCCATGTCTGTGAGAAAGGTATCCTCTAATTCACCTGACGTTGTGGGAACACACATCCCACGAGACTCCCTTAAAGCCCTGTCTTAGTCAAGGGCGATACACACCTGAATATGAATGAAGTATTTCCCTCCATTTGCCTTCAGTTTTGCAAAACAAATCTAATTGGAAAATAGTGTTGTAATTTAGAAAATTATGTATAGGCCAGATTTCTCTGTCCCCGAGATTGTACTGAGGCCAGACAACTTTGCAAAATAAAACAAGGCACTTTTTCTTTGGGTTATTGTCCTTAAAGGTGTACTAATTGTTAAGGAGACACCCTGGGTGGGGGTCCCAGGAAATGCTTCTGGTGCCGCCCATGTCGCCTTTGTCTCACCTGGTCAGCACAGCTGTTGGCAGCTCAGGGGGCCTCCAGTACCACACACAGGGCACAAGACAAATTGTCAATGTAGTTATTTCTCAGAGTTCTATAACTATTTGTTTAGTTTAAAGGTATGACTTGTGCATTTGTTTTTTGAAATTTGTAATTTAGAATAGGTCCAAGTTTTCTAAAGGATTTTTAAAAAGATGAAATGTATTTGCAAATGCATCAGAATAAAACAGACTGTTTTTTTTAAAGATTTTATTTATTTATCTTTAGAAGGGAAAGGAAGGAGAGAAGGAAAGAAGTATCAATATACGGTTGCCTCTCGTGAGTCCCCTGCTGGGAACTGGCCTGCAACCCAGGCATGTGCCCTGACTGGGAATCGAACCGCGATTGTTTGGTTCGCAGGCCGCGCTCAATCCACTGAGCTATGCCAGCCAGGGCACAATGACTGTTTTTAAATGACAAAAACCCAAATGATGTTGTCACAGAGTTTATTATGATGCAGTCGAGATGGAACCCTGTCCTTTCTGCGAGACACACCATTCCAAAAACACAATCAGAATTATAAATAAAAGTGTATCAGAATTCTGTAGACTTTCGCAGATTTTTTGTATAATCTCAAGTACATTCATTTTAACAAATAAAATATATGTATATAAATAGAATATAGCTATTATTTTTTATTGGAAAAAGCTTCCCATGCATTTTTAAATATATTACGTTAGCCTAATTGGTTTAAACTTTCTTTTAAGGAGAAAAAAATAAATCCTTGAGGTATTTCAGGGGCTAATGGGAATAACTCAAAGCTATTTCTAGCTTAAGAGAAAGTCTTTTAAAATTTAATTGAAAACAATAAAAAACGGAAAAAAATTAAATCCTGGAACTTATAAGACACTGAAGAAAAAACTAAAGAAGATACAAAAAAGTGGAAGCATATACTGTGTTCATGGATAGGAAGAATTAACATCATGAAAATGTCCATACTAGAAAAGCAGTCTACAGATTCAATGTAATGCCTATCAACATACCAATGACGTATCTCACAGAAGTAGAACAAATATTTCTAAAATTTATGTGGAACTACAAAAGGCCCTGAATAGCAACAGCAATCTTGAGAAAGAAGAATAAAGTTGGAGGAATCATTCTACCTAACATCAAACTATATTGTAAGGCCATAGTATTCAAAACAGCATGTTACTGGCATAAAAACAGATACATAAATCAATGGATCAGAATACAGAGCCCAGAAATAAACCCACATCTTTATAGTAAATTAATATTCAACAGAGGAAGCAAACACATACAATGGGCTAAAGATAATTTATTCAATAAATGATGCTGGCAAAATTGGACAGGTATGTGCAGAAAAATGAAACCAGACCACCATGTTACACCACACGCAAGAATAAATTCCAAATGGACGATAGACCTAAATGTTTGACTTGAAACCATAAAAATTTTAGGAGAAAATATAGGCAATAAAATCTCAGACAAAACTCATAGCAATATTTTTTTCTGATATATCTTCTCAGACAAGGCAAACAAAAGAAAAATAAACAAATGGGACTACATCAAACTAAAAAGTTTTTGCACAGCAAAGAAAACCATCAACAAAATGAAAAGACAACCCAATGAATGGGAGAACATATTTGCCAATAATACATAAATAAGGGGTTCATATCCAAAATTTGTATAAAACTTATAAAACTCAACAGCAAGAAAACAAAAAATCCAATTAAAAAATGGGCAGATGACCTAAATAGACACTTTTCCAAAGAGGACACACAGATGGCCAATAGACATACGAAAAGCTGCTCAGCATCACTAATCATCAGAGAAATGCAAATTAAGATCACAATAAGATATCAACTCACACTGATCAGAATGGCTATCATGAATAAATCAACAAAGGCTGGCAAGAATGTGAAGAAAGGGGAGCACTTTTGCACTGTTGGTGGGAATGCTGATTGGTGTAGCCACTATGGAAAACAGTATGGAGTTACATCAAAAACATAAATATGAGCCCTGGCTGGTTTGGCTCAGTGGATTGAGCACTGGTCTGTGGACCAATAGGTCGCTCGTTCAATTCCCAGTCAGGGCACATGCCTGGGTTGTGGGTTGTGGAACAGGTGCCCAGTTTGGGGCATAAGAGAGGCAACTGATTGATGATCTCTTGCACATTGCTGTTTCCCTCCCTCTCTTTCCTCCTTTCTTCCCCTCTATCTAAAAGTACATAAATAAAATATTTAAATTAAAAATGGAATGACAACAAACTCACAACTATCAACAACTGAACCTGAAAAAAACAAAAAACAGCCCTGGCTGGTGCAGCTCAGTGGATTGAGCATGGGCCTGGGAACAAAGGAGTTGCCAGTTTGATTCCCAGTGGGAGAGCATGCCTGGGTTGCAGCAAGGTTCCCAGTGGGGGGCGCATGGGGGGTGATCATACATTAGTGTTTATCTCCCTTTCTTTCTCTCTCCCTCCCTGCTGTCTAAAAATAAATAAATTAAATGTTTTTTAATTAATTAATTAAAAACCAAAAACAAACTAAGCAAACAACTAGAACAGGAACAGAATCACAGAAATGGAGATCACATGGAGGGGTATCAGCAGGGAGGGGGAGAATAGGGGGAAAGATACAGGGAATAGGAAACATAATTGGTAGGTACAAAATAGGCAGGGGGAAGTTAAGAAAAGTATGGGAAATGGAGAAGCCAAAGAAGTTATATATATGACCCATGGACATGAACTAAGGCAGGGGGAATGCTGGAGGAGGGTACTGGGCAGAGGGGAAAAAATGAGACAACTGTAATAGCATAATCAATAAAATGTACTTAAAAAATAAAGATACAGCAGATAAAAAATAAAAATGGAACTGCCTTATGACCCAGTGATTCTTCTTCTGGGAATTTATCCAAAGAAACTGAAACACTAATTTGAAAGAATATGTCCACCCTTATGTCAGCATTATTTACAATTGCCAAGATATGGAAGCAGACCAAGTGTCCATCAATAGATGAGTGGATAAAACAACTATGGCACATTTACACAATGGAACACTACTTGCCTGTAAAAAAGAAGAAAATTTCACCCTTGGTGACAGCATGGGTGAACTTAGAGAACATTTTGCCAAGTGAAAGAAGTCAATTAGAGAAAGACAAATACCATATGACCACATTCATATGTGGAGAATAATGAACAAAACAAACTAGCAAGCAAATTAGAGACAGACTCATAGACAGAGAGCAGGCTGACAGCTCTGGGGGTGTGGTGTGGTGGAGGAGTGGAGCAAAAAGGAAAAAGGGCTCATGGACAGGAACAGCAGTGTGGTGACTGGTAAGGGGGTTCCTGGGGGAGGGGAGAGCTATGGTTGGAAGTAGTTGAGGGTATAAGGGGGATAAATAGTAATGGGAAAAGAACAATAAGAAATAAACTATTAGCCCTGGCTGGTGTGGCTCAATGAATTGAGTGTCGGCCTGTGGACCAAGGGGTCACTTGTTCGATTCCCAGTCTAGGGTACATGCCTGGGTTGCAGACCAGATCCCAAGTTGGGGGCATGTGAGAGGCAACCACACATTGATGTTCTCTACCTCTCTTTCTCCTTCCCCTCCCTTCTCTCTAAAAAATTCTAAATAAAAATCTTTTTAAAAGCCTATTAAAAAATAAAATTCCATAAAATTTAAATCCTGAGAAGTGTGTCAAATATATTTGACCTAAACATTATATATTGTTATAAAATAATGTTAGATTATTTATTTACCTAAGGTGGCAATAATAGGTATGAAACATTAATATAAACTAACAAAACCTCAGTTCTTAGGATAGAGAGAAAGGATTTTCTTGCAAGTTAAGGATCTGATTTAAAAAAAGTATCTGATTACCATATGTCACAATATGAATATAACTATTTTAATAAAACACAGAATCTTTTTTTAGGCAGATATAGGAAAATGTATTTCTTCTCTGTAATAGACTAAAAAAGAATTAAATCAGTTTTGTATTAGTTTATTTTTTTAATATTTAAAACCAACTCCTTTCTTCCTTAAAAGCATATTTTTGTATCTCATACTTTCTAACATTAAAGCCTATATTTTTTCCAACTTCACTATAATTTTTAACTTTTAGAAACCTTAATTTCTAGTGAGGCTTACTTCAAATAGAGAATAAGATAGACTCATTAACAGATCCAAATTAATGCTTTAGATTTCCAGTAATAAAAGTCCAAAAGTAAGTGAACTTGAGACTTGTCTAGTAATTAATGCTTCAGTATTTTGTGTTAATAACTTTAAAAGACATTAATCAAACTTAAACCAGCTTTAATATTAAATATTTTCCCAGACCACGTGATTCTGAAAAAACATTGGAAATAGTTCTTATTGTATTACTATGCACATAAACAGTTTTATTAATAATTACAGAGAAGACAATATGTATTTTTATTTGTTCTTAACCACCTTTAAGAAGGGTGGAGAAGTGGGGGTGGAAATATCAGGCTTGGTTTTGGGGGGATTTTTTTATTTTAAGATTTTACTTATTCACTTTTAGAGAGGAAGGGGAGGGAGAAAGAGAGGGAGGGAAACATCAATGTGTGGTCGCCTCCCACACCACCAACTGGATACTTGGCCTGCAACCCAGACACGTGCTGTAGACCAGGAATTGGACCAGCAACCCTGGTTTTCAGGCTGGCACTCAACCCACTGAGCCACACCCGCCAGGGCTCAGGCTTGGGTTTTAAAACTTGCACTGTCCCCCGCTTTTTACATCACTAATTACCCAGCAGGAAAATGTGTTGAAACTATCAGCGAAAGCTTTAAAGGTCATGAATGGGTTGTATCCACAAAGTCTCGATCTAATTTAAGGAATTAACACATGTAACGTCCCAAATTGTGTTCAGAGTGGAGAGAGAGAAACCCAGTACCAGAAGATGCAATGTAGCATGAGAAGAGTGCCCTTGGCAGAACTGATGTAACAAATGCTTCAGACAGAGGACCTGGAGTTATGGTGTGAGTAGAGAAATGTGCTGTCAGCACGTCTACCCTGTGCCCTGAGGGTGGCCTTACCAAGGACTAGGGCTACATGCCCCAGGGATGGATTTACCCCATGCAGACAGGAGCTCAACTCCATGACAAACAAGGGGGGAGGGCAGGCGTCCCTTTGGATGTGTGGATGGTAGGTTCTGACTCACTGGACCCTGTCACCCAGGTGTCACCTGGGGACAGTGGTGTGTGGGTGGGTGACTCCATGTCCAGAGGGCAGGTTTATATTCCATCTTGGAATAGACAAGTTTCTTTTTCACAAAGAATTAACTCCACAGCTGACAGGTAGTTTCCCTTCACTGGTGATGAGAAGTATGTAGGATGAATGAGAGATTGAGGAAGAGAAGGTAACTCTAGGTCCCATGCTGGGTGCCAGAATGTTACCGGACAGGCATTGTCCCAGAGATCTTCCCTGTGCTGGCCTGTGGTATGTGGGCTCTTGACTTCGAAGGAAAGATTTCACAGGACGAGTCCAGGTGATTTGGAGAGTACGTTACTAAAGCTGGGGACAGTGAGACAAAAGAAGGGCTTAGTTTAGAAGAAGCCACAGGAGAGCCCAGGCGGTGCTCTGCTTTGGCTCCATAGAAACGTTATACAGGAAAGAAGTGAGCCAAGGCGGGGCTGCTGTAGCTCACTGGGAAGTCAGAGACAAGGGGCCTTGGAGACAGGTTCAAGGGGATAGTCTGGCTTGAGCTGCCGCTGCCCTCTGCTCCCCTGGTTGCAAGTCTTGTGGGGACCCTTGCAGCGTAGGAGAAAGTAAAAAGTTCATGCCCAAGAAGGGTCACGGGCATGCTCTAGGGCGAGCCTGCAACAACTCTTTGTCTTGAGGGTTTCTATTTCTCTTGTGTGAATGAGAATCTTCGGGGAATCTTAGTAATTTAGCAGAATATTCATCAGTTTTCAGGTGCATTTTTAATATGTTGATGTGTCAAAATGAGTGCATAGGGGAATTTGGGATGATTCTTTTTTGTTTTATTTTACTCTTATTTTGGATCCACCTGGCTCTAATTAGGTTTTTGTTATTTGTTTTTCTGACTTTACCTGTCCTTGGGTTTCATTGGCATAAATGGCATTAATTAGGTCTCTGTCCTCCATGTCCCTGACCGGCATGATTTAAGCTGTGTGTTCTCTGGTCAGGGAGGAGCAGTGCAAGTCACTCACTCTCAAGGGTCTCTGGTTGGTGGACTTAAGGTTTTGTAATTCACTAGCTGGCTATAAAGTGTTTGAAGTGTCTGGCTTGTTTCACTTTTTGTCTTCACTTTCCTATTCCACGTGCCCAGGGGTTTTCCTAGCTTCTCACTCTCCCGTCACGGTGGCAGCAGCTGCACGTCAGTAGAGCCCCAGCAAGTGTGACTTCTGGCAGCAGGAATCATGGTTTGGGGAAAATACTATTTTTGCTTTTGCTCTTCTACCTGAGTGGCCAGAGCTGGTCCCTCAAGTTACTAGCCTGTGGGTGTCCTTACTGCCCTCTTGCTTCTCCTGCCCACCCAAGACCTCTGTAAACAATGGCCTGATGAAATTCCTTCTGTTTGATATAACTAGGGTGGCTTCCCCCCCCTAAATAGACACTGACTAATATAGGTAAAATGACCATTTTACAGTTGAGAAACTTGCAGAGGGAGGAAATGACTTAACCAAAGGGCGAACCCAGGAGCTCTCCTGCCTCACTATATTCCAGCTGCCTTGGTCCCATTCCTGGGCTAAGCTCCAATGGCCCTCCAGAGACTCATACCTGTTCTCTAGGTGAAGAACAGTCTATCTCTAGCTCTTCTTGTCCATATTCTTTCTCTTCATTCAGGTTCCATGCAAATGTTACATCTTGAAACGGGTCCTTTTGCCCTATTACATCATCCTGCTTAATTTCTTCTTACTACTTACACTCTGAAGACATTTATTTACTTCGTTGTTTTCCCACTGGACTGGAAAGTCCATGAGACCAGAAAGTGTTTTTTGTTTGCTTGTTTTTGTTTTGTGTTTTGAGAGAGAGTGAGGAAAGGAGAGAGAGATAGGTAAATAAATAGAAAGAAACAGGACTTCCAACAAGATGGAGGAGTAGGTGGAAACACTGTGCCTTCTCCCACAACCAAGTTTGAATACAACAAAGTTTTAGTAAACAAAAACACACCCAGACCGGTAAGAGGGGCGGAGCCAGCAGCAGAGCAGGGAGGGGCAGGAAAAATCCCCCGACCAAGGCGCCCAGGAAGCTGTGGCACGGATCCCAGGTGTGGCATCAGGCGGACCCAGTGAGGGTGTAAGGCGGCAGGCTGACCACAGTCACACATTTGCGTGCAGATAAACCAGCGAAGGAGCGAGCAGTGAGATGGACCACACAGGCCACAGCGGCAGGAAGCAGCAGAGGGGACCGCCATTGCCCCTCTCTGACCCCGCCCCCACATACAGCATCACAACCCAGCCACTGAGTTGCCGAACCCTGGTGAACACCTAGGGCTCCGCTTCTCATACGTAACAGGCACAAACAGTCCAAAATATGGCTCAAAAAGAACTCAAAGCCCCAGAGCCAATAACTCTAAGCAAAAAAGAAATAGTGAACCTCTCAGATGCACAGTTCAAAACACTGGTGTTCAGGATGCTTACAGAACTGGTTGATTATAGTCACAAATTAGAGGAACAAATGAAGGCTAAACTAATTGAAATGAACAGAAATGCACAGGAAATCAATAGCGATGGAAAGGAAACTGGGACTCAAATCAAGGGAGTGGACCAGAAGGAAGGAAAAAATGACCAAACAGAAAATTACGAAGAAACAAGAATTCAAAAAAATGAGGAGAGGCTTAGGAACCTCCAGGGCATCTTTTTTTTAAGATTTTATTTATTTATCTTTTAGAGGGGAAGGGAAGGAGAGAGGGAGAGAAATATCAATGTATGGTTGCCTCTCATGCATCCACTGTTGGGAACTGGCCTGCAACTCAGGTATGTGCCCTGGCTGGGAATCGAACCGTGATCGTCTGGTTCGCAGGCCCTCACTCAATCCACCGAGCTATATCAGCCAGGGCCCCTCCAGGACATCTTTAAACGTTCCAACATCCAAATTATAGGGGTACCAGAAGGGGAAAAGAAACAGCCATGAATGGAAAACTTATTTGAACAAATAATAAAGGAGAACTTCCCCAGTCTGGCAAAGGAAATACACTTCCAGGAAATCCAGGAAGCTCAGAGAGTCCCAAAGAAGTTTGACCCAAGAAGGAACACACCAAGGCATATCATAATTACATTAGCCAAGATTCAAATGAAGGAGAGAATCCTAGAAGCAGCAAGAGATAGGGGACAGTCACCTACAAAGGACTTCCCATCAGACTGTCAGCGGATTTCTCAAAAGAGACCTTACAGGCAAGAAGGGGCTGGAAAGAAGTATTTCAAGTCATGAAATCCAAAGACCTACAGCCAAGATTGCTCTATCCAGCAAAGCTTTCATTTAGAATGGAAGGACAGATAAAGTGCTTCTCAGATAAGATCAAATTCAAGGAGTTCATCATCACCAAGCCCTTATCATATGAAATGTTAAAGGGACTTATCTAAGAAAAAGAAGATAAAAAATATGAACAGTGAAAGGACAGCAAACTCACAGTTATTAACAACCACACCTAAAACAAAAGCAAACTTAGAGGACAGCTAGATCAGGAGTGGAACCATAGAAATGAAGATCACATGGAGGGTTAGCAACAGTGGAGTGGGAGGAGGAGAAGGGGGGAGAAGGTACAGAGAATAAGTAACACAGATGGTAGGTAGAAAATAGATAGGGGAGAGGACAAGAATAGTAGGGGAAATATAAAATCTAAAGAACTTGAGACACATGGTCATAAACTAAAGGAGGGGGGAATGGTGGGGGAGGGGTGTGCAGGGGAGAGGGGAATGAAGGGGGGAATAGAACAACTGTAATGGCATAATCAATAAAATATATTTTTTTAAAAAAAGAAAGAAACATCATCTGTTGTTTCACTTATCTATGCATTCATTAGTAGATTCTTGTATGCGCCCTGACTGGGAATTGAACCTGCAACCTTAGCATATAGGGATGATGCTCTAATCAACTGAGCTACCTGGACAGGGCAACCGTGTATTTCTTACCAACTGCTGTGTCTCTTGTGCCTAAGCATACCTGGCACTGAGTGTGCATCCAACAGTTATTTGCTAGAACAATGAATAAATTTTTAAAAAGTAGTAAGAGAAGTGACATACTGTTTTTGAGAACCAGCTAGGCCCCAAATTCCCACTGCCTGCCTGTCTGCCAGCAGGTCACGGTCTTATCAGAGTTCCCACTGCATGGAAGCCTATGGAATCCCAATTCCCACCATTTAGGACTTGCCCTCCAGGGGTGCTCAGTTACTACATGCTGACCGAATCTGCCCATTCCAGAAGATAACAGTGATCAAGAGGCAACATTCTATGGGGGCTCAGCTCAAGTCAACAGACCAGAAGCAGATAGCATGTTAGAAGTTAAGCGCAAGAGGCCGGGAGATGGGAAGATTATCCTATCCAGTTGTTTCAGCATTAACACTTCCCCTATGTGCTACACGTGGGCCCAGGACCTGTCTTTGTTAGCAATGATGGTGGATTTCTGGAGCTCTTCCTGCAAGGCACCATGGTACACTGTGTCATAATATCTAGAACCAGGCAACTTGGGTTGAAATACTGGTGTGTTACGGACTGACAGCGGGACCTTGGCAAAGCATTCGGGTCCTCCTGGACTTGGTTTCCTCATTTACAAAATGAGAAATTTGATTAAAACGGTGTCACTTTCATAAGGTTGTTGTGAAGATCAAGAGTTAAGTCACTTAAAATATTTAGAACAGGGCTTGGCACCCACAAGTTCTTTATTGTTACCTTGTGCTCTTCTAAGTTCCATACATGTGTCATGTTACATAAGATCTTATGAAGAGAGGTCCTGATATCAACCACATGTTACAAACCATAAAACTGAGAAACAGAGTAGTAAATAAGCAGCGCCTTACCAGAGTGTGCAGCCAAGCTTCAAACGCAGCTGCCTAGAATCCCTAGAAACTCTCTTAGTCACTACACCGGTCCAGAAAAAACGACCTATCGGTAGGTAGTGACAAAGCAACACGGTGGTTGTTCAGAGGCCTCTAGCGCACCCTACAGGAGGAGCTGTACTCCTGAGGGATCAGACGGGCCCGAAGTCTAGAACAGAGATTTTTGGCCTTTTTCATCTTATGGCACACATAAAGTAATTAAATTCTGTAGCATACAAAAAGAATGCACTGTATTTTTGTCTATTTGAAAAAATAGATATAATTTTGATTGATTTAGAAAAAAATAATAAAATTACCTACCTTTTTTGCTCCCAAGTGACTACTTAAAATAATCAGGTGTCTATATTTGTAAATAAGGACTCATGGTACTAAGATTTAACCAATCAGAAGCAAATTTATTATGCGACATACCAATAAGATGCAACTCTATTATATGACCTATATATTTATAGTTCAAGACAGGGCATTCGCACTGAGGGCTATTGTGTTGGCTGTTATAATTTTTTTAATATAACAATCTAAGAAAAAAGAGGTCAATGCCCCCGAATAGTCAGGTATTACATGTTTTAAAAATTCTTGCACACCAGGTGAAAATTGCTGGTCTAGAAACATGGTTGACTGGGAGAGAAAGGCATTCGGGCAAAACATGGAATATCTGGGGACCCACAAACCCTGCATTTGCTATCCTGGCAAGTTCCAGGCAGGTGAAAAGGCAGTTGAAGCTGGAGGAGTAGACGACCTCCAAACTGTGGAGGAGTCTTTAGATTGTGCTAAAGACCTTAAATTTGTGGAATTTAATGAGAGACTGAGACAATGTGACAATGTGTTGCTGGTAGAAGTGGGGTCCTTGCAGTGTCAGAAGCATCTCAGGACCACGACTGGAGAGATGTGATGTGGTGGTAAGGTTTCTGGAAGCCGGAGCAAACACAAAGGACTGTCCCTGATTCGGCTCTGCCCCACTATGGAAAAAGTCGATTTATCTTCATCAGGCCCAAAAATAGGGCCAGTGTCCAGAAATTCTGTGTCATGCCAAGGCTTAGTCCAGTTTAGTCCCTGTCCCCATCTGGCTAGCTTAGTCTATTCCCAGCTGTGTTTTGCCTGGTGCTGTGCCCAGACGCGCACTTGGAGCATGTGCTTGCAGTCCACATGGCTGCCAGACACCGAAAGGCTGCTAGGTCCACATGGCTGCTATTTAGAGATTGTGTGAGTGCAGGAGCACACAGACAGGCAAATGTGTGTTACTGAACCCCACACCTCTGCTAAACTTGGATTATATTCTTGGGCTTGGAAAGGACCAGGTGCTCTTTCAAAGTAACCGATCAATTTCCCAACCGGTCGCAGGCTTGCGTTCAGTCCTCTACCTAAGCAATCTATTTCCTAGATCTTCTCGGTTCTGTGTTCCTTATCCAACTCGATCCTTTTCCCAGACTAGACAGACAGGCCTTTATGGTCATCAAAGTCTAGGTGAATAGGCCAGTTGTACCCAGGAGACTGGAAAGCTGGTATTTCTGTTATCGTAGGTAGTTAACTAGTTATTAATAAGAAAGGAAGCAAAGGAGATTAGACATTGAGTACAACCAGTTTAATAAACTGGGGAGCCACAAGCCTGTTTGCTTAGTTCAGAAGCTATAGCTTCACAAACTCCAGGGGATGGTAGCATTTCTCAACCAATGGGATTAACATTCCTCTCCCACCCCACTCTGGTACCAGATTGTTGGGGAAGCAGAAGGAGGGAAGCACATGTACAACTTAAGTCAAAATTGTGCAGGGGGGAGCACTCGTCCGTAGAGGACTGTCAGACTAACCTGGGAAGGAGATCCACTGGCTAGGGCAGGGGTGTCAAACTCATTTTCACAGGGGGCCACATCAGCTTCGAGGTTGCCTTCAAAGGGCTGAATGTAATTTTAGGACTGTATAAATGTAACTACTCCTTAACTAGGGGCAAGAAGCTCGGCAGCACTGCTACCTGGTAGAAACAAGGTGCTGGGCCCGATAAAATAAGGTGAAGGGCCAGATTCAGCCTGTGGGCCTTGTGTTTGCCACCTGTGGGATAGGGGGTGGCTTCATCAACAGCCTGCAAAAGCTTGGGGTGTTGATTGGTTATTTTGGAAAAGCTCTTGGTTATAACCCCAAGGGAACAAAGAAGCACTCTCTCTCTCTCTCTAACCCTCACTCACCCTGTTCATTCATGTGCTCTCTCTTGCCCAGGAACACACACAGCCATGTGGGTCCAGCAGCCAACTAGGGCCCACAGTGGACCACACAGGCTCCAAAGAACTAAGCTTTAACATGAAACAGAAACTCTGGACACTGGGCTTTGTTTTGGCCTTGCTGAGGACATGGTTGGACTTTTTTCCATGGTGGGACAAAAGGAGATGGATCATTGGAAACGCAGGGGCAGACTACCCGAATAAACCTTGTCACAGCACAACCTTTCTTGTGTGGGACCACTGAAATGCTTTTTTTGTGTGATCTTGTGGAAGAGCCCAATTTCCACTGGCAACACTTCCTTCCTACATGAAGGAAGTAGAGGTGTAATTTTGCTGGGTGGAGCAATGCTCCAATCCCCTGGGTTTCCTATGAATGTTTCAACTTCCTAATAAAACAGGCTTATTATCTAATTCAGCTCCCTGGTTGATTAGGCTTCTTAATGTCTGATTCCCTTTACTCACTTCCTTTATTTTTAAAAAAGATTTTTAAAATTGATTTTAGAGAAAGAGGGAGGGGTGTGTGTGTGTAAGGGGGAGAAAGGAGCCGGGGAGAAAGATTTGCTGTTCCACCCAGATTTGCACTTCTTGGTTCTCATATGTGCCCCAACTGACAGGGATTGATCCTGCCATCTTGGTATATCTGGACATCGCTTTAATGAGCTTAACTACCTGGCCATGGCTGCTCCCTTCCTTTGTTAATATCTAACTACCTACACTAATAAATGAAAACCCAAAAGGGATCCTCATTGGCGAGTTGCATCTACACCTGTCAGCCCTCCTGCCCTGGCTTGCTGAGTTCCCCCAGACCCTGGTGCTGAAAGCATGTGCAGTGCTTCCTCTGTCTCTGAATCTGGAGCAGATTTAGGCATGAGTTGCTCAAATATTTATGAAACCAATTAATATCTAGTAATATTGCCTGTGGAAAGGACGGGGGGCTAGAAGTTTAAATACAGCAAAGGACTCCCCCTCCCTCCCCCCCCCCCCCCAATTAGCCCACAGGTCTCCAGGAGTCTAGGAATCACTGAGTTTGTTCAGTCCATGCTGACTCTTGACCACAACACGGTCCGGGTAGGAAAATGCCATGTCCTGGTCAGGGCTCCCATCAGATGGGATGATTCATTCAGCACGAGTCTTCAAAGACACCCAAATATAAGATTATGTTCACTGCGGACTGTACTAGTGGGGTGTGTGGCCGGGACTGAAGGGACCCAGTGGATCTATTTAAAGTGGACTTTTCTCTATGGCAGGAAACTACTTTTCCCATAGCACTGACCTTTCTTTCTTTGCTTACAGACTGTCTTCCAACAATCTGCTAGCAGGGGCCTCCGTGAGCCGGGACCACGTCGTCTCACCTACAAAGGATTGCAGGAGCATCGGTAATTTGGGGAATGGAGCAGGAACTGCGACCGCCTCCCAGAGGGCCCGGGGGCGTCTCCCGTCCCTTGGTAACCTTAATAGAGCCAGCTGTCAGGGGCAGGTTCAGTCCTCTTCGCCTAAGGCGATGCGTACGAGCCAGCCTTAGCCCGCGGCGGACACAGCCTGGAAGCGCGGCGCCCCTTCGGCGGCAGCAGGCAACGCCGCGACACCTCTCGCGCGGCGCTCTGGGAGTTGTAGGCACCTTCCATTTCATTCCACTTTAGCTTCTTGTTCTCGAAATCCCAGCACGTAAAAGCGGATGGGAGCCCCACTCCCAAGCTGTGAACTCTGAGGAACTTCAATTTCTAAAAAAGTGAGTGAATAAGGCCTTCCCTAGGACAGTCCCTTGTACACCGCCTGGGGTGAGAACTACATTTTCCAGGGGATCTCGGAGAGGCGGGCCTCCGTAGCGCAGTGCATTGTGAGCATTGTAGTCCAAATATGTCTCAGGTTGTACCTCCGGAGCGGTCGCGTGTTGCAGAGCGTACTACATTTCCCTTCCGCCCGCCCGCTCTCCCGAGGCCGCCTTGGCGCGAGACATTTGCGAGCTGAGTGTCTCCAAGATGGCCGCGTGGGGAAGGAGGCGTCTTGGCCCGAGCAGTAGTGGTGGCAGCGCCCGAGAGAGGTGAGATCGGAGGCTTGTTGCTCGCCTCCGGGCATGTGGCTCAGGAGCCGATGACCCGCTGAGGCCTCCTGTGGGTGCAGATCTCTCCCTGCCTTAGCTCTTGAGCTGCTTTTATCGCCCACCCTCCTTCTGTTCCTCAGCTGGGCACGCGGGGTTCCAGTCTGAGCCGACTCGCAATCCGGGTGGGAACCGGCGCCCGCCCAAGCCGGGTCGAAGCGGACTCCACCGAGGGTTTGGGCCCTGGGCCGAGGCTGGGGCCGCGCCGACTTAAAGGACCTGCCCAGCTGTCCGCGGGCCGAACAGCGTCCTAGGCTCCCGTCCCGCCTGGCCACACTCGGGCCATCAAGGCTGCGGCCCCCAGACGTGGCGAGGAATGGCTCCCGGGAGGGAGAAGGAGGGGGAAGCCTTCACAGAACGGGCCAGCTGCGGGAGGGTAAATGCGTTCTACACTTCTACGCCGGGGAGCCCTAACACTCGCCAGTTGTGTTTCTCCGGCCGACAGCCGGTCACTTCCCTGAGAGGGGATTTTTACTACTATTAGATGGTTTTCTGCAAGCGCGCCCGCCGTGAAAGTCCTTTCAAGTGACCTTTCCTAATGAATGGTGTGTGGGTAGTGAGCTAGGAGTTTGTTTCTTCCAAGGTGGATCTTGATTTAGAGAACTGATTTATAGAGGATGAAATTGGAGTAGTTTTTGTGTAGAACTTAGAGTTTTTGTTTCTGGAGAGCAGTTTCAGCGAATAGAAGCCACTAGAAGTTTGGGATAGAATGTGCATTGGTGGAGTCACCTGGATAAACTGCCCTGCCGGTTCTGTTAGGGTGGGATTGGTATAGCAGAGGACAGCAAAAAAGGGAGGTTTTTATGTTTGCTATTTTTGTCTTTTTGGTGAAGATTGTTAAACAGAAAAGTTCTATTTCTCTCCCCCCCCTTCCCTTTCTCTCAACTTCTCTATTCTGCATTATTCCTTTTCTTTGACTGATTCCATCAAATATTTGTTGCTGTTGCCTGCAGATGGTTTTCCCAGCCTAGGAGATTATTTCCCTTTGGCAATTTCAGACAGACTGCTTTAGCTTGTATTTTATTCTTTAACTCAGAGTTATCCAGCTTTGTTTGTTTCGAATTTCCTGTTCCTTGGAAAAGCAGTGAATGGCAAGCAGATATTTTTGTTTTTCCACCTCCCAACCTTATATTTCTTAGAGCAGACCATAGAAATAAATGAAAGAAGGGACCTCGATGATTTCCCAATGTTCTTTAAAACTAGGAAACATTTTCAAGATATTTAATGCAAACATTAATCCTTTAATAATGTTTAGTGCAAACATTATTAATTTTGCCAATAATTTCCTTTAGTAGGAAATAACCTGTTTAGAAAACTTAAAAGTATCAGAGAGAAAGGCATTCCTCCCTACTGGATAAAAACAACTGAAAGGGCCATATTGGGATGCCCCAGACATCATACAGGCAGGGGCTGTTAAGCTTTTACTGGTCTAAAAATATTAGATATTGGGGATGTTTTTTCCTTTGTTGGAGACCGTCATTAATTCAAAACTGAGCTTGCAAATCAACAGTCCATATACTATTCTTTGGGGGGGTTTTTTGACCCTCAGTTAAGAATTTAAATTAGTTGGCAGCACTTATGAATTGAAAGATTTTTCTTACACACACACACACACACATCCACCCCACCCTCTGTATTTGAAAAGAGAGGTGGCTGATGTGTTTTGGTCAGGTCAAGTGCTTTCTAGTTCATCCGTCCTCACTTGGCGGCTTGATTTATTGCTGTTACCTGCTTGGTCTCCTTAGGTGTCAGGTCACAACCTTTGGCCAGGAACTGAGTGCTCTGCTGACACATGCAGATGTTGTGTGTTAGCTGGGAATGGGGCATCTGGTTTTGTGGTTTGGGTGACATCATCTCTCCTCCTAGATAGTGCACTGTTGAGGGGGTTACCCCTCAGTTGGCACCATCTGTCTCCCTTCCAGGTGATGTGCTGTGGTAGGGGTGGAGGTGTGGGGGAACATATGGGCACTCCATTTGCTTTTGCTGTGAGGCCCTAGCTGGTGGAGTCAGGTTTCCCTAAGAGCTTGCCATGCTGAGCGGGAGCGGGGGTGGAAACATAATCCTCCCACACACCCCCCACCCCCGCCAGCTAGCTAACTTCTGGGCACACCTCCATTCCTATTCTGTGGGTGGGAAGACTAGGTGAGGCAGGCTGGATTCATTGATTGGCAGACACCATAGATTATGTGGCCCCAGCGTATTATATTATTGGCTCTTATGACTGAAATATGGCTGTTTATGGCTCTCTTAAAAGACTTTGTTCCATATCACATTTGTGCTGACTCAAATCTCTGCTCCACGTTGTAAGACCACTTTCCTGAGTTGCTGTACAAACCTGGTGGGAATCTGCTTTATGCTGAAACGGAAGGAAACATCGTCTGGTTTGGGGCACTGGTGGGAGCAGAGCAGTGCTCTGGGCACACTTTCCAGATAGGCCAGTGGTTACAGACTCCAAAGCAGGCCTTCTATTTAAAGGCTCTGGAGCCAGATTGTCCATAAGGATTACTGTCGTCAGGTATGCGTTAGTGGTGGTTGAGTTTGGAATACACAGTGTGTGGAGTCTAGCTTTACCTGTTTCTTGAGTCTAGAGCTGTGTTTACGTAGTAGCCACTAGTCACATGTAGCAATTGAATTTAAGTAAAATAAAGTAGAATGAAAGATTCAGCTCCTCAGTCATACTACCCACATTTCAAGTGCTTGGTATTGGCAGCCATGTGTGGCTTGTGACTGCCATCTTGGATAGCACAGATAGAAAACCTGTCTGTCACCGTGGAAGTTCTATTGATAGGACAGTGTTGGTCTAGACTAAGATGGGAGGGGGTGGAAATGTCAAAATGAAAGCTTCTTGCATGTTGATTTTTCTCTTCACTCCATTAAATCTAGGAAATCAACAGTGTTTGTAATGAAGAACATCAGACTCTGAGCTGTAACCCGAATTCTTGTCCAAAATTCAGCACTCTGGCAACGAGCACATGAAACAGATTGCCTCTTGGCCTGTCGACGTCTTTGAGACACACTTGCCCAACTAGGAAGGCACAGTGCAGGTATCCGTGTGTTCTGCCACTTGGGTGCCAACCAGGATCAGCTCACAGATCGTCTGCCTGTCCCCTTGGGCTGCTTGTCTCATTGTCAGGGCCCCTGAGCACCCTGAACACTCTGACTGCTCTCATCTCCTGTCTCTCTCCTCACATGAAGGTGCACTCCATCTGGTTCTAATTGTTGTTGAAGGCAGTGGCCCTGCTTAAAGGCCTGAGGTGTTCAGAGGGTCTGGCATTCTGAACTAAAGGCTCAGGTTTTCAGGTGAAATCACTTTTTGCAGCCTGACCCTGCCCTAGCAGGTGCAGCCATCTGCTACTGTACTTTTAGGCAGCCGGTTCTGGGGGATTACTTGCACGTCATTCTGTAGCGCACTTTATTCCTTGGTATTTGGTCTTTTGACAGCTTTGCTTTAATCTGTGATTCAGACAGATGTGATTCTAGGCGGCTGGTGGGGGTTCAGTTCCCAGTTCAGCTGAGCAATGTGGGTAGGTGGCACACATTCCCCTCATTCTGATCCAATCCTTTCCTTAAGGGTTTGTGGTAGTTGACCTCTCGTGACAGACTCCCATTGTGGCTCTAGTGTGTGGTGGAAATGTTGCTTCCTCCTGGTCTGGATGAGCCACAGAGGCACAGCATCTGCACCCAGGTCTGTATGTGTACAACCCTGAGGGGGCAGGTCCCGCCCAGCTGGCTGCCAGAAGGTGGGCATGTGCACAGCAGGCCACATGCTCTGATCCCAGAAGTTGGATATGGTAGGTTAGGATCTGCTAGCGTTCATTGTCTTACAGGTTTGTTTTCCTTGATTCACCTGAGCAATCTGGACTCCAGCTGCAGTAACTTGTGCCTCTGTGGTTTAGTCCTTTAGGCCGCATTCCTGTTCAGGGCCCAACTTGCTGAAGCAGAGGAATGATCTGTCCAGGAAGGTGAGAAGGAGGCTGAGGCCAAGCCTGAGTTCGGCTTTTCTGCCCTGAACCTCAGAGTGCGTGAGTGAGTGAGTGAGTGAGTGAGTAAGTGAGTGTGTGTGTGTGTGGTACGTGCGCCTCAGTGAGTGGGGGCGGGGCGGAGCGGGGTGGTGTTGAGAGCACTCCACAGAGTGAGCACACACAGGAACCTCCTTGCTACCACTGTGTTCTGTCCTGGCATCAGCAGCAACTTTTATGGGCCACAGGGTTCTTGGGAAAGCTAATAGTCACTTAATAGCCATAACAGTTCTTTAGCTCTAGGCTCTTCATTAGGGTGGCCACTTGTGACTTTCAAGCATTTAAAGAGTGGCTCATGTGTCTGAGGAACTGAATGTTTTAATTTTACTTAATTTAAACAGCTGCATGGACCTTAAATTGGGTGGCGCTTTGCAGCTGTCACTTGGGTTTGCACACCCAGCCCCCATCCCATCTTAGCTGAAGCCGTCTGGGAGAGCTAGGCCTTTGCCCCATTTGATACAGGGAAGCTGGCTCAGAGTAGCAAGGGTGTTTGCCCTCAGACACAAAGCCTGTGAGTGACTGAGAGGGAACTTGAATCCAGGTCTCTTGATTCCCACACTTGGTGCACTGTGTTCTTGTTCCCAAAGCTGAGAGCTGCTCAGTTACCAAAGCACAGAGGAGGAAAGTGTTCTCTTGCATGTGGCAGATGAAACTGTCAGGTGCCCTGTGGAAGCAAGTTCCTTGACCTATTTGGAACTCTTCTCAATATTTTGGGCTACATGCTTGTGCTCTTTTGTCCTGTCTGGTCTTTGTGTCTGCAGCATAGAATTTTACTGCTTTCTTTGGCTCTGGAGAAAGCAATTTTTGGTTAGCCAAAAGTGGGTTTTCTTAGACCTGGGAGGTATAGGTAGAGGTATCAGTATCTCACATGTCATAGGTAATCAAGTGACCTCATGCTTATTAGGTGGAAAGCACAATGATATATGGACCTAGTTTAATTAAACCTGTTCTCTTAATTACTCTAATTTGTTTTTCTTTCTGTCACTTATTACAAACGTGCTTCCACTAATGCCTGTCACTCAGTCAGACCCAGTGCTGGGGATGCTAGGATGAAAATGCACACTCTGCTTCCAGGGAGCTTGGAGTCAACATCCTTTTGTGTTTCAGATGGAAGCTCATGCCTCAGTCCTGCCTGGAAGCCCAGGGCCACTCCAGAAAATGGGCCTAAGCAAAGGCTTCCACTCTGGTTGTATTTGGTTCTGAATCCAGCATGACCAGAAAAGGACGGTGGCTTGCAGGGCCTCTTGGCCAGTGCTCCTTTGAACGCAACAGGAACATGGAGCTCTCCTCATCCTCACTGGCAGGAGCGCAGAGGGCTGAGACCAGCACGACACCTTGCCATGACCCTGTGCTCAGGCTCACGCAGACCTGGGGAGGTGGTGAGCTTGCTCCTTGCCATCACAGTCTTCTCTGCAGTGCCCAGAAGCTGCTGCAGGGGAAGCAAGCGGCCTCCTGCTTCCCTTAGTTTTGGAGGACCCATGGCTCTCTGGTCTCTTCACCCCAAGGGATACAGAGCTGTTGAACAACATTTTTTCCCAGAGAAGGTTTATAATTAATGTTCCATTATTTAAAAAGAGTGTATTAATTTTTTAAAATACAAAATTCTAAATATGAAGAAAAATAACATTTAAAAGTCACCTGCTGGGCCAGTATCCAAAGAAAACCATTATTGACCTTTTTTGTGTATAACATCTTTGATACTCTATCTCCCCCATAGTTTGTCTTGGATTTTTAAAAATTGTGTTAAACACTTTAGAAGTATATTTCTGATGAGTCATAAACTTCCCACCATATGTACGACTCTTTAAAGATGTTATTTAAACAAGTACAAATAAAATCCACAATGAGCTGCTACCTCACACCCATCAGGATGGTTAAAAACAATGTGGCCGAGGATGTGGAGAAATTGGAACCCCCCGGCACTTCTGATGGGAAGGTAAACTGCCGCAGCCACTTTGGAAAACAGTGTGGTGGTTCCTCAGAAAATGAAAACTCTAATTACCATATGATCCGACTATTCCATTTTTAGGTATCCAAAGGAATTGAAGAGACTCAAACATATTTTTACAGTGATGTTCATAGCATTATTCACAATAGCTAGAAGGTGGAAATAAGACTCAAACATATTTTTACAGTGATGTTCATAGCATTATTCACAATAGCTAGAAGGTGGAAATAACCCAAAAGCGTCCATCAGTGGATGAATGGATAACCCAATTGTGGTTTATACATACATACGTTAGAATATTATTAGCTCTTGCAAAGGAAGGAAATTCTCTCATGTTGTATAACAGTTGAACCTTGAAAATATTGTACCAAGTGAAATAAGCCAGTCACAGCAGGACAAGGACTGTATGATTTCGCTTACATGAAGCGCCTAAAATAGCTGTGTTCATAAAGACAAAGTGTCAGTAGAGTGGTCGGATGTGGTACGGTGGGAATTGAATGGGGACAGAGTTTTAGTTTTGCAAGATGAAAAAGTTTGGGTACGACAGTATGAATTTATGTAACACTACTGAACTGTACATTTAAAAGTGGATATGATAGTAAATTTTGTTATGTGTACTTTACCATAATTTTTGAAAAATAGTAAAACTGTGTGCTCAACACTCAGCCAAATAGAAAACTAGCATTACCCTGGCCAACGTGTCTCTCCCTTCAGGCAGAGGCTACCTCCCTCCAAGTTTTCTGTCATGTCCTTGCTTTTCTTCATAGTCGCCATATGTGAAAACTTTCCTAAATAGCACATCCTCTAGTTCTGTGTGCTTGTGAATTGTGTACGTGAAACGTTCAAGTGCATGTTCCACACCTGCTTTCCCTCTGTCGTACGTGTGATGAGCTGCAAAGTGTGCAGCTGTAACTCCATTCTTTTTTGCTCTTTTGGAGGATGTCAGAGTTTTATCTTGCCGGTAATTTTACTTTCACCAAACAGTGCTGCTCTGAACATTCTTGTGCAGCTCTTACTATTGGGGAGGTATCTCCAGATTTTGGGATTCCGTGTTTGTGAATACTTGTAATCCCAGATTCCATTGAGATCAGCTTTGCAGTGATTCAGGGGACCAGGAGGTGCCCAGATCCCATGGGAAGCCAGCATTTCTAGAGGACTCCTTTAATGAGTATTTCCTGAGTACTGCCAGAGCTGATTCAGACCGGGGCGGGGAGGATCAGTTCTCAGGCTGAGTGGTTGAAGGCAGGAGAGAGGCAAGTTCAAGAACCCCAGTCACAAGTGCAGTGTCCGCAGCCTCCACTTGGGCTTGCGTGGTGATGCTCTGCTCCACAGGCTCGTTCAAAGGGCTCAGCCTGTAGAGTGATGCCAGCGCTGGCGGAGGCGGTTTGGTTGGCAGAAGAGCCCTGGGCTGAGGGCACTAAAGGTTCCAGTCATTTGGTAAACGGGGATACCCCTTTTCTCTCTGAAGCCACTTTGTTCCCCACCCCGGTGACATAATTCTCAGGTATTTGTATATCTGTCCGGAAGTATACTATGCATATAAAAGGAAATGCATACCTTTTAAAAATACACTAAAGGTAGCATACTGTAAATACTGTTATGTACTTGTCACTTAAATGTAGTTCTTAGAGGCTTTCTCTTATCAGTGTTTCCTCTTTTTTTCCAAATTTTTATTTATTGTCTTTAGAGAGAGAGGAAGGGAATGAGAGACAGATGTTGATTAGTTGGTCCACCCATCCATGAATTCATTGGTTGATTCCTGCGTGCGCCCTGACTGGAAATGGAACCCCAGAATAGCAGGACAGTGCTCTAGCCCTGGGATCAAGAGGTTCCGATTAATTTTTTAAAAAATCTGCTTGTGTGTACTAGGTTCATGTTGGGGGTTGCTGGTGATGCTCTGAAATGGTTCAAGGCAACCTTCTAATTGGATTCCTTCCTTGGGTTATAGCTGACCCAGAAACAAAAGCAAGCCATATGGGGGTGGGCGCTGGGGTAGCTCTCTCCAGGGTGTTCCCTGCTACCAGGTTCTGAAGTACCAGTTCTTGTTAATCAAACAGAACTGAATCTGCTGGGTTGGGCTGCCTTTAAAACCTACATTTGCAGGGGCAGACAGTGTCTCAGCTGCCACAGCCCAGGTGGAAGGGGTGGGTCCTGACTGCTGGGTGGGGAGGGGCCTCTGACAAAGGGGACCTCTTACTCCTGCATCCAGGTTTGTTTTGAACTTTGCTTTTTCCTCCTTGTCCATCGTGTGGAATCCTAGAAATCTCTAGACTTCAGATTTCATCTTTTCCCGTTGGAAACTAAGAATTCCTTTCCTGAATTGGGGATGATGGCTTTGGCTTTACATAAGGAATTGGTGGGCCTCGGGGTGGTGCACGCAGCACCGCCGGCTGGGCTGGCTGCCAAGACCACCTTGTTTGAAGGTGCCTGGAAGTTACTCCAGTGTGGTTATGCTCTTGTCTTCTCGCTATGGAGAGTTGGTGTATGACGATGGGATAGGAGTGGGGTGACCTGCCACAGTAAGACATGGAGGTCCAGGAAGTGGGGCATGCTTTGGCAGGCTCAGGACACGGGTACTAGGTAGTACATGCACCTGTGTCTGCACATGCTTCTTCGAGTTGTGGTGTTTATGATTACCCATGGCCAAAGTGCAGGGTGACCAACTGCCTATGCTTGCCCGCTGTGGCTCCTGTGCTGTTGGGGCTGATGTGGGCACATTTGACCAGAGCAGTGAGAGATACTGGCCTCGAATGCCTTTCCAAGCTGTATGGGACCTGTGGACACACATACTAATCTATGTTACCAAACAGTAGGTGGACTTGCCTACCTGAGGAACCGGAGGGCATGTTCTCCTCTGCCCCCGAGATGGCTTTGGAAAGGTGTACCTGGGTGCAGGTGGATGCCAGTGGGGCTTGCAGAGACAAGGGCCGGGGGACCTGGAGAGGTGCTCAGTCCGCAGGGGGTAGGATGAGGCGGGATCTGCCCCACTGATGTGTTCCCCGAGATGGCGTAGTCTGTGCCAGGTGCTGTGGTTCCAACTGGCATTTTCTTACTGGGCCTAAAGGTGTTTTTTTGTTTGTTTGTTTTTTGTTTTGTTTTTATAACTTTTAGGATGGCTACAATCCACTGGGCAGAGAAGGGCCCTGCATGACTGAGGGAGATTTGGGGCCTGGCAAGAACATTCTGTAATCCCAACCTTGATAACGACGTTTTGCTTTGAGTGCTCCAGGTGACTTTGTGGCCAGAAAGCTTCCAACAGTGAGGTAATAGTTAGCAGGACATACAACTGACTAGGAAGTGCCCCCTCTTCAGTTCACAGATCATGAATGATCTGACCTCTCCTCTTCCCTTGTTCTTATCTTTCCCCTCTTCCTCTCTCTGAGCTGATGAACTTGAGAATACAAAGGAAATCTCTGGGCCAGGATCTCCTGCTGGGGAGCCCATCTCCTCTGGTCCCTGCACACTTCCCTGTCTCATGGGACTTCCTCTTAGGTTCCCTTCTTTGCCACCTTTAGGCTCTGTAGTGCCGAGTCCTGCCTGGGAGTGATCATGGAAATGACCTCTGTTTTCTCTCTGAATTAAAACCAAATGGAGAAAGTCCATAAGGGCCTCCAAAGGGAAAGCCCAACTTTTCCTGTTTCATACACTTCCAGTGGGTTCTTACAGAAATAGCTCATTAACACCCTGGAAGGGTGGCCCTGAGCACTCGCGTAATAGCAAGGTGCTTGGCAACATCCTATGGTTAGGAGGCTTCTTGTCCGACCCCAGGGAATGGCTCCTCCCCAGTGCACACAGTTTAATTAGGGTTTTTGATTTAATTAGGAGGCTTCTCTGAGCTTAGCTGAATTATGGTTACCTTTTCAGGATGAAGAGTTCCTGAGTCCCAGGCAGTGTTTTTTGTTAAAGTGGCTCCACCTGTGAGTGGGGTCCCATCCCAGAGGATGCTCCACCCATGGCACTTGGTGGCACTACCAGCCCATTACTGACGACGACGACTCTCATTCTAATGTGACCACAGGAGAGCATTAGTCATTTTCCAACTAAAGGGAAACCCTGCTCTTAGATTTGCTTATATGTTTGCTAAAAGTAGCTTTTACTGTGCTGAATCCTTCCTTCTCTCTGATCCCCTGTCCTTTGTCCTTAACATTTGCCCCTAACAATCCAGTTTCCACCACCTTAACGGGTAATTGCTTTTATCTTTGAAGAAGGGCTGGGACCACCTGAATCCTGAACACAGGGTCTCGGGGTGACCCTGTTTTAAAAGACTTCACTGGGCTGTAATGTGCATGTTCGGTGACCAGGAAGCTCTGGGTCCAGCTCCCCTGTGGTTTTGCTCCAAGTGGCCATGGAGTGTGCACGTGGTGGACCGTCTGAACCCCTGGGCCTGGCGTTGATGAGCATTCAGGGCTGTACTTCCTGTTGGACGGTCAGAGCTCCATGGGTGGGCCATGCTTCCCTGGTGTGTCCCAGCTCATGGATCCAGAGGCCCAGGGGGAGGGTTGTGGTCTCAGGTGGAAAGAGCGGTAACCACCAGGAGCCAGATGGGGGGCGCCCAGAGGTTGCTGAAGGAACAGGGCTGGTTTTCACTGAGGCGTGTGACAACATGGCTCTGCACAGCCTGTATTAATATGAATTAAGCAACTTAATCTGGTCTCAAGAATTGTGTCTAGCAGAGTTCTCAGGGGCTGGGCTAAAGAAGGCTTCTAATCAGATGAACAGATACCACGAAACAAGGAGAAACAGTATATATGCTGGACAGCAGTATGGAGGTTCAGAAAGATCTGGACAGGCTGAAACAAGCCAAGGGAAAATGGTAGTTGTGTGCAGGTCAGTAAGAAGGTCTGCTTGTCAGGGCTGTGGGAAGATTCTGCTTTGGATGGGAAGGTTGCATGAGAAAGTCCTCAGACTAAGAAATGCTGAAACTGCCTAAAATGCCCCTTTGGCCCGTGGTCACTGCTGCTGTTTGGCCTTGGTGTGGAGCCTAGCCTTTCGGAAGGCTCCATTTGAGGGTCCTGTCACTCACCCCTGGTTCTGGGGGAAAGTCAGGTCAACTCAGCCACTTGAATTGGGTGTTTGTGAATAGTGTTTCTTATGAGAGAGAGAGCATTTACTGACAATAAACACAGTCTTGGGCTATAGGGTCAGAATGAGCAGACATACCTGGGGACCCCATTTGATCTTTATGTCCATTAAGTGTCAGAGTCATGACTGTTCTTGAGACGTTGTCTTTTTCTAATTAAAGGGTTGGCGGCCTGGGGAAGGCCATGTGGGCTTTGTGCAGCGTCCTTCTGCAAGGGTCAGAGGAATTTGGTTCTCATTCACCCAAGACAAAGATGACCCTGTTTATCTTGTATTCTGCAAGTCAAGGATGACTGCTTTGGAACCATGCAAAGTGCAGGGTGTTTGGTATTATCTGCCTCAGGGGTCTGTTGGTTTCCATCAGAGTGTCCCACAGTTGCCCTGATTAACCAAGAGCAGCTTTCATCCTGCCGACCCTAGGTTCTGTTCTGGGTGTATTAATGTGATTTGGGGCTGAACTCCTTCTTGTTTCCTTGGAGCCCCTCTGCTAACTGTTAGACCTGCCCGTCCACTGCAGTAAGACTAACTGCCAGGCCCAGTGCATATTGTAGATTGTCAGCTTCTGAGAGGTCAGGGTAGTCCTTTTCCTGCATCTTTTTATATTTCATTATTTTATTCTTTCAGAAAAAGTTCTTTACTGATTATCTTGAATATTGGGCTCTAAGGGAGACAGAAATGAAAAGATCAGTGAGATGTTTTTATTTTGTCGGTAAGAGAGCAGGCTGTCTGTGGAGCCTGAGGCCCAGACTCCCCTTCAGGGGGCTTGCCCTCGCATCTCAGCAAAGACCTGGAGTCGGTGCTGCCAGCCTAACTCTTGTCCTTCTCCCACCCTCCATCCTAAGGGTGAGCTTGTCGGCCACAGACTGTTACATCGTGCACGAGATCTACAATGGGGAGAACGCGCAAGACCAATTTGAGTATGAGCTGGAGCAGGCCCTGGAAGCCCAGTACAAGTACATCGTGATCGAGCCCACTCGCATCGGTGACGAGACCGCCCGCTGGATCACCGTGGGCAACTGTCTGCACAAGACCACTGTGCTGGCGGGCACTGCTTGTCTCTTTACCCCATTGGCACTGCCCTTAGATTACTCCCACTACATCTCCCTACCTGCTGGTGTGCTGAGCCTGGCCTGCTGTACCCTCTATGGAATCTCCTGGCAGTTTGACCCTTGCTGCAAGTACCAAGTGGAGTACGACGCTTATAAACTGTCCCGCCTGCCCCTGCACACACTCACTTCCTCCACCCCCGTGGTGCTGGTCCGGAAGGATGACTTGCACAGAAAGAGACTGCACAACACGATAGCGCTTGCTGCCCTGGTGTACTGTGTAAAGAAGATCTACGAACTCTATGCTGTATGATTTCAGTTAGAACAGGGAGAGAAGCCAACAACCCAACCCATGGGAGACAACAGAGTATTCAGATTGCACAGTAACATTATTTTTGCTCCGTGAGACAGCGGAGTCTGGGAAGCTGTTTGGGTTAATAGTTGTTATTTTAAAAAAAATAACACACATCACAAATGTACCAAGGGTTTTTCCAACTCATCACACTTAAGATGTGGATTTCCGTAACCCACAAGGGAGTCTGAGACTGCAAATCTGGGCAGTAGAATGTCGATGGAAGCTGAGGGGGTATGAATGCTTGGGGTGGGGGTCTTTAAGTATATTGTTTAACTGTATCATCCAGAGCCAGCCAGAAGCTGTTGACCATTAAAAGTGATGAACATTTCAATTCCAGGTGTCTTTTCTTTCTGTGACTGTGCCTGCAGCAGTTGCTGCGGTCTGCCTGTGGTAGGGCACCACTGAAGCTGCCCTGCTCCTTGGATAGGATGACAAGGCTTAGAAGTCGCTGGGTCTCTGGGTTCATGTGGAGAACTAGGGCCTGTGACCTCTTGTCCAGATTCTGATTTAGGAGGACACTAACATCTGCATATTTCTAAAGCACTGAAGCTATTCCTTGTGTTAACCAAGTCCAACCCACTCCCCAAGGCCGAGGGAAGAGCCCTTGAGGAAGCCTCTTCAGCACCCTTACCTGCCCACCTGGTGCCCTCATCCCATAGGTGCCAACTCCTCCATGCCTCTCTCCCCACAACATAGAATGTGCATCATCTTCCACATTCCCCCTACCCCTTGTGGTAAGTGGAACATTGACCCCTCCACAGAGAAGCTGGGCCCCCTGCCTTAACTGGAACTTGAAGGCCTCTGCTCTCAGCCATCCTTGAAGAGCCCCATAGCACTTCTGAAGGGCCCATCTTTGGGAGGCAGCCGTACTGAATTTCCCCCTACTTGTAAAGGATCCATCTGGGAGATCATACCCGGGAGTAATGAAGGGGTGCCTAAGAAGGCATCAAGGGGGTGACTGGGCTCTTTTCTTCAGGGAGAGATCCAGAGCTTTAACAAAGATTTCAAAAGGGACCTGTGGCCCACCAAGGCTGAGAAACTGCTATAAGGGTCCCAGAGAGTAATTCAGTTGAGTGCTAGGGGCTAAAATAGTGCTGGGGAAACAACTGCCTACATGGTAGTCTGGCCATCTGGATCACAGTAAACCGGTAGTGACTGTGCAGTGCCCACAACTGCTCGGATGTTTGCTGGTCCCTGGGGGGAGCATGGTGGGTCTTCTGTAGTCACCCAGATCTGGACCTGCCTGCAGATCAGATTTCACGGAGGAGGCAGCTGGAAGCAGACAAGCAGTGGCTGTCTCAGATGAGCTGAACAGAAGTACTTACCAGAAACAAGCCAGGGGCACTGAACAAAGTGATTCCAGATTCTGAAATGCCACCTTAATAATTCTGTATCCCGTGCCAGAGAGAAGAGGATGTGGTGTTGTGGACCACAGGGCAGGGATGAGGAGCAAGAGAGCCACACTTGCCAGGTCTGGATGGCGTCTTGCTGTGGGTGCAGACTCACCTATTCTGCCATCTTTTACAAAGATGTCACTGACAAGTGGGAAATGCTCATGTGTAACATACCACAGTGCTCTCAAAGAAACATTAAATAACTGCCAACAGAGAGAAAGCAGAGGCCAAGTTAGCTAGGCTCTCTCCTCTGCAGAGACCACATACATGAGTCCTCTGTGTACTATTTCAGTGAATGGATCATGCAGTCATCTGGTACCTGAGTGTTGGGAACTGCCCTGCCTGGTTTCAGGAGCTGTAAACCCCCCCATAGATAAGGCTGAGCACAAAGCTTGTCTCTGGTAGCAAATGCTGCCTCTACTTCCCTGCCCCCAATGCATGGTCGGCTAGTCAATGATGGGTAAGACTTCTCAGAGGAGGGAAAACCTAAGCCAGACACGATCACTTGGGAGGCCCTCATGGAAGGACTCGGGGCCGGGTTTTCGGGACTAGCAGTTAAGGGTTCAGACGNTGCCAGGCCGCTCCGAGGCGCTCCCGCCTTGAGGGAGTAGCCGTGCCATCGCTTTTCCACCACAAGACCTGTTAGTCCATGTGAATTTGTCTTGATTTTCCATCCATAATGCTGCGGGCACTGCAGGCCAGTGCATGGGTCCCGAGTCTGGTTTGAACTGCCCACCTCCCTCCAATTTCAGAGAAGAGCAAGAGCCCAACTCATCAGGAAATGTGGAGGACCAGACCCTAGCTAACTTTCCCTATGTCTCTATCCTTGATACAGTCTCTACTGCCTCCAAAGTAGTGTTCACATCTGGCTCAGCAGCTGTCAGTCACTGATGAGGAAGGGCAGGGAAGCTCCCTCCTCAGTGCCTCATGGGAACCAGGCAGTGTGTGTGCTCAGGGAGCTGTGCACTCACGCCATTGAATCCTGCATGAGCTGCTGTCACTCAGCAGAGCAGATGTGCAGTATTTCTGTCTGGAAAAACTCACTTGGTTTTGTTTTGCAGACTCTGATTTTATCATGAAGTACAAGACAGCTTGCATCTGCCCTCAAACCAGTGAAACACCAGGAATCTTGAACAGTAAAGTGGAAAGTACCTTTGAACTTTCTCTGAAGGCAGAACTACTTCAGAATCATGCTTTTCAAACCTGCCCAGCAGAATTCAAGGATGAAAGAGATGAACAGGGCAAACAACCTTTGAGGACAGAAAAGAGAAACGGGCACTACTACCACTGGGGGCACATGACCACATTCAAGCGTGGGTTTGGGACTCCACTCCAAGAGCCAAAGGCCAGGCCGTTGCAGGCCAGCTCCCATCTTTGGAGTGCTCCCTCCTGTGCAGGTGCACTTGTCCTCAGGAAAGTGCTGCATGGCCACCACTGCAGCAGGCTCCACAGGCCCTTACCCAAACAGTGCTCTTCAGGGAGGGGTGTGGAGCTCCAGAGGCGCCCAGACGGCTTTAGGTGTAACATGGACAGCAAAGAACAGTGCATCACCAACCCTTTTTAGTCCTTTTCCTTGTCCTCGAAGCTACCAGGAGCATCTGTGTGGCGGGCACATCTTTCATACGTCTGATACTGCCAATCTGCTCACAAGCAAATGGGCTTTAGACACAGCCTTTAGCAGACAGTGGATTTAGCTGGATTTTAATGGTTTGGTTTGTGTTAAATTATTTTCTATTTATATGGTAGAATACATAGTTTCTAAAGTTAAGTTTTAGAAAGTATTTTAAAAATGATAAGTAAACATTCAGCAGTATTTGACTATGACTCAAGTGTCATATGTAGGTTGAGACCCTTCTTGTCTGCTTCAAGGTCCACTTCCAGCCCACACCTGTGAGTCAGGGCTCCGCAGACCACTATCACCACTGCTCCAAAACCAAGCACCTCAGCAACACAGTGGATGCTGCCTTGATGGCAGAGTATGCACCTTTTTCCCGTCAGGAGGGAGGAAGATGGTTTCGGAGGAGAGTGAAGAGCCACCCATCATGTCCATGTCCACATTTCAACCACGGGCTCCTGGAATGTTGGGGCCATGCTGGGAGCTGGGCTAGGTCACTAGATCTAATCCACGCCCTGTCCTCCCACTTCCAGGAAACTTGGGAGCCTTGGAACACCCACATCACAGGCTGCCTTTGGCCATTATTTTGAGTAGCTGTTTAAAATACAAGCTCCACAGGTCCACAATTAGGACGTAATATAACAGTGTAATATGGTAGAAGTTTTCATCCCATTTCAGAGAAACCTGAACAATTGACCCACAATTTTCACTGTCAGCTTCAATAACGAGAAAAGTTTCATCCTAAAGTTGAGTATGAAGTTCATTTATTCAATGAACCTCAACCAGATGTTGTTAATAAATCAGAAAGGTGGACACCGGGATCCTTTCTGGCTACTCTGCAACTATCAATCACAGCTAACAAATGGGCTGCTTTCACCAAGGGGCAGTCACAGCTGTAGAACCCTCGCCACCTCACTGGGTTTCTGAGTCTCATACTAGAGGATACACGGGGTCATAAGGATTTCCCTTTCCCCCTTGGCTGCCGTCTCAGGAAATTCATCTTCTTGGAGTGGTTCCTGGTCCTATGGGCTTTGGGTGGGAGTCAACAAGGAAACTGGGGAATTCCTTTTTGGTACTAAAGCTGGTGTCACTTGGGATATGTCATATGATCGATCACATTAGCCTTTTGCTGTGCTGAATGACATATTGTAGGACCTTAGGAACGGATACGAATAATGCCATCTTAAACTATAGCCTTCTCCCTTTACTACTAGAAGGGGACTCTGCCAAACCAGTCAGGCAAGTGGTCTTGGGTAAGTCAAACACGAAAACAAACTGGGTCAAGGTGATGTCAGGATGTCTTCTGATGTCAAGATTGAAACATTTTCCAGGAGCTGGCGGAGGCTAGAATTCGAAGGAGGCATGGTTATTCTAGTCTGTAAGGACCGTGACTCTTAACGTTCCATTCATTTATTTCATATTCTCAGCATTAAAACCCAGATCCACATTGACTCTTGAGGGTTAACCCACACAGCTGGAAAGACACCTTTTTCGTTTCCCATTCTTGGCCAGCAGGGGTCTTCCAGGGATCTGCAGGACACACGCACCTCCATCTTTCCCATCTGTGAGACAAACATCCAGTAAAACACAGCTCTGCACGGCACTAGGAGTTCTTGAGTTTCTGCTCCCTTCTGGCCCGGGAGGCCATGAGACTAAAGAAGAGCCCAGGAGCCAGAGTTCGCAGATATATGGCCAAGGAAGGCAACAGGTCAGCCAGAATCACGTCTTTCTTTTTCTTCACCACAGCAGTCAGAACATCTCGGGCCACCTCCATAGGCATTCGGCCCTCAGCCGTGGTCTTGTCCATAACTAAAATAAACAAAAGAAACACATGAACTTGGAAGCAAAAGTCCCTGTCTTGAGTTGAGCTGCCAAGGACTGTCATTAGGTAGGCTTACCAGATTGCCCATCATGAAGCTCCTCCCAGTCAGGAGGCAGGTGGTATGCCACCATCGCTGACTCTCCTGTACGTCAGGAAATGAGGACCCATTCTGTGGCTCAGAATGTGAATTGGGTAAGAGATGTGGGGAGGACATAGGAACAAGGTAGAAGGAGCCTCAGACAGTGCTCAGAGCTGGTGTACAACAAAAGATGAGGATCAGCCCTGGCTGGTATGGCTCAGTGGACTGAACACCAGCCTGTGAACTAAAAGGTCACTGGTTCAATTCCCAGTATGGGCATATGCCGGAGTTGTGGGCCAGGTCCCAGTGGTGGGGCGCATGAGAGGTAACCACACACTGATATTTCTCTCCCTTTCCTTCTCCCTCCCTTCCAATTATGTCTAAAAAATAAATTTAAAAAGAAAAAAAAGATATGAGGACTGGCCTAGGTGAGGTCTCAGAGCTAGCCCCTCACACCACAGCTGAGGAGGGGTGGGCATTCAGACCTTGGGCATTTTTGCCTTTTGAAACCACTAAGGATTTTGAACCATGAAATTCAACTTGGGTGGCCTGGCTTAAGTTCTTCAAGGCAGGGGTAGAAGAAGACTATGACACCCATAGGCACTACAAGCTCACTAAAATGAAAGTGAAGAAGTGAGTCAGAAAGAATGTCACACCCTAGGTCATGTGTTAACTAAAGATGGAGCAGAAAATCTTTGGTTGGTTTTGTGTATTTGAGTTGCTCTGGCGGGGTTAGGAGGTGTTAGGCTGGTCAGCATCAACCGATGTTTCTTGATATCTCTTATATATCTGACATCTCATATATCTGACAATTTTCCCAACAAAGCAATTGGCAGGCATAGAGGAGAGGCCACTATCACAGACCATGAGAAACCAATCATGGACTTCTGGTCAAGATGGAGGCATGGTAGACACTCTTTGCTTCTTTCCTCAGCCACAAAAAGAATTACAACTAAATCTCAAAACAACACTCAAAACTGTCAGAAAATTGAACTGTATGGAAGTCCAACAACCAAGGACTTAAAGAAGCCTCATTCGTCGAGGCAGTAGGAGGGGTGGAGACACTGAGATGGAGCAGAGAGGTGGCAAAGGTGGTGGAATGGACAAAGGCAGTCCCACATTTACATGTGGTGGATAAAAATTGGGAGAGATACCTTGGGAGCAAGCAATCCCAGCCCCATGCCAGACTGCACAGCTCAGGGTTCCAGTGCTGGGATGGTAAGTTCCCATAACTTACGCCTGTAAAAACCAGTGGGAGTTGAAAGAGCAGAAGAAACTGCTGGATTTTGAGGAAACTCTGCTTAAAGGGCCCACATGATCTTAAAAACATACAAAAACCATTCTGGCAGGTGTGGCTCAGTGGATTGAGTGCTGGCCTGCAAATGAAAGGGTCACTGGTGTGATTCCCAGGGCACATGCCTGGGTTGCAGGCCAGGTCCCCAGTAGCAGGTACGCAAGAGGCAACCACATATTGATGTTTCTCCCTCTCCCTCCTTTCTCCTCTCTAAAAAGAAATAAATAAAATATTTTTTTTTAAAAAGTACATAAACCCACCTACTCTCAGATGCAACATCAGGGCAACAGCTGGAAGGGCACTAGTCACATATGAGGAGCAGGTGAAGTGACTGGAAATGGGGCACGTGCTGGGCAAACCCCCAGAGGCCATGCAGCAGCACAGTCTCCTCCCCAAGCCCTCCCCCCATACAGAGTTACAAAGTGGTGAAATGGGTTGCCCAACCCTGGTGATTACATAAGTTTCCATCCCACACAATTTACAGGTGCCTTTTACAGGGAGTCAAAGCAGTTCTACCTAATACACAGAAACAAAGAGGGAGGCTGCCAAATCAAGGAGAGAAAGAAATATGGCCCAAATGAAAGAAGAGAACAAAATCCCAGAAAAAGAACTAAGCGAAAGGGAGAGAGCCAACCTATCAGATGAAGAATTTGGTGATAAGGATACTCAACTCACTGAGTACAGCAACAACATAAAGAAAGAGATGAAGGTTACATTAAGTGAAATAAAGAAATATCTATAGGGAACCAACAGTGAAGGGAAAGAAGCCAGGATTTAAATCAACGATTTGGAACATAAGGAAGAAGTAAACATTCATACAGAACAGAAAGAAGAAAAAAGAAGTTTTCAAAAATGAGGAGAGTATATGGCCCCTCTGAGACATCTCCAAATGTGCCAACACCCAAATAATAGGGATGGCAGAAGAAGAGGAAGAGTAAGAAATTGAAAACTTATTTAAAAAATAATTAAAGAAAACTTCCCTAATTTGACAAAGGAAATAGACATTCAATTCCAGGAAGCAGAGTCCCAAACAAGTTAGACCCAAGAGGACCACACCAAGACACCTCATAATTAAAATGCAAAAGGTTAAAGATAAAGATAATCTTAAAAGCAGTAAGAGAAAAGTAGAGAGCTACCTACAAGGAGTTCCCATCAGACTGTCAGCTGATTTCTCAAAAGAAACTGCAGGCAAGAAAGGACTGGAAAGAAGTATTCCAAGTCATGAAAGGCAAGGACCTACTTCCAAGATTACTCTATCCAGCAAAGCTTTCATTTAGAATGGAAGGGCAGATAGAGTGCTTCTCAGATAAGGTCAAATTTAAGGAGTTCATTATCACCAAGCCCTTATTATATGAAATGTTAAAGGGACTTATCTAAGAAAAAGAAGATAAAAAATATGAACATTAAAGAGGCAACAAATTCACAACTATCAACAACTGAATCTAAAGAGAAAAAAAAGCTAAGGAAACAACCAGAACAGAAACAGAATCATTGGTATGGAGATCATTTACAGGGTTATCAGTAGGGAAGTGGAAGGAGGATATGGGGGAAAAGGTACAAGGATTAAAATAGACAAGGGAATGTTAAGAACAGTACAGGAAATGGAGAAGCCAAAGAATTCATATGAATGACCCATGGACATGAACTAAGGGGGAGTATTGATGGAGAGAAGAGGGGTACCAGGTAGAAGAGGGCAAAGGGGGAAAATTTGCACAACTATAATAATAAATCAATAAAATAAAACCCCCCTTGTAAGTTATCTAAAGTGCCTGAGTTTCCTACCAGCATGTGTTCTCATCATATTTTGGTTAACACAGAAGAACAAGAGGTTTTTGATTGTTGCTTATTTTTAAATACCACAGAGGAAATTTTTTTCAAAGATTCTGCTAAGTATAAATAATATAAATATGAATCTCTCTGGATCTGTGCCTCTGATTTCTATTGACTTGCCAAGTGAGAGAGCAGCTGCCCCCCGAGGCCTGGGTAGTCTTGGTTCAGGTCAGGCTAGGGTGGGTGTAGCACCAGGAGGCCCCTGGTGAATGGAGAGCACAGGCCCAAGAGATCACATCCACACAAGCAGAAGACAATAGTACTCAAGGGATAGGCAGCCCCTATTCGAGCTTGGCAAAGCTGGCTTCCACAGCAATAGCACTCAGGGGTCAATCTACCTGAGAGGCAGAAACTGACTCGTCTCTGCTTGGCCTGCCTGTACCCTGGAGCCAGGCAGTTGGACCTATCAGTGGTGATTGCAGGTCAGCTCAGCACTCTCGTTGGCTGAAGCAAGGAGATTCTGAGACTGGAGCACCCAGCCTAACCCAACAAGATTGGGCTTGTTGCTTTGAGTACCCTGAAATCAGTTTTTCTCAAGCTTAGTGGGTGTGGAATCATTTGGGTCAAGCAACCCATAGTTTCCATGAGGTTTATTCACATTAACTTTCTTTTAATTCATTGACAATGGATTTACTGGAAGCCTGGTAGCCTTTCTGCTTGGGGACTTCCTTTCCAGCCCACAAAGTCCTGGTCTACAGGGACCCTGTCCAATAGCTGCAGTGGGTGGTTAATGGTAAATGATTAGTCAGCATATATATAGTCAGCATATATATAACCAACACTTACAGGTGTTTTCATTTTTAAAATTAAATTCAAATGAATGACCAAAGAATAATCAGATAAGAGCAGAGTGTCTCACTGTGGCTGACCAACAGCTTTGTATAAAAGAAAAGAGTCCTGGCTGGTGTGGCTCAGTGGATTGAGCACCAGCCTGCAAACAAAAGGTCGCTGGTTCAATTCCTAGTGTAGGCACATGCCTGGGTTGTGGGCCAGGTCACTGGTTGGGGGTGCATGAGATGCTACAATCCACGTATCTCTCAAACATGAATATTTTTGTCCTCTTTCTTTTCCCCCTTCCTCTCTCTCTAAAATTAAATAAAATCTTTAACAAAAAAAAGAAAAGGGGCCTCACCTCCATACCTGGAGCCGTCAGCAGTGATGGCATTTAGAGAGAGGTTGGTGTGGATGTAGCCGGGGCTGATTATGGTCACCTTGATCTCATACTGTTCCATCTCAGCACGAAGACAGTCAAAGAATGCCTGGGTCGCATGTTTGGAAGCTGCATCTGCAAAGGTTGGTGGCCAGAGGCAGGTAAGTGTGCTGGTGTGGGATGTGGCCTGGGACAAGACCAAGTATTCATTCTCATTGATGCTCTTCTTTATTTAGAAAACTGGTTTTAAAATTTAAGATGATAAAATTACAGTATTACAGCAATGTTCATCTCCTTATTTTGACAAGTACATTTAGTCCTTGTTTTTAGGAAACACTTGAAGTATTTAGGGGGGAAAGAGCAACATGTCTCCAACTTTCTTCAAATGGTTCAGGAAGGAAAAATTATAAATTTTATATATACATATATGTGTGTGTATACACACAGAATATGATAAAGCAAATATGTTTTATGATAAACATGACATAGACAAAATGTTAACAACTGCAGAATCTGCATGAAAGATACAATAAGACTTCTTTGTATTATTCCTCCAACTGTTCTTTGTGTCAGAAATTATTCCACTGTAGGAGACTTCTGGCCACAACCAGATGGAAGTGTATATAGATACACTATGCCTCATTGCACAAGCAAAAGAAAGACAACAAATTTAAAATGAAAAAACAACCTTAACTGCCAGAAAATCGAACTTTATATAAGTCCAAAAACCAAGGAGTTAAAGACACATTCATTCAGACTGGTAGGAAGAGTGGAGATAGGCAGTGGGGGTGGTGAGCACACAGGCAAGGAGGTGGCTAAAGGACTGGGTAGGTGAGGCGACGGCTGGCAGTGCCATGCTTGTGTGCAGATAAACCAGGAGGAACAATTAGGGAGGGAGACAGACTGCACAACCCAGGGTTCCAGCGCAGCAAAAAAAAGCCTCACAGCCCCTGACCAAAAAAAACCTGTGGGGGTTGTGGTGATGGGAGAAACTCCCAGCCTCACAGGAGAGTTCACTGGAGAGACCCACAGGGTCCTAGAACATAAACAAACCCACCAACCCAGGAATCAGCACCAGAAGGGCCCAATTTGTTTGTGGGTAGTGGGGAAAGTGACTGAAGGTGGGATGAGAGCTGAGCAAGTGGCTTTGTCCCCTCTCAGACCTCTCCCACACCTACAGCGCCACAATGCAGCAACCTGGGTTGCCCCGCCCAGGCCAATTCCTAAGCTCTGCCCCTTACTACATTACAGGTGTGCCAAGACAAAAAATATGACCCAATGCAAGAACAGATCAGAGCTCCAAAAACAGAACTAAGTGATGAAGAGGCAGCCAACCTATCACATGCACACTTCAAAACACTGGTAATGAGGATGCTCACAGAAATGGTTGAATATGGTCACAAAACAGAGGAAGAGGTGAAGGCTATACAACGTGAAATAAAGGAACAGGGAGCCAACAGTGATGGGAAGGACACCAGGACTCAAATGATTTGGAGAAGGAAGAAACAAAACATTCAACCAGAAAAGAATGAAGAAACAAGAATTCAAAAAAATGAGGAGAGGTTTAGGAACCTCTGGGACATCTTTAAACATTCCAACATCCAAATCATAGGGGCACCAGAAGAAGAAGAGAAAGAGCAAGAAATTGAAAACTTATTTGAAAACATAATGAAGAAATTCCCCAATCTGGCAAAGGAAAGAGACTTTCAGGAAGTCCAGGAAGCTCAGAGTCCCAAGGAAGTTGGACTCAAGGAAGTACACAGCAAGGCACATCATAATGACATCACCCGAGATCAAAGTGAAGGAGAGAATCTTAAAAGCAGCCAGAGAAAAGGAGACAGTTGCCTACAAAGGAGTCCCCATAAGACTATCAGTTGACTTCTCAAAAGAAACCTTGCAGGCAAGGAGGGGCTGGAAAGAAGTATTCAAAGTCATGACAGGCAAGGACCTACATCCAAGATGACTCTACCCAGCAAAGCTATTGTTTAGAATGAAGGGGTAGATAAAGTGTTTCCCAGATAAGGTCAAGTTCAAGGAGTTCATCATCACCAAGCCCTTATTATATGAAATGTTCAAGGGACTTATCTAGGAAAAAGAAGTTGATCAAAAATATGAACAGTAAAATGACAACAAACTCACAACTATCAACAACTGAACCTAAAAAACAAAAATGAACTAAGCATACAACTAGAACAGGAACACAATCACAGAAATAGAGATCACATGGAGGGTTATCAGTGGGTAGGGGGAGTGGGAAAATGGAGGAAAAGACACAGGGAATAAGGAGCATAAATGGTAGGTACAAAATAGACAGCAGGAGGTTAAGAATAATATGAGAAATGGAGAAGCTAAAGAACTTAAATGTATGACCTGTGACATGAACTATGGGAGGAATGCTAGTGGGAGGGTGGGGTGCAGAGTGGAGGGAAATAAAGGGGAGAAAAAAATGGGATAACTGTGATAACATAATCAATAAAATATACTCTAAAAATTTTTTAAAATTGTTCTACTTAAAAAAAAACTCTAACCACCCCTCACCCCCCCCCCCACAAAAAACCTACTACTCAATGTCTAATGGGTAAAACATCCAAATAGTACGGAGGGATATAAAGTAAAGTACAAGTCCTGCATTCCAAGTCCTGGAGAATTTCATTCTCCATAGATAACCAACACTAATGGTGTCTCAGGACTTATTTTTTACATATCCCATGTGCATACACATATATGTGATTTTAATAGAGCTCATACTATTCATATTTTTCCTGCAAGAAGCCTTCACCTAGTGACAACAGTCTCAACTGCCTCCACGCAGCCATGCAGACTTGCCACACTCCTTCAGGAGTCCCCGTACTTCAGAACTGGCCCTTCACAGGTTGTTTCCAGGTTTTGTCATCAAAGCTATGTTATTAGTAAGCACCCTTATATGCATAGGAGCGTGTATGCATAAAATCCAAAACTGGCTTTCTTAATGTATTTTGTTTAACAAACTTCCATACAGTGGCTTTTCATCAGAAAGAGCTACTGAGCTTGCTCCACCTCCAAGAAATGGAGCTACCACTGTTCTCCAGTGATGGCTCAACAACAGGAGGAAGGGGACACAGTGACCCTACAATGTTCCTGGGAAACACATGGCATCCACCGTGAAAGTTAGTTTCCCCCATTCAGAGTTCTAAGTGCTTCAGCCTTAGGAAGGGAATTCACTGGCCAAAACAGGAAGGGGAAAACCCCAGGAAGTATTGCCACAGGTCACATGAGAAATTCAAGTGTCTGAATTTACTACAGTGTCTTCTGAGGCCAGCTGCTTTGGTTCAAGCCACACTGCAAGGTCACATCAGTAGTCTGTAGGTAGGTGGGTGGGCAGGACTGTTCCTATCAGCATGATTCCAGAAGTGCTGTCCAGGCCCAAGGACTGAGAATAGGGAGTCATCCTGGGGATCCCTAAAATAGAAGGCTGCACCCTGACAATGAGTCTCCCAGAGCTCTCAGGTTGCAGGTCAGCAGCCAGGCTATGGTGACCTACTCATCACCACTGGTTTGACAGTACTCAGCCCTGCTACCCACAAGGCATGGTGCTCAATATACTACCTGGACCACCTGACTCGGTGCTCACCACAGTAGCGTAGGGAGATAAAGCTGCTCTCCCATTTTATGAGAGGACGCCAGCACTCACCACTGTGCTCAGGAGGCACCGCCACATTCGAGCTGGTCACCATAAAATGCCCACACCAACCACGTGTGACTTACTTTAGTCACAAGCTAAGTCGAGAACAAAACTCAGATTAACTCAAAGTAAAGTTCTGAAATAGTTTCATACCAAGAACATGGTATATCTTTTACCCTGACTTACCTATTATTAACAGTTTTAACAGTTTACTTCATTTGCTTTATCACTGGTGATTTTATACACACACACACACACACACACACACACACACACACATATTCCAGAACCATTTCAGCAGTCTTCAATGGTTGTCCATAGGAACAGATATAGATACAATGCTTCATAATGTACAAAGGATGTTTTTTTGAAGATTTTTAAAAATTTACTTTCTTAGAGTGGGAAGGAAGGAGAAAGAGAGAGAGAAACATAAATGTGTAAGAGATACAGTGATTCGCAGCCTTTCTCACACCTCCTAACTGGGGACCTGGTCCACAACTCAGGGATGTGCCCTGGCTAGGAATCAAACTGCCAACCTTTTGGTTCACAGGACAGCACTCAATCCACTGAGCCACATCAGCCAGGGCTACAAAGGACTTTTCATCTTCATTTGTCTCATTTCATCTTTAAAACCACTTTGTGAAGTATGTTAAAATGATTGTAAGACTCATTTCATAAGAAAGGAAACAGAGGGTCAGACAAGTTAACTTGTCTGAGCATCTACAACTAGAACCAAAATGTACAGATGGGCTCAGAAAGAAAGAGTAAGTTTCTGTGACATTTCCAGGTCAGACAGCTGGATGTCTGTCCCATGCTCTCAAAGTGCTGAAGCAGACCTGCCCTCCCTGCCTTCTCTGTCAAGTCTGCTGGGCGTGGCTGAGTCAAGCATTTGGAGGTGGTAAGAGCACGAGTTGGCTGCAAGTATTTACTTCCAAAGGTTGGAGCAAAGAAAAGGAGTCAGTAAGACAGTCTGTGAAATTACCTTTGAAATCTCTTAAGAAAATTAGATTGTTTGCTTGCAGACAGATGAATGAAACGATATCTCAAAATTTTGGCATAGCCACTCACGTACATGGAGTTGAAGTGTGACTTGCAAGTCAATGTGGCAGTTTTAATTATTTGATCCTACCTATTTTTGTTGTGGACCACTCTGCCTGGTTTCAGGAACTGTAACCCTAACAGACACCCCCTACCCCATTGCTAAGGCTGTGAGTGACCTCTGGAATGTGAGCCACAGGAGACAAAGCTTGTCTCTGGTAGCAAATGCTGCCTCAGTTTCCTCCCTGTCCCCAAAAGCTTGGTTGGAACTCCTTGCCGGGTAAGTCTCCTCACAGCGGGGAGCAACCTAAACCAGACATGATCATTTGGGAGGCCAAGTGATCACTTGGGAAGGACTCTAGGGGCTGCAACAAAGAGCAAGCAATGGACTCTTGCCCCCCAGTTATGTGACATAGCCTGAGTCCCCATGTTCTCTCGGAGAAGCACTTCCTGGCTCTAATCCCCTTAAAGCCTGAATACCCTATGGGGAGGGGGTGCAGCTTCTTGCCTTACCAGAGTAGGTGTGTGTGTGGAGGCGCGGGGCGGGGGGCGGCGGGGATCTGGCCTCACAAAGACTTCCTGATAAATCTGTGAAATCTGCTCTGCTAAGAGTGCTTTCATTCATATGTTAAGGGTTGGAGCAGGAAACTCTAAAACTCCCTTCCTGACAGACTCTGACTCAGACTAAGCCCTCAGATTTCTTTGAAATGTTATCTACTGTTTGATCCTTGCCGCCCTGTATTCCTGTGTATTACAACCCAATAAAAGCCCTTGGAGGAAGGGGCTCAACACCTTTTTCCCCTGAGAAACTGGGGAAATCACCTCTCCTCCCCAAGCAGATCATGTCATGTCATGTTTACGTTCATCTGTGGTGGACAGAGAAACTTGCAAGGAAAGTTGCCCCAACATATTTCAACTTTTGGGAATTTATTTTACTAAAGCCCTCCTATGAGTGCCTAGAGATATAAACAGTTAAGGACATTCTATGTAGTATGTAACTGTTAATGGTCAAAAACTGAAGGGAAAAAAAAATCCTCAAGTGTCCAGGAAAATGGCTGAATAAGTTATGTCATATATCCATTCAATAAATTATTATATATCCACTTAAAAAGATTAGGCAAATCCATATACATTGATGTAGAAAGATAAACTGCCAGTGAAACAAGCAAGCCACAAACAGTATGCATAATGTGACCCTATTTTTTGTATGTTTGATCATATGTAGAAAACGCTTACAGGCATATGCCCAGAGTGATATGAAGTGACAGTACCTGAGGGCAACAGTAATCAATAATTGCAACTAACACAGGCATGGTACTTATGCCTGGTGCTGCTCTAAGCCCTTCACTCAGCAGAGCCTGTCTCCGTTTTGCACATGAGAACTGGGGTGGCCGAGTGGTTGGGACACTTGCATAAGGTCGCAAATAGGGGGTAAGGAGTAGACCTGGGACTTGAATCTGGACATTCTCTGCTCAGGAGAACACATTCTGATGAAGTTCCTTCATATTCTGTATTGAGTATTTCTCTAATGTCTGTATTCTGGATAGAAAATGTGGTATTTCTATAATCAGGAAAAAACAAAAAGAAGAACATTTGGGGGAGGGAGAAGGAAGTACTCACATGCTGATCGAAAAGGAATGCTGATTTTGCCCTGGATGCTGCTGATGGCAACGATGTGGCCCTGTCGCCTTTTGATCATGGAGGGCAGGAGTGCTAAAGAAAAAAGTCAGAGACTTTACAAGAGGATTTTTCTTCTGGTCACTGTACCCAACGCTGAGAGGGGGTGGCCTCACTTATTAGATTTCATCAGATCAAAGGAGGTGAATGGTGAAACCTTCCATGGGGAGGCCCATGTTTTGTCGGAATTTTTAGGCCTCCTGTGCCTGGCAGACTTCCAGCTGGGAGGTAGAGGGGAGGAGCAGGGAGGAGTCAGAGAGCGGCAGACAGAAGCCTAATCACTAATGGCCACCTCAGTTTCCTGGAGAGCTCTCCCCTGGAGGAAAATTGTGCCTGGACATAAGAGAATCTCTACTTTGTAGGGGTTTGCCCACAACACTAAGAGGAAATAGAGGCAATGCTGTACAAAGGAAGCTGTCACTGAAGACAGCATATTGATTTAAGGCTAGAAAGCAGATAGAGAAATGCAAATAAAAATCTGGAAGAAGCCAGCACTCAAGCTGTAAACAACGGCACTTTTCCAGGGTAAAACAGAGGATGAGGACAGGTAACATTCAGCTAACAAGGAACCAAGTGACGTGAACAACAACAAAACCCTCCCAACACATCAGTGTTTTTTCTTTCATTTAAGACTCACCTTTCGTTAGAGCTACTGGGCCAAAGTAGTTTGTCTCCATGACTCTCTTGTCCACGTCCGTGGTGGTGTCTAGGATGGCGCCGCGGTAGCTGACCCCAGCATTGTTGATGAGCACATCAACATAACCAAAGCACTGCAGGATCTCAGCTGTTGCTGCAATGACAGCTGCAGGGTCTGTGAGGTCGAAGGTCACCGTGAAAGGCCTGTGTGTCTGCACCTGGTCAGATATGACAGAAACCAAACACACCTTCAGAGCGACAGGCCATGTGAGCCACCTGTCCCTGCTGGTCAGAGTTAGAGTGGCCCATTGGGCATGAAACGGTACAGGCCGAAGTACCTTTCTTCTAAAGAGACGTGGCCTGGGGGATCCCACCTACAGTGACTGCATCTGACTTGGGCAACTTTTCTACTGAACTGACAATTATTATTAGAGCCAGACAGTAAGTTCCACAGGACAGGGACCACACAGGATACAGGTTACTGTGCAGATTACCACGGGAGCTATTAATCCCAGCTCCCTTACACCAGCATTGTACTGCATATTATAACTAGTGAAGCAGTGACCCTGCTGAGAGGGACTATCCTTCTCAGGTCAGGTCACTTTAATTTTTTGTTCATGAAACATTTTCTATATATCCCTATGTGCCAGACACTGGGAACATGACAGAAAACAAGACAGATAGGGTTCTTTTCCTCCTAAAGTATACAGTCTAGTGGGGAAGACAGAAAAACTGTAAAGAATGCCACAAAGAAATGTAAGAGACCAGAGAAATGAATAATTGAGCAATCTAACTTAGAGGACTTTTCAAGTGAGTTAAACAAGAGATCAAAAAGATGTGACATCAGAGAGGATGGCAAAGTAGCAAGTGCCCAGAGTCCATCTTTCAACCTGGACAGTTGTGCTGACAGAAGCTCCCTGAAGTGGTACTTCAGTATTTATGCTTAATCTGTTCCAAACCTTGCGAAGAGTGCCAAAATTGACAAGTCTGGAACTGTTCACGAGCTGCCGTGAGACTGACACCTCTACCGCTGTTTCATCATGAGTGAGGAGCACTGAGTAGTGAGCAAGCGCCAACTGCAGAAATATTTTTTCTCGTCAAAATGCAACAAGTACGGGGTTTGGTGAGTTTTGAGGCCTATAAGTACTGAGGTATGACTGTATTTTGGAACTTTGGAATCTATATGAATGTTTGCAGCTTCCAGGAGAGTGCTGGGCTGGTAAATTATAGATAATTTTGGTAATCTTTAGCCATCAGCTCAGTGGTGGCTATCCATTCCCAATCCACCTGGCCCTGTGGCAGTCAGTTGTGGGAAAGACAATCAAACACTCCTGGTGCAGCTTGAGGGAGCCAAGATAGGCAACAAGACCTTGGCTTCCAAATATCTGAGTACCATTCTGATGGCAGATTGCTGGTCTGAGCACCAAGGTACAACATGGAGACAGATTGGTGTCTTTTTTTTTAATTTATCTTTAAATATTTTATTTATTTATTTTCAGAGTGAGGGAAGGAGAGAGGGAGAGAAACATCAATGTGTGGTTACCTCGTATGTGTCCGCCACTGGGAACTGGCCTGCAACCCAGGCATGTGCCCTGACTGGGAATCAAACCGCGATCCTTTGCTTCACAGGCCCGAGCTCAATCCACTGAGCTACACCAGCCAGGGCAGATTGGTGTCTTTTAACCACCACTAGCAGAAGTGGCTTCCAGTAGATTTAAAGAAGTCACATATTTTCTTTGGTGTTACAAAATTTATATATAAATTCCCAAAAAACATACCTGAGGAAGCTCAAATGATAGGCTTCTTACTAAACAAAGACTTTAAGACAACTGTCTTAAAGATGCTGAAAATACTAAAGGAAAACATGGACAAAGGCAGAAATTGATGTATGATTATAAATAAAATGAAAATATAAATTAAGAAATAAATTTTTTTTTAAATTCTGGAACTCAGAAGTACAATAACCAAAATGAGGGTTTAAATAGGAGATTTGAGTTACTAGAAAAGATAATTAGTGAATCTGTAGACAGAATAATTGAAATGATCAAATCTGAGAACAGAAAGAAAATGAGAATGAAGAAAACTAAACAGAACATAAGGGACATATGGGACACCATATCACGTGGATCAATATACGCACTGTGGGAATCTGAGAAGAGAGAGAAAAAAGGGTAGAATATTTGAAGAAATAATTGCTGAAAAAAATTTAATGAACATGAATCTGCACATCCAAGAAGTTCAGTAACACACAGGATGAACTCAGACTCAATTAGACACATTACAACAAAACTGTCAAAATACAAAGAATTCTGAAAACAGCAAGACAGAAGCTACTCCTTTTACAAAAAAGATCTTCAAAAAGATTCATCACATGACTTATCACAAACTTTGGAGACTAGAAGACCACTTATCAAAGTGCGAAATAAAATAATTGTCAACCAAGAATTCTATATTTGACACAACTATCTTTCAAAAATAAGCGAGAGATTAAGGTTCCTAGATTAAACAAAAGCTGAGGAAGCTTGTTACCAGTGGACCTGCCCTACAAGAAATACTAAAAGGAGCCCTTCAGTTTTGAAATGAAAGGAAGCTAGATAGTAAGACTTAAAGCCATCTAAAGAACTAAAGATTGGCAGTAAATTAAATACATGGGCAATTTTAAAAGCTGGTACTATATTTTTAAAAATAATAATAAATAAAAGCTAATTATTATTGTAATTTTGACTTGTAACTACCATTCATTTTCAACACAATTTAAAAACATGCATTTAAAAACTATTATTAACCTATGCTATTGGATAAGCAAGTATAAAGTTTAAATCTATGACAAATAGCAGGAGGACATAGGTATACAGGTATAGAGCTTTTGTGTGCTATTAAAATTAAGTTGGCCATGGATCCAAGACAGCAACAGAGTGGGGGGAAGGTACTCTCACCTCCTCCCATGACCAAACTGTAATTAAAAATAAATTATAGAATAATCATCCTGAATAACTAACTAAAGACCAGATGAAGAATAGTTACAACCAAGCACTTGCAGAGGAAGCCACTTTAAGATAGGTAGGAAGGGTGGAGACATGAAAAAGGGTGGCCTCATTCTATGGGTGGTGGCTGAGGTTCCACAGGGATACCTCAGACATGGAAGGTTCCTGCTGGGAAGTGTGGGGTCTCATCCCCAGGCCAAGCTCATCAGCCCAGAGCACCAGAGCTAGAAGAGGTGCCCACATAACATCTGGCTGTGAAAATCAGTGGGGACTGACTTCTGTCCATCAGGGAGAGACAGAAGTTCGCTAGAGACATAGGCACCCCTCTTAAGGGTCACACAATTTTATTTGTAGCCACTCACCCTGGACTCCACAAGAGAGAGGGTAGACCAGACTGGAGTCATGTGGGAGTCTGTTGTGTGTGGCTCTGGGGAGACCTGAAAGAACAGCCCCCAGCATCCCTGTGCTGAGTCATTCTCTCATACTGCAGACACCATCTTTCTTGGGTAGAGCAATCTTCTTCATATGGCATCAGTCTCAGAGAAATCACTGGTCCCCCTTCCGGACTCCCTCTCTCCCCACTCTGTGTAACTTATGTACTGCTTAGAAGTCAGCCACCTTTTATGGGGTGTAGAGTTCTGGGCGGACTCAGAGAATGTCAGTGATTAAGTTATGTGGCTTTGGAGCAGGGGTCATTTTCCCACTTATTCAAGAAACCAACTGCTGCTTCCTCCTCATGAAAGACCCTCTAGCCCCACCTTCTGGGCTTCAAATGGTCTGACCCATCTGGCTCCTAGTGGCTCCACCATGCCAAGGGCTGAGCAGAATCTGGGACTGACTGAGTTGTTTGGCTGTGGGGCAGAGGCTACAGTTCCTACCTTCCGTAAAGTTTGACCAGAACATCCACCACATGGAAGATCCATTACCCCATCCTGCCTCTCACAGAGACCCTACCAGTGCTGAGCTCGGGCTCTACCTGGCAGAATCCAGGATAGACTGGGTTGTATGGCTCTGGGACAGGGGCCATTTCCCCCTCACATGCCCAAGCAGGGCAGACCCCTCCCTTCACAGGGCCCAATCTTGGTCTGCTTGAGTTGGATAAACTCTGCTGGCCTTGCCCTGATGACTCCCTGAGACTCCACCACAAAGCTGTGCAAGTACCCAGCGAGTGGCAGACAGACTTGGTATCCCCTGGGACTTTTGCTGAGTGGCCTCAGACCCAGAACTGGCACTGAGTTTGAACCTGTATCAGTCTAGTGAACACCACTCACTTCTGGACTAAGGACCTACCTAATGCAACTTGACTATTGCCAGACGCTCTTTCGGTGACTGAGCCTAACAGGCACCCAGTAGGCAGACAGGCAGAGGCAGATCTCAGGGAGCTTGGGACTCTGGCTGACCAGTCCTGGGCCCAGTGCTGGTAAAAGCTGGCACTGGGGCACAGGTTGAACTTTCCTGTGCACATCAAAGCTCAGCAAAAACAGTCATAAACTGGGGATGGATTTGTAGCTACAAACAGGTTGCTAGAGGCAGTAACAGGCAACATCTGACATTGGTCTGCACCAAAGTCCCTCCCAAGAAGGCCAGAACCAACACACACAGATTCAGACAACATCAGAGAAGGATCCAATAAGCACCACAAGTGGCATATCCAAAGAGAGATCTTGGGAGGCACCAGACCATGCTGAGGTGAATTCTGCATCATGTGGAAAGTCCCAGCAGAGCAGCCTCCACACTATGGTCAAGGTTAAGCCTCACAGCCAGCAAGCCTGAGGGTTGATCCCAGCATGTATGGGGCAATAGCAATCAAGACTCAATTACAACAGGAGAGTCCACATAAGCCACACAAGAGACATTCATGGAGCACCCTGATCAGTTGATCAAAGAGACTGTGCCACTGGCCCCACAGGATACCTACCTGATTCTTAAGGCCATCCTACCAAGACTGGGAGTCATAGCAAATCTACCTAATGCATAGAAAAAAACTCAAAGAGGCACCAAATATGGGAAGACAAAGAAATATGCCTCAATGAAGGGAGAGGAGAAATCTGTAGAAAAAGAGTTAAATGCAATGGAGGTAATCAACTTACAGATATAGAGTTCAGAAAAATGGTTATAAGGATGCTCAAGAAACTTAATGAAAACTACAAGACACTTAGTGAGAACTACAACAGCATGAAAAAAAGACATACAACACATACAAAAAGGAACATGAAGGAATAAACAATACAATGTCTGATGTCAGGAATACATTGGAAGGAATAAACAGGTTGGATGAAGCAGAGAGTCAAATTGGAGATTTGGAAGACAAGGTAGGAAAAAAAAACACTGAATCAGAGCAGTGAAAAAAAAAGAATTAAAAAAATGAGTATAGTTTATGGGAGATTTGGGACAACCTGAAGCATAACAACATCAACATCATAGGAGCACTACAAGGAGAAGACAGAGAGCAAGGAATCGAGAACCACAGTGAAGAAATAATGACAGAGCTTCCCTAATCTGGTGAAGGAAAAGACACACAAGTGCAGAAATATCAGAGTCCCAAACAAGATGAACCCAAAGGGTCCTGGCTGGTGTGGATCAGTGGATTGAGTGTTGGCCTGTGAACCAAAGGGTCACTGGTTCAGTTCCCTGTCAGAACACATACCTAAGTTGAGGGCCTGGGTTGCAGGCCAGGTATCCAGTGGAGGCACATGAGAGGCAACCACACATTGATGTCTCTCTCTCTTTATCCCTCCCTTCCCTGCACTCTAAAATAAATCAATACAATTTTTTAAAAAAAGATGAGCCCAGCCCTGGCTGGTGTAGCTCAGTGGATTGAGTGTGGGCCTATGAAGCAAAGGATCATGGTTTGATTCCCAGTCAGGGTACATGCCTGGGTTGCAGGCCAATTCCCGATGGGGGACACATGAGAGGCACCCACACATTGATATTTCTCTCCCTCTCTCTTTCCCTTCCCCTCTCTCTGAGAATTAATAAATAAAATATATTTCAAAGATACAGTGTGGCCACGTGGGGAAGAGCATTAACTGAGGTCAGATTCTTAGGGCATGACTCTCACTTGCTGGCCAGCAACTTTTTTTTAATAATAATAATAATAATAATAATAATAATGATGATAATAAAAAGATGAGCCCAAAGAGGCCTGCACAAAGACACATCATAATTAAAATGGCAAAGGTTAAAAATAAAGAGAGAATCTTAACAGCAGCAAGTTACCTACAAGGTAACTTGTAGGTACCCATGGATTAAGACATACCCATGGATTCGTGGTACCCATGGATACAAGGGAGCTGCCATTAGAATGTGAGCTGATTTCTCAACAGAAACATTTCAGGCCAGAAGGGACTGGCATGAAATATTCAAAGTGATGAAAAGCAAGGACCTAGAGCCAAGACTCTTAAATGATCACCAGTAAGGTTATCATTTAAAATTTAAAAAGAAATAAATAACTTCCTATAAAAGAAAAAGCTCAAGAAACTTGTTACCACCGAACCAGTATTAGAAGAAATAGTAGAGGGGGAGAAAGAGCTGGGGAGAGGAAGGAAGAGGTGGGGGAGGAGAGAAAAGAAGAAATTACCTGAAAGAACAAAATGCCAATAAATATGTACCTATCAGTAATCCTTTAAATATAAATGGCTTAAATGTTCCAATCAAGAGACATAAGATAACTGAATACATTTTTTTTAAAAACCTCTATATATTCTTAATGTGGACCCTGGCTTGTGGGGTCTGCCACATTGTGGATGAGACTAGAGAAATTCACACAGACTACCGAGTCCTGTGGAGGAAAAGAGATGGCATGGCCACTTGTCTCAAGGGGAGAGCGCCCCGACCCTTGCCTTGAGAGTCTTTTATTGGGTTCAATTTCCACAGGAATAAAGCTCATCAATCATTGTCAGGCAGAAATGATTAAACATAGATAACATTCAAAGAACTCTGAGGGCTTGTTCTGAGTCAGGGTCAGATTGTTAAAGGGCCATAAAACTTTGGGGAACAAACTCACTTCCTGCTTGGTCCCTTATTATTTAAATTCAGGGTATCAGCAAACTAGGTTTCATAGGATTTTATGCATTCTTTCTTAGGCCTGATCGCCCTGGGGAACCCGCCCTTTCCAGCACAGGGCTGCACCGCCCTCTGTCACTGTTTCAGGCTTAAGTCAGGCAGGGGGAGTAAGGCAGCCAAGAGATTAGGAGACTTCTTGCAGACAGAATGAGGACTCAGGCTAAGTCAAAGCTGATGGGTGAGGGTCCATTGCCCCCTTTTTCTATAGCCCCAAGTCCTTCCCTGGGGGTTCCCCATGATCATGCATGTCTTAGGTCATCCCTCCCTTGAGGAATCTTACCCATCACTGGCTAACCGATCATGCATTGGGAGCCAGGCAGGGTGAAGAAAAAGGAGCAGAGGCAACGCCCCTGCCAGGAAGATAAGCTTTGTCTCCTTAGTGGCTTATGGTCCGAAGGTCGCTCACTCAGCCTTAGCCACTGGGGGGTTTCAGCTCCTGAAACCAGGCAGGGCAGTTCCCAACATATGCTGTCTATAGAAGACTCACCTCAGAACATAAGACACATAGACTAAAAGTAGAAGAATGGAAAAAAGATAATTCATAAAAATGGGAAGAAATAAGAAGCTGGGTAGCAATACTTGTATCTCAAAAAACAGACCAAAAACAAAGGTTATATATAATGAATATAAGAAAGACATATGTAATGAATAAAGAAAGACATATGTAATGATAAAGAAAGTAATCCAATAAGAGGGTAAACATTTATGCACCCAATATACAAGGTCTGTTCAGAAGGTATCCAGCCATATAATAAGAAAAATAGAGACATTATTGATGAAGATACAAGGAACATTGCACATAGGACAGTGATGAAGGAAAAATCCTCAGTCCTTTTCAAAGTAGGCACCTTGAGACCTCACACAGTTCTCCCAATTGCCATCAGCTGCCCTATTATATTTTCCTGAAACTCAAGGATGGTTTGGAATTTCTCCCCCGTTCAAAGGTGATTTTAGTTTTGAGAAAAGCCAGAAGTCACAGGGCGCTAATGCTTGGCTGTAGCTGGGCTGAGTCACCTGGGTGATTTGATGTTTTGCCAAAAAACTTTGAATACAATGTGATGCATGAATGGGTGCATCACATTTGTGCTATTGTGACAAAGCTGCCAATCACCAGGTGCCCATAGTTGCGGCCTTCTAAATCATCTGAATAGTTTCTGTTCAGGAATATTCAAGCTTAATGTAAAATTTGAGGCAGATTCATTGCTCTACTCACTCAGTTTCAATGTGACAGCCACACAGTATACACTTACTGGTGTCTAATGCCCCCACTGATTAATACAGTGAAGTCACCATTGTTCACACACGTGCATTTCAGTCCACTCTCCTTGGCTGCTGGGTTACATCAAAGTTGTGCAAACCGTTCAGGTTATATTAACTATGGTGCACCTTCCCTGGACCTTGTAGGAGTACCTAATATGTAAAGCAATACTTGATGGACAGAAAAAAAAAGAAGTAGACAGTAATAAAGCCATAGTAGGGAATTTTTAAAACCCCACTGACATCAATGGATAGATCTTCCAGACAGAAAATTAACAAGGAAAAAGTGGCCATAAATGACACCTGAGATCAGATGGATTTAATTGACATCTTCAGAGCATATCACCCCAACACAGTAGAATACACATTTTTCTCAAGTGCACATGGACTTTTTTCTAGGACAGACTATATGTGAGACCACAAAACAAGTTTCAAAAAATTTCAGAAGAATGAACAAATGGGATTACATTAAACTAAAAAGTTTTGCACAGCAAAGGAAAACATCAACAAAATAAAGACAATCCATGGAAAGGGAGCACATACTTGCTGATACATCTGACAAGGGGGTTAATATCTAAAATTTATGAAGACCTTACAAAATTCATTACCAAAAAAACAAAGAACCCAATTAAAAAATGGGCAAAGGACCTGAACAGATGCTTCTCCAAAGAGAACATACAGATGACCAATATCACTAATTATCAGAGAAATACAAATTAAAACCATAATGAGATATCACCCTACACCCAGCAGGATAATTATCACCAATAAACCAACAAACACTAAGTGCTGGAGAGGATGTGGGGAAAAGAGAACATAGTGCACTGCTGGTGGGACTGCAGACTGGTGCGGCCACTACAGAAAGCAGTGTGGAGCTCCCTCAGAAAACTAACAATGGAACTACTTTTGACTCAGTGATCCCACTTCTGGGACTATATCAGAAGAAACCTAAGACACTAATTCAAAAGAACAGCAGCACCCCTGTGTTCACTGTGGTGTTACTTACAATTGCCAAGATATGGAAGGAGGCTAAGCGTCCATCAGTGGATGAGTGTATAAAACAAATACAGGACATTTCCACAATGGAATACTACTACTTAGCCATAACAAAGAAGAAAATTTTACCCTTTGTGACAGCATGGATGGACCTGGAGAACATTATGCTAAGTGAAATAAGCCAGTCAGAGGGAAGATGGATACAGTATGATTTCATTCAAATGTGGAATCGAATGAACAAACTGAACTAATAAAATAGAGACAGACTCATGGGATGACAGCTCAGAGGGGAGGTTAGGAGGTAAAGGGATAGAGCAAAAAGAAAAAAGGACTCATGGACACAGATGACAGTGGGGTGATTACAGGGGGAGGGTGTAAATGGTAATGAAAAAAGACAGTAAATTTTGTTTTTAAATTTAAGACTGAAATTCTATTAAGTATCTTCTGATGATAATGGTATGAAACTAGAAATGAATCACAAAAAAAAAACTTAAAAACTGATAAAGACGAGGAGGCTAAATAACATCTTATTAAACAATAATTAGGTTAACAATGAGATAAAAAAAATATCAAAAGACACACTGAAACAAATGAAAATGAAAACAAAGCAACCCAAAATCTATGGGATGCAGGGAAAGCAATCCTAAGAGAAAAATTTATAGCATTACAGGCCTATCTCAAAGAACAAAAAAAATCTCAAATGAATAATTTTACTTTACACTTAAACTTGAAAAAGAACAACTAACAAAGTACAGAGTGAGTAGAAGAAAGAAAATAATAAAGATCAGAGCAGAAATAAATGAGTCTTAAAAAGGTACAAAAGATCAAGAAACACAATAGCTGGCTCTTTGAAAAGATACACAAGATTGGCAAACCTTTAACCAGACTTATCAAGAAAAGAAGAAAGAGGACCCCAATAAATAAAATCAGAAATTAAAGAAGAGAAGTAATAGCTGACACCACAGAAATAGCAAGGATTGTTAAGAAAATATTATGAATAACTGTATATCAACAAATTGGACAATCTGGATGGAATAGACAAATTCCTAGAAACATAATGTCCCAAATCTGAATCAGAAAGAACTAGAGAATTGGAACAGAGAGACTACAACTAGTGTAAATGAAGCAGTAATAATAACAACAACAAAAAAAAACCCTCCCAAGAAACAAAAGTCCTGGACCAAATGTCTTCACAGGTGAATTTACCAAACATCCAAAGAACTAACACCTATCCTCAAACTATTCCAAAATATTCAAGAGGAGGGAATACGCCTAAACTCATTTTATGAGACTGGCATTATCCTAATTCCAAGACCAGATAAAGACATTACAGAGAAAGAAAATTATAGGCCACCATCCCTGATGAACATAGATGCTAAAATCTTCAACAAAATATTAGCAAACAGTATCCAGAAATATATTAAAAAGACCATACACCATGATCAAGTGGGATTTATTCCTAGGATATAAGGTTGAGACAATATCCACAAATCAACAAATGGGACACACAGCCCTGGCTGTTGTGGCTCAGTTGGTTGCGCAGTGTCCTATAAACGGAAAGGTCATGGGTTCTCTTCCAGTCAGGGTACATGCCTAGATTGCAGGCTTGGTCCTTGCTGGGTCACATAGGAAAGGCAGCCAACGATTGCTTCTCTCCCTGTCTTTCTCCCTGTCTTCCCCCCTCTCTAAAATCAATAAGCATGTCCTCAGGGGAAGATAAAATATAAATACATACAACTTAAAAAACTTAACGCGACACATAACATACAACAAATAAAGAATAAAACCCACATAATCACATGTGGCAGAAAAAGCATTTGATATAATCCAGCATCCATTTTTGATAAATATTCTCAGATAAATGGGCAGAGAGGGAACATACCTCAACATAATGAAGGCCACATACGACAAACCTACAGCCAACATCATACTGAATGGGTAAAACTACAAGCGTTTCACTTAACATTGGGAACGAGACAGGGATGTCACTTTCACAGCTCCTATTCAACATAGTACTGCAAGTCCTAGCTATAGCTATGAAATAAGAAGAACTAAAAGGCATCCAAACTGGAAAGAAAGAAGTAAAACTGTCATTATTTGAAGACATGATACTATATAGAGAGAACCCTAAAGATTCCACCAAAATTCTACTAGAACTGATAAATGAATTCAGTAAAGTAGTAGGATACGAAATAAATACCATAAATCAGCTGCATTTTTGTACACCAAGAATAAACTATCAGAAAGAAATTAACAAAACCCATTCACAACTGCATCAAAGAAAAAAACACCTAGGAATAAATTGAATCAAAATGTAAAACACCTGCACTCAGAAACTTCTAAGACACCAAGGAAAGATACTGAAGAAGATACAAATAGTGCAAGTATATATCATGTTCAATGAATAGGAAGAATAAACATTAAAATGTCCATACTCCCCAAAGCAGTATCAAGATACCAATGGCACATTTCACAGAACTAAAATGAATGTTCCAAAAATATACATGGAATCACAAGACATCTCGAATAGCCACAACAATCTTAAGGAAGAACAAAGTTGGAAGAATTATGCTACCTGATATCAGGCTATACTACAGGGCCATAGTAATCAAAATAGCATGGTACTGGCATAAAAACATAGATCAGTGGAACAGAATAGAAGACCTAGAAATAAACACATTCCTTTGTGGTCAAATACTATTTGACAAAGGAGGCAAAAACATACAATGGGGTAAACATACAATGGGATAGTCTATTTAATATATGGCGTTAAGAAAATTGGACAGACCTGGCTGGTATGGCTCAGTGGACTGAGTGCCAGCCTATAACCAAAGGGTCACTGGTTCAATTCCCAGACAGGACACATGTCCAGGGTACAGGCCAGGTACCCTGTAGGGAAACACATTGATGTTTCTTTCCCTCTCTTTCTCCTTCCTTTCCCCTTTCTCTAAAAATAAATAAATAAAATCTTTAAAAAAGAAAATTGGACAAATATGTGCAAAAGAATGAAAATAGGCCACCCTCTTACACAATACAGACACACACAAATACTCAAAATGAATTAAAGACAAATGTGAGTCCTTAAACCACAAAAATCCTGGAACAAAACATAGGCAGTAAAATCTCAGACATTTCTCCTAGCAATATTTTTTTCTAATATACTGCCTGGGTCAAAGTAAATAAAAGAAAAAAATAAACAAATGGGATTACATCAAACTAAAAAGCTTTTGCACAGCAAAGGAAGCTATCTGCAAAATGAAAAGACAACCCACTGAATGGGAGAACATATTTGCCAATGATATATAGGTAAGGGGTTAATACCCAAAATTTATAAAAAGCTTCTAAGATTCAAAACCAAAACAAACAAAAAAACAAACAAACAAACTGAAAAATGAGCAGAGGACCTTAATTGACACTTCTCTCAAGAGGACATACAGATGGCCAACACACATATCAAAAGATACTCAAAGTCATTAATCATCAGAGAAATGAAAATTTAAAACATGAGGTATCACCTCACACTGATCAGAATGGCTATCATCAATAAATCAACAAACAACAAGTGTTGGCAAGGATGTGAAGAGAAAGGAATCTTCATGCACTGTTGGTGGGAATTCAGACTAGAGCAGCCACTGTGGAAAGCAGTATGCAGTTTCCTCAAAAAATTGAAAGTGAATCTGCCTTTTAACCCAGTGATTCCACTTCTGGGAATATATCCAAAGAAATGCAAAACACTAACTTGAAAGAATATGTGCACCCTGATGTTCACTGCAGTGTTATTTATAATAACCAAGGTTTGGAAGCAGTCCAAATGCCTATCAGTATATGAGTAGATAAAAAAAGCTGTGGTGCAATTTACACAATGGAATACTACTCGGTCTTAAAAAAAAGAAAATTTCACCCTTTCAGAAAGTATCAATGGACCTGGAGAACATTATGCTAAGTGAAATAAGCCACTCAGAGAAAGACAAATGCCATATGATTTCACTCCTATGTGGGATCTAATGAACAAAATAAAACAGAAACAGACTCATAGATACAGAGAACAGACTGACAGCTGTCAGAGAGGAGGGAGGCTGGGGGGCTGGGTGAAACAGGGAAAGAGATTAAGCAACAAAAAAAAAGCTCACAGAAAAAAAACACTCATAGACAACAGCATGCTGATTACCACAGGGGAAGTAGGGTGAGAGGAGGTAGAAAAAAAGGGGGATAAATAGTGATGGAAGGAGAGTTGACTTGAGGTGGTGAACACACAATACAATATATAGACAGTATGTTATAGAATTATACACCTGAAACCTATACAATTTTATTAACCAATATCACCACAATAAATTCAATTTTCAAAAATACGGAAAATTGAAAAAAAGAAATAAAATTAAAAAACAAGCCCTGGCTGGTGTGGCTCAGTAGATTAAGTCTGGCCTGCAAATTAAAGGGCCGCCAGTTCGATTGCCACTCAGGGCACATGACTGGATTACAGGCCAGGTCCCCTGTTCAGGGCGTGCAAGAGGCAACCACATATTCTCCCTTTCTTCTTTCCACCCTTCCCCTTTCTCTAAGTATAAATAAATAAGATATTTTAAAAATAAATATAAAGATATAAATTTAAAACTTATGAATAAAAAGGAGTATGCACACCCTGGATTATTTACAATAGTCCAGATATGAAAGTAACCAAAGTAACAATCAATAGACAAGTGAATAAAAAAGCTGTATGTTTACACAATGAAATATTACTCAATCATAAAAAAGAATGAAATATTACCATTTGTCATAGTATGGATGAAACTATAGGGTATTATGCTAAGTGAAATAAGTCAGTCGGAGAAAAACAAATACCATATTATTTCACTAATATGTAGAACCTAAAGAAAGAAATAAACAAAATTCAAACAGATTCAGAGACAGGTTGCCAGAGGACAGGGGGTTGGACCACTGGGTGAAAATCCTGAAGAAATTAAGAAGGACAAATTAGTAGTTACAGAATAATCATGGAGAGGGTGGAAATGGGAGGAAGGTGGGGAGCACTGGGGCAATAGGCTGGGATGGGAGTAAAAGACAGAAAACTGTACCTGAACAACAATTAAATAAATTTTTAAAAAAAGAATAATCATGGAGACACAAAGTACAGCATACAGGCCTGGCTGATATGGCTCAGTGAATGAATGCCGGCCTGAGAATCAAAGGGTCACTGGTTCAATTCCCAATCAGGGCACATGCCTGGGTTAGGGGCTCGGTTCCCAATAGGGGGCATGTGAGAGGCAACCACACATTGATGTTTCTCTCCCTTTTTCCACCTTCCCCTCTCTAGAAATAAATAAATAACGTTTTAAAAAAATAAAGTACAGCATAGGGAATATATCAATAATATTATAAGAAGTATATATGGTACCAGGCAGTACTAGGAACAATATTGGAGAGAACACTGTATAAAGTATATGACTCTCTAACTACTATTGTGTACACTTGAAATTAATACAAAGTGAAGAAAGAGGCGTAGGTAGATACAATTTGCCTCCTTGCACAACCAAAAGACAGACAACAAATGTAAAAACAAAACAGAACCAGAACTGCCAGAAAATTGAACTGTATGGAAGTCCAACAACCAAGGAGTTAAAAAAGAAACATTCATCCAGACTGGTAGGAGGTACAGAGATGGGCAGCCAGGACAGCGAGGAGTTGCAGCAAGGCAGCGTCTAGAGGACCAGGCAGGCCCACATCTGCATGCATATAAACCAGGAGGAACAATTGGGGAGGAAGACAGACTGCACAACCCAGGGTTCCAGTGCAACAAAACAAAGCCTCACAGCCCCTGACCAAAAAAAACCTGTGGGGGTTGTGGTGATGGGAGAAACTCCCAGCCTCACAGGAGAGTTCACTGGAGAGACCCACAGGGTCCTAGAACATAAACAAACCCACCAACCCAGGAATCAGCACCAGAAGGGCCCAGTTTGTTTGTGGGTAGTGGGGAAAGTGACTGAAGGTGGGATGAGAGCTGAGCAAGTGGCTTTGTCCCCTCTCAGACCTCTCCCACACCTACAGCACCACAATGCAGCAACCTGGGTTGCCCCGCCCAGGCCAATTCCTAAGCTCTTCCCCTTACTACATTACAGGTGTGCCAAGACAAAAAAATGACCCAATGCAAGAACAGATCAGAGCTCCAAAAACAGAACTAAGTGATGAAGAGGTAGCCAACCTATCACATGCACACTTCAAAACACTGGTAATGAGGATGCTCACAGAAATGGTTGAATATGGTCACAAAACAGAGGAAGAAGTGAAGGCTATACAAAGTGAAATAAAGGAACAGGGAGCCAACAGTGATGGGAAGGACACCAGGACTCAAATGATTTGGAGAAGGAAGAAACAAAACATTCAACCAGAAAAGAATGAAGAAACAAGAATTCAAAAAAATGAGGAGAGGTTTAGGAACCTCTGGGACATCTTTAAACATTCCAACATCCAAATCATAGGGGCACCAGAAGAAGAAGAGAAAGAGCAAGAAATTGAAAACTTATTTGAAAACATAATGAAGAAATTCCCCAATCTGGCAAAGGAAAGAGACTTTCAGGAAGTCCAGGAAGCTCAGAGTCCCAAGGAAGTTGGACTCAAGGAAGTACACAGCAAGGCACATCATAATGACATCACCCGAGATCAAAGTGAAGGAGAGAATCTTAAAAGCAGCCAGAGAAAAGGAGACAGTTGCCTACAAAGGAGTCCCCATAAGACTATCAGTTGACTTCTCAAAAGAAACCTTGCAGGCAAGGAGGGGCTGGAAAGAAGTATTCAAAGTCATGACAGGCAAGGACCTACATCCAAGATGACTCTACCCAGCAAAGCTATTGTTTAGAATGAAGGGGTAGATAAAGTGTTTCCCAGATAAGGTCAAGTTCAAGGAGTTCATCATCACCAAGCCCTTATTATATGAAATGTTCAAGGGACTTATCTAGGAAAAAGAAGTTGATCAAAAATATGAACAGTAAAATGACAACAAACTCACAACTATCAACAACTGAACCTAAAAAACAAAAATGAACTAAGCATACAACTAGAACAGGAACACAATCACAGAAATAGAGATCACATGGAGGGTTATCAGTGGGTAGGGGGAGTGGGAAAATGGAGGAAAAGACACAGGGAATAAGGAGCATAAATGGTAGGTACAAAATAGACAGCAGGAGGTTAAGAATAGTATGGGAAATGGAGAAGCTAAAGAACTTAAATGTATGACCTGTGACATGAACTACGGGAGGAATGCTAGTGGGAGGGTGGGGTGCAGAGTGGAGGGAAATAAAGGGGAGAAAAAAATGGGATAACTGTGATATCATAATTGATAAAATATATTAAATAAAGAAACTAATACAAAATTATGTTGAATAAAAAATTAAAAAGAGTATGCAAAAAATTAAGTCAGTCTTGGATGGGCATAATTAAAAAAAGAAAGAAAGAAGTAAGTGTTGGTTATGATGTGGAGAAACTGGAACTCTTGTGCATTGCTGGCAGGAACATAAATGGTATAGCTGCTGCGAATAACACTGTGGCAATTCCTGAAATGATTCAACATAAGACTACCAGTTGACCAAGAATTTCCACTCCTAGGTATATATCCAAAAAAAATTCAAAGCAGGGGCTTAACTCATACACATACAGCAATGTTCACTGTAGCATTTACAACAGCCAAAAGGTGGACACAACTAGAGTGGCCATGAACAAATATATGGATAAACAAAATATGGTACATACATACAATAGAATATTTTTCTGCCAGTAAAAAGGAATGAAATTCTGATGCATGCTACGATATGGATGAACCTTGAAGACATTCTGCTTAGTGAAGTAGCCAGATGCAAAAGGACAAATATTGTATTTTTCCACTTATGTGAGGCATATAGGATATGCAGATTCATAGAGACAGAAAGCAGATGTTTCCAGGGGCTGGGGAGACAGGGATAAGACCCAAGAGGACAAACATTGTACTTTTCCTGTTCTAGTTGTTTGCTTCGTTTGTATTTGTTTTTGTTTTTGGTTAAGGAGTACAAATTTTTGCTGGGGATGATGAAAAGGTTTAGGGTATATAGACAGTGGCGATAATTACATACAGTGTGAATGTAATTACTGTGACTGAGTTGTACACTTATAAATGCGTAGAATGATAAACATCTGTCATGTCTATTTTTCTACAATTAAAATTTTTAAGTCATCACTGATCTGTCATTTCCCCCGCCCCAACAACAACAACAAAAGGGATGAGTGGGTATTAGCCAGGTAAAAGGGAGGAGGGGAGCAGTGCTAGTTAAGTGGTGGGGTTGTAATTTGAACTATGTGACAGTTCTTCCCCAGGCTGTGGAGCCCAATTTGTCGTGGAGACCTGCTCCCCTCCCAGTACAGTGCGACCACGTGGGTGCCCTGCATGCCCAGTAGCCCAGGAGTAGGCCGCCCTCACAGCAGATGAAACGTACCCCCCCACAGACAACACACCCCCGGGCTCACCCTTGTGGCCTGAGAAGCAGCAAGTTCTCTGGTGAGCTCTTCTAGGGCCTCCCTGTTCCGGCCACAGAGCACCAGCTTAGCCCCCGCAGCATAGAAGACTTTGGCACATTCTAAAGGCAGAAAAGGAAACATTGATGGGAGAGGAAAATCAGTGCCCTTCTTCCCCAATGCAGTTCAAACCTGCCCAATATTTCAGAACATGGATTGTGTCTACATGCGCTGAACACATATATATTAGCCCTAGCTATGGCCCGGGCATGAATGTAGGAATCGGGTCCAGAGCTTGATGAGCTGTTGTTGCCTTGGAGAGATCGTGTTCGGTGATGTGACAGACCTCCACAGGGCAAGAAAAAGACAGGGACCAGTTGACAGATTTGTTAGGTACTATGTCCAGAACATTCCATAATCAGCTTTAGCTCTGAACCCGCTGTGAGCATTATCCCCATCTTCACAGCTGAAAAAGCTCAGAAAGATCGAGCGATATGCCTGTGACATGCAGCAAGAGCTGAGTGCAGCATGTGTGCCAAGGCCTGTGTTCAGCACAACCCAGCCGTTTCCCAAGTCACTTGAATACAACAAGTACTTACCTCCTGGGGCTGCTTACACGGTTCTAGAGAAACACAGGGGACACAGGACTGTGTTGAGAAGGGCTGGGGAGGCCTGAGAGGCTGTTTCCTGGAGAGTGCAAGAGGCAGAGGGAGCAGAGTCTGCAAAGTGCCTGAGGGAGCATAGTCAGTGCAGCTGGGAAAGTTCATCAGCCTTGCTGGCTGTGAAATAATACGGCTGGCAAGTAAAGAGCTGAAACCTGCTGAGTGCCTACAACAGCGTAAGATTCTAAAGGGGGGCTGCATTTTAAAAGGTGCCCTCCTGCGGGGTAGGAAGGAGACTGAAAAAGACCAGGCTGTACTGAGGAGAACAGGAACCATTTATTACATTCCAGGTGACAATGAGGACACCAACTAAGACTATGGCAAGGAGGAGTCCAGAACTATCTGAACACCTTTATTAGTCAACATTCTTTTTGTGGTAAGAAAGAGACTCAACTCACACTGCAGCAATACCAAAAAGAGATTTATCAGGAGGATTCTGGGATAGCTCAAGAATTAGGAAAAAAAGGCTGAATGGCCAAGATGTGGAAGGACAGGCATGGGGGCTCTCCAGGGTCTCTGGTAGCAGGACCCAGCTCTCTCAATGCCAGCATGAGCATTCTCCACCTCCCCAGCCCAGCTTCCCCACAACACGGAGCGGGCTCTGTGCTCACACTGACACAGCTCCCCTGCCAGACGGGAGGGACCTCTGACTTGTCTCCTCCAAACTCCTGCATTGAAATCTCAGTAAGGGACTGTGCTCACTGTGGTGGAGCAGCTTCAGTAGGACTAGCCTGGGAAGGGTCCCACTTAATCCCCCTGAGGTCAAAGAGAAGGGGCAGGGAAGGGAGGCCACCAGTATGCTGTGCTAACCTAGCGGGAGGGAATTGGAGCAGAGGTTGAGGTCCTCTTGTTTCTTGCTTGCCCTGCCCCCCATACATGTCCTGACTAAATGTTATGAAAATTGACAGCTTATGAAAACCACTACAGCCCAGTGGTCCAGAGAACAGACTAGACTCCCTATGTGCAACTCTGCCTGACTTCCCACACTTCCCGGTTCTATGGTCCTGGGTTAATTTACGACCTCTGTGTTTCTCACTTTCCTCTTATGTAAGATGAAAGAGGAAAGCAGCACTGGAATGGAATGAATTAAAGTAGACTCAATGACCATTTAAAAAAGTACTACAGAAGTGTTGTTTTTGTATTTCTAATCTGCCTTTTAAAATTCTCTAAAAACTGACTGTTGGTGAAAATTGAAATGCAAGGGTTTAAAGAAGCACTGCCTGTCCTCACCCAAGGTTTCATCTCCTCACAGCACCCCCCCCCCCCCGAACAGGTCTGCACATGTTACAGGGTGCAGCCCAGAGGGGGGCCCAAATAGGGATTTGGAACGGGGTCCAGAACTCAAGGTGTACAGGAAATATTTTAAAGATATATAGGATGTCCTCACTCTTTCCCCCCACAGGTGTGAGTTGGGGGAAAGGACAAACGGAGCAGAGCCATTGAGAGCTGTTTGAACAGCAACAGCTTTGCAGGTAACCTCTGGCATGGTCATTTAACATATCTATAACTTTTAACTGGTTGCACAGGCATGTTAAATAGCTGTGGTCATGCTTTGAGCCAGGGGATGGAAGTGACTTCCACCCAAGATGTAACTGGGGGGGCAGGTCCCCCTGGTTACAGCACCTGCATGAGAGCTTGGAGAAGACTGGCTCCATGACATGGGGGGACACAGCTGCCCAGGCTCACAATGGCAGCCCACTAAACGTGGAACGATACAGGAATGCTGGCAGGTGTAAATGACTGTAGGAGGAGTCGGAAATGGGGGTACAGAGGAAGACTGACGCGGCGATTTAAACCCAGACACGGTAGCCATTAAGAGGAGAACTCCGCAGCTTTGCCAGAGTGGGGACCCCTGCAGCTTTGGTAGAAGAGGACCACGTGGCTTTGGGGTGCTTCCTTTGGCCACGTGGCCTAGGAAGCAGGAGAGACTTTGCCTGGAAGAAAAAGGGTGAAAGAACTCTTGGCCAATGGACCATGAGAAGGTGCCACACGGCTTTGGATTAGCTGGAGATCCTAAACGGCAACACAGCTAATGGTGCTGGCAGCCTGAATCACAGATGTCGACTTCTTTTCCTGAGAAACGGTCCCCAGTTTAGGACAGAGGGAGAAGGAAGCACTGTGCGGCTGTGGGTATCCTAAAGGACTTTGATATTTTAATGGAGGCATTAGGTCACTACTTTAAGCCTGTATATCTTTAAATAAACATTTCCTTTTCACAAATCTCTGGCTTCGAGAGCCATCTTTCCTCTGGTGGCAGACAAGCAAACCTAGTGAGGGGTCCCTTCGGTAAGAGGATACCGTACCCCCTTGGCCCTGTTCTGTAACACACAGACAGGGCCCTCAGCCCCGAGCCAACCAGTGTCCCAGACTGAGTCTGAGAAGCCGAGGTGGTCCGGGGTGGCTCAGTGCCCCCTTGGCTCACAGAAGGGACAGGGCTGCCCCGGAGCTGCTCCAAGAGGGCTGAGGGATCAAGGCTCTCACTTTCTCTCGATGAGGTAGGAAGGTGGGAGGGTCCGGGCAGAGTGTACTTCCTCCACAAAAGTGCCAAAATTCCTTAAACTTAAAAGGTTTCCAAACCTTTATTCTGAGAAGAAATTCTAGGATCCTCCAGGAAGAGAGGAACTTTTGACCTCTGGAAGGCCTCAGGGTGCAAAGCCCTTTCACTGCACTCTGTTGTGCCTTTCGCTTCTCCTACAGCTTCCACTTTGCCATACCCAGCCCTGCACCTCCCTGCATATCCCCAGGTAGAGCCTTCTGGAAGGAGGTGCTAAGTGTACTAAATCAACACATTTTCACTTGCTCTGTGTCATCGTCTTTGAAGATCTGGTTCATCTGTTCACTGACTCAGCCCGACAAAGGGCACAAGTCCAGAGAGAGCTGCAGCCCCCACTCTCTCTGCCTGTCCCTGGGTGGTTTGGTCAGGGTCACAGACACTGTTCTGCCTGCCCTGTTGTTCTTCTCAACAGGGCAGCAAAGGCTGCAGGGGCTGGAGGGGGCGGGCAGTGGAGGTGGGCTGCTTCAAAGCCAGACTCCAGCATTCCTGAGACAAGAACTACTCATTTGGTTTGCTAAATAATTCCCAAAGATTAGGAATTCCCAGTTCTGTTGGCTTCCTTGCCCCATTCTGTCCCATCCTGACCAACACGATGGGCATTTTAAGAGGTGCACTAAAGGGTGCAGACACAGAACCACAGGTCCAGGGAGGCATGCTGGTGTATAAACAGTTTCTGGGAAATGGTCACCTACCTTCTGCTTAAGCTTTGCTTCCAAGCAGAGCCAAAAAGGAAAGACACTAGTTTGTGTAGGGAGTGACAGAAATGAAAATAACAGATTGGAAGGATTCCACTTTCATTTTGAAAAAGCTGATACAAGCAGGCAGAGTCAAGGGAAAAGAAAGAGTCCCAGGTACTATCTTCCCTGCCTCCCCTGCACTATTGGCTTTTGTCATTCAAGACAACTGCTCACAGCTTCAGGGCTTAGGCTGGCTGAAGTGGGCTTCCAGAGCCTTCTGTCCCTTTATAAGGACAAATGCATGTAATATAAATATACAAAACAGGAGAACTGTAGGAAGCTGTCACAGGTCCAGCACGTGACTCGAACCTCCTGCACCCTAACACTGGACAGAGCCACCTAGGGTGATGCTGGGTCTTGCTCCTCACAGCAGCATGCCCGGGCCATTGGCGGCAGGAATGTCTGCACCTGAAATGGCTGCTTGTCAGTGTGGCCCTATTTTATCTGGCTGGAGGGGAAAGAGATATATGGAATCCTGTCCCTAAGATGTTGAATAGGGCCAAATATAACTGGAGTGATTTGGAATTCAGGAAATGGCTGACATTCTTTCTATCTATCTAAATACATGCAGGGTTTTCCCCAATTACATTTGCTACCCCCTTTATAGTCTTGGCGTCTGGAAGAGGAAATGTGGAACAATGAAGAGAACAATGCCTGTCTTGAATGTCCTTCTCAAACATCCACATATCGGAGCACCCTCAATTCCATACCTTTCCATTCTAGCCAACTCTGAAATACTCTTCAAGGACTCAAAAAAAAAAAAATGCTTCTCTCCGAGATTAAGAGAAGTATCTGGTGACTGCCCTATATATAGTATCTAAGTAAGGTCAGAGGACCAACTGTGGTAAAGGGCTTGGAGGCAGCTGTCCCAATGTACGTCTGGGTATCTAATGACAGACCCAGGGGTCACCCCCGGAGACCTCACGTAAACATCAGCATGGCATACAAAGGGGTCCATGCCAGCTAAAGCCTCCCCAGTCCCCCCTGGCTGACTGCAGCAGAAGCCCCATCTGCTCCTCCAAGCTCCTGCAACACCCCAAGTGCTTACCAGCCCCCGCACAACCATGCTGTTCCTAGCCTTGGGCCGGCTCTGCAGTACCCTCCCTGCTGGCTCACCCTTCCTCTCCCTGGGCTTCACCCTTCCTCTCTTCCCCTCAAGTGAGACAAAAATGAGTTCTAGAGTCAGACGTGGGTTTAAATCTTGGCTTCACCCTTTCTGGCGAGTCATACCTTCTCTGCATCTAATCTGCAAGGATTCAGTGATACAAAGCACAAGCTCCACATAGAGATGTACCTTCCTCCCACCGGGCCTGGTGGGAAGGACCCGTCACTGAAACGGCAGTGTGCTGAGACGGGTGCCTGCCTCTTTCAGTCAGATCGCAGGCTCCCCGAGGGACACAGCCCTGTCTGTCATCTGTTTGTCCCACCTGGCCCAGAGCTTTGCACATGGGAAGCGCTCCATCAGTGCTAGCTGTACTATCACCAGCCAAAAGGTGCAGCAATGGGGGTTCACCATAGTTTGGGGGTACTTCTCTGCCTCCCATGGAACTGGGCTCCAGTGTGGGCGGGTGCTGCAGGGATGTGACGTGTGTGTGTCGATGTGACAAAGGGCAGGGGGCTCCACGCCAAATACCTGAGTCGGCCCTCTGTATGCTCTGCTGTAGAAGAGGAAAACTTCATTTTTCTTCTCTTCTAAGTGCTATGGCTGGTCTAATAATTAAATTGGTGTAACAGATCAATAGGGGAAAAAAATTAATTTTGTATGTACAGGATCCCCCACACACAAATATGAGGCTATAAGAAGTGAGCAGAGCAGGCAGTTTTAGTACCTTTTAGATGAAAAACAAACAAACAAATAAATTAGTGAAAATTGACAAGACAAGGGGTTTGAGCTTTGGGCAGTAAATTAGCAAAGATTTAACAAGGTTTGTTTATACAGCCTTCTTGGCCTTGAATTTACCATCTCTCATGATAAAGATGCCTTCTACTTTCTGATACAGGGAAGGCACCTTTTATTTTTAAGGTTTCATTTATTTAATTTTAGAGAGAGGGGAAGGGAGGGAGAAAGAGAGGGAGAAAAACATCTGTGTGGTTGTCACTAACACTCCCCTTACTGGGGACCTGGCCCTCAACCCAGGTATGTGCCTTGACTGGGGATCAAACCTGGCCAACCCTCTGGTTCAAAGGCTGTTGTGGACCGCTCTGCCTGGTTTCAGGAATTGTAACTCTACCCCCTGTGGCTAAGGATCAGTCAGTGATCTTTGGAATGCGAGCCACAGGAGACAAAGCTTGTCGCTGGTAGCAAATGCTGCCTCTGTTTCCTCCCTGCCCCCAAAACATGGTCGGAAGTCATTGATGGGTAAGTCCCCTCAGAGGAGGGGCAACCTAGGCCAAACACGATCGCTTGGGAGGCCTTCATGGAAGGACCAAGGGGCTGCAACAAAAAGCAATGGACTCTTGCCTCCTGGCTTTGACATAGCCTGAGTCCCCATGTTCTCTGGGAGAAGCACTTCTGGGCTCTAATCCCCTTAAGCCTGAATACCTGATGGGGAGAGGTGCAGCTCCTTGCCTTGCTAGAGCGTGTCCTGGGGGGAAAATCTGGCATCACAAAGGCTTCCTGATAAACCTGTGAAATCTGCTCTGCTAAGAGTGCTTTCATTCATATGTTAAGGGTTGGAGCAGGAAACCCTAAAACTCTCTTCCTGATAGACTCTGACTTTAACTAAACCCTCAGATTTCTTTGAAATATTATCTACTGTTTGATCCTTGCTGCCCTGTATTCCTGTGTATTATAACCCAATAAAAGCCCTTGGGGGAAGGGGCTCAACGCCTTTTTCCCCTGAGAAACTGGCCACTGCTCAAGGCCTTTTTCCTCTGGAAAACTGGCCGCCTCTCCTCCCCAAGCAGATCATGTCTCAGTCATGTTTACTCTCATCCATGGCACACGGGGGGACTTGTGAGGAAAGTCGCCCCCACAGCAGGCCACCATTCAACCCAGTGAGCCACACCAGTGAGGGCATTTTTAAAAATATTTTTCAATCACAGTCTACATTCATTATTTTGTATTAGTTTCATGTGTACAGCATAGTGGCCAGATAATCACATGCTCCACCGGTGTCTCCCTGCTCCCTGATGTTTCCAGTGCCCACCTGGCACCACTGACTACATCAGAGAGGGCACTTTCACAGGGGAGGTGCATTCTGTTTCCAAGGGAACAGAGGAGGCTCAGAGAGTCCTGTCCTTCTCACACCAGCTGTTTCTTAAATACCTTTCATTCAAAATAATATGCCAACATGGCATATTGTGGGGTGACATGCATTTCTCCCCTTCACTGCCAAAGTCAATACACATGTTTGGAAGGGAAATGACGACAGCTCTACAGAGTCATTTGTATTGGGAGGAGGGGCAGCAACTGGCTCTGGACCTGTGTCCAGAGCACAATTCTCGGGATCTAGCAGCTCAGCGTGCTCCCCAAACTGGAACGGGACTAAGCTGGGGAACCCGATGAGCTGAGGCCTCACTCATCCTGTATCCAGCCCTTCCAAGGTTGTGGCCAGGGTACAGCTGGAGGCTCAGCTAGTCAACAAAAGGCCATAAACCAGGCATGCTGGCTGAATCCAGGAAAAGGCAGTCTTTTTTGGCCCTGAAGGAAGTAATTAGTTGTCAACATTTAAAAATTGGGAGCCTTCACGTAAAAGCCCGATTTCAACAACCAGCTGCAGCTGAGCAAGGCTGCCCCCTAGGTCGGACGTGCAGGCTCCAGTCTACTATGGCCTTCCTCACTAGCCTATGCCACCCACACGAATGCTGAAAAGTCTCATTGCCCTCAAGCTCTTGCTTTTACCAGCTGGATAGAGGATGGCAACATACTCTTGTTCCCAACTCACCAACCTACTTCACTTAGTTGCATCTGTGTTGTGGTCCCTGAGTAGCTGAGCTGCTCCCCAAGCCCAGGCTGGCCTTCCTTCCCCTGCAAACACCGCCTCCAGGACCTACCTCGCCCCAGTCCCGAGGTGGCACCTGTTATGACCACCACAGCATCCTGGATCCTGGCCTTCATCCACACGCGCTGTAGCAGCTTGAAGAGGCTGAAGATGCCCACACAGCCAAACAGCAGGGGCAGAATGGCCATGGAAGTCATGACCCTCACTGTCAGCAGACACTTCCTAGAAGAACCAAAAACAAATAAATTTAAATTAATGACAAAATGGGAGAACTCAAGACAATTGCCAACCCTCTTCCTGTTAGTGTGACACAGAGCCCAGATCTCTTGTGAGGACCTCAGCTCTGAGTTCAGCCCTGGGGTGCCACACTCTCTCTCTGCATGGGCACGAGCAGATCGCTTGCTGCACACCTGACGATACCTCTCAGAGGTGTGCAGTGGCCAGGACGAGCATGTCCGTACTCACCTGATTCTCCTTCAGAAACCTGTTTTGGGAGACTTAAGTAATACCTATTCTCATTTTAAATTTCTGGATATTTGTGAAACTAGATTTTTTTTAAAGGACAAAGAAAACCATACCAACCCTTCTACCCCTCCCTGAGCAGATGGATGGTATCTGGGATGGTCCACAAGTGTGCTCCCAGCCACAGGCCTTACGGACACCCAGAGGGAGTCCAGCTCACTGCATTTCCCTTGGCCAAGCACAGGCACTGACGCAGGCTGCCGAGCAGGCCGCCCTGTAGTGCCCCGGGCACATTCTCACTTAGCTGTCACTGGTGACCCACAGGCAGCCAAAGAAAACCAGGAGCCACAGGTGTTTACACAACAGTATGAGGTCAATTCTTAGGAAACATATCAGTGTCTCCCACAACTGCCCCTAATTTCCTTACTCCTCCAAGCCTTTGCCATTACTCACCAATGTCCCTAGCCAAAAGCAACAAGAGCTAAGAGGGGACAATGTGAGGTTAAATAAAGGTCAAGGGTGAGTTAGTGAGGAGCAACACAATGTTGGTCACTTTGAAAGAAAAGCCCTGTGAGGACACTGGGCAGGTGGGCCAGAGTCTATTACTCAAAGGTCCACCCCTGGTCCACCTCCAGGGCTGTGATGTTGTGAGCACAGGATTCTCTTCAGGAAGGAAGAGGATGGGAACCAAGGGCAAGGTTCCTGTGAAGCAGCCTAAAGCATCCAATTATTCAGCAAATTGGAAGTAACTAGGTAAAACTCTCACCCACCTACTAAATGTTCCATCTCTTCAACTCCTCATTTAAAAAATATATATTCCTGCTTCCTGCCCCAAGGCAACATCAGCTATGTGAATCTCAAGCCCACTCAAGACCAGCAGGGACCCCCTACCTCCCTAGTTACTCTGATCTTAAAATTTAGGCTCAGGATGAGCTGTTCTGAACTGTTTCAAGGCAAAAGGGTTCTGCTCAAATTTGAACTAACAACTCAGACAGTTAGTATTTAGTCTGATTTTTCACCTGCCTTTCCAAATACACCTAAATTCTCATTCACCATCAAAAAGTTAACATTCACCCTGGCCGGGTGGCTCAGTTGGTTGGAGTACTATCCTGTACGCCAAAAGGTGACAGGTTTGATTTCTGTTCAGGACACAGACCTGGGTTGCAGGTTTGATCCCTGGTTGGGGCACGTACAGGAGTCAACCGATCAATGTTTCTCTCTCACATTGATGTGTGTGTGTGTGTGTGTGATTCTCTCTCCCTCTCTCCTGAGCTCTCTCAAATCAATAAACATACCCTTGAGCGAGGATTAAAAAAATTAACATTCTTGGATAAACAGCTGTAAAAATACTGTTTTCCATCGACCTCCACTTAATTTACTTCTGAAAGCCCCCATCCACTGTCTGCTAAGTGAATGCATTTCATTTTCACCCTACATTGTGCCAACCCTACAGTTAGATGAACGGGTAATTAAAGTGGATTTTGAAGTGTCAGACTCTACCTGGGTACTAACAGCACCACCCCTGTCCCCAGCAGGAAGCTCAGGGGTCCTGGCCCATAACCCAAGCTGAATCCCAGGGTAAATGCTAGGACCCTTTAGCTGGCACCTGAGAAATACTAAAAAATTTGGCTGACACCAAGCACCAGAGCCTCTACCACTCTTCCGGTCTGCAGGTGCTGCTGGGAGCCTTCCCAGGGCTAGCAGTGTAGGGGTCACAAGGACGAACCCACCCTATCTGGGTTCACACCCAGTTCAGCTACTTTCCAGCCTGGTAAGGGTCCTCAGGGCTTTGAGCAGCAGTACCCTCGTCTGTAAAAGGAAGGCCAGACCGGAGGTTACGAGGTCAGACGCATCAGGATTGGAAATAATGTGCAGGGTCCCTGGTGCAGGGTAAGCGCTCGGCAACTTTGGCTGTGGTCAGCACCCTTACAGCCCAACTAGCTGCTGGCTTCTGGCCCAGGAGTCAGTTTCTCAGCTATTGGGCTTCCAAGGTTGTCTGAAAGAGTCCCTAGTTTATGAGAACTGGTTTCTCCCAAAGAAAGAACACTCACTGAACATACACTTCTCCATAGTTTTAAACTTTTATTCCTTCACATCTTTAATTTAATTAAATTAACAAACAGGAAAAAAAAGTGCTCTGTCAAAAGCCAGGATTCCATACCCCATGGTTGTCAGACACTGTGGCTGCCCTAACAGCCATGAGGCCAACACAGACCGGAGAGACCAGACAAGCTTTCAAACTACCCCTCTCCTCGGTTTCCCGGCACCCGGGAAGGGCGGGATACAAATAAACTGCCCCACACAAGGCCCCACACTGGAAAATAAGTCCAGGTTCTAACAGAATGCACTTGCACACACCTATTTAAACCCGAGCCAATAATCTATGACATAAAGGAGAAAAGAAAATTATACACTGTCTTGCACACTTCTGGGATGCCTTGAGCACCTGACCCAACACTGCATGCTGGCCATGATTTCCTAGCCCTGGGGACCACTTTGCACAAGGCAAATATGGAACCAGGTAAAGAAATCCATCCCTGAGCCCTGGGCCAGCTTTCTGTGGGCGCGGCACACACCTGTGTGCAGTCTGACACACAGGTTTTAAGGAATCAGAATGCAAAGTAAATGAGAAATGAGCACTGATTCTCATCAGCTAACACAGGATGGTGATGGTGGGAAAGGACACCCCAGAGTAGGCCATTTATTTCAGAGAATCAGGTGCAATTTCAGGGTAACTTCCCTGACCAGGTTAAGCTGGTCACATAGGCAATGTCATTTCTTCCTGGGAGTTTTTCAAATTCTTAAAGTCTTCCCAACTTTTATTCCACTCTGCAGTGCATGGGGTCGCACCGCTGTGCCCCAGGGCCCCAGGGCTTCCTAGGCTCTATCTAGAGTCAGTGGGGTCAACTCCTCCCTGTCTCACCCTTGTCAGTCAAGATGGCCAAGAGAGCCAAGACCAGAGATAACTCAGCACCTGGGGGCCTTCTCCAAGGAAAAACGACAGCTCCAAAGTGGAAGAAAGCAATTGTGTCCTTGGCTGGCCACAACTCAAGTTAGGAAACAAGTTTCCTATGTAAAGCAAGTTCAAAGGAGGCCTTTTTTCCTATGAAAATGACATATAAGAACTTTAATATGTTTATAAATTTTTCATTTTATATCAAAGGCCTTTTAACTACTAGTTTCAGATATAACTAGGAAGGTGAGATGAACGGTACCAAAAGGAGCTGGGAAAAAATCTTACTCATGATTTCCAGCATTTTGAGATCAGCCTATAGAAAGAAGGGACCACTATGAGCCACATGGGAAAGCAGGACAGACCTAGAGAGACAGAGAGAGAGGGGATCAATAAAAGAAGGTGAGCTAGCCCCGCTTTGAACAGAATCTGTAGGTCACAGGTGGTCTAGACTCACGGAGGGAACTGTCTGCAAGGTCAGGCAGCACTTGCAGTCACAACCACCTTTAACTGGCAGGAAAGTACCTTGTGGCATGACCTTACATCATGAACCACACCAACTGGCACAAGGAAGTTAGAGTTCAGGTATTCACACACTAAGCCCATATGTTGGGGTTTTCATATATCAAGACTATGGCAGAGTTAAAAGAGTGTAAAGGTAAAAAGTTCCTTCTCAGGTGACTGTTACTTGGGCTTGGGCAGCCAGTAAGTCTATGGCTCCTCATTGTGATTCGCAATTCAGCTGCTCTCTTATTTTCCACTGAGTTCTTTAAAAGGGCTTTCAGAACCTCAAACTAGAAACAAGAAATCAGCTGAGCAGAAATGTCCTCTCTTATGCCATTTGTCCCCTCCTCATACTTCAGTCAAAATTCTGACATTACATTTCACAGATGAAACCTGTTCCTAATATTCCTTCTTCTCTCAGCCAGTCATAAAAATTTTTTAAACTGAATTATTAATATAAAACAGATTGTTGGCATCTACCTAGAAACCACAGAAATCAAATCACTGACAGACACATCTGAAAACTGAAGGAGGGAATCTGAAAACCTTTCAAGGTTAAAAACTAATAATGAGCCCTGGCTGGCGTGGCTCAGTGGATTGAGCACAGGCCTGCGAACCAGAGGATCGAGGTTCGATTCCCAGTCAGGGCACATGCCTGGGTTGCAGGCCAGTTCCCTGCAGGCCAACTCCCAGCAGGGGACGCACGAAAGGCAACCATACATTGATGCTTCTCTCCCTCTCTCCTTCCCCTCTAAAGATAAATAAATAAATAAAATCTTTATAAAAAAAAGAAACTAATAATGATTTCAGGTCTGCAAGGCTTAGTCATGAAGTAATTTGCCACATTATACACAAGAAAATCAGGTTAAAGGGCAGAGACAGTGTCTACCTGGAAAGCAGCGTGGACAATCGTGCAGCAGGAATGGCTCAGTGTTACCAAGAGCGGTCCAGATCTCATTCCCACACACCTCTCCCCAATCTTATATGTCATAATTGACAATTAGCTTGAAACAGCTGACTATAAAAGGTGACATAGCTATGGGCCATGCTTATGACCCATATCTGAAAATAGGTATCTATTTTCACAAAGTAAAGCAGAGTAAAGCTGCTCTGTTTTGGTATGTAGCAAATAAGAAGCAGCTGCTAAGGCTGTCTTCAACTAGAAAAAAAGAAAATGATCCCACCTCAGATGGCAGCTGCTGTGACAGTGGTGGGTCCCAGCACCTGCCTCTTCTCTGGTCTTTTGAGCTGGGGCCGTGTGATGTAGATTAGAGGCCAGGGGAGACCAGCAGATCAGCAAGCCCTCCCTGGAATGCTGGAACAAGCCACTGGAGGCTGTATTTGGGGATGCCAGCCTTAGGACTGCGTTTCCAGGAGGCCAGCCTGGTATTAGTTAAAATAAAACCAAAAGGAAGGCTGGAGAACACTTCAGACCAGGCTCCTGAATGTCTGGTCCTTGGAAGAGAAACCAAACTGAAAGAGAGCAGTGCTCCACAGCAACGTGCAGTCCTGCTTCAGAAAGTAGGAGAGCGGGGACACGCACAGCTTCAGACCCTGCAGGGCGGCTACCAACACAAGAGCACGCTGCTGGGGCTAACCATTCACTATGAGTCAGTCTTAGTGCAGTTTTTAAACACAGCACTTTATGACTGCAAACCAGAAGTCTCCTAAAAAAATAAAATAAAACACAAAAACACAGTACTTATGCTGGCTACTAGACATCTTGACTCAAAAAACAATTTTGATTTCCAATATGGTCTAGAAAGCAAAGATGCTGGAGTGATCACACTCTGGAGGCCCTGGTCTCTGGACAGAAACCCAACAAAGGCACTGCTGTGGGGGTGAAGCAGAAAAAGCACATCGGTACTGGTGGTCCCTGCCATCTGAACAGCCCTTATAACGGAGTTCCTGGGATCCTATTTCAATCAATAGGATGAAGACTTTCCCTGTCCAACTGGAGCTGTGCTGCTATATATAAATTAGCATCTTTTAAAATTTTTACTTAATTTTTTTCAATTACATTGGCATTCAATATTATTTTATATTACTTTCAGGTGTACAGCATAATGATTAGACACTGATATAATTAACAAAGTGACCCCCTTGATAAGTCTAGTCCCCATCTGGCAAAATACATAGTTAATACAATATTGACTATATTCCCTATGCTGTACTGACATCCCCATGACTATTTTGTGACTACTACTTGTACTTCTTAATCTCTTTGCTTTTTTCACCCAGTCCCCAACATCCCCATCCATGTGGTAATCATCAGTTTGTTCTCTCTGAGTCTATTTCTGTTTTATTTGTTCATTTACAGTGTTCTTTAGATTCCACATAAAGTGAAATCATATGGCATTTGTCTTTCTCTCACTTATTTCAGCTATCATAATACTCTCTAAATCCATCCATGTTGTTGCAAATGGTAAGATTTCATTCTTTTTTATGGCCAAGTGATATTCTATTGTATATATGTACCACAATTTCTTTATACAATCATCTAGCGATGGACACTTGGGTTGCTTTCATATTTTGGCTATTATAAATAATGCTGCAAAGACATAGGAATGTATATGATGCCTGTCCAGAAGAAGTCCAGTCATTGTTAATATAACAAGAATGGTTTGAGTGACATCAATGTAACCTGGCAGCCAAGGAGAGTGGACTAGAATGACAATGACAACTTCACTATACCAGTCAGTGGGGGTGGTAAATGCTGTTGAGTGAGCATGCGTACTGTGTAGCTGTTGCATTCAAAATGACTAAGAAGAGTAACTAATTTGCATCAAGTTTTGTGTTAAGCTTGAACATTCCTCCGTGGAAACTATTCAGATGATTCAGAGGCCACAACTATGGGCACTTGGTGATTGGCAGCTTCATCACAATAATGCACTTGCTCATGCATCATGTCTCATGCAGAGACTTTGGCAAAACACCAAACCACCCAGGAGACTCAGCCCGCTACAGCCCAGCTTTGGCCCCCTGTGACTCCTGGCTTTTCCCAGAACTAAAATAACCTTTGAAAGGGAAGAGATTTTAGGCCGTCAATGAGGTTCAAGAAAAATACGATGGAGCAGCTGATGGTGATTGGGAGAACCCCACAATGCCTACTTTGAACGGGGACTGAGGCATCATCGTCCTATGCACAATATTCCTCGTATCTTCAATAAATGTTTCTATTTCTCATATTATATGGCTGGATACTTTCTGGACAGGCCACGTATATGCTATCTAAAAGAGACCCACATTGGAATGAGAGATACACACAGATTAAAAGTATTTTAGGAAATACTAAAGAAAGATAGAAAAAATATTCCCTACAAATAAAAATGTTTTAAAAGCTGGAGCAGCAATACCTGTATCTGACAATATTGACACTAAAACAAAGGGTGTAGTAAGAGACAAAGAAGGACACTACATAATGATAAAGGGAGCAATTCAAAATTATGTAATCCTTGTAAACATTTATGTACCCAATATAGGAGCACCTAAATATGCAAAGCAAATACTGAAGGACAGTAATACTGTTACCATAGAGGACTTGAACAACCCACTGACATCAATAGAGATATCTTCCAGTCAGAAAATCAACAAGGAAATGGAGGGCTTAGATGACAGACTAGAGCAGATGATTTTAATTGATATCTACAGAGCATTTCATCTCCAAGCAGCAGAACATACATTTTTTTCAAGTGCACATGGAACATTTTCTAGACTAGACCACATGTTAGGACACAAAACAAGTCTCAATAAACTTAAGGAGACTGAAATCATATCAAGCATTTTTTTCTGACCATACAGTATGAAACTAAAAATCAATCACAAATAAAAACCAACTGAAAAACACATGAAGGCATGAAGGCTAAATAACATATTACTAAACAATCAATGAGATCAAGGAATAAATCAAAAGATACCTTGAAACTAATAAAAATTAGAATGCAACAACCCAAAATCTATGGGGCACAACAAAAGCAGGTCTTAAAAGAGAAATTCATAGCATTACAGGCCTACCTCAGGGAACAAGAAAAACCTCAAATAATATAAATGTACACTAAAGAAACTTTAAAAAGACTAACAAAAAAGTCCAAAGTGAGTAGAAGAAAGGAAATAATGAAAATCAGAGCAGAAAGAAACAAAATGGATCTACAAGAATAATACAAAACATCAATGAAACCAAGAGCTGGTTTATTGAAAAGATAAATGAGATTGATAAACCTTGAACCAGAATCATCAAGAAAAAAAGAGAAGAATCAAATAAATAAAACCAGAAATGAAAAAGAAGTAACAACTGACATCAAAAATACAAAGGACTGTAGGAAAATAGTAAGATCTATATGCCAACAAATTAGACAATGTGGAAGAAATGGACAAACTTCTAGAAACATACAATCTTCTAAAATTGAATCAGAAAAAATCAGAGAATCTGAACAGAGAGATTATAACTAGTGAAATTGAAGCAGTAATCAAAAAACTCCCAACAAACAGAAGTCCTGGACTGGATGGTTTCACAGGCGAATTTTACCAAATACTCAAAGACCTAACTATCCTTCTCAAACTATTCCCAACAATTCAAGAGGAGGGAAGACTCCCAAGTTCATTTTATGAGGCTGGAATTATCCTAATTCCAAAATCAGATAAAGACCCTACAAAGAAAACAATTATAGGCCAATATCCCTGATGAGCATAGAGGCTAAAATCCTCAACAAAATATTAGCCAACCAATCCAGCAATGCATTAAAGTCATACACCATGATCAAGTGGGATTTATTCCTGGGATGAAAGGGTTGGCACAATATCCACGAATCAATAAATGTGATACACCACATAAACAAAATAAAGGTTAAAAACATGACCATATCAACAGATGAAAAAAAAGCATTCAATGAGACCCAGTACCCATTTATGAGAAAAATCCTCAACAAAGTGGAAATAGAGGGAACATACCTCAATACAATAAAGGCACATGTGTCAAACTCACACCCAACATTATACTCAATAGGCAAAAACTATAAGTATTTCCCTTAAATTCAGGAATAAGACTAGGAAGTCCACTTTCACCACTCTTATTCCACATATTGTAGTAATGAAAGTCTTAGCCACAGCAATCAGACAAGAAACAGAAATAAAAAGCACACAAATTGAAAAGGAAGAAGTATCTGCATATGATGCAAGAGGCAACAAATTGCTGTTTCTTTCACATGAAAATTTCTCCCTCACTTTTTCCCTCTTCTTTCTCTAAAAATCAATACATAAAATCTCTTTTTAAAAAACAGCATGGTCCTGGCACAAAAACAGAATATAGATCAATGGAACAGAATAGAGAGTCCAGAAATAAACCCATGGCTTTATAGGCAAATAATACTTGACAAAGGAGACAAAAGTATACAGTGGGGTAAAGATATTGTATTCAATATATGGTGTTCAGAAATTTGGACAGATATGTGCAAAAAATAAAAATAAAACTAGGCCACCTTCTTACACCATATGCAAGAGTAAACTCAAAATGGATTAATGACTTAAAAGATAGACTCAAAACTATAAAAATCCCAGAAGAAAACATAGGCAGTAAAATCTCAGACATTTCTCTTAGTAATATTTTTTCTGATGTATCATGGCAGCCAAGGGAAACAAAACAAAAATAACAAATGGGACTACATTAAACTAAAAAGCTTTTGTGCAGCAAAGAAAATCATCAACAAAATGAAAAGACTATCCACTAAAGGGGGAAACATATTCACCAGTGGTACATCTGATAAGGTGTTAATATCCAAAATTTATAAAAACTCAGACAACTCAGTACCCTCCCCCAAAAATGCAATTATAAAATGAGCAGAGGACCTGGACACTTCTCCAAAGAGGACATAAAACTGGACAATAGACATATGAAAAGATGTGCAATGTCACTACTCATCAGAGACATGCAAGTGAAATCCACAACTAGATACCACTTCACACCTGTCATACTGGCTATCATCAATAAACCAACAAAAACAAGTGCTGGGAGGATGTGGAGAAAAGGGAACCCTTATTACCTGTTGGTGGTAATGCAGATTGGTGCAGCACTATGAAAAATAGTATGAAGTTTCCTCAAAAAAATTAAAAATGGAGCTGCCTCATTACCTATTAATTCCACTTCTGGATATATGTCTGAGGAAACTTTAATTGAAAAAAATACCAGAGAGTTGAAGTAGGTGGGGGACTGGATAAAAAAGATAAGGAATTAAGAACTACAACTGGCAGCCCTGGCTGGTGTAGCTCAGTGGATTGAGCGTGGGCCTGCGAACCACACGATAGAAGTTCAATTCCCAGTCAGGGCACATGCCTGGGTTGCAGGCCAGTTCCCGGTTCCTGGTTCCCGGTTCCCGGCAGGGAATGAGAGGCAACCATACATTGATATTTCTCTCTCTCTCTCTCTCCTTCCCTTCCCCTCTAAGATAAATAAATAAATAAATAAAAAGAACTACAACTGGCAGATACAAAATAGTCACGGGGATGTAAAGTACAGCATAGGGAACATCATCAATAATGTTGTAATAACTGTATGGTGCCAGGTGGATACAGGAAATACCAGGGGGAACCATTGGTAAAGTATATGATTTTCTAACCTCTATGCTGTGTACTAGCAAAAGTAGTATTGAATGTAAACTGTAATTAAAAATAAGACAATTTTTAAAAGAAAAAAATATGCCCTTATATGTGCAATGCAGTATTGAACAGCCAAGATCTGGAAGCAATCCAAGTGCCCATCAATAGGTGAATGGATAAAAAAGTTTTGGTACATATATATAACAGAATATTACTCAGCGATAAAAAAGAATGAAATCTTACCATTTGCAAAAACATGGATGGACCAAGAGGGTATTATGCAAAATGAATATGTCAGTCGGAGAAAAAAAATACTGTATGACTTCACTTACATGTAAAACATAAAAACAAAAACAATCAAACAACAGTAGCTCATACTTTAAGAGAACAGATTGGTGGTTGCTAGAGGTAGATCACGAGTAGTGGGCAAAATAGGTAAAGGAGGTTAAAAGGCACAAATTTCCAGTCACAAAATAAGTAGCATATTTTTCAAAATACAGGATGCATTTTGCAACCCCCAACAAATCTGTGAGGAATAATGGTTGTTAATACTGCTGGTGAGTTCTGTTTACATTTACGTTGGTGAAATATTATGCTATTAAATATTTTACATTTTTTGCATTAAAAAATATTTTTCTATTTTCTTCCTCTAAAACCTGGGTGCATCTTATGGGTCCAAAAAATACAGTAAGTCATGGGCATGTAATACACAGCATGGTGACTATAGGTCACATATTGTATTGCATATTTAAAAGTTGCTAGGAGAGTAAATTATAAAACTTATTAGAAGAAAACAATTTATAATGATGTATGGTGAAGGATGTTACCTAGACTTATTGTGGTAATCATTTTCAATGTGTATAAGTATGAAACTCATTATGTTGCATACTTGAAACTAATATGATATTATATTTCAGTTACACCTCAATAAAAAATGAGGGAGAAATTAAGACATTCCCAGGTAAATAAAAGCCAAGAGTTTATCACTAGACCTGCCCTGCAATAAATACTTATGGGAGACCTGCACAGTGTAATGAAATGACATTAAAAAGTAATGTTAAGAACTTCCGGCCAAGATGGAGGCATAGGTAGACACACTATGCCTCCTTGAAAAACCAAAATAAGGACAACAACAATTTAAAAACAAAATAACAACCAAAACTGAGAAAAAAATTGAACTGTATGGAAGTCCAGCACCCAAGGAGCTAAAACAGCCACATTCATCCAGACCTGTAGGCAGGGTGGAGTTGGGGGGCCGAGCAGAGAGGGGTTGGGGCACAGGAAGCGGTGACACTGGGCACACAAGGCAAACCAGGTGCGCAACACAGCAACCTGGGGACCCAGGCTGCGGCTGGCAGACCCTGGGCACGGGGTGGCAACAGGCAGGCCAAGCGAGGCAGCAATTGAGAAGGGGAGCACCGTTCGCAAGGTGGCTGGCTGACCAGGCAGCAGTCCCACATTCGCACGTAGATAAAAAGGGACCGAGCCAGATCACGCAACCCAGAATCCTAGCACCAGGAAATAAAGCCTCAAAACAATGATTGAAAATACCTGCGGGGGTTGAGGCTCAGGGAGAGACTCCCAGCCTCACAGGTGAGTTTGTTGGAGAGACCCACAGGGTCCTAGAATGCACACAAGCCCACCCACAGAGGAATCAGCACCAGAATGGCCCAGTTTGCTTGGGGGAAGTAGTGGAAGGCACTGAGGTGCAATAGAAAGCAGAGCAAAGCACCACTGTTCCCTCTTGGACCCTGCCGCCACATACAGCATCACAACCCACTGACTTGGGTTGCCCCACCCTGGTGAAAACCTAAGGCTCCACACCTCATATGTAACAGGTGGGACAAGACAAAAAAATGGCTGAAACAGAACAGATTAAATCCCCAGAAATAATACAACTAAGCAAACAAGATAGTCAACCTGTCAGATGCACAGTTCAAAACACTGGTGATCAGGATGCTCACAGAACTGGTTGATTTTAGTCACAAATTAGATGAAAAAATGAAAGCTACACTAAGTGAAATGAAGGAAAATGCACAGGGAACCAATAGGGGTGGGAAGGAAACTGGGACTCAAATCAATGGAATGGACCAGAAGGAAGAAAGAAACATCCAACCAGAAAAGAATGAAGAAACAAGAATTTTAAAAAGTGAGGAGAGGCTTAGGAACCTCCAGGACATCGTTAACGTCCAGCATCTGAATTATAGGGGTACCAGATGAGGAAGAGGAACAGCAACAAGTGGAAAACTTATTTGAACAAATAATAAAGGAGAACTTCCCCACTCTGGCAAAGGAAATAGACTTCCAGGAAGTCTGGGAAGTTTAGACAGTCCCAAAGAAGTTGGACCCAAGAAGGAACACACCAAGGCACATGGTAATTACCTTACCCAAGATTAAAATAAAGGAGAGAATCCTAGAAGCAGCAAGAGATAAGGGGACAGTCACCTACAAAGGAGTTCCCATCAAACTGTCAGCTGATTTCTCAAAAGAGACCTTACAGGCAAGAAGGGGCTAGAAAGAAGTATTCCAAGTCATGAAAGGCAAGGACCTACATCCCAGATTGCTCTATCCAGCAAAGCTTTCATTTAGAATGGAAGGGCAGATAAAGTGCTTCTTAGGTAAGATCAGGTTGAAGGAGTTCAACATCACCAAGCCCTTATTTTATGAATGTTAAAGGGACTTATCTAATAAAAAGATAAAAAATATATATAGTAAAATAACAGCAAACTCACAGTTATTAACCACACCTAAAATAAAAACAAACTAACAAAACAACTACAACAGGAACAGAACCACAGAAATGGAAATCACATGGAAGGTTAGCAACAGGGGAGTGGGAGGAGGAGAGAGGGGGAGAAGGTACAGAGAATAAGTAGCATAGATGGTAGGTAGAAAATACACAGGGGGAGGGCAAGAATAACATGGGAAATGTAAAAGCTAAAGAACTTAAGACACATGGACATGAACTAAAGGGGGGAATGTGGGTGGGAGGGGTGTGCAGGGTGGAGGAGAGTGAAAGGGGGAAAATGAGACAACTGTAATAGCATAATCAATAAAATATATTTTTTAAAAAAGTAATGTTAAACTCTGGCTGGGTGGTTCAGTTGGCTGGAGTGTCATTCCACTCACCAAAAGGTTGTGGGTTCAAGCCCTGGTCAGGCACATAACTAGGCTGTGGGTTCGATTCCTAGTCGGGGAGCATATGGAAGGCAACCAATTGATGTATCAATGTGTCTCTGTCTCTGTCTTGCTCTCTCTCCCTTCTTCTCTCTCTAAAATCAATAGACATCCCATCAAGTGAGGGTAGAAGAAAAATAATGTTAAGCCATATGAAAATATAAGGATCTTTCATTCACCAATAGCAACCTAATAAATTAAATAAAAAAAGAAATAAAGATCTTACTAAAGGTAATATGTGCCCAATTATAAAATAAAATGTAGAATTACAATAACAATGACTTTTAACTCCACTTTCTGCTTTCTATAATGTTTAAAAAACTATTACATTATAGCTCTGGCTTGTGTAGCTCAGTGGATTGAGCGCGGGCCTGCGAACCAGAGGATCGCGGTTCAATTCCCAGTCAGGGCACATGCTTGGGTTGTGGTCCAGTTCCCTGCAGGCCAACTCCCAGCAGGGGACGCAGGAGACGCTGGAAAGGCAACCATACATTGATGTTTCTCTCCCTCTCTCCTTCCCCTCTAAAGATAAATAAATAAATAAAATCTTTTTAAAAAAAGATTTTTGCATCTATGTTTATGGGAGGGACAGCTCTGTAACTTTCTTATATCCTTGCAAAATGTCATCAGAGTAATGCTGACTTTATTAAAGATATTGGGAAATATTAATTTTGTATTCTCTGGAATGATGTATGTAATGTCCATATTATTGCTTTTGTAAGAGATTCGAAAATTCACTCTGCTGAAGTCTTAAGCCTGGCACCTGCTACCTCCTCTTCTGCTACTTTGTGTTTATTGTGTTTTTCTATGGATATGTCTATACGGAAATTTTAAAATTTATTTTCATAAAAACACTGATACATTTTTATTGTCTGCAGACCTTCTAATAAATTGTTTTTCACTACTGCAAAAAAAAAAAAACTATTACATTCATTCAATAAAACTAACCCATTCATTGTTTAATGAATGGGTTAGAATGAAATCAAGGAAGAGATCAAAAAAGTTTGTGAAACAAATGAAAATGAACACACAACAGTCCAAAACTTATAGGACACAGCAAAGGCAGTCCTCAGAGGGAAGTTCACAGGGATAAAGGCCTACCTGAAAAAGATAGAAACATTTCAAACAAACAACCTAACTCTACATCTACAAGAACTGGAGGAACAACGAAAAAGCCCAGAGCAAGTAGAAGGAAGGAACCAAGATGAGAGCAGAATTAAATGACAATGGAGATTAAAAGCACAATTCTAAGGATCAATAAATCCAGGAGCTGGTTCTTTGAAAAGATAAATAAAATCAACAAGCCTTTAAGCAGGCTCATCAAGGAAAACAGAGAGAGGACCCAAATAAACACAATCAGAAATGAAAGAGAGATTATAACTGATACCACAGAGATACAAAGGATTAAGAAATTATTATGAACAACTATATGTGAAGAAATTTGAAAACAAGGGTAAAATGTACAAATTTCTAGAAAAATACAATCTCCCAAAACTGAATGAAGAAAAAGCAGAAAGCTTGAACAGACCAATAACAGATGATGAAATCGAAGCAGTAATCAAAAAAACTCCCAGCACACTAAAGCCCTGGACAGGATGGTTTTACAGGAGAATTTTACAAAACATTTAGGGAAGAGAGCTAACCCCTATCCTTCTCTGACTATTCCAAAAAACCCAAAAAGAGGGAAGACTCCTAAACTCTTTTTACAAAGTCAGCATCATCCTAATTCCAAAAGGAGGTAAAGACACAAGTAAGGTGGGAAAATGGCAGCGGAGTAGGAGGGAGCAGCTCCAGTTCTCATACTCCTGGGAGAAAATCCTGGCAGATCTACTGAGGAACAGCGCAATCAATTCCCCAACCAGCAATTCCCCAGCATTTATGAAAATAAGAGACCAGAGATAGTGACGGACCAGACAGCTACAGGTCAGTGGGGTCTCAGGGACGTGAGTAAGGACAGAGGCGGCCAGGCCAGCGGCAGCCTTCAGCCCGCCCATAACGGCCCTGGAGCCGAGGCTGCTGCAGCGGTGGGGGCCCAGAGACTTCCATCTGCGCCCAGCGACAGGGGCGTCTGCCACAGAGGACTCATTGGGAGCCCGGCACCTGTGAGTAAAGACAAAAGCAGCAGCAGCAGGGCCAGCTGCTCTCGGCCAGCCTCTAACGCCTCGGAGCCTCCGCTGCCGCCATGTTAGAGGTGTAGAGGCTTCCGTCTGCGGCCAGTGCCATGGAGGACTCATAGGGAGCGCGGCACCCAGTGGAGCCTTGGGCCAGCTGCGGGGTCCTTGGAAAAGAGCTGGCTGCCTCCCTCCCCATTTGGCAGGGCTGGGTGGCAGAGACCTGTCTACCTAGGTTTGCAGGGAGGGTGGCAAGGACAGGGGGCCGTGTTCAGTGCGATCTCTGTGGCCGCCGGCCCACCAGCCCGCCAGCCCGGGGAAATTTGAGAGGAGCATTGTCCTAACCGGTCGGGTTGGGGATTGGGCTGGGCTGAGGCAGACTTTCTGGAGAAGTTTTTATTGGAAAGTGGACTGAGGTATTCTCCTGCGAAGGCAGCTTGACTTGCTTCTTCACCCAGCCACAGGACTGGGAAGGACCAGTACCAGATCACATGGGACCCAGGCAGCCTGTCGGGTGGGTGGGCACCCACACCCCAGTCTGGTAGCCTGGCTGGCGCGCAGGAGTGCGCCTGGGCCTACAACCCAGCCCACAGAGAAGTCCTGCCGAAACCAGAAGAACCGGATTGGACAGTTTGAAACCAACAAGGGAGGACTTTTGTTGTTGTTTTTTTAATTTAAAAAAATTTTTTTTTCAGTAATAGTATATTTTTTTAATTTTATTGTTGCTGTATCTTTCAGTACTTTGTTCCTCTCCTTTCTTTTTTCCTGTTTTAGTCCTTCTTCCTTTCATCCCAAACTTACTGCTTTTTCCTCACTTCTCCTGCCTTTTTTTATATGTGTTTGTTTGTTTGTTGCTTTCTATACCACTGTAAATATTTCACAACACATCTCTCGGGTCTTAGCCCACTTTACAGGTTCCTGAATTCTATTACTGTAGTGATTAACTCTACTTGCCCACACGCTACACCTATTTACTATTCTTTACTCTCACCTTACCTCAAAAATCTGACCACACGCAACCTCACTGCTTTCTAGATACAACTCACAAGCCTTCCCTCCCCAACGAGAGACTTATCTTTGGTCTATCCTTTCTTAAAAGTTGGGTTGAAGATTACAGTTAACACTATATATAGACTAAAGTTCTTCTATCTCTTCTCTACCAGCTGTGACTGTAAATATCATAAAATACTCTCCTACTGTCATAAACCATTTTGCCTCCCCCTCCAACTGATCACACACACACAAAGAAATGAGTAGGTGGAAGTAGAGAACATCAAGATAACTGCAGGAGACTGCACCACTGAATTTCACAGGTATTCTACCACAGAAGTTCACACTATAAACCCAGGGAGTGAGAACAGATCAATTTAAGAAGCTGAAGCTAACAAGAAGAGTCTCATAAGCAATGGGAAGACAAAGAATGCCCAAATGAAAGAAAAGGGGGAAGTCTCAGAAATAATCTTAGATGAAAGGCAGGCAAGTCAGTTATCAGATATTGAATTCAAAGCACTAGTTATCAGGAAATTCAAAGTGCTCACAATGAGCTACCAGAAACTAGAGGGGAGTTACAATGAGCTCTCCACAAACTACATCAACATGAAAAAGGAAACAGAAACTATCAGCAAAGGCCAAGGGGAAATGAAGAATACAATTTCTGAACTGAAGAACACAGTAGAAGTAATGAAAAGCAGGATCGATGAGGCAGAAGATTGGATCAGTGAGTTGGAGGACACAGTATGAAGAATCTCTCAGAAACAGCAACAAAGGGAAAAGAGGCTCAGAAAGAATGAAGAGGGATTATGAGAAATGGAAGACAATATGAAACATAATAATATTCGAATAATAGGAATACCAGAAGGAGAAGAAGAAGAAGAAGGGATAGAAAACCTTCTTGAAAGAGTAATGATGGAAAATTTTCTTAATTTGATGAGAGAAAATTACACGAATCCAGGAATCACAGAGAGTCCCATTCAAGAGGAACCCAAAGAGGCCCACTTCAAGACACATCATCATTAAAATGGCAAAATTCCAAGACAAAGAGAGAATCTTAAATGCAGCAAGGGAGAAAAAGGAAGTAACATACAAGGGAGCCCCAATAAGGTTAGCTACTGACTTCTCAATGGAAACACTCCAAGCAAGAATAGAATGGCAAGAAATATGTCAAGTAATGAAAACCAGAGGACTACAACCAAGGCTACTTTGCCCAGCAAAGCTCTCAATCAAGATAGAAGGCCAAATAAAGAGCTTCCAAGACAAAAGAAGTCTAAAAGAATATGCCTCCACCAAACCAGCTCTACAAGAAATACTAAAAGGACTGCTTTAAGGAAAGGAAGGAAAAGAGAGAGACAGAGAGGAACTCTGGTACAAAAATGGCAATGAATAAGTACCTATCAATTATAACCTTAAATGTAAATGGATTAAATCCTCCAATCAAAAGACAAAGAAGAGCTGAATGGGTAAGAAAGCATGACCCACACATATGCTGCCTACAGGAGACCCACCTCAGGACAAAAGACCATCACAGACTAAAAGTGAAAGGCTGGAAACAAATTTTCCAAGCAAATGGACAAGAAAAAAAAGCCGGGGTAGCAATTCTAATATCAGACAAAATAGACTTCAAAAAAAGGGCCATAAAGAGAGACCCAGAAGGTCACTTCATATTGCTCAAGGGAAGAATCCAGCACGAAGACATTAACATCATAAATATATATGCACCCAACATAGGAGCACCCAAATATATAAGAAAAATCCTAGAAGACTTCAAGAAAGATATTGACAGCAACACAATTATAGTAGGGGATTTTAACACCCCACTGTCAAAAATGGACAGATCTTCCAAACAAAATATCAACAAAGATATAGCTGCACTAAACAACACCCTAGATGAAATGGACTTGACTGATATTTATAGAGCCCTTCATCCCAAAGGAGCTAAATACACATTCTTTTCAAATGCACATGGACCATTTTCAAAGACAGACCACATGATAGGACACAAAACGAGCCTCAACAAATTCAAGAAAATTGAAATCATACCAAGCATTTCCTCTGACCACAAAGGACTGAAATGAGAAACCAACCCCAAAGGTAAAAAAAAAAAACACCCAAAATCATGGAGAATTAATGGTATGCTATTAAACAACGAATGGGTCAAGATTGAAATTAAGGAAGAAATCAAAAAGTTTCTGGAAACAAATGAAAATGAACTCACAACAACCCAAAACTTATGGGACACAGCAAAGGCAGTCCTGAGAGGGAAGTTCATAGAAATACAGGCCTACTTAAAAAAGACAGAAAGATTTCAAACAAACAAACTAACCACATTTCAAACAAACAACCTAATCCACCGACGCCTGCAAGAACTCGAAGGACAACAACAAAGACAGCCCAGAGCAAGTAGAAGGAAATAACCAAGATCAGAGCAGAATTAAATGACATAGAAACTAAAAGCAAAATTCTAAGGATCAATGAATCCAAGAGTTGGATTTCTGAAAACATAAACAAAATAGACAAGCCTTTATGTAGGCTTATTAAGAAAAGAAGAGAGGGGACACAAATAAACACAATAAGAAATGAAAGAGGAGAAATTACAACTGATACCACAGAAATAGAAGGGATTGTAAGAAATTACTATGAAGATCTGTATGCCAAGAAATTTGAAAACCTAGGTGAAATGGACAAATTTCTAGAAAAATATAATCTTCCAAAACTCAATGAAGAAGTAGAAAGCATGAACAGACCAATTAACAGCAGATGAAATTGAAGCAGTAATCAAAAAACTCCCATCACACAAAAGCCCTGGACCAGATGGTTTCACAGGAGAATTCTATAAAGCATTCAAAGAAGAGCTAACCCCTATTCTTCACAGACTATTCCAAAAAAACCAAAATGATGGGAAACTCCCCAACTCTTTTTAAGAAGCTAGCATCATCCTAATTCCAAAACCAGATAGAGACACAACAAAGGAAGAAAACTTCTGGCCAATATTGCTGATGAACATAGATGCTAAAATCCTCAACAAAATATTGGCAAACCACATCAAACAATACATTAAAAAGATCACACACCATGACCAAGTGGGATTAATCCTAGGGATGCAAGGATGGTTCAATATTTGAATCTTGGGTAATGTAATTATAATGTGCCTTGGTGTGTTCCTTCTTGGGTCCAGCTTCTTTGGGACTGTCTGAGCTTCCTGGATTTCCTGGAAGTCTATTTCCTTTGCCAGACTGGGGAAGTTCTCCTTTATTATTTGTTCAAATAAGTTTTCCACTCGTGGCTGTTTCCTTCCCCCTTCTGGTACCCCTATAATCTGGATGTTGGAACGTTTAAAGATGTCCTGGAGGTTCCTAAGCCTCTCCTCATTTTTTTGAATTCTCATTTCTTCATTCCTTTCTGGTTGGATGTTTTGTTCTTCCTTCTGGTCCATTCCATTGATTTGAGTCCCAGTTTCCTTTCCATCGCTATTGGTTTCCTGGACATCTCCCTTCATTTCAATTAGTTTAGCCTTCATATGTTTCTCTAATTTGTGACTATAATTAACCAGTTCTGTGAGCATCCTGATAAACAGTGTCTTGAATTGTGCTTCTGAGAGGCTGGCAATTTCTTGGTCGCTGAGAGTTATCGGCCCTGGGACTTTGAGTTCTTCTTGCGCCATCTTTTGGGCTGTTTGTGCCTCTTACAGAGCAGATTCAGAGCCGTGGGTCTTCACCTGAGCATGACAACTCAGTCGCTGGGTTGTGACGTTGTATGTGGGGGCGGAGTCAAAGAGGAACAATGGCGTCCTGTCTGCCGCCTCCCGCTGCGGCCCCCACAGGTGCGGCACCTGCCACCATCACCGGGCCCACGCATTTCGTCCCACTGCACGCGGGTGTGCCACTGCCGTCAGCCCTTGCCCCCTGGGGCCTGCGTGGTCCGTCTCACTGTTCGCGAATGTGTGACGGCGGTCAGTCTGCCCCACACCCTGACTGGGTCCGGGCTGCCTGGGCACCTAGGTCTGGGGATCTTTCCTGCCCGACCCTGCTCCGCTGCTGGCTCCACCCCTCTTACCGTCCCCGTTGAACGGTTAGTGGTTGTCGGACTTCCATATAATTCTATTTTCTGTTTTTTGGCTGTGTCTTTGTTCTCCAAACCTTTGTTGTATTCAAACTTGGTTGTGGGAGAAGGCACAGTGTTTCCACCCATGCCTCCACCTTGGCGGAAGTCCAGGGTGCAACAACTATTTATGATAAAGGTACTCAGCAAAGTGGGAATACAGGGAGCATTCCTCAATATAATAAAGGCCATATATGAAAGACCTACAGCCAGCATCATACTCAACGGGCAAAAACTAAAAGCTTTTTCACTAAGATGAGGAATAAGACAAGGTTGTCCACTTTCAGCACTTCTCTTTAAAATAGTATTGGAAGTTTTAGCCTCAGCGATCAAGCAAGAAAAGGAAATAAAAGGCATTCAAATTGGAAAGGAGGAAACAAAACTGTCATTGTTTGTAGATGACATGATAGTATACATGGAAAATCCTATAGACTCTACCAAAAAACTGCTCAAACTAATAAATGAATTTGGCAAAACAGCGGGTTACAAAGTCAATATCCAGAAGTCAAAGGCATTTTTGTATACTAACAATGAATCAGCAGAAGCAGAAATCAAGAAAAAAGTCCCATTCGATATAGCAAAAACAAAAATAAAATATTTGGGAATAAACCTAACCAAGGAGGTAAAAGACCTGTATTCAGAAAACTACACAACACTGAAGAAAGAAATCAAGGAAGACACAAACAAATGGAGACGTATACCGTGTTCATGGATTGGAAGAATTAACATCATCAAAATGTCCATACTACCCAAAGCAATTTACAGATTCAATGCAATACCTATTAAAGTACCAATGACGTATTTCACAGATATAGAACAAACATTTCAAAAATTTATATGGAACCATAAACGACCCCGAATAGCAGCTGCAATGTTGAGAAATAAGAACAAAGTAGGAAGGATCATAATACCTGATATCAAACTGTATTACAAGGCCACTGTAATCAAAACAGCCTGGTACTGGCATAAAAACAGGCACATAGACCAATGGAACAGAATAGAGAACCCAGAAATAAACCTAACTCTCTATAGCCAATTAATATTTGACAAAGGGGGCAGTAACATAAAATGGGGTAAAGATAGCCTCTTCAACAAATGGTGTTGGGAGAACTGGACAGCTACATGCAAAAAAATGAAACTCGAGCACCAACTTACACCATACACCAAAATAAATTCAAGGTGGATAAAAGACTTAAATATAAGCCATGACACCATTAAAGTCCTAGAGGAGAACATTGGCAGGAAAATCTCAGATATTTCACGCAGCAACATTTTTACTGATATGTCCCCTAGAGAAGGAATATAAAGGAAAGAATAAACAAATGGGATCTCATCAAAATAAAAAGCTTCTGCGCGGCTAAAGAAAACAGCTTTAAAATAAAAAGACAACCAACTCTATGAGAAAACATATTTGCCAATGATACCTCAGATAAAGGTTTAATTTCCAAAATATACAAAGAACTCACACGACTTCACTTTAAGAAGACAACTAACCAAATTAAAAAATGGGGAAAGGATTTGAACAGACATTTTTCCAAGGAGGACAAAGAGAGGATCCAGAGATATATGAAGAGATGCTCAATATCGCTTGCTATCAGAGAGATGAAAATTTAAACCACAATGAGATACCACTTTATACCAGTGAGAATGGCTATCATAAACAAAGCAATAAACAACAAATGTTGGAGAGGGTGTGGGGAAAAGGGGCTCTGGTCTACTGTTGGTGGGATTGGAGACTGGTACAATGACTATGGAAAACAGTATGGAATTTTCGCAGAAAACTAAAATTGGACCTGCCTTTTGACCCAGCAATTCCACTACCGGGATTGTATCCTAAGAACCCTAAAAAAACAATCCCAAAGAACCTATGCACCCCAATGTTCATAGCAGCACAATTTACAATAGCCAAGAGTTAGAAGCAACCTAGGTGCCCATCAGTAAATGAATGGATCACCAAACTATGGTACATATACACAATGGAATTCTATGCCACAGAAAGAAAGAAGGAGCTCCTACCTTTTGCAACAGCATGGATGCAACTGGAAAGCACTATGCTGAGTGAAATAATCCAGGTGTTGAAGGACAAATACCATAGGATCTCACCTTTAACAGGAAGCTAAATAACAAAACAAACAAGCAAGCAAAACATAACCAAAGACACTGAAATAGAGAACAGGCTGGACAGTGACCAGAGGGGAGGGAATTTCAGGGGAAATGGGGGACGGATTTAGAGGAACATATATAAAGGATACATGGTCAACAATTGAGCAGGGTGGAAATGGGAGGGAGGGGGGAGCAGGATGGGATCGGAGTAATAGACAGAAAACTGTACTTGAAAAATAATTAAATAATTTTTTTAAAAAGACGCAAGAAAGAAAGAAAACTACAGGCCAATATCGATGATGAACATAGACACTAAAATCCTCAACAAAATATTAGCAAACCACATCCAGCAATACATTAAAAAGATCATACACGATGACCAAGTGGGATTCATCTCAAGGATGCAAGGATGGTACAGCATTCGCAAATGAATAAAGGTAATACATCACATAAACAAAAGGAAAGACAAAAATCACATGATTGTATCAGTAGATGCAGAAAAAGCATTTGATAAATTACAACACCCATTTATCATAAAAACACTCATCAAAGTGGGAACAGAGGGAACATTCCTTTACATGGTAAAGGCCATATATGAGAAACCTACAGCCACCAACCTCATATTCAATGGGCAAAAACTAAAAGCTTTCCCACTAATATCAGGAATAAGACAAGGATGTCTACCACAGCTATTCAACATAGCATTGGAAGTCCTAGTCACACTGATCAACAAGAAAGAGAAATAGAAAGCATCCATATTGGAAAGGAAGAAGTAAAACTGTCACTGTGTGCAGGTGATATGATACTATACATAGAAAACCCTATAGACTCTACCAAAAGAATACTCAACCTAGTTAGTGAATTTGGCAAAACAGCAGGGTTCAAAGTCAATATTCAGAAATCAAAGGCATTTTTATACACCAACAATGAAAGATCAGAAACAGAAATCGGGGGGGGGATGCCATTTGCTATAGCAACAAGAAAAATAAAGTACCTAGGAATAAACCTAACTAAGAAGGTGGAAGACCTGTACTCAGAAAACTATACAACACTGAAGAAGGAAATTAAGGAAAACACAAATAAACGGAAACATATACTGTGTACATGGATTGGGAAAATGAACATCATCAAAATGCCCAAAGCAATTTACAGATTCAATGTAACAGTGGCATATTTCACAGACATACAACAAACATCTCAAAAATTTATATGGAAGTGAAAATGATCCCGAAAAGCCACAGCAATTTTGAGAAAGAAGAACAAATTAGGAAGGATTACAATACCTGATATCAAACAGCGTTACAAGGCCACTGTAATCAAAACAGTCTGGTGCTGGCATAAGAACAGACACATAGACTAATGGACCAGAATAGAGAGCCCAGAAATAAACCCAAGTCTCTATGGTCAACTAATATTTGACAAAGGAGGCAGAAGGATAAAATGGAGTAAAAATAGCCTCTTCAACAAATGGTGTTGGGAGACCTGGACAGCTACACGCAAAAAAAATGAAATGTGATCACCAACTTATACCACACACAAAAATAAATTCAAGGTGGATAAAAGACTTAAATATAAGTTGTGACACCATAAAAGTCCTGGAGGAGTACATAGGCAGGAAAATCTCAGATATTCAATGCAGCAATATTTTCACCAATATGTTCCCAAGATCAAGGGATATAAAGGAAAGAATAAATGATACTCTATCAAAATAAAAATCTTCTGCATGGCTGAAGAAAACAGCATTAAAATGAAAAGAGAACCAACAGTATGGGAAAACATATTTGCAAATGATACCTGGGACAAAGGTTTGATCTCCAAAATATATAAAGAACTCACACAACTCCACTGCAGGAAGGCAACCTAATTAGGAAATTGGCAGAGGACGTGGACAGACACTTTCCAAGGAGGACGGACATACAGAAAGCCCAGAGACATATGAAAAGATGCTCAGCATCACTAGCCATCAGAAAGCTGCAAATTGAAAGTACAATGAGATACCACTTCACACAAGTGAGAATGGCCATCATAAACAAATCAACAAACAACAAGTGTTGGCAAGTATGCAGAAAAAAGAGAACCCTAGTATATTGTTGGTGGGAATGCAGACTGGTGCAGCCACTGTGGAAAACAGTATGGAATTTCCTCAGAAAACTTAAAATGGATCTGCCTTCTGACCCAGCAATTCCACTGCTAGGCTTTATTAATAATATCCCAAGAACCCTGAAACACCAATCCAAAAGGACCTATGCACCCCAATATTCATAGCAACATAATTTACAATAGCCAAGTGCTACAAGCAACTTAAATGCCCATCGGTAAATGAGTGGGTCAAAAAACTGTGGTACATTTACACAATCGAATACTACACAGCATAAAGTGGAAGTTAGGAAAGGTACTCTATGTACAGAGTATTAGAGAGCAGGGTTAAAAAGTAGAGCAATGGAAGCTATAACTAAAATATGACAAAAATAATCTTTAAATTTAAAATAGTATGAGAAACAGACATTTATATTAATAAGCTCAATATAACAAAAAGATGTAGTAATTATAAACATTTACATTCCTAATAAAAGACCAGCAAAATATTTGAGGCAAAGACTAACAGAATTGTAGGAGAAATAAATAGTTTTACAATAATAGTTGGGGACTTCAAAACCCTACTCACAATAATAGAAAGAACAACTATACAGAAGATAGGTAAGGAATAGAGGATTTAAACAATACAATAAAGCAGTTAGAGCTGACAGATATATTAGAACACTCTACTCAAGAACAGCATACATAAAATAAAAATCTAAAAAAAGAACAGCATACATATTCTTCTAAAGTGCATATGAGACATTTTCCAAGATAGACCATAAGTTATGTCTAAATACTTTAAACACTGATACATTAAAAAGTTATGAGATAAAGTATCTTCTCCAACCACAACAGGATAAAATTAGAAATTAATAACAAGATAAAACTGGAAAATTCCCAATTTGTATAAAGTCTTAAACAACCAATGAATCAAGGAAGAAAGCACAAGAAATAATAGAAAATTCTTAGAAATGACTGAAAACTAAAACACAACATACCAAAACCTGTGAGATACTGCAAAAACAAGGTTAAAGGGGAACTCTGTAGCCATAAACTTACATTACGATCCAAGATAGATCTCAAATCATCAGCCTAACCTTACACTCGAGGAATTAGAAAAAGAACAAACCAAAGGCAAAGATAAAAGATGGGAAAAAATTAAATATTAGAGCCAAGGTAAATGAATTATGTAATAGAAAAACAGTAGAAAAAGTGAATGAAAACAAAATTTGTTCTTCAAAAAGATCAACAAAACTGACAAACCTTTAGGCAGGTGGACTAAAAGAAATAAAAAGACTCAAATTACTCATCAGAAAAGGAGGACACTGTTACTCATTCTATAAAAATATAAAGGATTATAAAGAGCACAATGAATATTGTATGCCAACAAATTGAATAATGTAGATTAAATAGGTATAGTTCTTTAAAAAAACCCTACCAAGACTAAATCATGAAAAAATGGAAAATCTAAATAAATTGACAACTGCTAAGGAGAATGAATCATTAATAAAAAATCTTCCCAACAATGGCTTCAGTGGTGAATTCCACCAAACATTTAAAGAATATCTCTCCTTAAACTTTAAAAAAAATTGACTAGAAGATAATACTCCCTAACTAGTTTTATAAGACCAGAATAACCCTGCTGTGAAATCCAGACAAAGACACTACAGAAAAATAACAGACCAGTATCTCCTGCAGACACTGATGTAAAAGTCCTCAACAAAATACTAGCAAGTATAATTCAGCAGCATATACAAAAGGATTATAGCCTGGCTGGTGTAGCTCAGTGGATTGAGTGTGGGCCTGCAAACCAGAGGATCACAAGTTCGATTCCCAGTCAGGGCACATGCCTAGGTTGCCAGCCAGTTCCCGGCAGGGGACACATGAGAGGCAACCATACATTAATATTTCTTTCCCTCTCTCCTTCCCTTCCCCTCTAAAGATAAATAAATAAAATTTAAAAAAAAAAGCCCTAGCTGATGTAGCTCAGTGGATTGAGTGTGGGCCTGCAAACCTGAGGATCATGGTTTGATTCCCAGTCAGGACACATGCCTGGGTTGTGGGCCAGTTCCCAGCAGGGGACTCAAGAGGGGCAACCATACATTGATGTTTCTCTCCTTCCCTTCCTCTCTAAAGATAAATAAATAAATAAATTTTTTAAAGGATTATAAACCATGACCAAGTGAGATTTGTTCTTTTTTTAAAATTGTTGTTCAAGTATGGTTTTCTTCCTTTTCCCCCTACCCCTCCCCACCACCCCAGCCCTCCCCACCTCCATCCCCCATTTCTACCCACCTTGTTGCTGTCCATATGTCCTTAATTGTTACTGTAAACTCTTCACCCTTTCCCCCCATTATCTCCTCCCCTCTCCCTTCTAATCACTGTCATAATCAACAAAACGAACAAGCCAGCAAAGTATAGCCAAAGAGATTTGTTCTTTCAATGCAAGGACAGCTCAACCAATGTAATATGTCATATCAAAAGGGAAAAAAACCAATGATCATCTTAATTTATGCAAAAAAAGACATTTGACAAAACTTAATAGCCTTTCATGATTAAAAAAAAACAAAACTCAAGTAGAAATAAATGGAATACATCAACACAATAAAAACCACAGAAGAAAAATCCACAGCAAACCACACTTGGTGGTAAAGGACTAAAACCTTCCTCTAAGATCAGGAACAAAGTAAGGATGCTGACTTTGACCACTTCTATTCAGCATAGTATTGGAAGTTATAACCAGAGCAATTAGATTAGAGAAAGAAAAAAAAAAGCACGTGAATAGAAAAGAGGTAAAAGTATCTGTTTGCAGATGACATGTTCTTATATGTAGAAAACCCTAATGACTCCAGAAAAAGGTGTGAGAATTAATCAGTGAATTCAGTCAAGTAGCAGGATACAAAGTCAACATACAAAAATCAGTTGCATTTCTATACCTGAACAATGAGAACCTGAACAGGGAACTACAAAAACAATTCCATTTACAATAACAGATAAAATTAATACTCAAAATATGTTTAACCAAGGAAAGGAAAATTACCAAACATTGCTGAAGGAAATTCAAGAAGACATAAATAAATGGAAACACATATCATGTTCATGGATTAGAACATTTAATCTTTTTTTAGAAGTTAATTACTTTTTATTGTTGAATGAGATTGTAAAGTCTTTACTACAAGTTAATCAGGGGAAAATGCTTTGCAATAACATCAAGGACACACTTATTCTAGAGGAATAAAACAGACACAGACAAAAGACCAGATACACATTTTTTAAAAATAGACTACATTTTTTACCTGGTTCTACTTTTGCTGTTTTGGACCATACTTTTCCTATTAGAAAATTAACCTTACATATATATTAAGTCTGATTTATCATCCCACATTTTTAAATATTAAATGCAGCTTCACACAATTTCTACTTATAAACAAAAGATTTAAAACAAAATGGAAAACAATTTAGAAACAAAGCAAGTGAGAGCAGACTGCTACTACTTTACAGCAGAAAAGCTGAGTCAAATGTGCCCCTTGGGAGGCTCATCTCAAAGAAACACTCTTCCTCAGAGAGGAAGCAGTTCTGATGCAGGAGCGCGCCCCTCACTTCCTCTGCAGTGCCAGTGCCTGCACACACTTCTGGTAAACTGACAAGTGAAAAATGCCTGTAAAGTATCTAAAAGCTAAATATTAGAACAGGGTTAATTCAAATCAAAGTTGTATGCTGATCTAAATATACATCTTCAGCTTTTCCCCTTTTTCAAAGTATCTTTTTATTTCAGATGATATTTAAAAGTAACTTACATTCTTACTATGCTTTATGGTCAAAGACCGTAAAATTTATAACTCAAATGAGTAAGATTAAAATTTTTGTTTTACCTGATTCTACTGAAATTTGAATTATTTAACCAAGTTATACATGAGGTAAGTTTTAGGTTAAAAAAAAATCAGCCACAAAGAATAGTTAACCCACTTCAAGAATACACAATAATCTTAATGTCCACCTTATATTCAGAGTTTACCAATTCATGTATTAACTATTGTAGATTCAAAAAAAAGTTTACTATGTAATTTAAAAGCAAATACCTTCTTTACTTTTTACATCAAATTATGTTGGAAAATAGGGGGCAAAAAAACTTGGCAAAATTTGTTTTAGTAACAGAAGACAATGCAATAAGGACTCCAAATGGAAACTAAGACCAGTGTGTAAAGTTTCTAACTTCTAAACAGACACACACTAATTTATCTTAAAAATATTCTGGTAGCTAATTGGATTGGCAATATTTTTTGCTGTAAATATATGGGGGCAACTTTGCCAGCAAGTCTCCCAGTGCGCCACGAATGAAAGTGAAACTACCAAGACATGATCTGCTTGGGAAGGAAAGGTGGTCACTCTCTCACAGGAGAAGGACCAAGAACCTCTTCTTCAACGGCTTTTATTAGGTTAGGAACACACAGGAATACAGATAAAGCCCATCAATCAATGTCAGGTGGCAAGGATCAAACAATAGATAACATTTCAAAGAAATCTGAGGCCTTAGTCTGAGTCAATGTCTGTCAGGTAAGAAGGTTGCAAAACCTTTGGGAGACATATTCATTTCCTGCTTGGACCCTTATCATATGAATGCAAGCACTCTTAGCAAAGCAGGCTTCACAGGACTTTGTGAATTCTTTCTTATGCCCAATCACCCTGGAACCCGTTCTAGCCGGCAAAGGACTGCACCACCTTCCCAGTCATAAGTTTCTAGGCTTAAGTGGATTAGAGCCAGGAAGCGCTTCTCCCAGACAGAAATGGGGACTCAGGCTATGTCAGAATAGCTGGGGAGCAAGGGTCCATTACTCCCTCTTCACTGCAGCCCTGAGTCCTTCCTTGAGGGCCTCCCAAGTGATCGTGTCTGGCTTAGGTTGCCCTCTCTCTGAGGGGTCTTACCTGTCACTGACTAACCGACCAAGCGTTGGGGGCAGGGGATGAAGCAGAAGCAGCACTGCTGCCAGAGATAAGCTTTGTCTCCTCAGTGGCTCACAGTCCAGAGGTCACTCATTCAGCCTTAGGGGGGCAGTTTAGCCATGGGGGGCGGTTACAACTCCTGAAAGCAGGCAGGGCAGGTCCCAACATCTCCCCCTTTTTTGTTTGTTAAATCAATTGAAGCTGTTAGGCCTGTGAAACCTACTATTTGCTGTTCTCAAATGCGGTCACAAGAAAACAACTTCCATATACATTGTAAAGTACAAATAAGGATTAAAACAAGGAGGAGCCCAAGGACTGCCAAGACCCAAGCTCCTAAAATCAGTCCCTTGAAAAATGTTACAAATGCATGGGAATGACAAAAGTTACAGGTCTGGTTACACCTCAATCTTTGGGAGAATTAGCACAGACTTCAGGAAGTTACTTTAAAGATATGTAGCAAGGGCTTGTGCCTGAACTCAGGGTGAGAGAGTATTAGCAAGAGCAAGTCACAAAGCATTATCAGAATCACTAAAAAAACAGTGACTCTAAAGACTCACATTCTCAGTTTAAGTCTATCAAACCAATTTTTGGAGGGTTCAGCTAGCCAAAATTGTCACGGAGGGTCTGAAAGAACCTCCTGCTCAGTTAAGAGTTGAATGTCCTACAGCTGTTGATGTAGCCATAGCTGCAATTCATCAATTTGTCCCTTTAAGTTGGTAGAAAAAGTCCCTCTTGGGTGATGTTGAATACTGTTCCAAGAGTGCTGGCTAGAATTCCACTTCGGGGGGATGACACATAGCTTGGACAAGTCTGGATCGAGAGTGTCCAAAGGGCAGAGGCAGGTTGGAACCAGGGAAGCGTTTTCCGTGATATGGCTTTACTCTCTTCACTGGTAGTTCCAAAAGTCTGGAAAGTAAACACAAGCATACCCTCTTCCCCAAGTTAACAGGTCTACAGGGCCCTGCCAAGTTTTATCTCCTAGCAAATCTCTCTATAAAATCTGAGGGTAAGGTGATGTTGACTCTCCTGTCTGAAAATATTTTTCAATTGAAGTACAAAGTGATTCGTCATAATTTAGAAAATTATAGGTAAACAGGGCTAATAAAATCAAATTTTGGAGGGGAGGACTCATGACTCCCCTTTTGTGTTTTTTAAAAAGATCTTTAAAAGTACGATGAGCCTGTTCCACAATTGCCTGACCAGTTGGCCTGTAAGTACTCCTGTTAAAGCAGATGCATGTAGGGCACCAGAGTAAGTTTCAATACAAATATGAACGTATTTCAATTTACATTCAAGCAGATGCACGTAGGAAGCATAATGAGTGACATCTGTCTGCCAAATTATTTGAGAACTTAGTCCTTGAGGATTAACTCCTATAAATGGGGGTACCTTATTAAGGGCTTGACAACCAGGACATTCTTTAATAATTTGAAAAATGGTTACACGCCAAGGGCCTTTTGTGACTAGACTGACGAATCATTTCCTCCGGGAGAATAGCCAGTTCTTCCCCAAGGAAATGATCAGTGTTTACAGATACTGAGTTAAAAAATGGTACCTAGTCTTCCGTGGAGAAGGGCTAGTTCTCCCCAGGAGACAGTACACCCATATTTCATTTTTACAATAAAGGGTCACGGCTCTGGCATAAACGGGAGATTCTTAACATTTCTTTAGCGTGCCACACCCCCTATGTCACTTATATCAAGCTTTAGATTGACAAACTTATGAACACATTCATAACTTCTAGAAACAGTTTTTTTTTTCCTATTGGCAAATACCTTTACTTTTTTTAATTGGAGTTTTTAACCCGCTCCATTTCCGACCTGGGCTGGTTCACCCCTCCTTAGTCAACCTGGCGGCCCCCCACTCCCAGGAGAAAGGGGGGCAAGGGAAATCAGTCTTCACCCTGAACCGCTGCCCATCCCGGCAGAGAGACCCAGCCCCCACTTGACCCGCCGCCAGCGTGCACGCGGGGGTGGCCACAGCCCTGCTGCAAGCTTGAGCTGCACCTGTGCTGAGGCGGAGCCAACCGGGCGGGCCCTGAGACTTGCAGCAGCTGGCCCCAATAGACAGTGCGCATCGGTCCCTTCTTTAAAACTAAAAAGATTCCTAATCTAGGAGACATGCAGCAGTCCAATAACTGCTGAACCAGCTTAAAACATTGCTCGTAGTCACTAGAGAGCTTGTTCCGCAAGGTTGAGGAGAATATCCTTAACAAATAAATGAGCTTCTTCTGAAATTCCTCCCGCCGCAACCGCAGCGATTGCCAAACCAGTCTCAGCCCTCCTAGCCCTGCCCACTCTCCCAAATCTTACATCTTGCTAGAAAACAGAGCGTAGTGAGTCAAAAACGCGAGTCACGCCTGGCCGCTGCTGGCAGGCAGAACAGTTCCCAACATAAATAAAAAGTGCAGGTTTCCAATTATGGCCGTATAGCTAGCTAAACAGCTTTTAAAAAACATGTACAATGAGCTAACAGTCCTCTAAAACATATGCATACAAAAGATCTTTGCTAAAATTCAACTATATTTAAATCGGCCTTACTGAAGTTGGACACTCAGGATACCAGAAATCATTTAAAAAGTGAGTACAGTACAGCTACAATAACAGCATTACATTAATAAAAGTTACAGAAGAGATTATTGCTATACCATTCCCCATAAACATCATGAAACTTTTTGAAAAAGTATAACCTCGTTACTTTTCCTCTTACAATATCATGTTTCATGTACCTCTAAAGTTTTTATCCAGCAGAAAATAGTTCTTAAGTCTTTTCTGTAAGGATTCAAAGTATTAAATGTGTAGCTTCGCATTATGCATTTTGCCCTTCTTGTTTCTCAAATACACAGGAACAGTATACATTTTTCTCAAAAATGAAATAAGATGTCCACATTAAAGAAATTAAGCCCACAAAGAGTTCCAGGGCTAAAAATATTATTCACATAGCACGAAGTGATCTCCTACTAGTCCAAAGTCCAAAACATTTAAATGAAGTCCATTTACATAGTATCTTGTTTGCTTTTTAATGGAACACTATATTTACTGAGGTGAAATCATGTAATTTTAGCTCTTGAGTCAACAAATGTACACAAATGTCTTTTACAGTTATTAAAAACAGAAGACTGCCCTGGGTGATGTGGCTCAGTGCGCTGGGCACCAGCCCGTGAACCCAAAGGTTGCCGGTTCCATTACTGGTCAGAGCACATGCCTAGTTGGAAAGGCCACTGAGAAATGTTTCTCACTTACACTGATGTTTCTCTCCCTTTTCTTCTCCTCTCTTCCCCACTCTCTAAAAATAAATAAATAAATAAAATATTTTTAAAAATAAAAATAGGAGACCAAATTGAGTATGTCAACAAGATGTCATTCAGTTATAATTTCCAGAGTCAAGGAGAGAATGGATTTACTTGGTTGGTTTCCATAGCTTGGTAGACCAAAAACAAAAATAAAACAAGACAAACAAACAAACTAAAACCAGCCACGACAACAAACAGCAAAATTTTTATCCACTTGGGAATCCACTTCGGAGCACCCCTTGGAGATGATTTAGCTATAAGAGAGCTCACTAATGCAGACGTTCCAGACCAGCATGTGAAATATGGGGTGAATCCTGGCCCTATTGTGGGGACAACCAGGAAGCTATATAAGTAAAAGCTGTTGAAACTGAGGGAACAAAGAACAGAATCAAGATCTTCTACTCCTTTGCCAACAATTTCTTCGTCAGCAGAAAATACAAGACAGAATGGAAGTAATAACTTTGACAAGTACAGTGACAACGAGGAAGACCCTAAAATAGAGCTCAAGCTTGAGGAGAGAGAACCACTAAAGGGCAGAGCAAAGACTCCCAACACTCAAGCAAAGAAGAGCTGGACACAATCAGAGCTATTCCCAAGCTGGGGTAACGGAGACTGAGTGGACGAGTGGATCTGCGAAATGCAGACCTCTGTGGGCATTAACTGGGGAAGCTACAAGAGGGCTGAGAAGAACTCTGAGGAAAAAGGTGGATACTTCAGAATATTTTTGTATAGATGGTGTAATAATTTCAGAGTGGTCCTACACCTGGAACTATAATGGCTTCAAGCAACGAAACCTTAGTTGTCAATAGGGTGACTGGAAATTGCAGGCATGCAGCTCCTATTATGCCAATCACTGAATTCTCAGACATACCCAGAAGAACACCAAAGAAACTGTTAGGGTGGGCGGGGATAGGAGGAAGCTCCGGCTGGACTTTGCCAAGACGGAATCCTCACAGTAACCTGAGTCCAAGGAAGAGACCACCAATGCTGTATATTGCTTCTTTGCTCAGAGGGGACCAATCCCCAGCTCCCACGGGGAGCCAACGAAAGTAAAACCCCACTACATTCCCTGCTTGGGTGTGACTTCCACGGCCTCATCCTGAAGACTGGGGAATCTCACCCGGGTGCACAAACCCCAATAAAGCTGTTTATTGCCTGTTTTACGGCTGATTGGCATTTCTTTCTCGGCAGAGCCTAAGAAAACCTCTCAGAAACCACTGACAAGAGCTGAAGTGGGAGAAAACAAAACAGAGGAAAGAAGACTAGAAAGGGCTATTCCTAAGGAAATGTTTCCCTTCAAAGCATCTATACCGACAGGAACTAAAGCTGGTTGCCACAGACCAATCAAAGGGGCTGTGGAGCAGCCATTAGAACTCAGTGACTTCAAGATGGAGGAATATTTTTCATCCATATTCCTAAGGATGTTCCCTTGGCAGATGTCAAGGTTCAACTCAGAACATTTAATTTTGTTGACAATATCAATACTAACCAATGTGATCTACAGATTCAATGCAATCCCTATTGAAATCTTGATAACAATTTTTGAAAAAATAGAAAAACCCACCCTAAAGTTCATGTGAAATTTCAAATATCCCAGAATAGCCAAAGCAATCTTGAAAAAGAAAAACAAATGCTAGAAAAAAATTTTTATTGTTTGATTGTTGTTCAAGTAGTTGTCTTCATTTTGCTGATACTTCTTTATTTGAAAACTTAACACAGTAATCAAAGCAGTGTGATACTGGATTAAAGACAGACATATAGATCAGTGGAATGGAGAGGCCAGAAATAAATCCTCACATACATGGCTCAATGACTTTGGACGATGGTGCCAGGATGCTTGGGGAAAGGATGGTCTTTTCAACAAGCAGCAGTGGGAAACTTGACATCCACACGCCAAAGAATGAAGGTGGATCTTTACCTAACAATATATGCAAAAATTAACTCAAAATCAATCAAGAACCTAAATGTACAACCCACAACTACAAAAACTCTCAGAATAAAACACAGGGTCAGGGTCATATCAAATGAGCCAGTTAGAATAGAAGCCAGTGCAGAGGAAGGCAGAGCCAAAGGACGGGGACTTGTGTCCAGCTGACAATGTTTGTGCTCCTGGATCCACCCATGCTTGAAGCTAGTTGCCTCTGGATTTTTCAGTTTTGTGAACCAATAAATACTCATTGTTTAAGTTTAAAAAAGCATAGGGCAGAAGTTCAAATTGGATTTGGCCATGATTTCTTAGCTATGATTCCAAAGGCGCAGAGAACAAAAGAAAAAATAGACAAACTGGACTTCACAAAAATTTTAAAATTAAGTACATTAAAAGAACTATCCATGGAATAAAAAGGAAACCCATAATAGGAGGAATACTTGCAAATCACATATCTGTAAGAGATTAATATCCAGAATATATACAGAATTCCTAAAACCCCAAAACACAAAAAGCAACCTGGTTCCAAAATGAACAAAAACTTGAATAGACATTTTTCTAAAGAAGACATACAAATGGCCAGTAAGTGTTGTAGACTGTTCTGCCTGGTTCTAGGAATTGTATCTCGACCCCTTGTGGCTAAGAGCAAGAAATAACCTCTGCAATGCCAGCCACAGGAGACAAAGCTTGTCTCTGGTAGCAAATGCTCTCTCCCTGCCCCCAAAGCTTGGTGGGAAGTCAATGACAGGTAAGACCCCTCACAGCGGGGGGTAACCTAAGCCAGACTCGATCACTTGGGAGGCCTTCATGGAAGGACTCAGGGGGCTGCAACAAAGAGCAATGGACTCTCACCCTCACTCCGGCTTTGACATAGCCTGAGTCCCCATGTTCTCTGGGAGAAGCGCTTCCTGGCTCTAATCCCCTTAAGCCTGAATACCTGATGGGGAAGGGTGCAGCTCCTTGCCTTGGTAGAGCATGTCCTAGGGAAAATCTGGCATCACAAAGACTTCCTGATAAACCTGTGAAATCTGGTCTGCTAAGAGTGTTTTCATTCATGTTAAGGGTTCCATCAGGAAACCCTAAAACTCTGTTACTGACAGACTTAACTCATAATAAGCCCTCAGATTTCTTTGAAATGTTATCTACTGTTTGATCCTTGCCGCCATGTATTCCTATGTATTAGAACCCAATAAAAGGCCCTGGAGGAGGGGGCTCAAGGCCTTTTTCCCCTGAGGAACTGGCCACTGCCCATAGCCTTTTCCTCTGGGAAAATGGCCACTTCTCCACCCCAAGCAGATCACATCATGTCTCGGTCATGATTACTCTCATCCGTGGCAGCGGTGGGGGGGACTTGCGAGCAATGTCGCCCCCACAAGTAAGTGTATGAAAAGATGATCAGGATCACTTAGTCATCAGTAAAACGCAAATGAAAACTGTGAGATACTTCCTCATACCCATTAGGACGTAGAATAACTGGAACTCTTGTGCACTGTTGGTGGGAATGTAACATGGCACCGCCACTGTGGAAAACAGCACAGAGATTCATCCAAAAATTTAAAACAGAATTACCACATGATCCAGCAATTCCACTACTGGGTATATAGACTCAAATCATTGAAAGTAGGGTCTTAAAGAGTTACCTGTACACATGAGTTACAGAGTTACAGAGTTACATGTTCATAGCAGCATTATTCACAATTGTTAAAATTTGGAAGGAAACCAAATGTCCATTGACCAATGAATGGATAAGCAAAATCAAAATACAGTATATATAGCCCTGGCTGGTGTAGCTCAGTGGATTGAGCGCAGGCCTGCAAACCATAGGATCGCGGTTCGATTCCAAGATAAATAAATAAAATCTTAAAAAAGAAAAAAAATACAGCATATATATATATAAAATGAAATATTATTTGGCCTTAAAAAAGAAGGAAATTCTGCAGTATTCTACAGCATGGATGAACACTAAATACAGGCTAAGAAAAATAAGCCAGCCATGAAGGAACTAATACTGTAGGAAATCACTTCTATGACATATGTAGTCAAATCCATAGAGACAGAAAGTAGAATGGGGTAGCCAGGCACTGAGCTGGGGGTAGGGGAAATGCAGTGTTATTTTTTAATGGGCACAGAGTTTAAGTTTTAAAAGATGAAGAGTTCTGTAGACAGGCAGTAATAATAACAGCACATTATGAATGTATTTACTACCACTAAACTGTATGCTTAAAAATGGTTAAGATGGTAAATTTTATGTTATGCATATTTTATCACAAAGAAAAAAATTAAGTATGTCATCCACAGAGGATTAAATATTAAATGCTGTCTAATTTCAAATAGGCTCATAATTGATCATTTTGAATTCTAATGAATTATTTGGTTTCCTCATGAATTTGAATTATAAATTATTAACCTGCCTCTAGCCACTGTCTCTCTCTTAGATATTCTGCCTTAATGTAATTTATTTGAGATGATAGATAATCCTGAATTTTTAGAGCTAAAAACCCTAGTTTTAAATTTAACTAGGAAATAGTCTTCACTCTGGAAGTTTTCATAATGCCTCTACTTAGACCCTGCAGTGCACTGACATTCATGCAAGAGAACATGTGGGAAGGTATTTCATATACTGGAAGGACTAAGGGAAAAATAAACCCTAAAATCCTGACATGGTTTTTCCACTGCCAACCTCTAAGCTTTCATTTAAAAATAGCCTAGTTAGTGGCCTATCACTTCATTTTCCCAGTGTCCTAGCAAACAGCTCCCTGAGGACTTAATTATACTTTCTCAGGACAGGCCCACAGTAAGGACTTGATCAATCTATTCATTTCGTCCGTTAGCAGATTTCCAACTTTCCCTCCTTCATAATACTCCCCTATTTCTCTCTCAGAGCCTTTCAGTTAAAAAAGATTTACTAAATTTCAGTCTACATTAGAAGAAAAAATTCCTTAAACTGAAAATATCTTTTATGCATTCACAATATTTATTGTCAGAGTATAATAGCATAAGGGCTATCTTTTAAACTGTATTTATACTAGCACATATAAATATATATATGTATAAATGCTCTTCTTCCAATCATATAAGCATAAGTTTAGCCACAGAATGACATTAAAGCAAATTTTAAAATCAAACTTACAAGTCAGAAATGAAAGACTTAAGTACGGCAAAATGCTAATGGTTGGTGATGTTGGGTAATGGGTAAAAGAGGGTTTGCTGTTGTATTTACTTTTGTGCATCTTCAAGCATTTCTGTAATTTCTCCCTCGTGCTCAACTTTCCTAAAGTGAAGTTAGAGAAATGAATAATTAGCTGCACTAGAAGTATCAACCTTGTAAGATAAAATTAGCTAATAAATACAAGTAGAACACGGAGAGAAACAAACTGACCAATGTCAACTTACAGTGGCATCTCCATTAGGGCAGCCTGGTGGGGGGAAGGGAACTTGATCTGGGCCCTTCATGGGATCTGAGATCAGATGACTGACTGCAGAGTAAGTGACCAGACTCTTTCAGGCCTCGCATCCTGATATATTTTATGAACATATTGGTTCAGAGCTATGTTACTCTTTGTAGTCCAATCACTACCTGCATGAGAAGCACCTGTTAAAACATAAACCAAGCCCTGATTGGTGTGGCTCCATTGGTTGGGCATCATTCAGCAAGGTGAGCGTTTGCTGGTTTGATTCCTGGTCAGGACACATGCCTGGGTTGTGGGCAAGGCCTTTGGTTGGGGTGTTGGACAGGCAACCAATCAATGTTACTCTCGCACATTGATGTTTCCCTCCATGTCCCTCCCTTCCCCTCTCTAATAAATAATGAATAAATGTATAAAACCTTAAAGAGAAAATCAAGGGCCTCACCCAGTGCAGACCTTTGAAACTGATAACACCATGAGAGGTGGCACCTGGGAATCTTGACTCCTGAAGATTTTAATGGGGACTAAAGTTTGAAACCTTTGAGGATCTCTCTAGTTGTCTACCAAGAATGAGCCACCGTGGTGGTGATCCTCCACCCACAGGGTCATGAGTAACCACTTTCTCTCCAGCCTCTGTCAGCAGGAGTCCAGAGGAAGTTCACAGCAAGGCCTCCCAGCCCCATCCCCTCCCAGTGCCCGACCTGCCACCCCATCTGCCTGGGAACAACTGGGACCAATCTCACCATGCCCCTTATGGTCAGTCACCATGGGAAGTCCAGACCTCCTGAGGCAGCTCCTGGCTCTCAAATCCCAAATTATTTTGTGCACTCCCTGTTCTGACCCCATCTCCCACCCTTCGCCATATTCTGAAACCCTGTGATCCTCTTGGTCTGTCATCAGCAAAGTTCCCCACATCTTCAATTTCTACTCTGAATGGCTGCTTCACCTTCTTGCTCCAACAGTGTCTGGCTCCTCCTGAGCACATGGATTTCACTGCAGGCCTCTGCATCGGTGCCACTCCCCCTCTCACAACCCTCATATACAGGCTCGAGGGAGCAGTGGGCTCATCTTCGCTCCTCACTGTTCTTCTCCCCTCCTTCCTCTCAGCCATCTCCTAGACCACCCAGTTGTGATTCTCCTGTCAGACTGTCACCTATGCCGCTCTATATAATAATCTGCTTTCCTCTTTGTCCTTCCTGATGTTCTGCCTGCTAGATTTCTCCATTTCTGAAACAGAGGTGCTGACTTTTGCGACTGTAACAGTAGATTCATCTACTTCTCTTTGTCGTTCTACCAGTTTTTGCCTCATGTATCTTGACACTGTTGTTTGGAGCACACACATTAAGAAATGTTACGTCTCTGGAATACACGTGTCAGAGTGCTATGAGGGCTAATGTCACAATCCTTCATTCCTTTGAATGGAGTACAAAGTACTATAAATACTAACTCCTCAAACCAGAAGTACATTTTATTTCCAATTAATCTTTTGCATGCTTTGTAACTCTCTAACATACATGACACCGTTATATGACATCATTATATAACGTCGCTCTTTATTCCTGATCATTTTCCTTACTCTTAAATCTGTTCTGTCTGAAATTAACATAGCTATTCCAGCTTTCCCTTGAAGGAGGTGGACTCTGGTGTTTCCCTGTCCCTAGGCAGGCTAGGCTCTCAGAAAATATTTTCTCCTGAGGGGAGGCCTTATTCACAACAGGATGCTGACATTATTTCAAAACTGTTACTTTCCCCCACCTCCCGAACACAAGGGGCTTCTTCTCCAGCATTCACTGTGAAGCCTGGTAGAGCTCCTGGAGGTAAAACTCACAACAGTGTGCACCTGCACCGCCCCCCCCCCCCGCCCCCACCTTGACTGGTTTCTCTGAAGTTCTTAACTCTCAGACTGTCCACACTGAGCCTCCGGCAATTTGTCAAGTTTTCCTACCCCAGGCTTCTACTCTAGTAAATTGTGATTCTGTGCACCTGCCTGTCATTCCAATGGTGCAAGAGGGAGCTGGGGGATGGGCAGCAGTTGTGCTGGTGACCTCAACTGAGGGATCTAAAACAAGGTGGTTGATTTTTCAGTTTGCTCAGCTTTTTACTTGTTGTTAGGATGAAAGGACAACTTCTACACTCCTCACATGCCCAACAGGACCTGGAAGTCCTGATGCCATTCTTTGTGGAAAGTTAGCTATTAATCATAACGTTGTTTCCCTGTGGGTAATGAAAAAAGCAACTTCTCTGGTTGCTTTTAAGTGTCATTGATCTTTTGTGTTGTTGTCTTAGACTCCTTTTCATTTATTTCCACTCTGATCTTTATTATTTTCTTCCCTCCAGTCATCCAGGATGTGTGGGAGTTTATTAAGCCTGTATAGGCTGGCCCGCTTACAGGATCTATTACTAGTCCACTGGCGCAATGCTTGCAGTTAGGGACGCATCCTCAGACTAGCAAAGGCACAAGCCTTCACCACTCACTTGCAATCAACATTGCTATCCTTACTGACAAAGCTGCTGCTGGGCATGAGGTTTTGTTTTGTTTTCTCTCCATTCCAAGTAGCTGGCTTCCCTAACAGGGAGACTGCTAGCCTCCACCCCCTGCCCTGAATGATGAGATGAGGTGATGGATGGAAGCAGCTCCAGACAGAAATACTGAGATTCTCACTGCTCTTACCTAATTAATGATCAGTGTTTTGTTTTGTTTTTAAGATTTTATTTAGCCCTAGCTGGTGTAGCTCAGTGGATTTAGCACAGGCCTGCGAACCAGAGGATCATGGTTCGATTCCCAGTCAGGGCACATGCCTGGGTTGCATGCCAGTTCCCTGCAGGCCAACTCACAGCAGGGGATGCACAAAAGGCAACCATACATTGATGTTTCCCTCTCTCCTTCCCCTCTAAAGGTAAATAAATAAATAAATAATCTAAAAAATATATATTTTATTTATTTATTTTTAGAGACAGGGAAAAGGAGGGAGAAAGAAAGGAAGAGAAAAATCAATGTGTGGTTGCCTCTCACACATCCCCAACTGGGGCCCGGCCCACAACCCAGGCTGTTGGATCCAGGTTGACTGGGAATCAAACTGGTGACCCTTCGTTGCACAGGCAAGCACTGAGTCCACCAAGCCACATCAGCCACACCAGATCAGTAGTTTTTTCTCGAATAAGTGATTCCCCATTTGTTGTATGTCTCTGGTCAATTTCCAGACCTCTAGTACGGTTACTTTTGACAATTTTGTCCTGTTTTATAGTTGGGTTTTTTGAGACTTGCCAGTCTCCTCACTCTGCCATACCAAAATCTTCTCCCTTGTCCCAAGGTCTAATAAAATTTTTTCTACTGCTAGAAATTAATATTCTGACAATAACACAAACCTAATCAGAGTGAAATGTGTCACAAATTTTCCTATCTGAATGTCTTATCTTATCAGATACTGCACATTATTTAGGGTTTTTTTACAAGATGCCTTGTAAGATCTTATCTGTGCAAAATTAAATTAAAAATATCCAGAGGAAGAAAGCGATTATCCTTAAAGTCAGGCAGGAAGATGCTAAGGATTGCAAAACTTTCTTCTTGTATAAATTCACATTTCCTCCCTTTATCCAGTTCCCTTGGCCTCGTGTCAGTTGATAGTTGTCCAGCCACAGCTTCCTTCTGACACAATGCAGAACAAAATTTTGTTTGTTACCATTCAGTGTCTTTTCCCCCAACTAAGTAGTATCTCTTTAAATTTAAGTCTATCTTGCTTTTTCAATAAGATCAAGTTGGAAGCTACCATCTTTCTATTAAAATATACATGAGAGGTGTGAATAATAATGTCAACGGTTTACTGATACAGTGTACTGACTTTGGAACCAGGCTGACCTTGGTTTGCATACCAGTCATGAGGCTGGTGTCTTTGGACACCAGTCATGAGTGTCTTTGGACTTAATATTTCAACCAGTTTCCTCACCTGCAGAATATGTCTAACACCTGCATTACACAGTTGCAGGAAGAATTACATAAGTATATGTATGTTAAGAAGCTTTCATTTTTAAAATAGAGATTTTATTTATTTAAAAAGATTTTATTTATTTTATTTACTTTTGGGAGAGGGGAAGGGAAGGAGAAAGAGCTAGAAACATCCACCGGCTGCCTTCCACACGCGCCCCAATGGGGACCAGGCCTGCAATCCGGCCATGTGCCCTGACTGGGAATCGAACTGGAGACTTTTTGCTTCGTGGGATGATGCCCAACCCACTGAGCTACACTGATCAGGGCTGCCAAGCTTTCAATATGGCCCAGACAAATGACAGAAATTGTCACTACAATTGCTAGGTTATTTATCTAGAAAGATGGTAGGTAATGTCAGAAAGAATAAAGAGAAGGAACAGAGAAAAGGCATAAATCAATCTTCTTGCTGTGCCTAGCACTAATGGAAAGCTGAATTAATTAGTTTAAATTTCCTTACCTCTCCTTATCTACCAATGACCAATGAAGTGACCTCTTTTGTATTCCTATTTTCATTCATTGAGATGCTTCTACACAGTGCAATACTCTTCTACAAGATCGAGGAGGAAGCCCAGAATCGTCCAGTACCTCCTGCCACAACTTGTAGAAAACTCTATTGTACTTGATCGGTTAGCACGTGGTCTCTCTTTGGTGGCCTAATGTGCTAGGCCCAAAGTGGATGGATGTTCAATAAATGTTGTCAAATGAAAGATAAACAAACGAACAACTTATTAAGAAATCAGCAAACCAACCACCTTTAACACCTCAGGCTCCCTCACAGAATGCTTATCTCTGGGACTCAGGTGCTGGGACTTCAGGGTCCAATTGCTATTTCAAAGAGTCAGCAGTCAGCAAAAACTACAGTTCTCTTGTGCAAGATGCTGGATTGGGCTCTTGGAAGGTGCGCACACAGATATGTAAGACTATTTTATTGTCATAGTTTGTAAATCTCCAGGTTAAGATGAGAGAAGAAGGTCACCCTCTGTAAAGACCTGGAAAATGACAGGAAAAGAAGGAATGTGCTGCTTTCAGATGCTTTTTATATGTTACAGAGTGCTATGAAGCCTAATGTCACAATCCTTCATTCCTTTGAATGCAGTACAAAGTACTATAAATACTAACTCCTCAAACCAGAAGTACATTTATTTTTATTTCTTTTTTTAAAAATTATTTATCTATCTTCAGAGGGGAAGGAGAGAGGGAGAGAAACACCAATGTATGGTTGCCTTTTGTGTGTCCCCTGCTGGGGGTTGGCCTGCAGGGAACTGAACTACAACCCAGGTATGTGCCCTGACTGGGAATCGAACCACGATCCTCTGGTTCGCAGGCCCACGCTCAATCCACTGAGCTACACCAGCCAGGGCTCTTTTATTTCTAATATAATTCATCTTTTGTCTGTTTTGTAACTCTTTCTAACATACATGACAATTAATTAAAACAATATTAGTACACAGATTACTAAACAAACGAAAGGGAAGGTTATTTTTAACCTGTTACCATTTATGGCTATTGTGGAAAAAATATTGATAATAACTATTAGCTTTTTTAGTGTTTGCAATGTGCCAAGACACTGGGCTACAAAAGTCATACCCATGATCTCATTTCATCTTCACAGCAATCCTATGAGGCAGGTATGACAGTTATTTCCATTTGCTAAATAATAAAAGCGCCTCAGTCACATAGCAAGCAAATGGCAAAGCAGATTTGAACCAAGTATTCAGACTCTAAATAAAGCCCACATTCTTAACTCTTACATGCATCAAACAGGGGATCATGTAAAAAACAACAACAACAAACAAACTAATGCTTAGCTGCAGCTTAAACAGGAAGGGCCTGATACTGTCTGGAGGTGAGCAGATCCCTAAACTCAGTTCTTATCACCTGAACAGAGTACAAAGGCTTTTATGGGACAACTGAACATAAATAAACTAATTGCTTAAGAGGAACTTGGTATAATTTTCTTCACTTACTTTAGCTAATATTTTAAACCACTCGGAATTATAATTCAGAGAATTTTGAAATAATAGTAGCTTACTAATACAATTTCCAACTTAACAACTGCTAAGTCCTACTCACATAAACCTGGAAAAATTTACATTTCACTTCAAAACTTAGTGTTCCTAGTACAACCATGTGCTTACTTAACAAAATAAGAGCAAACTACAGCAAGTAAGCTCAACCACTGGTTAGCAATGTTCAAGTAATTCAGCTGCCTTCAGCATACCTCTCCCTCCAATGAGCATTTTAGTGGCCAGTCTCAGGTTAGTGTGAATTTAAGATGGGAAGGACAGCTCAGATAGAATTTAAAGGAACTGGTTGAACTTCTTACACTGGTGGTGGCAAGAAGTTTCCAAGGTAAATTTCCATGCCAATCTCTGTTTCTATCCCTACGCTTATGGCCTTCCAGGATAGATTAATGGAGACTTCATTTCCCTGTTAAAAACCACTGCCAGTCACAGAAAGGGCTCCTATGTGTACAACTGAGTGGGCGTGAGAAATGGCATCAGTGACACGAAAGACAACAAGCCAAGTCCTCAAAGCACTGACTACCAGAGACAAGAATTCTGGCTGGAACCCAGAGGAATCTGAAACCACTGGTAACATTTTTCTTTAATTCAATGAACAAGAAATTATGGGTTAGATCTGACCACTTGAGGGCATCCTAACCATGCACAAGTACAAAGACCTCATTTAAAAATCATCTCCAGAGACTTCTGGCCAAGATGGAGGCATAGGTGGAAACACTGTGCCTCCTTGCACAACCAAGTTTAAAGACAACAAAGTTTTAGTAATGAAAACACAACCAAAACACAAAAATTGAACTGTATGGAAGTCTGACAACAATGAACCATTCTTCCAGACCGGCAAGACGGGCAGAGTAAAGCGGGGTCGGGCAGAAAAAAGCTGCCAGACCGACCCAGGAGCGCAGGCAGCAGTTGTCAGATCCCAGGCATGGGGTGGCAACGGGAGGACCCAGTGGGGGCGCAAGGCAGCTGGTTGACCACGGTCACACATTTCACACATTCACGTGCAGATAAACCAGGCAAAAAAACAAGCAGTGAGACAGATCGTGCAACCCAGGGCCCCAGCACCAGGAATTAAAGCCTAAAAGCACCAATTGGAAAAACTTTCAGAGGTCAAGGTGCTGGGAGAAGCTCCCAGGCTCACAGAGAGTTTGTTGGAGAGACCCACAGGGTCCTGGAGGGTGCACAGGCCCACACACCCAGGAGCTAGGACAAGGGGGGCCCTGTTTGCTTGCGGGAAGCAGCAAAGGGGACTGAAATCCAACAGAGAGCAGGAAGAAATGCCATTGCTCTTCTCTGACCCCGCCCCCACATATAGCGTCACAACCCAGAGACTGGGTCGCCCCACCCTGGTGAACACCTAAGGCTCCGCCCCTCATATGTAAGAGGCATGACCTGACCAAAACATCATGGCTCAAGAACAGCTCAAAGCCCCAGAACCAATACTTCCAAGCAACCAAGAAATAGCCAACCTATCAGATGCACAGTTCAAAATACTGGTGATCAGAATGCTCACAGAACTGGTTGATTTTAGTCACAGATCAGATGAACAAATGAAGGCTAAACTAATTGAAATGAAGGGAAATGCACAGGAAACCAATAGTGATGAAAAGGAAACTGGGACTCAAATCAATGGAGTGGACCAGAAGAGAGAAAGAAATGACCAAACAGAAAAGAATGAAGAAACAAGAATTCAAAAAAATCAGGAGAGGCTTGGGAACCTCCAGGACATCTTTAAACATTCCAACATCCAAATTATAGAGGTACCAGAAGGGGGAGAGGAAGACCAACAAGTGGAAATCTTATTTGAACAAATAATACAGGAGGACTTCCCCAATCTGGCAAAGGAAATAGACTTCCAGGAAGTCCAGGAAGCTCAGAGAGTCCCAAAGAAGTTGGACCCAAGAAGGAACACACCAAGGCACGTCATCATTACATTACTCAAGATTAAAATGAAAGAGAGAATCCTAGAAGCAGCAAGAGATAAGGGGACAGTCACCTACAAAGGACTTCCCATCAGACTATCAGCTGATTTCTCAAAAGAGACCTTACAGGCAAGAAGGGGCTGGAAACAAGTATTCCTAGACATGAAATCCGAACACCTACATCCAAGATTGCTGTATCCAGCAAAGCTTTCATTTAGAATGGAAGGGGAGATAAAGAGCTTCTCAGATAAGGTCAAGTTCAAGGAGTTCATCATCACCAAGCCCTTATTATATGAAATGTTAAAGGGACTTATCTAAGAAAAAGAAGATAAAAAATATAAACAGTGAAAGGACAGCAAACTTACAATTATTAACAACCACACCTAAAACAAAAGCAATCTAAGAGGACAGCTAGATCAGAAGTGGAACCATAGAAATGGAGATCACATGGAGGGTTAGCAACAGGGGAGTGGGAGGAGGAGAAGGGGGGGATGGTACAGAGAATAAGTAGCATAGACAGTAGGTAGAAAATAGACAGAGGGGAGGGCAAGAATAGTATGGGAAATACAGAATCTAAAGAACTTGTGACACATGGACATAAAGGGGGGGGTAATGGTGGGGGAGGGCTATGCAGGGTGGAGGGGAATGAAGGGGAGGAATAGGACAACTGTAATGGCATAATCAATAAAATATATTTAAAAATAAAAAATAAAAATCATCTCCAGAAAAAATCCCCATACTGTGCACTTTCTAGCTCAACATTTTCCTACACTGTAAGTCATTTTAAAAGTGGAATTCTCCCTGTTGCCAAAGGGAAAGAGATCTTTTTTTCTCCCTCCTTTTTCTTAGAGCACCTCAAAACCTAGTATTTTTAATTCCTTCCTTTGTCCTTTTGGTAAGTATGCAAATCTTTTAAAAGGCTAAATAAACGAACTCTAGCCAATGATAAAACCCAGGTATCTTTTTCTAAAAAGCCTAGAAACCATCTGTTTTAAATGCAAATAAACATTAAATAGACAGCAACCTCCCATCGCCCTGGGAGGTTACATGACTACAGTTCTTAGAGATTACAGACTTTCTGTTTTTCCTTCAGATAAAGACAATTAACTAGCACAGACAGCCACTCCAACTACAAGGTAAATTTAGAGTGAACTATAAAGGAGAACAGACAGCAGCTGGTGCTCTGGAGTCTTCTTACAAGAGAATAAATTACCATAATCTCAAAACACTATGTAATGTATTATAAATGATGGGGTTTCTTTTTTGTTTTTGTAATCTCATTAGCAGATTAGGCTGTGATGCATTCCAGTCTGGGTTAACATTTATTGCAAAGTACAATTATTTTCTTTCTTTCTACATTGGTAGAAAACCATTTTCTAGGTTGACAGGAGATTTTAACTTTCCCCCTACATAAATGTGAAGAACATTCTACATTTTCTATTGGGCTGCCTTTTTGGTGGGGGAGGGGGCCTCAATATCAGGCAAAATATTCCTCCCTGACAAGAGCTTTTTGGAGATTCCTGTTATCTAAGGGTTAGACCCTGCTATACTACAGCCTTTGTGGCATCTCTACTTGTATTATTATCTCAAAGACACTTAAAACTGAACTCATGCTCTTCCTCCAGAATTTCCTGATGCACAAACCAGGCAAGGAAGAATTAGCCCACTTTCCTCTCCCTTCTCACCCCACAGCAGAATGTCATACGTTCTGTTACCAAGTCCCCCTGATCGTAATTCCTTAATAGCCCTCAAATTGATCAACTTCTGCCTCTACTGAGGAGCCAGAGGATCTTTAATAAACACAGATCAACTGGTGCTACTCCTGTGACTGAAACTCTTCAGTGGCTCCCCCGCCATTCTTGGAATAAGGCCCAATCCTTAGCATGCATGAGGCCTGCGTGGTCTGACTCTTGCTTACCTCTCCAACTTCGTCCCCCTGACTTTCTCCCTCCCTCTGTCCTCCAGACCTAACCAGGAGCTTAAGTTCCATCAGGACAGAGACCATGTCTGTTTGCAGGTACTATATTCCTAGAACAGTGTCTAGCACACAGTAGATGCTACACAAATATTTTGAATAATGTTGCTAAAACAATTGCAGCATTTTACATGGATGGCATCTAAAACTTTAACTAAATTATGCACAGAATAAGGGAAGAGTGTCTTTATACATGTTTGTATCGTAGAGCTTGAACAATAGTGGGGCTAAAAAATATTTACTAAATCATTTTGCAAACCACAAATATGATGAAATACAATGTTAAAAAAATTACCAAACTGGTGCTCGCTTCAGCAGCACATACACTAAAAAATTATCAAATTGGCCCTGGCTGGTGTAGCTCAGTGGATTGAGCACAGGCCTGTGAACCAGAGGATCAAGGTTCAATTCCTAGTCAGGGCACATGACTGGGTTGCAGGCCAGTTCCCAGCAGGGGACGCACAAAAAGGCAACCATACATTGATGTTTCTCTCCCTCTCTCCTTTCCCTCTAGAGATAAGTAAACAAATAAAATCTTTAAAAAAAATTACCAAATTGGTGAATTTTGGTGAAGCCATTTTGATACTGAAGGTGAAAGAAGATAAGCAACATTTTCAGAATATTATGCTTTATCACTTCAAGAAAGGTAAAATTGCAACTGAAACACAAAGATTTGTGCCGTATATGGAGAAGGTGCTGTGACTGATCAAACATGTCAAAAGTGGTTTATGAAGTTTCTTGATACTAGTGACATTTTGGCCAAATAATCAATCCTTTGCTGTGAGGCTGTCACCCCTGGCTTCTACCTACTAGTAGCCAACAGCTGGAGACAGTCCACATACTCAAAAATATCAATATCAATAGTTATTGGTGAAAATGAAAAATGTGTCTTTTAGTTGACGGAAAAAAAAGAAATGGACTTTTTGGCCAACCCAATGTTTCTTTCCTCAGGAAAGCCTTCACTGTTTATCCCCACTTCCTCCCACTGCCAGATGACCCCATTATGCGTTCTGGTAGGACCCTCTACCACCCTCCATAGCATGTACTGCAATGGTAATCAATAGTTTGTGATTCTCTGTTTACTACCTAGTTCCCCTGCTACAATTATAAGCAACTTGAGGTCAGGATCTGTGTCTGTTTTGGCCATTATTGTATTACCCAACACCCAGACAATGCTAGTACAAGGTAGGTGTTCAGTAAATATCTGTTAATCAGTCATCTTTGTATCCCCCACATCTCAGAGTCTGGTCCACAGCAGGTCCTTGATAATTATAAAATAAAGAAATAAGTGTATGGTTACATTAAAATGTTAAGCCAATAAAAGTAATAATAAATATTTGTTAAATCAAGGCATCAACCATAGATAAGCACTAGGTTTGAGATTGACATGGAACTGGCTCTGCCCTTCCTACCCTGTGCTTTTGGGTAAATTTCTTACTATCTCTGAGTCCATTTCTCTCTATAGATGAAGATAATTGTTCCTATTTTACAAGATTGTTGTGAGAACTGAATGGTCCAAACAATTGCTAGTATAGTGTCTTGCACATAACACTGAATGAATACTATTGTTTTTAAATAATGGTTAAAAGACTTTATGTAGGATAGGCACATTTCATGCTCTTGATTAGTACACAGAGCTCCTTTTATGCAGAGTTACAAATCCGAATAAAACAAGTATTTTAAGTATGCAACAGGAATGTGTTATCTATAAGAACCCTGAAACAGATCTATTTATAAAGCTAAGAATCTTTTTAGATGTGAGGTGATCATGCAAGCATTATATGGCTTGCATACTCCTGTGTAGAGTGTCTCATTCTTTTAAAGCAAAGCACGTCAGGAATCCATTACTTCAGGAAAGCAGGGTTCCAAACCTCACTGCAAAACCTAAGCTGTGCTGACCTTAGCCCAGGACATGTAGATAAAACAGGCTTTTGCCTTTAAGACAGCTGCCCTCCTCTGCCAGTAGGAAACTCAGTGCCAAGAGAAAATATCCATTCATTTTGTTGTTCTATAGCATCCCAGAGTCACCTCCCGCCCCCTCCCTGGTGCGTTCTACCTACACCAATACACCACCTTTAACTTTGTTTTTGTCCTCTTAGATTTTCTAACTTTGGACACATCGTTTCACTTCTCCAAGCCTCAATTCTTCATCTGTAGAAAGGGACCTAAAACTGTACTTCCTCTGTACCTAAATGACACAGCATATGCCATACAGCAGTACTTATAAACTATCGTACGAGTGTTTCTACCAGGTCCCTAGTCAATCTAAAGCCCCCAAAAGATGACAACAAAGACCCAATACCAAAAATGGTTTTTCAGAGTCTATAGTTTCTACAATAAGAGAACCCCAACCTACTCCACTGGCCAAGGTTCTGTATTAAAATATATGAACCCAAAGAAGTTCCAAATAAATTACTTGTTCCTGTTTTCAAAAAAAAGATTAATTCAGCAAAACACAATGTATGTATATCCATTTTTATAATGCCTCCTTTAAAGCAACCCTTGTTAGGACTACGTAAATTTCAGTCAACTGCTAATCTGGAAGTCTCCCCATGTTGCCAGACTACTAGCTGATTACCTTCCACGTGCAACCTCATTTATGCGTGACAACCTTATGAATGGATGTCAAAGTTGCAGCTGAGGACACAGGCGATAAACAGTTTAAGACGTTTGCCCAAATCGCACAACCAGAAGGCGGCAGAGCATCCAAGGATCTCACTGAGACATCTCCAAGAGCCATTCCCAGGAGTGCTGTAGAGTCGGCACTCTCTCACCTGCCTCAGAAAAATGGGATCTCCCTTGCTAATCCGAACTCACTAACCCCAAAGTACAGTACAACCCGCCTGTAGTGCCTGACTCTGGGCCACGCCACTTGCACACGCTCTGGTGGACTCACAGGGTCCCGTCCAGGCGGTGTATAAAGAACAGGCACAAGTCAAGAACACTCACTCGTCGGTACGTGGGTGTCCCGCCGCCTCAAAACACCCATTTCCAGCGGCGCAAACCGAGACTAAGAGCCCGAGACTAAGAGCTCAAGCCGAAGGCTCCGCAAAGATAAAGTGCCGGCGCTAGGCTCCAGGGCGTGGGCCTGCGCCGAGACTTCCTCCAGGATTGGAGGAATCCAGACAGGAGAGGAGGAAGGCGGACCGGTAGCCCAGCCCGCCACCTCCACTCTGCCTTTGCACCTTCTGGCAACCCTCACCCTGCCAAGAATCAGAGTCGGAATACGCCTACGCTCCTCAGCTCAGTGCAGACCCCACGCCCCCGGACACCTAGCCCCTACCTGCTTATGGCCTTTCCCACTCAACCCCTACCTGCTTACAGCAAAGCCCACTGGTCAACGAGCTGCAATCTCCACCCCGGAAATGACGTTACCCCTTCGCCATGCTCTGTCCAATTACAGCCTTCAGGCTGCGCCAGCGCATTGTACGCCCTGCCCAAGGCGCAGTTAGGATGCACAAGACGCTAGGGTCTGAAGGGCGTGGTCTTGCTTAAGTGTCTTGCCTCGGTCTTCCGGAGGAAAATTAGATAGGTCTTGCTTTGGGTTCCGTGAACTTTGGGAGGAGGGGAGAACAAAGTTGGGCAATGTGTGCTGCTCTTAGCAAAACTTATTGGAAAGCCACGGTGATTGAAACAGTGTAATACTGGTGTAAAAATAAACCAAAATATCAAGGAGTACAAATGAAGATCTGACTGGTTTTATTAAGTGCTTCAGGAATGGGGCAGCATTGACCAAACAAATAGGAGCTACAAAGGGCTACTGAAAGGGAAAGATTTTTTTCGTTTTGTTTCTAAATAATTTTTTTATATTTCAATTACAGTTAACATACATTATTATATTAGTTTCAGGTGTACACTCCAGTGAGTAAACATTACTTAACTTACTAAGTGATCCCAAAAAATCCCACCCATCTGACACCACATGCAGTTATTAGAATATTATTGACCAATATTCCCTGTATTGTTACACCCCCACGACTACTCTGTAGCTACCAATCTGTATTCTTAATCCCTTCACCACTTCCAAAACACTGTACCGATTCACAGGTAGTAACAAGTAACAACATATTTCTAATTCCTCTCATGCATCTCTTATATCATTGCTGTCATTCACTATACTTATATATAAACATATATATGCATATACACATGTATACATAACATACTTTTAATTGAACACATTTCCTGTTATCAAGTATATTTTATTGATTATGGTATTAGAGTTGTCCCAGTTTTTCCCCCTTTGTACCCCTCTGCTCAGTACCACAATTCCCTCCAGCGATGCCACCCTTAGTGCATGGGTCATGCATACAGGTTCTTTAGTTTCTCCATGTCCTGTACAATTCTTAACATCCCCACCTATTTTCTACCTACCAATTAAGAAGTCTTAATCCCTGCACCTTTTGTCCCATTTACTCCCTTTCCCTCCCAGTTGATAACCCTCCAAACGTTCTCCACACCTATGGTGCTGTTTGTGTTCTGGTTGTTTACTTAGTTTGGGTTTTTTTTTTATTCAGTTGTTGATAGTTGTGAATTTGTTGCCTTTTTGATGTTCATAGTTTTGATCTTCTTTTTATTAAGTAAATCTCTTTAACAATTCATGTAATAATGGCTTGGTGATGATGAATTTCTTTAGCTTTACCTTGTCTGGAAAGCACTTTAGCTGCTCTTCTAAATGATAGCCTTGCTGGATAGAGTAATCTTAGTTGCAGGTCCTTGCTTTTCATCACTTTGAATACTTCTTGTCAGTCTCCTCATGCCTGCAAAGTTTCAAGAAATCACTTGATGGTCTTATGAGAACTCCCTTGTAGTTAACTCTGTTTGTCTCTCGCTGTTTTTAAAATTCTCTGTTTATCTCTAACCTTTGGCATCTTAATTATGATGTGTCTTTGTGTGGTACTCTTTGGGACCAATTTGTTTGTGATTCACTGTGCTCCCTGGATTTGTATGTCTATTTCCTTCTCCAAATTAGGGAAGTTTTATTTCATTATTTTTTCTAATAAGTTTTTAATTTCTTACTCTTCCTCTTCTCCTCCATCCCTATGATTCAGATGTTGGCACATTCAGACATGTCCCAGAGGGTAAGCCTTATATTATCCTTGAGTTTTTAAAAGATCCTTCTTTCTTCTTTCTTTTATGGTTGAATGCCTATTTCTGCCTTACATTCCAAATCATTGGTTTGAGTCTTGGCTTCCTTCCCTTCACTTGGTGTAACCTTTATTTCACTTAGTGTAACCTTTATTTCTTCCTTAATGTTATTACCATACTCAATGAGTTACTTGAGCATCCTGATCACCAGTATTTTGAACTCTGCACCTGATAGGTTGGTCATCTCTGTTTCATTTAGTTCTTTTTCTGGGGGCTTGTTCTGTTCTTTCACTTCGGCCATATTTCTTTGTCTCTTCAGTTTGGTAGCTCCCATCTGTTTGTTTCTGTGTATCAGATAGAGCTACTTTGACTCCTTGAGTTAGTAGGGTGACCAATTATAGAAAAGGCACCTGTAAATTGTGTGAGTTGGAGCCTTAGGTAATTGCAAGGGTGAGCCAACCTGCTTCACTGTTTTGTGGCTGTATGTGGGGGAAGAGCTCAGAGAGGGGACTGTGCCTTTACCTGGCTTCTAAAGGTTTGACTAGCAAACCTTGCCCCATTTCCAGTCACTTCACTCCTTCCAGTCACTTCCAGTCACAGGAGGGAGTGCCCCTGTTTGTGACTGGCACCCTTCCAGCTACTGTCCTAGTCCTGAATCCCAGAGTGGGTGCATTTGCAAATGTTCTAAGATTGTGCAGACCCCTTAAGCAGAGTTTCCTGAAAATCAGCAGTTTCTTCTGCTGCCCCAATCTGCCCTGGTTTTTATGGCCACAAGTTATGGGGATTTGTCTTCTTGATGGTGGAACTCTGGACTGTGTGATCTGGCCTGTGTCAGTGATTGCTCATGCCCAAGGTATCCCTCCTATTTTTAATCACTACACGTGAATGTGGGGCCACCTGTACCTGTTCCTCTGCTGTTGCTGCCGCTGCCACCTCTCCACACCACTCTGCATCTCCTCGCTTCTCCACCTGTCTTCACAACTCTGCCCCTCCTACCCATCTGGATGACTATGGCTTCTTCAAATCCTTGGTTGTCGAACTTCCATATCGTTCAGTTTTCTGACAGTTCTGGATGGGTTGTTTTTTTTTTTTTGAGGTTCAGAGTAATTCTTTTTGCTGTTGCATGAGGATGAGAAGCATGTCTACCTACACCTCCATCTTGACCCAAAATCCACATTTCCCTATTATTATTTTGATCAAACTGACATTTGTTAGGTCAATTAATAAGAAAAATGTAAGTTTTTATTTTACTTTCATTTATTCTTCACTAATGTGCTTCCTTTCTTTATGTAGATCTGAGTTTCTAACCTGTGTTATTTTCTTTCTGAAGAACTTTTAACACTTCTTTCAAGGCAAAACTACTGGCAACAAATTCCCTCAATTCTTCTGAGAAGTCTCTATTGCCTCTTCACTTTTGAAGGATAACTTTTCAGGGTACAGAATTCTAGGTTGGTAGACTCTTATTTCTCTCAATACTGCAAATATTTCACACCACTCTGTTTTTGCTTGTATGATTTCTGAGAACTCAGATGTAGTTCTTAACTATGGTAAGGTATGCTGTTCCTTTGGCCTTAAGATTTTTTTCTTTATCTCCCATTTTCTGAAGTTGGACTATGGTATTCCTAGGTGTGTTTTTTTGGTGGTGGGATGGGGTGGTTGTATTATCTTACTTAATGTTCTCTGAGATTCCTGGGTATGTGATTTGGTGTCTCATTAATTTGGGAACACTCTCAATAATTGTTGCTTCAAATACTCCTTTTCTTTCCTTCTGGTGTTTCCATTACATATATGTTACATACACTGTAGTTGTTCCACAGTTCTTAGATGTTGTATTCTGTCTTTTTGCTTTTCAGTTTGGTGGTTTCCATTGCTATATATGCTGAAGCTCAGAGATTCTTTCTTCTGCCATACCTACTACTAATGAGCCCATCGAAGTCATTTTCTTCTTTTCCCATAGTGTTTTTTATTGTGTTTTATTGATTATACTATTACAGGTGTCCCATTTCCCCCCTCATTCTCCTCCACCCTGCACACCCCCTCTCACCCGCATTCCCCCCATCATAGAGTGTTTTTTATCTCAATCATTTCATTTTTATTCCGTCCTAGGTTTTCCATCTCTGCTTATATTATCCATCTGTTCCTGTGTGTTACCTACTTTTTTTCTTTAACATCCTTAGCATATTAATCATAGTTTTTCAAAGCTCCTGTTCTGATAATTCCAACTTTGCTGTCATATCTGACTCTAGTTTTGATGCTTGTTCAGTCTCATCAAACTGTTTTTTGCCTTTCAGTGTACCTTGTAATATTTTGTTGAAAGGCAGACACGATGTACTAGTTAAAAGAAGTACAGTAAATGGGCCTTTAACTACACAGGGCAGGAGAAGCCTTATACAGGGTCTGGCACCAATAACACCCATTTTTATTACAAAATCATAAGCATGTAATTCTGCAAAAACAATATCACACTCAAGCACACCATATGACATTTAAGGTTAAATGTTCAAATTAAAACTATAAGTTATTACACCAGTATTATTTCCCTATCAACCACACTCAAACAGGCGTTAATTCTGCTAGGCCCTGTATAGTTGTACAGTTAGCTCTTAGTCTTTTGGTGAGACTGTGCCAGTGGACTGTGAACTTCATGAGTTCTTCTTAGTTTTCTTTTTTCCCTCTCCTTAGGTGGGACAATTTGGCTAGAAGGAGGTAGTAAGTTAGGTGTTTCCCTGTCCCTAGGCAGGCTAGGCTCTCAGAAAATATTTTCTCCTGAGGGGAGGCCTTATTCACAATAGGATGCTCTGACATATTTCAAAACTGTTACTTTCCCCCACCTCCCGAACACAAGGGGCTTCTTCTCCAGCATTCACTGTGAAGCCTGGTAGAGCTCCTGGAGGTAAAACTCACAACGGTGTGCACCTGCACCGCCCCCCCCCCGCCCCCACCTTGACTGGTTTCTCTGAAGTTCTTAACTCTCAGACTGTCCACACTGAGCCTCTGGCAATTTGTCAAGTTTTCCTACCCCAGGCTTCTACTCTAGTAAATTGTGATTCTGTGCACCTGCCTGTCATTCCAATGGTGCAAGAGGGAGCTGGGGGATGGGCAGCAGTTGTGCTGGTGACCTCAACTGAGGGATCTAAAACAAGGTGGTTGATTTTTCAGTTTGTTCAGCTTTTTACTTATTGTTAGGATGAAAGGACAACTTCTACACTCCTCACATGCCCAACAGGACCTGGAAGTCCTGATGCCATTCTTCGTGGAAAGTTAGCTATTAATCATAACATTGTTTCCCTATTGGTAATGAGTAACTTCTCTCGTTGCATTTAAGTGTCATTGATCTTTTGTGTTGTTGTCTTAGACTCCTTTTCATTTATTTCCACTCTGATCTCAATTATTTTCTTTCTTTTACTCACATTGCACTTATTCTGTTGTTATTTTTTTTCTAGTTCTTTAGCTTTAAGGTAAGATTGCTTACTTGAGATTTTTTTCTTGTTTCTTGACATAGGTCTGTAATATATAAATTTCCCTCTTTGGGCTGTTTATACTGTTCCCCATAGATCATGGGTTGTTCTGTTTTCATTTCATTAGTTTCAGGTATCTTCTGTGGGTTTTTTTTGTCTTGTTGTTAATTCATTTATTGTTGGGTAGCTTGTTTTTAGCCTACGTGTGTTTGTGTGTTTTTTGGTTTTCTTCTTGTATTTGATTTCTAGTTTTATACAATTGTGTTTGGAGAAGATGCTTGCTATAATTTCCTCTTTTGTTAGCAATTTTCTAAAGTGTTGTTCAATTACATTTGTCCCACCTTTTTCCCCATTGCTCTCCCCTGTCCCATCCCATCAGCTTTCAAGGTCAATCCTCTTTCCCCATTGTCCTTGCCCCTGAGCCCTCTAATCATGTTCCTTGGCTTGCCCCTTCCCTTTGTTTACCCTACTATTGCCCTCCCCTTCCTCTCTGGTCACTGTAGGTTTGTTCTTTATTTACAAGTCTCTGGTTCTGTTTTGCTCATTTGTTTGTTTTGTTGATTAGGGTCTGCTTATAGATGGATCATATGGTATTTGTCCTTCACTGCCCAACGTTTTTCACTTAGCATAATGCTCTCTAGTTCCATCCATGCTGTCGCAAAGGATAGGAGCTCCTTCTTTCTTTTTTGCTGCATAGAATTCCATTGTGCAAATGTACCACAGTTTTTTGATCCATCTATTTACTGATGGCACTTAGGTTGCTTCCAGCACTTGGCTATTGTAAATAATGCTGCTATGAACATTGGGGTGAAAAAAAAACAAGAACATTGGGATGCATAGGTTCTTTTTAATTGGTGATTCATGATTCTTAGGTTGTAATCCCAGCAGTGGAATTGCTGGATTGAAAGGTAGTTCCAGATTCATGATTCTTAGGTTGTAATCCCAGCAGTGGAATTGCTGGATTGAAAGGTAGTTCCATCTTAATTTTTTGAGGAAATTCCCTACTGTTTTCCACAGTGGCTGCACCACTCTGCATTCCCAAGAGTGTACTAGAATTCCCTTTTCTCTACAACCTTTGCCAGCACTTGTTGGTTACTGACAGTCATTCTGACAGGTGTGAGGTGGTATCTCATTGTGGTTTTAATTTGCATCTCTCTAGTAGCTAGTGATATTGAGCATTTTTTCATGCATCTATGGGTCTTCTGTATGTCCTTGGAGGGTGTCTGTTCAGGTCCTTTACCCATTTTTAATATGTTTTATTGATTATGCCATTACAGTTGTCCCATTTCTCCCACTTCATTCCCCTCCACCCTGCACACCCACTCCCCCCATTCCTCCCTTTAGTTTATGTCCATATGTCACAAGTTCTTTAGATTCTATATTTCCCATACTATTCTTGCCCTCCCCTGTCTATTTTCTACCTACTGTCTATGCTACTTATTCTCTGTACCATCTCTCACCTTCTCCTCCTCCCACTCCCCTGTTGCTAACCCTCCATGTGATCTCCATTTCTATGGTTCCACTCCTGATCTAGCTGTCCTCTTAGATTGCTTTTGTTTTAGGTGTGGTTGTTAATAACTGTGAGTTTGCTGTCATTTCACTGTTCATATTTTCTATCTTCTTTTTCTTAGATAAGTCCTTTTAATATTTCATATAATAAGGGCTTGGTGATGATGAACTCCTTGAACTTGACCTTATCTGAGAAGCTCTTTATCTCCCCTTCCATTCTAAATGAAAGCTTTGCTGAATAGAGCAATCTTGGATGTAGGTGTTCGGATTTCATGTCTAGGAATACTTGTTTCCAGCCCCTTCTTGCCTGTAAGGTCTCTTTTGAGAAATCAGCTGATAGTCTGATGGGAAGTCCTTTGTAGGTGACTGTCCCCTTATCTCTTGCTGCTTCTAGGATTCTCTCTTTCATTTTAATCTTGAGTAATGTAATTATGATGTGCCTTGGTGTGTTCCTTCTTGGGTGCAACTTCTTTGGGACTCTCTGAGCTTCCTGGACTTCCTGGAAGTCTATTTCCTTTGCCAGATTGGGGAAGTTCTCCTTTATTATTTGTTCAAATAAGTTTTCCACTTGTTGCTCTTCCTCTTCCCCTTCTGGTACCCCTATAATTTGGATGTTGGAACATTTAAAGATGCCCTGGAGGTTCCTAAGCCTCTCCTGATTTTTTTTAAATTCTTGTTTCTTCTTTGTGTGTGTGTGTTTGGTCATTTCTTTCTTCTGGTCCACTCCATTGATTTGAGTCCCAGCTTTCTTTCCATCACTATTGGTTCCCTGTGCATTTCCCTTCATTTCAATTAATGTAGCCTTCATTTGTTCATCTAATTTGTGACTAAAATCAACCAATTCTGTGAGCATCCTGATCACCAGTATTTTGAATTGTGCATCTGATAGGTTGGCTATCTCTTGGTCGCATAGAAGTATTGGCTCTGGGGCTTTGAGCTGTTCTTCTTCTTGAGCCATAATGTTTTGGTCTGTTTGCGCTTGTTACATATGAGGTGCGGAGCCTTGGGAGTTCAATAGAGCAGGGCAACCCAGGTTGCTGGGTTGTGATGCTGTATGTGGGGGAGGGGTCCAAGGGGGAACTGCTCTCTGCCAATTTTCAGTCACTTCCCCCACTACCCACAATCAAATTGGACCCTTCTGGTGCTGATTCCTGGGTGGGTGGGTTTTGTCTACATTCTAGGACACTGTGGGTCTCTCCAATGAACTCTCCTGTGAGGCTGGGAAGTTTCTCCCACTGCTGCCTCAACCTCCACAGGTGTTTTCAGTTGGAGGCTTTGAGACTTTATTTCCCTGTACTGGAGCCCTGAGTTACATAGTTTGTCTCACTCTCCAGTTGTTCCTCTCAGTTTATCTGCACACAAATGTGGGACCACCTGGTCCGCAATAAGCCACCTCGCGGGGTCCGCCAGCTGCTACCTTGCCATGAGTCCTCTCTGCCTGGCTGCCCATCTCTACCTCTCCTACTGGTCTGGATGAATGTTTCTCCTTTAACTCCTAAGTTGTCAGACTTCCATATAGTTTAATTTTCTGTCAGTTCTGGTTGTTTTTCATTTTTAAATTTGTTGTTGTCCTTTTGGTTGTGCGAGGAGACACAGTGTGTCTGCCTATGCCTCCATCTTGGCCAGAAGTCTAGATTGATCTGCTTTGATTCCCTGTCTTTGTGGGGTGACCTTCTGTGGTAGGAGTCCTGTGGGACTCAGTGGTGCAGTTTCCTTGATCTCCTGTGCTGTGGTACAGGTGTTCATAGAACAAAACAAAACAACACAGAAAACAAAACCCACACCAGCAAAAATACTCCCCTACAACAACAGCAATATCAACAACAAATGAGATTAATAAAAGTGGAAATTGAATAAGAAGGGTAAAAAAAAGATGACTAAAGAAAAGAAAAGTGATTTTAAGAGGGTAGAGGGAGGAGAAATAATAAGAGTAGGAAATAGAAACAAGGCAAGGAAAGGGAAAAAATAAAATTTAAACCAAAAGTAAAAAAGGACAGAAGAAGACAAAATGGAGTAAGACAAGGGAAGAGTAAAATATGAGATTTGATACCAAAAATATTGTAAAAAAGGAACAAAATTGAAGACTAATTAACTACTACAGCAATATCAAAAACAAATGAGCAAAGATTAATAAAGGTGAAAAAGAATACAATTATTATAAGAAAGAGAAAAAGAATATGAGATGACTAAAGGAAAGAAAATGCACTTGAGAGGATAGAGGGAGGAAAAATAATAGAAGTAAGGAAGAGAAACAAGACAAAAAAAGAAAAAAGAAATAAACATTTTATTTCATTTATTCCATTTTAAAATGAAAATAAGAAAGGTAAGGAAGAAGACAAAATGCAGTAAGAAATTGGAAGAGTAAAATATAAGATTTGAAATTTTAAAAAGATGGTAAACTAATAGGAACAAAATTAAACTAAAAGAAAACAATGTTAAAAAGCCATGTGAAGGAAAAACCCATGCAAACAGTGAAAAAGGATGAGGTGGAATTCATCTCAGCAGAGTCCAGTGCTTGGCTGCAGACCTCTCATTCTGGATCCAACTGACAGAGGGTGCAGCCAGGGTGCCCCCAAATAGGGATTTGTAATGGGGTCTAGAACTCAGGGTGTCCAGGAAATACACACACACACACACACACACACACATATGATGTCCTCACCCCCACAAGTCTGAACTGGGGGATGGGACACACGGTGTAGAGCCACTGAGAGCTGTTTTGCATAACAGCAATTTTGCAGCTAACCTCTGGCATGGTCATTTAACATATCTGTAACTTTTAACTGGTTTCATGGATATATTAAATAGCTGTGTGCTAGCTTTGAGCCAGAGAGATGGGAGTGACTTCAACCCCTAATATAACAGGGAGGCAACTCCCCCTGGTTACGGTGCCTGTGTGAGAGCTTGGAGATGATTGGCTCCACACCATGGGGCCACACCTCCCCAGGCTCACTATGGCAGCCCAGTAAAGGTGGCAGGTGTAACCAATTGTAGAAGGAGTCGGAAATGGGGCTGTAGAGGAAGATTGACATGGAGATTTAAGCCCAGATGCGGCAGCCATTCGAGGGGAGAACTATACAGCTTTGGCAGAGTGGGGAGCCCATGGCTTTGGACTGCTCCTTTTTGCCACATGGCTTAAGAAGGAGGAGAGACTTTGCCTGGAAGAAAAGGGGTGAAAGGACTCTTGCTGGTGGGCCATAAGGAGGTGCCATATGGCCCTGGATTAACTGGAGATTATAGTGGTGACATAGCTGATGGTGCTGGGAGCCTGAATCAGGGACTCCTACTTCTTTCCTGAGATACGGTACCCCAGACTGGGGCAGAGGGAGAAGGAAGCACTGTGTGCATCTGTGGGTATCCTTAAAGATTTTAGTATTTTAATGAAGACATTGGGTCACTACTTTGAGTCTGTACAGCTTTTAATAAACATTTCCTTTCCTTTTCACAAATCTCTGGTATTGAGAGACATCTTCCCTCTGGAGGTGGGCATAGCGAACCTAGTGGGGGGGTCCTTTCTGTAATAGTATCTTGTACCACCCCCTTGGCTCTGTTCTGTAACATAACTTTTTGAATAAATAATTCCTTTCCTTTTCACCAATCTCTGGCATTAAGAGGCATCTTTCCCTGGTGGTGGGCCAGGCAAACATAGTAGGGGGAGACCCCCAGAGCACAAGGAGGGGTCCATTTGGTAATAGTATATTGTTCACCCCCTCCCGCCCTAGGTCTGTTCTGTAACACAACTTTGGTACTATCAAACACTGTCCCTGTCTAGGTCTAGGTAGCCTGCTAGAGGCTGCAAGTGATTCACAGTGTGTGGCTATCTTCTTCAGACTTGGCTGTGTCTGAGATAGTCCTCGCTGCTCTGCCCTGCTGGCTTTTCATCAGTACAAGGCCCAGGAGTGGGTCATCCAGTGTCTGAAAGCACTGCAGGTGCCTCCTCCACCTGTCTCTATCTGCAGTCCTGCTGTTAGGCTTAGTATTAGCACTCACCCATCTGTTACTGAGGGGGCTTCTAGTGAGATCAGGAGGAGGATGGGGACCCTGGGTCTTCCCAGGAGGTGCTGTTCAGTCTTCAGGGAAGATGACAGGTATGTTCCCCTGCTCCTGTACCACATGTCTTGGTCTGTCCCCGATTATTTCTAATAATGCATCATTTCTGATGAGTTAGCTGTCCGTTTCATGTGAAGGGCCAATCTGTGTAAAACAGTCAGTTCTTTCCTGCCTGGTGCCGATGGCGGCTCTGTATAAGAGTCAAAGCTGGGTGGGCCCTGAATACCACTTGATGTGCTAATTTCTGCACTTTCTGCCCAGCTGGTTTCATTGGAATACGGCCTGAGCAACCAGGCGGTCTTGTGGATGAGAAAAGTTCAGAAAGTCTCCCCTTGGCCTTTCCTTTTCTTTCATTGGAAATATGTGCCCAGCAGGGGGCTTCTGAGCCTAGTCAGACCATTCTGAAGGGGGGGGGGGGTGCTGTGCATTCGGTTCCCTTCCTAGATGGTTTTACTCTGCAGGGGATCTGCCTGACTGCAAAGAATCTCTGGTGCTCAAGTCTATCTCCCATTCCCTTTGCAGGAAATGCAGTCCAGAACTCTGTGTCCCGCACAACCCCTGGCCTGCTAGCCAAGCTGGGTGGGGCCCAGCAAAACCCTTGTTGCGCAACTCTCTGACCTACCGCCCTGACTGGATTCAGTGAGAACAAACTGCTTTCAATCTGGTCTCTTCCTAGGGTCTTTGCCCAGCCACCTTTCAGCTCCTTTTTAAAAGTCTCTATGTGGGGACTTCCGCCAAGATGGAGGCATAGGTGGAAACACTGTGCCTTCTCCCACAACCAAGTTTGAATACAACAAAGGTTTGGAGAAACAAAGACACAGCCAAAGGGTAGAAAATTGAATTATATGGAAGTCCAACTACATCTAGCCATTCACCGGGTACAGAGGGTAAGAGGGGCGGAACCAGCAGCGAGCAGGGTCGGGAAGGACAGGTCCCCCGACCTGGTCGCGCAGGCAGCCCGGAGCCAGTTGGGGTGCGGGGCAGACTGACTGCGGTTGCACATTCATGCACAGTGGGACCACGCAGGGACCACACAGGCCCCAGGGGGCGAGGGCTGATGGCGGTGGCACACTCGCATGCAGTGGGACGAAACACGTGGGCCCTGTGACAGCAGCGGCTGCGACCCCAGTTGGGGGCCGCGGTGTCAGACGGGACGCCGTAGTCCCTCTTTGACCCCACCCCCACATACAGCGTCACAACCCAGCGACTGAGTTGCCCTGCGCTAGTGAACACGTTAGGGCTCCGATCCTGCTATGAAACAGGCACGAACAACCCAAAAGATGGCACAAGAAGAACTCAAAGTCCCAGAGCTGATAACTCTCAGTGACCGAGAAATTGCCAGCCTCTCAGAAGCACAATTCAAGACACTGTTTATCAGGATGCTCACAGAACTGGTTGATTATAGTCACAAATTAGAGGAACATATGAAGGCTAAACTAATTGAAATGAAGGGAGATGTCCAGGAATCCAATAGCGATGGAAAGGAAACTGGGACTCAAATCAATGAAATGGACCAGAAGGAAGAACAAAACATCCAACCAGAAAAGAATGAAGAAACAAGAATTCTAAAAAATGAGGAGAGGCTTAGGAACCTCCAAGACATCTTTAAACGTTCCAACATCTGGATTATAGGGGTACCAGAAGGGAGAAAGAAACAGCCACGAGTGGAAAACTTATTTGAACTAATAATAAAGGAGAACTTCCCCAATCTGGCAAAGGAAATAGACTTCCAGGAAATCCAGGAAGCTCAGAGAGTCCCAAACAAGTTGGACCCAAGAAGGAACACACCAAGGCACATCATAATTACATTAGCCGAGACTAAAATGAAGGAGAGAATCCTAGAAGCAGCAAGAGATAAGGGGACAGTCACCTACAAAGGAGTACCCATCAGACTGTCAGCGGATTTCTCAAAAGAGACCTTACAGGCAAGAAGGGGCTGGAAAGAAGTATTCCAAGTCATGAAATCCAAAGACCTACAGCCAAGATTGCTTTATCCAGCAAAACTTTCATTTAGAATGGAAGGACAGATAAAGTGCTTCTCAGATAAGGTCAAGTTCAAGGAGTTCATCATCACCAAGCCCTTATTATATGAAATGCTAAAGGGACTTATATAAGAAAAAGAAGATGAAAAATATGAACAGTGAAAGGACAGCAAACTCACAGTTATTAACAACCACACCTAAAACAAAAGCAAACCAAGAGGACAGCTAGATCAGGAGTGGAACCATAGAAATGAAGAACACATGGAGGGTTAGCAACAGGAGAGTGGGAGGAGGAGAAGAGGGGAGAAGGTACAGAAAATAGCATAGACAGTAGGTAGAAAATAGGTAGGGGGGAGGGCAAGAATGGTAGGGGAAATATAGAATCTAAAGAACTTGAGACACGTGGTTATAAACTAAGGGGAAGGAATGGTGGGGGAGGGAGTGTGCAGGTGGAGGGGAATGAAGGGGGGAATAGAACAACTGTAATGGTATAATCAATAAAATATATTTTAAAAAAATAAAAAATAAAATAAAATAAATAAAAGTCTCTATGTGGTACCCACACTGCAGTACTGTGTCACTGTGTGGTTCTCTGCACATACCTCCTCCCCCAAAAGCAAAATGTTTTTCATGGTCTCAGCTGACTGCATCCTGCTGATGCCTCTGCCAGACCCAGGTGCAGCAACCTGATTGTTTTAGGAGATTGAGTCCTTGTTTGGAACTCTCCAGGTTGGCGCTACCATTATAGACATGCTGCTTGCTGTGTGTGTGTGTAGCCTGGGTCTCCCAGACTCCATGTATCTTCCCAAGTCTCTCCCAGTTATGGTTGGAGATCCCTGTGTGGGACTAGGGCCCCTTGCTCTGAGGCAAGAGGGAACTCCAGAGCTGCAATTTCTGTCTGTTCTCTCCACTGTTGCAGTGCCATGCACAGGGTATTTCCCTTTCAACTTGTAACATTTCCTTACTGGACAGTGCAAAGCATCTTCTGTATTCCTTGGCTTCAGAACTTCACATCAGCTAAGATTCCACTGATTGTGCAGGTTAGTTGTCAGAAGGTCAGCCAAAAGTCTGAGTTGGGGGCAAGAACAAGTGGATTCAGCTTTCACCTACTTGGCCACCATCTTGGGGTCCTGAAATAGTTGCTTTTCAACCCTGAGGTCACATTAGAATAATCTGAGGAGCTTTAAAAAACAAACAAACCAACAAACAAAAAGAAATACGATGCCTCTGTTTGCCCCCAGAATGATAAAAATGGATTTGAAGAGTGTGGATTGGACCTTAACCCTTTATAAAAAGTCCCCCAGGGATCCTAAGGAGCAGCAGGACTAAAGAACGCTGGTCTGCAGCAGCATACACACTCCAGGGCCATTACCCACAGGGGCAGCATCCTCCCTGGAAGGAAGGGAGATCCAGGAGATTTGGCACTGTGAAGGAAAGGAAGCGGGGCACTCTCTGGGTGCCTGCTGGGTGCAGCGATGCTTCCCAGCAAGGTCAGGAGAGTTGCTGGAGGTCTGACCTCTGAGTGCAGACTTGAGTGACAGTGAAAGTCCGGGGGAGAAAGAAAAGCCTGTGCTACTCCCCCGAGGTGGGACTGAGGTGGGCCAGGCTCATTCAGTACTCAGAAGGTATTTGGATTTTATTCTAAGGGCAACAGGAAGCTGACGGAAAGCTGTGATCCAATTTGTGCTTATAAAAGATAACTCTGGAGTAAGCAACCATGGAATGAGGCATGTCTCTCGCCAAGGAGGATTCAAGACTAGGTGATGGATGTGGAGAGGGAAGGAGTGGATTTTCTCTGGGGGAAGAATGAGCAGGATTTGATGATGGATGAATAGGAAGAAGCCCCTGAAGGCTGGGAGGTGTTCCTCAGGCAGAGAGAAGGCAAGAGCTGAAAAGGAAGCTGCAGACTTGGGGGTGGGGGAAGGAGGATGTACAGGAAAGGAAAGTAGTGCTGGAGACTCTGGGTGTAGGGGGGGTCCACCCACAGGGCCCTGCCCCCCACCACCACTACCACCACGAATGAGAATAAGTCTAAGTCTACCAAGACATGATCTGCTTGGTGAAGAAAGGTGGCCGATCTCTCAAAGGAGAAGGGCCAAAGGAGATGGGCTTTTCCTCAGTGGGCTTTTATTGGGATCCTTTTGCACAATACAGGTAAAGCTCATTAATCATTATCAGGCAGTAAGGATCTAACAAAGAACTCTGAGGGCCTATTTTGAGTCAGGGTCAGATAGCTAAGGGGCCATAAAACTTTGAGGAACAAACTCATTTCTTGCTTGGACCCTTATCATTTAATTGAGAGCATTCTGAACAAAGCAGGTTTCACAGGATTTTATAAATTCTTTCTTAGGGCTGATTGTTCCAGGAGCCCACCCTTTCTGGCACAGGACGGTGAAATGATGTCAAGAGAAAGGCAGTTTTGTCACAGGTGGGCACAGGTAACCAGGTTCTTGGTGATCAGGACAAGGAATTGAACTGAACACCCAGAGTTTATAGCCAAGAACATGGGAGCAGGCCAACTCCAAGCAGAGACTGACCTCATGGGCTGGAGGGACTCTATCCTTGTAGGGCGGATCCTTTCTGGCTAGTTTTGGCAGGATTTTCCTGTGACAAGTAGTTGTAAAGCTACTGCACATGTGGTCTCCCATGGTTTCCCAGATTGGCCACCAGGGGAAGGGGTCCCACAGTGTTACCTAGTTGACCCCCCCTTCTCCTGGGGTCCCCCTGTACTAGGTTCGCCTTTCCCTTCACCAGAGAATTACAGCTCTTCATGTTAGAGATTGGTGAAAAGGAAAGGAATTATTTATTCAAGTGATACAGACTTAAGAGTAATGACTTAATGTCCTCATCAAAATCCCAAAGTCCCTTAAAACACCCACAAACACACACAGTCCTTCTTTTCCCCTTTGCCCAGTCCAAGGTACCATATCTCAGGAAAAGAAATAGAAAGCTGCGTGGTGGTTCTCTGCTAAAGCTGCAGGGTGGTTCTCTGCTAAAGTTGCGTGATGATTCTTCTCATGGCTGCGGGAGGGGGAGGGTGGTACCCCAACTCTGGCCAAAGCCACGTGGTTCTCTTTGCTAAAGCTACATGGCGATTCTCTATCACATGGCTGTGGGAGTCCCCGTTCTGGCCAAAAGCCCATAGTTCTCCCTTCAATCGCTGCCATGTCTGCGTTTAAATCCCCATGCCAATCTTCCTCTGCAGCCCCATTTTCAACTCCTCCCACAATCGGCTACACTTCTCAGGTCTCCCACATCCTCCCAGCTTTACTGGGCTGCCATAGTGAGTTTGGGCAGGCGTGGCCCCATGGTGTGGAGCCAATCATCTCCAAGCTCTCATGCAGGCACTGTAACAGGGGTTGGGAGTTGCCTCCCAGTTTCATCTTGGGTGGAAGTCACTCCCTTCTCCCTAGCTTTAAAGCATGGCCACAGCTATTTAACATATCTATGAAACCAGTTAAAGGTTATAGATATGTTAAATGACCATTCTAGAGGTTATCTGCGAAACTGTTGCTATGCAAAACAACTCAATGCCCCTGTTCCATGTACCCCATTCCCCACAGCTCAGACTTGTGGGGGTGAGGACATCCCATATTTTTAATATTTCCTGGACACCCTCAGTTCTGGACCCCATTACAAATCCTTCTTTTGGGGGCCCCCTGGCTGTACCCTTCTACAGTTTTACCATTAACATAGATGGGGAAGTTTCTGAGCGTGCTTGGTCTCAAAATTCAATGCCTGTTCAATATCTTTATTTCTTTCAGCACAGTCTAAATCAGAGGTGTCAAATTCATTTTCACCGGGGGCCACAACAGCCTCGCAGTTGCCTTCAATGGGTCAAAATAATTTTAGGACTTGTATAAATGTAACTACTCCTTAGCTGTTAAGGAGTTGAAATTACATTTGGCCCTTTGAAGGCAGCCGCAAGGCTATTGTGGCCCCCAGTGAAAATGAGTTTGACACCCCTGGTCTAAACACTTAATTATGATCAATTTTATACCAAACATAACACCTGCAGGAGCTCTCTTAGGCTCTTCTGATACCTTAGGACACATCTTGCTAATGGATGCATGGAATAAATGGAGGTGAAGTGTAGATGCTCACAGATGCAGCTCAAAGCTGTGGTACTGAGATGCTGAGTATAGCTCCCCAGGAAGGAACTGTGGGTCCCTTCTTGCTGCCTGGAGTGTGGATATGACCTCTACAGGCGCTTATTGCAAAACAAATTCTGAGTGCAATTTTTTTTTTTTTTGCAAAAGAAAAATCCTCTTCAGAGTTCTTTCAGTTAGCAAAAGCAGGTACTAATGTAGGCCTTTTAGAAAAATGAAGTGGTGTAAAGCAAACTTTCAAAAAGTATAATCACTGAATGTCAGGAATGGGTTAGGTCCTGAGTACGTATTGTAACAGGGCGCAGCCAAGAGGGGGCGCCCAAAGAGGGATTTGGAATGGGGTCCAGAACTCAAGGTGTCCAGGAAATATTAGAAAGACATATAAGATGTCCTCACCTCTTCCCCACCATAGGATGTGAGTTGGGGAAGGGACAAATGGAGCAGGGCCATTGAGAGTTGTTTTGAATAGAAATAGTTTTGCAGCTAACCTCTGGCATGGTCATTTAAGGTATCTATAACCTTTAACTGGTTTCATATATATGGTAAATAGCTGTGGCCATGCTCTGAGCCAGGGAGAAGGGAGTGACTTCCACCCAAGATGTAACTGGGAGGCAACACTCCCTGGTTACAGCGCCTACATGAGAACTTGGAGATGATTTGCTCCACGCCATGGGGCCACACCTGCCCAGGCTCACTATAGCAGCCCAGTAAACTTGGAATAATACAGGAAAGCTGGCAGGTGTAACTGATTGTGGGAGGAGACAGAAATGGGGGTACAAAGGAAGACTGGCACAGGGATTGAAATTCAGACACAGCAGCCACTGAGGGAGAGCCATGCAGTTTTGGCAGAGTGAGGACCCCCTTTTGGCCAGGTGAAGGAGAGAACGACTCGGCTTTGCCAGAGTGGAGACCCCCACAGCCAGTTGAAGAAAAAAGCCATGCGCTTTGGTGGAGTGCAAACCCCTGCAGCTTTGGTAGAAGAGGCCCACACGGCTTTGGGCTGCTCCCTTTGGCCATGTGGCCTGGGAAGCAGGATAGACTTTGCCTGGAAAATGGGTACAAAGAACTCTTACCAGTGGGCCATGAGAAGGCGCCGCATGGCTTTGGATTAATTAGAGATCCTCTTGGACAGCGACACAGCTGATGGTGCCACCGGCCTGAAACACAGACATGTGCTTCTTTTCCTGAGATACGGTACCCCGAATTAGGGCAGGAGGAGAAGGAAGGACTGTGGGCATCTGTGGTTATCTAAAGGACTTTGATATTTTAATGGGGACATTGGGTCACTACTTTAAGTCTGTATAGCTTTAAATAAACCTTTCCTTTCCTTTTCACAAATCTCTGGCATTGAGAAATGCCTTCCCTCTGGCAGCAGACAGATGAGCCCTGTAGGTGGTCTAGGCAGTATTAGTATACCATCCTTGGATGCAGGGGCCCAGTCTCAACAGGGTTCTGGGTTCCTGAAGGATGGACGGCACAGGTGACGAATGACAAGTCAGACACCCAGTTGGATGCTGGAGAACAGCCAGCCTCTGTGGGTCTGACCAAACTCACAGAGTTTGATTTAGGCTTTATTTTTATTGAGGTTGTTATATAATATTAAAGGAACAGGTACATGGCATGATCAGTTAAGCAGAAAAAAACAATACAGAGGTAACCAGGAAAAGTACAAGAATTTCCATAGTTTCAGTTATGTTAAACAGAAGTTGTTTTGACCAGGAGAGCCATTAATCAGAGAATTTGAAATAGCTCTATGTACAGAGTTTGAATGTCTTATTGTTTATTAAAGGTCTTAAAATTTGACATGGGGCAAAAGGTATGCTAGACCGAGCAGAGGTTAGGAAATTCATTATAAGGCCTTTGTGATGTCTAACTTAGCTATCTATCTATGTGTCTAAAGTGTTTCTTTATGCAATATGGACTCTAACTCCTTGGTAATTGTTTCTACATGCTTAGTTTGTAGTCGCTAACCAGCTTCTCCTGTTTCTTTGCCTAATTCTAATTAGTACATATTCCTGTCCAAGGTAGAGAAGGGGCTGTTACTCCATCAACTTTTAGACATTCAGGGGCTACCCCATTAGGGGAGGACTTTTGTTCTATGGCCAAGAAATCATTTTGTACAACTTCATTGGAATTATGCAGATCATTGGACCTGAAACAAAGGTGTCTAAATATCCCACCATCTATTAATCGTAAAGACAGATATGCAGGGAGAGATAGACAGGAAGTTCAGCCACAGCTGCCTCTGCTGTGCAGATGCATCTCATCTGTCCCGACTGTGTCAAGGGATGGCTGCTGGTCAGCTCCCAACACTTGGAGGGGCCCCTGTTGTTCTGTAACAGTTTTGGCATCCCTGGGTGGGCCAAATATTGCCCCCCTCCCCATCTTGGACCTCTGTTCTGTAACAGTATCAATACATTTTTTTTAACTGCAAGGAGCTTACATTTTGGTGCAGGGAGTGAAAATACACATGATACAAAAGTAATGTGATGTGGAAAAAAATATAAAGTGGGCTAAGGGAAATGCTGAGTGAAGAGATGTTTGCCGTTTTAAATAGAATGGTAAGGAAGAGCTCACTGGGAAAGTGACATTTGAGTGAAAACTTGATGAAGGAGCAAGCCACATCTGGGAAAGAGCCTAAGGTCCTGAGGTGGAAGTGTCTCTGGTGCTTCGGAGTGTGGCTGGAGTGAAAGAGCAAGGGGACAGAGGGAGGGCAGTCATGCCTCCTCACCAAGGGTGAACCTGCATGTGTGTGTATGGTGAGACACACAAAACATAGTATTAACTACTTTTGCCATTTTTCTTAATTTAATGCAATACTTAAATTTTTTTTATTGAAGTGAAATTCACATAACATAAAGTTAAGCATTCGGCAACATGAAGTCCATTCGTAGTGTATACAACTGCCATCTCTAGTCCTAGAACACTCATCACTTTGAATGGAAACCCTGTTCCCATAGGCAGTCCTGTCCCATCCCCCGTCTCCCAGCTCCTGGCAACCATTGGTCTGCTTTCTGTCTCTGTGGATTTGCCTATCTTGGGCCTTTCATAGGTATTTTGTGTCTGGCTTTTTTCACTTAGCATAAATTTTGAAGCTTCATTCATGTTGTGGCATGTCAGTATTTTGTTCCTTTTTATAGTTGAGTAACATGCCACTGTATGGATGTACCCCAGTTTTTTTTACCAGAACATACGTCCACTGATGGACTTTTGGGTTGTTTTGGAGACTCTGCTTTGACTCTGATTGAAGCAGGGCCTGTTGCAGGGCTCTGGGCAGAGGGCAGGACCTGCCACAGGTTCAGAAAGGCTCCCTTGGGCTGCTGTAGGAGAACAGAGAGGGAGACACCTGTCGGGGTTGAGAGCAATCATCCAGGCAAGAGACTGTGGCACCTGAAATCGAGTGCTAGCAGTGGAGACACTGGCCCTCCAGCACCTGTCTGGGCAGGATGATCTGGAAGCCAGGAGGGGAATGGAGGGTGGGTCAGGCAGCCTGCAGGGCAGCCCTCCTATCTGCTTGGTGAGGCCTCCAGTTGGTGGTCACTGTGTTCACAGCCCTGCTGGGTCTCTGAAGTGCCGGGCTGCCATCTGGGCACAGAGGAGAGGCCTCCTTGCACAGCAGGAACAGCAGGGGACACAGGAAAAACAGAACCCTTTATTACTCAAACAGGAAAAAACTGTGAGCTGAAAAGCACATCCCAAGTAGAGAAACGAGAGCCCCATGCTCCAGCCTCTGGCTTCAGTGGTGAGGGGTGGCCAGCGGGGCACCCTCCTCCTGCCAGCCGTTGCAAAGACCTAACCATCCCCAGCTGCCATCTGGGCTGAGTTGACCCTGGAGGTTCTTGGTGGCTGTCTTAGGGACACATTTCAGGCTGCTTGGCTCTTACCACCTTGGGCTTCCTGCATCCCAGTGTCAGAAGGGGTGGCATCCAGCATAAGGCTTTACCTTTATGGTCCCTGGCAGAAGCAAGTAAAGAGCCGTCTTTCCAGATTAGCCAAGGAACATATGAACATATATGCATAGCCCGTGTTGTCTCAGACAGACAACAATGTGGAGAAGGCCAAGGGGCGGGGCCTGGGTAGAAAGGGGCTAAGAGGGAGAATGGGAGCCATCTGTAACAGTGTCAACAATAAAAACAAAGAAGAAGACAACTAGGAGATGTCACAGGAAAGAAGAGCTGTCTTCCCATCCTGTCAGCACATCCAGGTTGCTGGTCCTCGGAAACAGTTCTGAGCACAGTACACAGCAGTCCCACCTCCTGCCGAGGAAGGCTTCCAGTGCCAAACTGTTGAGTGTGGAGGGCATGCTGAGAATGACTGCATCTGCGGGGAGGGGTGCTGAAAGTTTCTGGGGAACTGACTTCCTGCCCATTTGGAAGCCCATAATGTGGACATCTCAGAGGTAGAGCCCAGGAAAATGTGAAGTTTGGCAGGCTTGTCCTTCATAGAGACCTTCCTTTCTTCTCAGTCTTCGGTGCTCCTGGTGTAGGGAGGCAGCCACTCGCTTCTCCTCCCTCCCTGCCTCAGACTGACAGGGTTGGCTTGCATAAGGTAATCTATGTTTGTCTCTTTATGGGGCAGTAATGATGTCAACAGGAAGTACGAGCACAGCAGCCAGGCACAGGGGAAGCTTGGGTATGGGAACAGGATGCCGTGTGTTTGGGCAAGTTGTTTAACCTGTCTAGTCCCTCATCTGTGAAGGGGATACCCCTGCAGGGTACTGGCTCTCACACAAACAGCACAATGCCCAGCGCACAGCTGGTACTCAATCAATACTCTTATGCTGATGATTGTGTTCGCTTCCTTCAGGCCCCACCCGGTCTGTGCCCTGTTCTTCTAAGTCGTGCAGCACAAATGTGTGACCCCAGTTTAGCACGTGCCATGCAAGGCCTTTCATTCTCTGCTCATGGTGACTCAATTATTTAATCCTTAAGACAGGCCTGTCACCCCATGCTAGAAATGAGGAAACTGAGGCATGATTCACTAATATGCTGGAAATCACACACCTGTAAGTGCTGGAGACAGGACTGAACCCACGCAGCCTGGTCCCAGGCCTCTGCTCATATACACTCTGCTCTGCTGCTCAGCAAGGAATGAAAGTGGAAACAAAAAGGGGTTGGAATAGAGGCTGGGAAGGGGGCAGCCTCCTGATAGGGGCTGCTGAAGGAAAGGAGACCAGATCATCTGGTCAAGCATTCAGTGGCCTGTAAGTGTGCCTTGATGCACACACACACACACACACACACACACACACACACCTTCCTTTCTTGGAAGGAGAAGCTGTGAGTGTGGCAGCTCTTTCCCTCAGGGAAGTATGCGTGGCCCATCCGTGCTGAGCCTCTCATTTCTCGTAGGATTCTCTCCTTGACAGTCTGCAAAATGCCAGCCTTCCCACACACACACAACAGAAGTGACTCATCAGGGACCCCAGAGATGACATGGAGACAGAGAGATACATGGGGATACAAGATGGCAGAGACAGAGAGAGAGAGGTAGGTGGCTTGGTAAAGGAAGAGCCATTGTTCCTCTCCCCTCCCCCGGCAGTGGACATTGTTGCCAGGCTGTGGGGTGTCTGCAGCCTGGTACCCTTTCTGCTTAGCCTGCCCAGGGGCCACCCTTCTGCCCAGGGGCCACCCTTCTGCCAGCAGGGGGTCATCCCATCACCAAAGCCGAGACACCAGCCAGGGGGTGTGATGTGCCTTCTGGAGTCTCTGGCAAGCTGGCAAGTGGCAGAACACAGTTGTCAAAAAGTACTTCTCCCTGAAGAGGTGCGACTTCCTAAATGGGTTACTAGAATTTCTGATTTTAATTCTGACAAAAAAATGCCATATTTGCACCATTTTGAGATAGGTACTCCTAGCTATTTTAGAAAAAAACCCACAAAACTTTCTTCTGCACTTTCTTTTATGCATGGGGGAATTTTAACAGCCAAGCTATTGCAAGAGGCTCCAGTATGCTAGGGGCAAGGCTTTCATTTTGTAAAACCAGCGACAAAATAACAAAATGAGGACGGTGAACAAGGCTTAAACTACTGTGGCCATAGTCACCTCACTGGCATTAGGATGTCCCCCACGTTGCATCTCATGGGAATAACACTCTCTGACACTCCCCATTCACTGTGACCTTCGGGATAAAGTCCCAGAGTTTCAGTTTATGTGTCCCTAAAAATCATGACAAGGATCAAATGAGATATGTATAATAACCCAGTGAAAACTATAAAGGTTAACACGCAAGGGAGGTAACACTATTTTTCTTTTCCACTTGTTTTTCTTGTTAGTGGAAAATAATATCCAAAGTGATACGTGGCAGTCTTTACTTTGGTTGGCAATTTGGACAACTCAGTGCAAAAATATATAATAATACATTTATGTAATCAGCACCACTGGTTAAGAAAAATCACCCAAAGCTTGACTTTGGATATTGTGCTAGACAGTATGACTCATCGACTCGTTAAGGGAATGAAGCTCAGCTTACCGTATTCACTTTTGATTGGGACCTGGACATTTTATGACTCTCTCAAACTTAAAGATTAATGAGTAGATGGCAAATAAGGAGCAATGCTTTTCTTTTATGAACAGCAGAGAAGACCACACCAAAGCATACTGTGAAAGTTCCTTGGAGGGCAGTGGTTCTCAGAGTACAGCCCCCGGACCAGCAGCAGCAGCAGCAGCAGCATCACTGGGGAATGTTTAAGAAACGCACCCTGTACCCACAAAAGCACAGACTCTGGGGGTGGGGCCCAGTACCCAGGGCTCCTCTGTACCCAAGGTACCCAAGGCTCCCAGTACCCAAGGCTCTCGAGCCACTGTGGAAGGCTCGAGAGCCACTGTGCTGTATAGGACGACGATGCAGTTTCCGTCTGATTAGCAGATTTTGTGTCATCAGGCCTTTCTTTCCCACTAACTATAAAAATTCCATTTTCCCATGTGATCTTTTGACCTATCTTTATCTTCCTGCTGGATCCCTTGAATGACTTGAACAATACTTTGATGTGCTTACTACCTATTTACACCAGAATTATGTTTTCTCACATTTTAAAAATTATGCTCCTATGCCAACATCAAAGGAAACACATTAGCTTTCTTTTTCCATTTGTGACACCAGCTGTGTGCTGAGCTAGACCTCTGTCACCCTCAGTAGCCTCCCAGGGGCCCGTGGACAGCCATCTGGTGTTTGAGGGATGTTCCATGTTAATGATCTCTCCTCTTCAGGGTAGAAAAGCCGGGAACTCACTTTCCCACACTCCCCTTCCACGACAGTATGGATATGTGAACAGGTTCCACCAACTGGGTGTGCCTGTGTGACACAGCTTCAGAAAAAGGGGGTGGTGTAATCAAACAAATGGAGGGTTGGCTGCCTGCTACAACAAAAGCCAAACTTGTGAGGCCAGTATTCAGGTGCCATGTGACCTGGGAGAGTGGTGGACTCCTGTCTCGAAGCCTGTCTCTCCTTCCTGCTCTAGCCCAAGCTTCTTATAGGGATAGGGAAGGGAGGGCTTTCTCTTATCCAATTGTCTTTCTAGCTTTTGGTGTGCTCAGGCCCTATCCATTCATCTTACTAGTTTTTGGTGCACTCAGTGTAAGAACCTCCCCCTGCTGCCATCTTGGCCAACAGGTGAAACTCTCCCAGCTCTGATGGTAACAGTAGGGGATGGGGAAAGCATTTTCTTGGAGCATTTTCTGATGAAGGTAACTGTGGAGAGCTTATGACTCTGGCCTCCTAGGGTTTTGGTGGTTTTCTTTTATGCTTAAGCAAGGTGCTGTGTGTTTCATTATTTGTAACTGCAGAGTGACATAGATGTAAAAAAAAGGAAGAAAATTTTTGTTTATATAGCTTTCTTCTTCCTTGTCTTTACAAAACTCAAGATAATTTTCATGACAAGAGATAGTCAGGCAATACGTATTATATCACATCTGACTGAGAAGAAATTTGGCTGGGGGGGCCACATCTTAAATTTGCATAAGTGATGTGCGGCAGCCACTGCCTGTGGATGTCTCTCTGAGATTTGAAGCCCCCACTGTGCACTCAGGGGCACCTTGAACATGCATCGAGATGCCGGGAGGGCCTTATACCATTTGCAATCTCTGTGGCTGCGGTGGCTTCAACTGTGGACAGAAATGTGCCTGGGTACTGGTCTGTGACCCAGGTGGACCGAGTTGATTACTAGAATGGTTATATCGGTGATCCTGAACCTTTCACATGGCCCAGTTCTCTGCATTGAGTTGTGCATATAGCCTGCTCCTTCTGTTTGCAGCTCTCACACAAGTTGACAAGCTCTTAACATGGGTAAATGTCATTATTTACTTACTCTATAAGTAAGTAAATTTATATATATTTAAATATATATAAATTTGTATATATTTAAATTGATTTACTTACTCCTTACTTTATACCTGGGATGCCCAATATAGTAGCCCATACCCATGTTTGGTGATTGAGCACTTGAAATGTCACTTAGTGTGACCGAAGAACTGAATTAATCGACATTGAAAAACTGATGTTCATTCACTTATTGGAAGACTTTTAAGTATGTTAGGAATTATGTGGGTGTGTGAGTCTTCTTCCCTTCCTCCTCCTATTTCACATATACTTGGTTTCTTGAAGCTGTGCCTCAGCTCATGAATAGTCTATTTCCTTTGTTCGTCTTTTGATATCTTCCATATTTCTACCTACCATTCTCAGTCTTTCCTCCACTTTCTTGAACATATAGAATGTATTTACAGCAGCTCTTATAATGTTCTTGTCTTTTAAATCTATTGTGTGTTTTATTTTGGGGTCTTTCACTATTGATCTTTCTCTTTATTATAGGTTGTATTTTCCAGCTTCTTCTCATACGTGGCCATTTTTGATTGAATGCCAAACATTGTGACTTTTACTTTGTTTGGTTGCTCTTTTCCCTCTTTCCTTTTCCCCCCTTATATTTGTACTCCTTAAATATCTTTTCCTTTTGTTTTGGATCATGGTCAAGTGACTGGAAGCAGTTTGATCCTTTCAGGCCTTTATGCTGTATAAGAATGACCAGATCAGTCTTATTCTAGGGCTGCTCTGCCTGCATGTGGGCTCCACACCCCTCTGAGTGCTCTCCTTGGTGCCTGTGCATCGTAGGCTTTCTTGGCTCTTGCAGGTGGGAACAGGAACTGTTTTCAGCCCCAAGTAACTCCGGGAATATTTTACCTGCTCCTTTCTGGCAGTTATTTCTCTTGCCTTAGGTTTACTGATATGTCTACGCCGGCCAGTAAGCTGAAGACTTGAGGGGATCACCTGCAGACTTCTGGAACACTCTTTCTGCAGCTCCTCTCTTTGCTGGTGGTCTGTCCTGTGAATTCTAGGCAACTTTATATCCCCACATCCCCAGCTTAGGGATGTCATTGTTCTCTGATGGGTTGACTGGCCAACCTTTCACGCTTGCCCAGGATGGAGGGATCCCCCATACCTAGACTGAAAACTCCAGAGGCCCTGCTCTGGTTCCCTCTCCTTGTGCTGGATTCTCAGATGCTCTCCAGCTGGGAAGCTGTGACAGTCAGGGCACATCAATTTTATTTCCTTTCTATCAGGGAACACCGCTCTGCACTTCCTGGTTCCAGTCTTTGGAAACCATTGTTTCTTATATTGTGTCTGGTGGTGGTTGTTGTTCACAGCAGGAGGCCAAATCTGTTCCTGGATCACCATCACAGGGCAGGGGGCGGGGCGAAATGGAAGTCCTCCAGTCCAGGAGCATTTGATGGAATTACTGATATTTTGTATTTGGGCCTGTAGTCAATCATTCTGTTATTTGATTTTTGTTTGTTCTTTCTGATTTTTGTTTCTCTTTTCTCTTTCCTGCCTTATTCTGCATTATTTTTATAATTCTATTTTAAGTTATCCATTGACTTTTTAGCTATGCTGCTTTGCATTTTTATTAGTGTCTGCTAGGGGTTATAATATCAATCCTTATCTTTTATAACCTACTGAAATTTAATATTGTATCACTTTACATAAAACATGGAACTCTCATAAACTCACAAGTGCATTGACTGCTCCTTCCTGTCCTTTGTGTCGTATGTATCATGTCTCTCTATATTATAACCCCCTTTTCTTTATCTGTTTAGCTGCTATAACAGAATACCATCAGAAGGATAGCTTAAAAACAACTGTGAGAAATTTATTTATCACAGTTCTGGAGGCTGGGAAGTCCAAAGGCAGCAACAGAAGTCCAAAGGCAGTGTCTGGTGAGGGCCCACTTCCCAATTCATGGACAGCCGCTTCTCTGTCCTCACATGGCAGAAGTGGGAGAGAGTGCTTTGTGGTCCTTTTATGAGGGCACTAATCCCATGGATGAGGGCTCTGCCCCATGTACCAGTCATCTCCTAAATGCCTCACTTCCGAACTTCATCACGTTGGGAGGTAGGTTTCAACATGTGAATTTAGATGGGACACAGACATTTGCTTTACGGTACCCCTGAAGACAATGTTATAATTTTTGGTTTAAATAGTCATACGTATTTTAAGTATACTAAGAGAAAAATAAACTTTTATGCTTACCCAGAAAATTGCCACTTCTGACTATCTTCATTTCTTTCTGAATATCCAAATATCCCTCTGGTCCCGTGTCATTTCTTTTCTTTTTAAAAATATAGCTGGTATAGAATATTATATTAGTTTTAGGTATACAATTAAGTGACTTGGCATTTTCATTCCTTACAACATTATTACCACACGAAGTCTAGTTATCCTCTGTCACTATGCACACTTATCACAATCTTATTGACTATATCCCCCTTTCTCTCCCTCCCCTCCCCAACCCTGGGCAACCATCAGGTGGATCTCTCTGTCTATGAGTCTGTTTTTATTTTGTTTGATCATTTGCTTTGGTTTTTTGTGGTTTTTTAGATTACACATATAAATGAAACCACACAGGATTTATCTTTCTTTGTCTGACTCCATTTACTTAACATAATACCCTCTAGTCCATCCATGTCCCAAATGGCAAGATTTTATTCTTTTTATTGCTGAGTAATATTTTATGGAATATATATACACCCTTTTCTTTCTCCCCCCAACCCCACCATAGGCCAAGAGGTAAATGAATAGAGTAATGCTTTCTTTTTAAAAAATTAAAAATATATTTTATTGGTTATGCTGTTACGGTTGTCCCAATTTTCCCATTTGCCCCCTTGATGTGGTACCCCCATTCCATCCAGCAATCTCCTCTTTTAGTTCATGTCCATGGATCATACATATAAGTTCTTCGATTTCTCCATTTCCTATACTGTTCTTAACATCCCTTTGTTTATTTTGTACCTTCCAATTTGCACTTCTTAATCACTGCACCTTTTTCCCCATTCTCTCACTCCCCTCTACCAGCTGATAAACCTCAAAATGTTCTTCATATCTATGATTCTGTTCCTGTTCTGTTTGTTTGCTTAATTTGTTTTTTAAATTCAGTTGTTGATAGTTGTGCATTTATTGCCATTTTGATGTTCATAGTTTTGATCTTCTTTTTCTTATTATGTGGTTCCCTTTGACATTTCATGTAATAATGGCCTGGTGGTGGTGAACTCCTTTAGCTTTATCTTGTCTGGGAAGCACTTTATCTGCCCTTCCATTCTGAATGATCACTTTGCTGGATAGAGTAATCCAGCTTTGTAGTACTTTGCTTTTCATCATTTTGAATACTTCTTGCCAGTCCCTTCTTGTCTATAAAGTACCTTTTGAGAAATCAGCTGTCAGTCTTATGGGAACTCCTTCGTAGGTAACTGTCTGCTTTTCTTTGGCTGCTTTTAAGATTCTCTGTTTATCTTTAACCTTTGACATTTTAATTATGATGCATCTTGGTGTGATCCTCTTTGGGTCCAACTTGTTCAGGACTGTGCTTCCTAGACTTGTATATCTATTTCCTTTACTAAATTAGGGATGTTTTCTTTCATTATTTTTTAAAATAAGTTTTCAATTTCTTGCTCTTCATCTTCTCCTTCTGGCACCCCTATGATTTGGATGTTGGCATGTTTGGAGATGTCCCAGAGACTCCTTATTCTCTCCTAGTTTTTTTGTTGTTGTTGTCGTTGTTGTTCTGTTTTGTTTTGAACTCTTTTTTCTTTGTGCTGTTCTAATAAAATGCTTTCTTCTTTCTTATGTTCCAAATCATTGATTTTAATATTGGCTTTATCCCCTCCACTGTTGGTTTCCTGTGGATTTTTCTTTTTTCATTTAATGCAGCCTTCATTTCTGCTTGGGTCTTTTTTATGTTGTTGCAGTATTCAATGAGTTCTTTGAGCATCCTGATCACTAGTATTTTGAACTCTGAATCTGATAGGTTGGTTATCTCTGTTTCATTTAGTTCTTTTTCTGGGGTTTTGTTCTGTTCTGTTCTTCCATTTGGGTCATATTTGGGGAGTGCTTGGGGAGTGCTCAAAGAGGGGACAATGCTGCTGCCTGTCCTCTGGAGATTGCCTGAGAAAAAGCTGTCTCCCTGGCACTTGCCCCCTTGCTAGTCACTTCACTTTCTCCCTTTCCCCAGTATGCCACTTGTGCCTTTCCAGCTATTGCCCTAGTGCTGAATCCCAGAGGGTGTGGGACCTAAATCCATGGTGAGCCCTTTAAGAGAAGTCTTTTGAGAACCCTGCAGTTTCTTCTGATGCCCCAATCCCCACTGGTTTTTGCAGCCAGAAGTTATGGAGAATTATTTTCCTGGTGCTGGAACCCTGGGCTGGGTGGTCTAATCGGGGGCTGGGCTTGCTTGCTACCGAGGTATCCCTCTGGATTTTCATCCACCACACATGTATGTGGGACTGCCTGTTCTGCTGTCTCTCCATGCATCTCTGCCCCTCCTACCCATCTGGATGAATGATGAATGTGGCTTCTTTAAATCCTTGGTTGTTGGACTTCCATACAGCTCAGTTTTCTGATGAATTTGGGTGAAATTTGTTTTGTAGTTTAGTTGTAATTTTTGCTGTAGTAGTTTGTTTGGGTTGTTTTTTTTTGGTAGTTTACTTGTAATTTTGTGCACAGAGGCAAAGCATATTTACCTATGCCTCAGTCTTAACTGGAAGTTGGAATAGAGCAATGCTTTCTATCCAATCATCTCCCCTAGCTTGTGTTTCAATATCTCGAAGTTTAGTTAACAGAACGAGAAAGCTGCCTTGAATTAAACTCAACACTTTGGAATATACATCATTTTCTTTATCCATTCATTTACCAATGGACACCTAGATTGCTTCTGTATCTTAGTTGTTATACTTAACATGCAGTGAACACAGGGGTGCATATATCTTTTCAAATTAGTGTTTTGACTTAATTTGGATAAACAAAAGTGGAACTGCTGTATCAGATGGTAGTTCTATTTTTAGTTTTTTGAGATATCTCCATACTGTTTTCCACAGTGGCTACATCAACCTGCATTCCCACTGACAGTGCATGAGGGTTCCCTTTTCTCTATATCCTCACCAACACGTCTTTGTTGACCTTTGGATAATAGCCATTCTTTTTTAAAATATATATTTTATTGATTATGTTATTACAGTTGTCCCATTCCCCCTCTCCATTCCCCTCCATGCTGCACACCCCCTCCCACCCACATTCTCCCCTTTAGTTCATGTCCATGTGTCTTAAGTTCTTTAGCTTTTACATTTCCCATGCTATTCTTGCCCGTCCCCTGTCTATTTTCTACCTACCATCTATGCTGTTTATTCTCTGTAACTGCTCCCCCTTCTCCTGCTCCCACTCCCCTGTTGCTAACCCTCCATGTGATCTCCATTTCTGTGGTTCTGTTCCTGTTGTAGTTGTTTTGTTAGTTTGTTTTTATCTTAGGTGTGGTTAATAACTGCGAGTTTGCTGTTATTTTACTATACATGTTTTTTATCTTCTTTTTCTTAGATAAGTCCCTTTAACATTTCATAAAATAAGGGCTTAGTGATGTTGAACTCCTTGAACTTGAACTTATCTGAGATGCACTTTTTCTGCCCTTCCATTCTAAATGAAAGCTTTGCTGGATAGAGCAATCTTGGATGCAGGCCTTTGGATTTCATGACTAGGAATACTTCTTTCCAGCCCCTTCTTGCCTCTAAGGTCTCTTTTGAGAAATCAGCTGACAGTCTGATGGGAAGTCCTTTGTAGGTGACTGTCCCCTTATCTATTGCTGCTTCTAGGATTCTCTCCTTTATTTTAATCTTGGGTAGTGTAATTATGATGTGCCTTGGTGTGTTCCTCCTTGGGTCCACCTTCTTTGGGACTCTCTGAGCTTCCTGGACTTCCTGGAAGTCTATTTCCTTTGCCAGATTGGCGAAGTTCTCCTCTATTATTTGTTCAAATAACTTTTCCACTTGTTGCTCTTCCTCTTCCCCTTTTGGTACCCCTATAATTCAGATGTTCGAACGTTTAAAGATGTCCTGGAGGTTCCTAAGCCTCTCCTCAATTTTTTGAATTCTTGTTTCTTCATTCTTTTCTGGTTGGATGTTTTGTTCTTCCTTCTGGTCCACTCCATTGATTTGAGTTCCAGTTTTCTTCCCATCATTATTGGTTCCCTGTGCATTTTCTTTCATTTCACTTAGTGTAGCCTTCATTTTTTCATCTAATTTCGGACTAAAATCAACCAGTTCTGTGAGCATCTGATCACCAGTATTTTGAACTGTGCTTCTGATAGGTTGGCTATCTCTTGGTTGCTTAACTGTATTCTTTCTGGAGCTTTGATCTGTTCTTTCATTTTGGCCATTTTTTTTTTTTGGTCTCCATGTGCCTGTTGTGTAATAAGGGGCGAAGCCTTAGGTATTTGCCAGGGCAGGGTAACCCAGTGGCTGGATTGTGATGCTCTATGTGGGGGCGGGAAAGAATATTCTAGAAAGAATAATGGTGCTTGCACTGCTGTCAGACCTCAGTCCCTTCCACCGCTTCTGCCAAGCAAACTGGGCCTCTCTGGTGCTGATTCCCATGTGGGTGGGCTTGTGTACATCCTAGGACTTTTGGGGTCTCTCCAACGAACTCTCCTGTGAAGCTGGGGGTTCATTGCACCTCAAGCCCCACAGGTATTTTCAGTGTTTTGAGACTTTATTTCCTGGTGCTGGGACCCTGGATTGTGCAGTCTGTCTCATTCCCCAGAGACAGACTGCATGATTTATCTGTGCTCGATTGTGGGACCACTGTCTGGTCAGCCAGCTGCCTTGGGCACAGTGCCCCACTTCTCAATCACAACCTTGTTGGGTCTGCCTGTTGCCACCCCCTGCCCAGGGTCTGCCTGCTGCCTCCTGCACACCCTGTGTCACCACTTCCTGTGCTGCATCCTCTCTCCACTTGGCCGCCTGACTCTGTCCCGCCTACCGGTCTGGATGAATGTGTCTATTTCAGCTCCTTGGCTGTCCGACTTCCATATAGTTCAATTTTCTGTCAGTTCTGGTTGTTATATTGTTTTTAAATTTTTGTTTTCCTTATTTTGGTTGTGCGAGGAGGCACAGTATGTCTACCTATGCCTCCATCTTGGTCGGACGTTCTGGATAATAGCCATTCTGATAGGTATGAGGTGGTACCTTATTGTGGTTTTAACTTGCACTTCCCTGATGATTAGTGACATTGAGCATTTTTTGTATTTCTGTTGGGCCTCTGTATGTCTTTTTTTGAAAAATGTCTGTTCATGTCCTCTGCCCATTTTTTATTGGATTATTTTTTGTCATTGACTTGTATGAGTTCTTTTTATATTTTGGGTATAAATCTTCATTGGATATACCATTTGCAAGTATAATTTCCCATTCAGTAGGTTGCCTTTTTGTTTTGTTGATGGCTTTCTTCACTGTGCAGAAGCTTTTTAGTTTGATGAAATACCATCTGTCTACTTTTGCTTTTCCTTACCTTACTTGAGGGGACATATGCTTAAATTATTAAGACTGATGTCAAATGGTTTACTACCTATTTTTTCTTCAAGAAGTTTTATGGTTTCAGGTCTTATGTTAAGTCTTTAATCCATTTTGAGTTTAATCTAGTGCATAATATAAGAGATCAGTACACTTTCTATTTTTTTAAAGAATGTATTTATTTATCTTTAGAGGGGAAGGGAAGGAGAGAAGAAGAGAAATATCAATGTATGGTTGCCTCTCGTGAGTCCCCTGCTGGGAACTGGCCTGCAACCCAGGTATGTGCCCTGACTGGGAATCGAACCACGATCGTGTGGTTTGCAGGCCCGTGCTCAATCCACTGAGCTACACCAGCCAGGGAGATCAGTACACTTTCATTAAAAAAAAAATATATATATATATATATATATATATATACACACCAGTCTAGTTTTCCCAGCAGCACTTGTAGAAGAGACTCTCATTCCTGCATTGTATACTGTTGCTTCCTTTGTCACAGATTAATTAACCATATAAATAAGGTTTCTTTCTGTACTCTCTAGTATATTTCATTGATCAATGTGTGTGTGTGTTTGTGCCAGTATCAGATACTCTTTTGATTATTATAGCTTTGTAGTATAGTTTGAAATCAGGAAATGTGATATTTCCAACTTTTTCTTCTCTTTTTAAAAAGGCATATTTTATTGATTATGGTATTATAGTTGTCCCATGTTTTTCTCCCCTTTATTCCCCCCTGCCTTGTACTCCCCTCCCAACAGCATTCCCCCACCTTAGTTCATGTCCATGGGTCATACATATATATTATTTGGCTTCTCCATTTCCCATACTATTCTCAACCTCTCCCCATCTGTTTTGTACTTACCAATTATGCTTCTTATTCCCTGTACCCTTTTCTCCATTCTCTCCCTCCCCCTCTCTGCTGATAACCCTCCATGTGATCTAAATCTGTTCCTGTTCTAGTTGTTTGCTTAGTTAATTTTTGTTTTTGTTTTGTTTTAGGTGTGGTTATTGATAGTTGTGAGTTTGTTGTCATGTTATTGTTCATAGTTTTGATCTTCTTTTTCTTAGATAAATCCCTTTAACATTTCATATAATAAGGGCTTGGTGATGATGAACTCCTTGAACTTGACTTTATCTGGGAAGCACTTTCTCTGCCCTTCCATTCTAAATGAAAGCTTTGCTGAATAGGGTAATCTTGGATGTCCGTCTTGATTTCATGACTTTGAATACTTCTTTCAAGCCCCTTCTTGCCTATGAGGTTTCTTTTGAGAAATCAGCTGATAGCCCTAAGGGAACTCCTTCATAAGTAATTGTCTCCTTTTCTCTTTCTGCCTTTAAGATTCTCTCCTTATCTTTCATCTTGGGTAATATAATTATGATGTCTTGGCATGTGCTTCTTTGCGTCCAACTTCTTTGGGATTCTCTGAGCTCCCTGGACTTCCTGGAAGTCTTATTTCCTTTGCCAGATTAGGAAATTTCTTCATTATTTTTTAAAATAAGTTTTCAATGTCTTGTCCTTCCTCTCCTCCCTCTGGCACCCCTATGATTTGGATGTTAGAACATTTAAAGTTGTCCTGAAGGTTCTTAAGCCTCTCCTCATTTTTTTGTATTCTTGTTTCTTCATTCCGTTCTGGCTGAATGTTTATTTATTCTGTCTGATCCAAACTGTTGATTTGAGTCTGGGTTGTATTCCCATCACTGCTGGTTCTCTTTACATTTTTCTTTACTTCACTTAGCATAGCCTTCATTTTTCCTCTACTTGTGACCATATTCAACTGAGTCTGCGAGCATCCTGATTACCAGTGTTTTGACCTGTGAATCTGATATGTTGGCTATCTCTTCATTGCTTAGTTTCATTTTTTTCTGGAGCTTTGATCTGTTCTTTCATTTGGGCCATATTTTTTTGTCTCAGTAAACCTGTCACATAGTATGGGGTGGAGCGTTAGGTATTCACCAGGGTGGGGCAACCCTCATTGCTGCATTGTGGTGCTGTATGTTGGGGAGGGGTCTGAGAGGGAAAAATGTTGCTTGCTCACCTCTCAGCCAACTTTTAGTCACTTCCTCTACTACCCACAACCAAACTTGGTCCTTCTGGTGCTAATTTCCAGTGGGTGGGTTTGTGTATTTTTTAGGACCCTCTGGGTCTCTCCAGTGATTTCTCCCGTGAGGCTGGGAGTTTATGGATCGCACCACCTCAACTTCCACAGGTTTTTCTCAGTCAGAGGATTTAAGGCTTTATTTCCCTGCACTGGAACTATGGGTTGTGCAATCTGTCTGTCTCTGTAGTTGTTCCTCCCAGTCTATCAGCATGCAAATATAGGACCTCCCACTCCACCAGCTTCTGCTTGGTCAAGTCTATCCACCAGCCACCACCCCGCCCCACCAGGGCCCTCCAGCCACACCTTTTCTTGAGTCCTCTCCACCCCAGCTGTCTCCATTCCTCCTACCTGTCTACATGAATATTTATTCTTCAAATCCTTGGTTGTCAGACTTCCATATAGTTCAGTTTTCTGGCAGTTCTGGTTATTTTTTGTTTTTAAATTTATTGTTGTCCCACCCTGGCTGGTGTAGCTCAGTGGATTGAGTGCGGGCCTGCAAACCATGATTGCCGTTCGATTCCCAGTCAGGGCACATGCCTGGGTTGCAGGTCAGTTTCCAGCAGGGGACGCACCAGAGGCAACCACACATTGATATTTCTCTCCTTCCCTTCCTCTCTAAAGATAAATAAATAAAATATTTTTAAAAAAACTTGAGTTAAGCTTTAAAAAAAATTTACTGTTGTCCTTCTTTTGGCTGTGCGAAGAGGCAAACTGTAGGTACCTATGACTTCCTCTTGGCCAGAAGTCCAAGTCTGTTCTATCTCAAGACTGCTTTTACTATTCATGTTTTGTGATTTCATGTAAATTTTGACATTATTTGTTCTAGTTCTCAGAATAGCATTGGTATTCAATATACTGAATTTGTATATTGATTTGGGTAGTATGGTCAAATCAATAATTAACTCTTTTAACTCATGAGCATAGTATATCCTTCCATTTATTTGTCCTCTTCAATTTCTTTCTTCCATGTCTTATAGTACTCAGAGTATATGTTTTTCACCTCCTTGGTTAAATTTATCCTAGGTATTTTGGTGTTTTTTTTTTAAAGCAACTATGATTGGAAATGTTTTCTTAATTTCTCACTGCTCATGTGTCAGTAGTGTATGGACACTTGATGGATTTCCGTGTATCTTGCATCTTGTATACTTCACTGGATTCATTTATTGTCTATTAATTTTCTGGTGGATTCTCTAGGGCTTTCTATGTATAGTATCATGTTATCTGTAATAGTGACAGTTTTATTTCTCACTTTCCAATCAGATTTTATTTATTTTTCTTGTACAATTGCTATGGGTAGGGCTTCCAATACTATATGAAATAACAGTAATGGGAGTTGTCATCCTTATTGTTTTCCTGATATAAGAGGAAAAACTTTCATCTTTTCACCATTGAGTATGATGTTAGCTGTGGGCTTGTCATATATAGGCCCATATATATGTGGGCCTTTACTATGTTGATTTAAGTTTCTTATATACCTTCTTTGTTGACAAGTTTTTTAAATCATAAATGGATGTTGAGTTATGTCAAATGCTTTTTTCTGAATCTATAGAGGTGACCATGTTATTTTTATGCTTGGTTTTGCTGATGTGATGAATCACATGAATTGTTATGTACATGTTGAACCACACTTGCATCCTTGGTATAAATCCCACTTCATTATGATGTATAACATTTTTTTTTTTTTACCACTCAGACTGCATTCTCTCCCTCTTACTCTTCCAAAGGAAGAGAAGAATGATGATCAATGGCTACTGGCAGTTGTGAAAGCTGCCGATTGGCTTCATGCTCAGGAAAGAACAAAGCACCTCTTCATCGTGGTTTTGGGTGCTCTACACATTCAGAGAAACTTCTCTGGTAATGAACTATAGAAATGATCCCTGAAAGTATAGCCTTTTGATACAGACCCCATCCTGCGGAGTCCATATGCTGTGGATGCAGCGAACAAATTCACACAGACTACCAAAGTCCTGTGGAGAAAAAGGGATGGCATGGCCACTCTCTGAGAGAGACAGCACCTCGACCCTTGCCTGGACAGGCTTTTATTGCTTTCTAATAGCATACCTCAAAGAGGGTTCTCATTCATTATGCTCAGGTTTGCTTTAGGTGATTACTTTTTACAGATAACAAAGAAAGGATGTTACTGATTATTTCTTACAGATTAACAAGGAAAAATGTTGCAAATGCAAGGGAATAATAAGAGTAATTGGTCTGGTTACCAATCACTCTGGTTACAATATATTTTCTATATTCTGTTGATTGGATAATTTCAATTGATCTACAAATTTACCAACTCCTATGTCATTTATATTTTGCTCTTCAGCTCACCTGGTGACTTTTTATTGGAGATACTGTATATTTCAATTCCAGGACTCCCATTTGTTTCCTTTATAATAAGGGTGTCAAACTCATTTTCACCAGGGCCCACATCAGCCTCACAGTTGCCTTCAAAGGGCTGAATGTGATTTCAATTCCTTAACAGTTAAGGAGTAGTTACATTTATATAGTCCTAAAATTATTTCAGCCCTTTGAAGGCAACCACAAGGCTGATGTGGCCCCTGGTGAGAATGAGTTTGACACCTCTGGTGTATGTATAAGTTTCCATTGCACTGTCTTCTCATTCATTTGAAGGGTATTTTCCTTTACTTCACTGAGCACAGCTATCATCGCTGCTTTGAAGTCTGCATAGACTAATTTCAACATCTGATACATCTTAGGGTTGTTCACCTGTGACTGTTTTGTCTTTTAAGAATGGATCATATTTTTCTGTTTTTTCTTCATGTCAAACAATTTTGGATTTAATAACCTAAAAATAAAAGGCTTTTCAAAGTAAGAGGCAACAAGCACTTATTTGAGATTAAAAAAAGAATAGTTATTCAGGAAGCACTTCTGCTTAGAAGCCCAAGGGTTCTCATCAGGAGATAAAGACAAGGGCGTTCACGAGAAAGGGAGGGGAAGGATGGTGTCAGCAGAAGCAAAGCATTTCTGTTGGCACACATACGCTGACACAGTGATGTTCATCCTAAACAATGGTTTTAATTTTCAGTCCACTAGCCAACAGTCTGGTCATCATAATACTTGCTCTTGTTACCTGTGCAAACAGTGTGCTGGGACAGCATTGCTCCCTGTCCGGTCCAAAGGATATTTTGTCCTGTTTTAACCTTCCAAAGGTTTAAGGCCTAAGACATGAAATGGCAGTTGCTTTGTCCTGGCATTCACAGCTCCATTTTAATGTTGGTATACATATTTTACAGATTGTATGCTGAACATTATGAGTGTTTCATTATTGAAGTATAGATCTTATTATATACCTTCGAAGAGTTTAACAGGCAATTTACTTCAAATTTAACTATTTCTTGGGTAGAAGTTTAAATCTCTGTCCCTTTATTTTAGTTCTCATTGGGCTGCTTAAAATTTGCCCACACACAAGGGATTCAGTGGTCAAACAGATACTTGGGGTTGGTTTCTACACAGACCCTGGGGCTCCTCTTCTCTGACTCTCCTCACTTTTCAATGGCTTTAATTGTTCTACACTCCTTCCTCCACTTCTTCAGTCTAGAAACACTGTGGGTTTTTCTATCAGAGTTTTAGCCTCCTTTCTGGACTCTTCCAAATATGGCCTGGCCTATAAGCTATTAAAAAAAAAAGGTTGTTTGGTTTGGGCAGATTTCTTCTTCCATGTGTTTACTCTCTCCCAAGTTTGCCTGCTTCATTTCAATCACTAATGTCTTCAGGGATTTATTTTTGTATTCTGTCCAGAGTTCATAGCTGTTATCTGAGGGAGGGAAGGATTGGTGTAGAACAGTGATTTTCAACCTTTTTCAGCTTGTGGTACACATAAACTAATTATAAAATTCTGTGGCACAGCACAGAATTTTCTAATTAGCAAAACATGTATTTTTTTGCTGATCTGACAAAAATAGATATAATTTTGATTCATTCACGCAAGATGGCTTTTGTTGTGTTGGTTGTTGTCATTTTTGAAAAAATTTCACAATCTAAGCAAAAAGAGGTCAGTGCTCCTAAATAGTAAGGTGTTGCATGTTTTAAAGTCTTGTGGAACACTGGGTGTCATGACATATCAGTTGAAAATCACTAGTCTAGACTATTGCTTGGCTATCATAGAAGCACAATTTCATCATTGTTTAAATTTGTTTTCAATCTGAAAACAAATTTAAATTTGTTTTCAATCTGAAAACAAATTTAAACAATGACAGATAAATATAGAGAATACATTTCAGGCCATATTAGTGCCATGGATCGTGGCAAATGCTTTTTGAAGTAAATTCTTTTTTAAAATATATTTATCTTTAGAGGGGAAGGGAAGGAGAAAAAGGAGAGAAATATCAATGTATGGTTGCCTTTCATGTGTCCCCGGCTGGGAACCAGCCTGCAACCCAGGCATGTGCTCTGACTGGGAATCAAACCACGATCCTTTGGTTTGCAGGCTCGTGCTCAATCCACTGAGCTACACCAGCCACGGTTGAAGTAAATTCTTTACTTGGTCTTTTATTTTTAGAAACTAGCAAACTCTTGCCACCCTCCCACACTTAGGTAATATGTAGAAAACATTTCTGAATCCTCTCCACTGTGACTGCCTAGGTGAGGTTACAGCTGATGTGTCTTGGAGTGTTTTAATATTACTTGGACTTTCCTTTAAGACTGTGACTTCATACAGGGTCCAGGAGAAGTAAGGCTCGCTTGAGTGTGGTTGGTAGGGTACATGAATGTCTCACATGAGATGGACAGCAATTTGAACATTTCACCTAAAATGTCATACGGTGTGCTTGATTGTGATATTGTTATGCTGCAGAATTACATGCTTATGATTTTGTAATAAAAGATTTTGTAATAAAAAGGGCACTATTTGTGTCAGACCCTGTATAACTATAACTGTTTGTTAATAATGCTGTTTATCCCTCTCCACGTGGGGGTCTTCAAGAGGGGTCTTCAAGAGGGATCTTGCCTTAATTATCTCAATGCTCCATAAGTTACCAGCTCAATAATTGCTGATGTTTATTGAGTCTTTATTTATTTTTTAGTAGCTCCATTTTTTTTTAAGATTTATTTAATTTTAGGCAGATGGGAAGGGAGGGAGAGGAAAAAGAGAGAAACAACAATGTGTGACTGCCTCTCATGCGCCCCTCACTGGGGACCTGGCCCATAACCGAGGCATCAAACCCATGACCTTTTGGTTCACAGGCTGGTACCCAACCCACTGAGCTTCACGAAACTGGGCTCTTGAGTCTTTAACAAATGGCAAGCATGTGCTAAGAGTTTTGATCTTCTCATTTATTCCTTGCCACATGCTTTAATGAGAATATTGAGCTATGTTATCCCTATTTTAAAAGATAAGTAAACAAGAATTCCAATATGGTCACAGAATAGGTGGAAGCTACACTCACCTGCTCCCAGTGCCAAACCGGACTTCAAATATATTATAGAGCAATCAACCTGAATAACCAACTGAAAGCTAGCTGAACTGAAATATTATAACCAAGTAGTTACAGAAGAAGCTACATAGAGACTGGTAGGAAGGGCAGAGACATAGAAAGGTCTGGCCCCCACACCTATGTGCAGTAGTTGCGAAGCTAGAGGGACGTCGGGGCTCCCAAACTCCCTCCCCCAAGAGTGTGGGGTCTCAATGCCATGCAGGGATTCCCAGCTCAGAGCAAGAGGCAGGAAGAGGGACCCGAATAGCATCTGGTGGTGAAAATCAGTGAGGATTCAGTCCACCTGAGAGAAGAGAGCCTGCTAGAGACCCAGATGCCACCTTCCCAGAGTGGAGCCCTCGTATTGTGACAGTACCAGTCAGGGGAGTGCATTGCCTGGCCCTCATCTGGTGCTATCACTCTGCTGTGCTTGCGTCTTGCACAGGGGTCTGCTGACTACACCCTGCAGGGACCTTTTGAGTGGTCTTTTTCTGGAAAAGCACTTGGTGAAGACTCGGACAGTGGCTGAACTGTGTAGGTTTGGAAAGGGGACCATTCTTCCCCAATTACAGCAAGAGCCAGCAGCCTCTCACCCGTTGAATCACTTAGCCTGCCCTACCACTCTGTGGCCTGCCCTTCTGAGTTCAGTCATGCAGAGAGAATCAGAGTGCCATACAGAACTGGGACTTTCAGGGTGCTGTGTCCAAGGGAAAGTTTTGTCCGGGGACCAGAGAGGTGAGTGCTTCATTGTGTGGCTACATTATTGGGCAGGGGGTCACTTTTTCTCCCCTGCAAGTTCAGCCCATGATAAGCCTGGGAGAGGAAGAAGTGCCTGCCCCCTCCTACAGGCTTGTTGGCACCACCCCCAACAAAGGACTGCTTGGATCTTCACCCCCAAGTCCCAGTGGCCCCACCCTGCTGAGATCAGTCCTGAGCTGAGGAAGGGAAGGCTACATGGAGCTGGGACATTCAGAGTGTGTCTCCTTTGGCGGCTATTGTTGGGGGCCAGGACAAAGAGTTTGGTAATCTCCTCAGGGATCAACTGACACCTCCCCCAGTGAGAGACTCTTAACTGTAACCACCCTCCCAGTGCCAGTGGCTCTGCCCTGCTGAGTTGCTCCTATGGGGGGCGATGGCTGGCTGCACCCTACCTAAACCTGTGATTCATTCCTCCTGGGGGAGCTAGAGTTAGAGACTGAGTGGTTTAGCTCTGGAGTAAGGGCCACTTTCCCCTTACTAAGTGCCTGACCACACGACCCTCAAGTAGGAGACTCACTAGTCCCATCCTCCTGACCTTGGTCACCTCACCAAGCCAGCTAACAACCTGTGGAAGGGTCTGTGGGTCTATGGGTCTGTGGCTGACTCTGCAGTCTTTCCTCAGCAGGCTCTGGAGAAATACCAGGCAACCTCAGGGGGAGGTGGAGTAGCTGACAGGTGGAGGCAGACCTCAGGGAGACTTGGACCTTTTGTAGGTCTGCCTCCAGCTCTAAGTTGGAAGAAGCTGATTCTTGTACACAGACTGGCCCCTCCCAAGCACAACCAGGCCCAGTAGATGAAGGTATACACAGTGAAGAGCATGGTAGCTCCCGACAGGTAGCACAAGGCTGGGGACACACAACATCTGACATTGTTCAGCACCTGAACCCTGCCCAAGTGGACCTAGAACCAAATCAGTCAGTGGTGGCCTTCATACCATAGCAGACCTTGACCCAACTAGCCACATAAGCAGCATATCCAAAGGGGATTCTGTCAGGAACTATACCTGCTGGGAATAATTCCACCTCTCGGGTATTTATTCGAGAGGGGCAGCCCCTGCATAGCAACTTTTACACAGTGATCAAGGTTTATCCTTATAGCCAGACAGCCTGACGTGTTAACTCCACCCACAAGAGGGCCAACAGAATTCAAGACTAAACTACAACAGAAGGGTGCATAAAATGCACAAAAACCTTTCCTGGAGTACTTAGCTCAGGTGATACAGAAAATTGTGCCACTGGGCCCAACAAGATACCTATATCACAAAGCCATCGTAACAAGTTTGAGAGTCAAAGCAGATCACCCTAACACACAGAGACAAAATGGGGAGACAAAGAAATATGCTCCAAATTAAAGAACAAAAGAAGTCACCAGAAAAAGAATTAAATGAAATACAAGCAACCAAAATACCAAATGCAGAGTTTAAAACAATAATTATAAGGATGCTCAAGGACATTAGGGGAAGACTGAATGGTCTTAGTGACACCTTAAAGAGACAGTAAGCATTAAAGATGGCATAGAAACAATAAAAAGAACCAATCAGAAATGAGGAATATAATATCTGAAATGAAGAATACACTAGAAAGGATCAAAGGCAGGTTAAATGAAGCAGGGGATCAAATCAACGATTTAGAGAACAAGATAACAGTAAGTACCCAAGCAAAGCATCAAAAAGAAAAGAGAATTTTAAAAATGAGGAAAGTCTAAGCAACCTCTGGGACAACATTAAGCATAATAACATCCATGTCATAGGGGTATCAGATGGAGAAGAGGGTGAACAAGGCATACAGAACCTGTCTGAAGAACTAATGGGTGAAAATCCCCTAACTGCTGAAGCAAAATGTCATACAAGTTCAGGAAGAACAGAGAGTCCCAATCAAGGTGAACCCAAAGAGACCCAACAAAGACACATCATAATTAAAATGCTAAAGGTTAAAGGCAAAGAGAGAATCTTAAAGGCAGCAATTAGCTACTTACAAAGGAGCTCCCTTAAGACTGTCATCTGATTTCTCAACAAAAACACTTCAAGTCAGAAGGGAATGGCATGAAATATTCAAAGCAACGAAAAGCAAGGACCTACAGCCAAGACTACTCTGTCCAGTAAGGCTATTATTTAAAATTGAAGGCAAAATAAAAAGCTTTCCAGACCAAACAAAACAAAACAAAACCCCAAACTCCCAAACCCACAACAAACTAAAGGAGTTCATTACCATGAAACCAGTATTGCAAGAAGTGTTAAGTGTCTACATTAAGTAGAAGAAAAACAGAAATAGAGACAGAAAGGAACATAGGTATAAAGAATACAATGGCAATAAATAAGTACCTATCAATAATAACCTTAAATGTAAATGTTTTAAATGCATCAGTCAAAAGACATAGGGTAGCTGAATGGTGGAGAAAACATGACCCACATACATGCTGCCTCAAAGAGACCAACTTTAGAACAAAAGACTCACACAGGCTAAAAGTGAAGGAATGGAAAAAAATATTTCATGCAAATGGAAACAAACAAAAAAGTTGGGGAAGCAATACTTATATCAGAAAACAATAGACCAGCCCTGGCTGGTGTGGCTCAGTGGATTGAGCACTGACCTGCAGACTGAGGGGCTGCAGGTTCAGTTCCTGATGATGGTACATGGCTGGATTGTGGGCTGGGTCCCCAGCTGGGGATGTGCAAGGGGCAATGAATCATTGTTTCTCTTGTACATCATGTTTCTCTCCCTTTCTTTCTCCCTCCTCCCCCCTCTAAAAATAAGTAAATAATCTTAAAAAATAGAAAACAATAGACTTCAAAACAAGAGCCATAACAAGAGACAATGAGAGTCACTATATAATACTAGGGAGATCAACCCAACAAGAGGATATAACTGTTGTAAGCATATATGCAACCAATACAGGAGCACCTAAATATGTAAAGAAACTCTTGGTGGACATTAGGAGAGATTGACAACAATATAGTTATAATGGAGGATTTTAACCCCCACTGACATCATTAGATAGATCTTCCAGACAAAAATTTAACAAGGCAGCAGCAGCCTTAAACCACAAACTGGATCAAATGAATTTAATTGCTATTTAGAGAACACTTCATTCAAAAATAACAAAATATACATTCCTCTCAAGTGCACACAGAATATTCTCAAAGACAGATCATGTCTTTGAGAATAGAACACAAAATAAATTTTACTAGATTCAAGAACATTGAAATTATATCAAGCATCTTCTCTTACCACCATGGTATGAAACTAGAAACCAACTATAATTTTTTAAAAAACCTGAAAATCATTCAAACACTTGGAGGCTAAATAATATATTATTAAACAATGAATGTGTTCATAATGAGATCGAAGAAGAAATCAAAAGTTACCTGGAAACAAAAATAAATAAATAAGCACACAATCCATAATATATGGGATGCAAACTCATCAAGAAAAAAAGAGAGGACCCAAATAAATAAAATCAGAAATGAAAGAGAAGTTAACAACTGACATCACAGAAATATAAAGTATTGTAAGAAATTACTATAAACAACTATATACCAACAAGTTGGACAACTTGGGCAAAATGAATACATTTCTAGAAACATAAAATCTTCTAAATCTGAATCAGGAAGAATCAGAGAACCTGAATAGACAGATTACAACTAATGAAATTGAAGCAATAATCAAAAAATTCCCACCAGACAAAAGTCCTGCACTGGAAGGCTTCACAGGTGAATTTTTCCAAACATTCAAAGAAAAACTAACACCTCTCCTTCTCAAACTATGCCAAAAAAATCCAAGAGGAGGGAAGACTCCCAAGCTCTTTTTATTGGGGCAAGCATTATTCTTTTTTCTCCTTTTTAAAAAAAAATTATTTATTTATATTCAGAGGGGAAGGGAAGGAGAGAGGGAGAGAAACATCAATATGTGGTTGCCTCTGGTGCACCCCCTGCTGGGAACTGGCCTGCAACCCAGGCATGTGCCCTGACTGGGAATCAAACCGCGATCATGTGATTCACAGGCCCGTGCTCAATCCACTGAGCTATGCCAGCCAGGGCCGCGGCCAGCATTATTCTAATACCAAAACCAGATAAAGACACAACAAAGAAACACAATAATAGGCCAATATTCCAAATGAACATCGATACTAACATCATCCACAAAATATTAGCAAACCAGATGCAGCAGTACATTAAAAAGATCATACACCATGACCAAGTGTGATGCAAGGGATGCAAGGTTGATATAATATTTGTAAATCAATAAATGTGAGACATCACATAAACAAAATAAAGGATAAAAGTCACATGACCACATCAATGGGTACAGAAAAATCATTTGATAAAATCAAGCAACCATTTACGATTAAAAACTCAGCAAAGTGGGAATAGAGGAACATACCTCAATGTAATAAAGGCCATATCTGACAAACCCACAGCCAACATCATACTCAATGAGCGAAAACTACAAACATTTCTATTAAGAACAGAACAAGACAGGTATGTCTGCTTTCACCTTTCTTATTCAACATAGTACTGGAAGTCCTAGCCATAGCAATCAGAGAAGAAAAAGAAATAAAAAGGCATCCAAATTGGAAAGGAGGTGATAAAACTATCATCATTCACTGATGGCATGATACTATATATATAGAAAACCCTAAAGACTCCACCAAAAAGTACTAGATCTAACAAATGAATTTGGGAAAATACCATGATATAAAATTAATATTCAGAAATCAGAAGCATTTTATACACCTTTAATGATCAGAAAGCAAAATTAAGAAAACAATCCCATTTACTATTGCAACAATAATATATAAGGTACTCAGGAATAAATTTAACCAACAAGGTAAAAGACCTGTACTTGGAAAATTATAGGAAACTGAAGAAAGAAATTTTGGTTGATACAAAGAACTTGAAGCATATACTATGTTCATGGGTTGGAAGAATCAACATCATTAAAATGTCCATACTACTCAAAGTAATGTATAGATTCAATGCAATTCCTACTAAAATACCAATGGCATTTCACAAATACCAATGGCATATTTCCCAAGTCTGTAACAAATATTCCAAAAATGTATATGGAACCAAACACTTGGCAAATAGACCCCGAATAGATTCAGCAAAAGAATATCAAAGTTGAAGGCCACAGAATTCCTGATATCAAACTTTACTACAAGGCCATAGTATTTAAAAGAACCTGATTCTGACATAAGAACAGGTACATATATCAATGGAAAATAACAGGGAGCCCAGAAATAAACTCATGCCTTAATGGTCAATTAATTATTGACAAAGGAGGCAAGGGTATACAACCGAGTAAAGTCAGTCACCTGAACAAATGGTGTTGGGAAAACTGGACTAGTACATGCAAAAAAAAAAAAGAAAGAAAGAAACCAGACCACCAACTTACACTGTACACAAGAATAAACTCAAAATGTATAAAACACTTAAATGAATGTCACAAAACCATAAAATCCTAGAAAAAAACATAGGCAGTAAAGTCTCAGAAATCTCTCATAGCAATATTTTTGCCAGTATATCTCCTCAGGCAATAGAAAGAAAGGAAAAAATATATCAGATTACATCAAACTAAAAAGGTTCCACACAGCAAAAGAAATCATCATCCAAATGAAAAGTGAACCCAGTGAATAGGAGCAGGGTTCATTTCCAAAATACAATATATAAAGAACTTGTACAACTCAGCACTAGGAAGACAATCCAATTAAGAAATTGGCAAATGACCTGAATAGACAATTCTTCAAATAAGACATACAGATGGCCAATAGACCTGAATAGATAATTCTTCAAAGAAGACATACAGATGACCAATAGACATAAGATGGTCAACATCACTAATCACCACAGAGATGCAAATTAAAACCATAATGAGATATCAGCTCACATCTGTCAGAATGGCTATTATCAATAAATCAACAAACAACAAATGTCGCTGAAGATGTGGAGAAAAGGGAACCCTCATGCACTGTTGGTGGGAACACAGATGGGTATAGCCACTGTGGAAAACAGTATGGAAGACTTCCACCAAGATGGAGGCATAGGTGGAAACACTGTGCCTTCTCCCACAACCAAGTTTGAATACAACAAAGGTTTAGTAAACAAAGACACAGCCAAAGAACAGAAAATTGAACTAAACAGAAGTCTAACCACAAGGAACCATTCAACTGGGACGGGTAAGAGGGGCGGAGCCAGCGGCGGAGCAGGGTTGGGCAGGAAAGATCCCCAGACCCAGGCGTGCAAGCAGCTGGGGTAGCAGCGTGGACCCAGTGAGGGTGTGGGGCAGGCTGACCTCGGTCACACATTCGTGCACAGATAAACCAGCAGAGCGAGCAATGAGACGGACCACGCAGGCCCCAGCGGGCGAACCCATTGGCAGAGGGCTGACTGTGGTCGCACATTCGCAAGCAGTGGGATGGAATGCCCGGGCCCTGGCGACGGTGGCAGTTGGGTGGCGGCGGCGGCAGCGGCAGCAGCAGCAGCGAGAGGTGGCAGACGAGACCGCCATTGCTTTCCTTTGACCCCGCCCCCGTGTACAGCGTCACAACCCAGCAACTGAGTTGCCCTGCTCTGGTGAACACCTCGGGCTCCGCTCCTCATATGTAACAGGCACAAACAGTCCAAAAATATGGCTCAAGAAGAACTCAAAGCCCCAGAGCTGATAACTCTAAGCGAAAAAGAAATAGCCAACCTCTCAGATGCACATTTCAAAATACTGGTGATCAGGATGCTTAAAGAACTGGTTGATTATAGTCACAAATTAGAGGAAAATATGAAGGCTAAACTAATTGAAATGAAGGGAAATGCACAGGAAACCAATAATGATGAAAGAAAACTGGGACTCAAATCAATGGAATGGACCAGAAGGAAGAATGAAACATCCAACCAAACTAAAAAGAATGAAGAAACAAGAATTGGAAAAAATGAGGAGAGGCTTAAGAACCTCCAGGACATCTTTCAAAGTTCCAACATCCGAATTATAGGGGTACCAGAAGGGGAAGAGGAAGAGCAACAAGTGGAAAAGTTATTTGAATAATAATAGAGGAGAACTTCCCCAATCTGGCAAAGGAAATAGACTTCCAGGAAGTCCAGGAAGCTCAGAGAGTCCCAAAGAAGGTGGACCCAAGGAGGAACACACCAAGGCACATCATAGTTACATTAGCTAAGATTAAAATGAAGGAAAGAATCCTAGAAGGAGCAAGAGATAAGGGGACAGTCACCCACAAAGGACTTCCCATCAGACTGTCAGCGGATTTCTCAAAAGAGACCTTACAGGCAAGAATGGGCTGGAAAGAAGTATTCCAAGTCATGAAATCCGAAGACCTACATCCAAGATTGCTCTGTCCAGCAAAGATTTCATTTAGAATGGAAGGGCAGATAAAGTGCTTCTCAGATAAGGTCAAGTTCAAGGAGTTCATCATCACCAAGCCCTTATTATATGAAATGTTAAAGGAACTTATTTAAGAAAAAGAAGGTGAAAAATATGAACAGTGAAAGGACAGCAAACTCACAGTTATTAACAACCACACCTAAAACAAAAGCAAACCGATCAGGACAGCTAGATCAGGAATGGAACCATAGAAATGAAGAATACATGGAGGGTTAGCAACAGGGGAGTGGGAGAAGAAGAAGGGGGGAGAAGGTACAGAAAATAGCATAGACAGTAGGTAGAAAATAGATAGGGGGCAAGAATAGTGGGGGAAATATAGAATCTAAAGAACTTGAGACATGTGGTCATAAACTAAAGGTGGGGAATGGTGGGGAAGTGGGTGTGCAGGGTAGAGGGGAATGAAGGGGGAATAGAACAACTATAATGGTATAATCAATAAAATATATTTTTTAAAAAGAAAACGATATGGAGTTTGCTGAAAAAATTAAAAACAGAATTCCTGTGCCGGCTGCTGTGGCTCAGTGGACTGAGTGCTGATTTGGGTACCACATGGTTGCCAGTTTGATTCCCAGTCAGGGCACATGCCTGGGTTGTGGTCCAGGTCCCCAGTAGGGGATGCACATTAATGTTTCCCACTCTCTTTCCCTTCCCTTTTCTCTAAAATAAATCAATCTTTAAAAAAATGAAACTCCCTTTTGACCCAGTGATCTCACCTCTGTGAATATATCTGAAGCATCCAGAAATACTAATCCAAAAGAATATATCCACCTGTATGTTCATTGCAGAATTATTTACAACAGCTAAGATGTGGAAACAGCCCAAGCACCCATCAGCAGATGAATGGATAACAAAGCTGTGGTACATTTACACAACAGAATATTACTCGGCCATTAAAAAAAAAAGAAGGAAATCTTACTATCTTACCTTTTGTGACATCATGGATGGACTTGGAGATTATTATGCTGAGTGAAATAAGTCAGTCAGAGAAAGCCAAATACCATATGATCTCAATTATATGTGGAATCTGATAAAGAAAATATACTGACAAAGTAGAAACAGAGGCCTGGATGCATGGAAAAGATTGACAGCTGTCAAAGGGAAGGGCCAGAGGACTGGTTGAAAGAAGGTGACAGGATTAATCAAAGACATACACATATATATGCACATACATACATATAGTGTTTTTCATAAATGTAAGTAAAATACTTTATTTTTCTGCAATTTGTTTTATTCATTTATGTCTTATAGACTTTCCATATTAGTACTTACAGATCTTTCCCTTTTTAAAAAACTGCAGGCGTCCTGCCAGTGCCTGTGAAATAGGGACTCAGAGAGTATGTCAGCACCTCTGTGTGCTTCTGCCGGATCTTCCCATGAGTCTGCAGGTCCTGCTCTGGACAGTTCAGCTTCAGAATGCCCCGGGGCTAAAAGGTCTTGGGAGCCTCTAGGGCTGACACTGTCTGCCCAGGGCTCTGGCACCTACTGCTGTCTCCCAATACAGGCTGGGAGCTTGAGGATGCAGTGTCTAGTTTCCCTTGACCTTGAGGACCCAGGAAGGTTATATGCACCATGGCTATGACTAGTGTCAGATTGCCCACCAGTATTCTAGGAAAACCAGGTGCCCAGATTGGACTCTGAGAAGCGCTATGAAGGATACCTTGACACAAACTCTGTGCTTCCTGGATTTGATACTTATATATATTTTTTAGTTCCAAATTAAATGCACCAAATTGTAAAAACACTTTTCCATAACATATTCTTACTGGGACTCACAGGGCTTTCAATATATCCAGAATATATTTCCCCATAAGACTCAAAAGTAACATAGCCTCTAAAAATATCCACTGATTTTAACCTGCAGCAAAACTAGTTAACATTGTGATCAGTATAGGTGAGTAGCATCACATGGCCTCCAAGTTTTCTCAGGTATTTTGGGCCTTGCCTTCCCCAAGAAGTGAAAAGATAGTGCAGTCTTTTCGGTAAGATGTTATCCTGAAGACAGACATAGATGTTAGAAGAAATGAAATGGAAGGTGCATTCTACAAAAGTGAGCTCAGGTTGGATGGGACAAAATTGTGAAAAGCAGAATGGTGAAAGAGGGCAATACATTAAGTCTTCTAACTGGAGAAAATAAAGACACAGAAACAGAGATAGTGATGCAAATTTTCCTGAAAAAGATGTTTGAAGACTGAAAGTGAAAAACAAGAGTGCTCTTACAATGGTGGAAAAAGTTAAAATGGCCTAAAAAGAGTGTGATTAAATAAATGGATTGTTTTTTTAACAATAAAGTTGTTTTCTAATGGTGGGGAAAAGAGCTAGCTCAAAAAGCAGGCATTTTTATTAAGATAAAGTTCTCTTATGTAAAAAAAAAACTACACAGAATTCCCTAGAATGTCTATTCCATAGTTCATTCAACCATTCTTCCATTAAAGGCCATTTAAGGCATTTTCAACACCCTCCCCCCACCCTGGGCTCAAACGCTGTACTGAACAGCTTTGTCAATGCCTTTTTTGGAAACTGCTTCTGAAGGATACATTCTGTTTTAATTTACCTGTGTGTATGGCTATTAGGATCACAGACCATTTTAAATTATTTATAACAAGTAGAACACACAGGAATTCTTCCATTGTTAAATGACACATGTTATTTATTATAGATATTAGGGGACTGAATTCTAAGTACACATTCTTGAAACCAAATCATATCTGTAAGCCCAGTGGTATTAGAATATTCCTTAAAATATTTATAGAGGTGAATCACATATAATTTGAAATTCATGACTTAGAGACTATTTGTGATGTCACTTTTTAGTAAACTGATATTCCTTTCTATAATCTATCCATAGGGCACCTACTTAACCATTATTTTATTGAGAATGATCTTAAAAGTTTGTTTGGGTTAATTAATTCAACAGGTAATTTTAAGAACCTTCATGTACCTAGTACTACCCTGGACACTGGGGGATATAGAACTAAATAAAAAACAAAAATCATTACCCACATGGGGAGTTTTTATGCTACAGAAAGAGTAAATAAGAAAAAAATAAACAAGTAAATAAATTCTCTTGAGGAAAAAAAAGGCAGGGTAAGGGGATGGAGAATTTTGGTGCGGTGGTTATACTTTTCAGTAGGGTGGCAAGGGAAGGCCTCACTTCCAAAGAAGTATCTGATAGTCCCTGAAGGAGGTTAGGCAGCATAAGCTATGGAGTAGCAGGTTGGAATACATCCTTCGTAGCAGCGACCAAGGCCCAGGCAAGTGTCCTTGGCAATTTCTTCAAAGAAAGATTTATTCTAGTCCTCAGCCCATTAAACCCTGCAGCTTTAATTGAAATGCCATTATTCTCTTTTTTCTTTTTTTTTTTTTTTTAACTTGTGATAGCTTTGGACTGGCCTGGACAGAAATTTCCGCTTTCTCGACTTGTCCAGGAATGCAGCAAAGCAGGTTAACACTGCGGTCAGTATAGGTAAGTAACACCACATGGCCTCCAAGTTTTCCCAGATATTTTGGGCCTTGACTCCCCCAAGATATTGTTCGCATTTGTCTTTAAAGATCTTTTCACAATCCACCCTGGTTTGGTCACATATGTACTGAATAGACCTGTGCTGTCCAATATGATAGCCCCTAACACTTGAAATACAGCTACTACGAACTGGATGTTCTGTAAGTGTAAAACACCAGATATAGAAGAATTTGTCCAAAACCTGTAAGATAGTTAATAATTCTGCAATGTTGATTACATGCTGAAATAATTTTGGCCATATTGGATTAAAGTTTGCTAGTTAATTTCACTTGTTTCTCATGTTTCAAATGTGTCTATTAGAAAATTTAAATTAGATATGCGGTTTGCATATTGGGTATGTGTTGAAATCAGACTGCATGTTCCCGGTGGGGAGGGACCCCAAGCTGCGCCCTGAAGCAGCGCCTAGCTGGTAGTAGCAGTTCCAATTCACGGTGATGGCACTGTAGTGTCTGAGACAGCTGCGAAGATGGACTGCCCTGCAGAGGGTCCCAGATGGAGGACTTACGTTGTCAATGGAACCAACCCTGAACCGCGGAACTGCAGCCCCGTCTGACAAGGCGCGCTAAAAGACTGCGGCCGGGATAGACTGCAGGGATTCACAAGCCCAGCTCGTCGCTCCGCCTCTTTGCGGCAGAGCTCAGACCGGGGCAAACCGGTTCTGTGCAGCCCGAGACACCCAGTCCTCCCCGAGGCCCCACCTCCCCAGTTTTCGGTGGGAGACCTGAACTCCTACCCGCTACCGGCCTGCAGCCAGGGAAGCGGCTGTAAGCCTGAGAGGGGTTGTATACGGAGAGTTCTCGCCAGCAGCGCAGGGACCGAGGGCTGGTGGGCAACCAATGGCGTAAGCGCGGGGCGGTCCCTCCTTACCATCAAGCCCTCTCCGCCCTAGCTGTCGGGCAGTCCCAGAACAGCGGGGAGGGGCCTGGGGGTTGCTGGAGCCTGCGCTGTGGACGCAGGCAGCCGGCGAGATGATGACGTAGTCGGTGCCCGCGGCCTATGCGCCCTGCCCTGCCCGCCCCCCGGCCCCCACTCCGCAAACCCGCCCAGTGCCTGGAAGACGGCATCTGGCTCGCAGCCGCCTGTCCCTCGGCGCCTGCACAGCACCATCTTCGTCGGCTGCCCGTGCTTTGTCCCAGCGCCATTCCCTTTGACACCCGGGGCGCGCCGCCTGGCAGCCCCTGTGCCGCACTGGCGTCGTCCTCTTCTCCTTCGCCGCCCCCTGCGCGCGGTCGGGCCTTGCCCCCCATGATGTCTCGGCCCGAGCCGGAGAGCGAGACCTTGGACGCGGAGCTGGTGGTCTCGCCGCCCGGCTGTACGCATCTGAGTAGCTTCAAAGTGGATAACTGGAAGCAGAACTTGCGGGCCATCTACCAGTGTTTTGTGTGGTGCGGCACTGCGGAGGCCCGCAAGCGCAAGGTGAGCCCCATCCCCCCACCCCCGGAGACTGCGGGCCGGGCTGAGAGTCAGGAGAGGCACCCGGCCAGCCAGTGCGGGTGGAGTTGTTTCTGTTTCCGATTGGGGGCCAGAGGGCAAGGAAAGGGCAGGGAGGGCTTGTTAGCCTGCCGCGGACCCTCGTGTCTGTGCGCTCCCCTGGGGCGGGGCACAAGAGTCCTCTTCTTCTTTCTGTCTCATTCCCCTCCCCCACCCATTTCCTCTTTCTCCCCCTCAGTCTCTTCCCTACTCTGTTATCGGCTGCGCAGCTCCGTGCGTGAGGGTGGGGATGGGGCAGGGTCTTCGGAGAGTGTCCAGTTTCGGGGCGGACTAGTGCAGATCTGTGAAGGGGTATATTCTCTTTCAGGCTTGCGTCGGAAGCCTGGTGCGGAAGAGGCCAGTTTCCAAGCGGGGCCACTCGGAGGAATCCTCCAGGCGTGGGAGGGGTCAGGGTCGAGGATGCGTACACTGAGAAAAAACAAACAAAAAATTAGGGCGACAGAGACTCTCCGGGGCCTGTGCGGTGGTGTGCTGTGGGCTCATTCTCCTGCCACCATCTTGAGTACGCATTGTGTACCCGAGTATCCATTAAGGATTACCTGGACCAAGGGAGCGCAACCATGTGTCAGGACTGGGTTTGTTACTAGGGTGCGGTTACCGCTGTGTTTGGCTAAACACCACACCGAGTCTGGCGTCTGCAGAAACAAATATAAGGAGAGGGCATATTTCTTTTTGTTTTTTTAACTCTTCACGTTTGGGCGTGGTTGGATATGGGAGCCCGGTTAGCGAGACATGCTGCCTTTTAGAACTATGTCTAGGAAAACCATACCGTTATCAGCACAATGACGTATTTGTAGATGCACTTGTGACAGTGGAGGTCTTGGCTTACCTGACAGATGCAACTAAGGCGATTTACGCTGTAATTTTTTTTTTCATCTCGATCTCCGCAGGGTTAAAAGAAAAGGTTAGTCTGATGTGAGGGTAGAATGCATTCTTCCATCAGAGGCTTTTGCAAGAAATTAATCACCTACATTAGACACTGAAGGAATAATACTTAGGGTCATATTATTTTTCAGATATGCATTCCATCCAAGTGATTAGCTTATTAATAATTTGGAAATCAGAAAATAACGGCATTCTTTAATTTTCGTAAAACTTGATTTTTATAATGAAGGGTGGTTCTGCAGTTTTACAGTCTGAGGTTGGGAAGAAGGTCGCGATTTCCACCTTGCATGGCATGTTTTTGTTTTGTTTAATAGAAAAACTAACACCCCGCTGATTTGAATGTTAAGCTTAAATTTCTTTTTGTCAGTAATGGTGCTGGGAAGCATTACCTTTTAGGATGAACTGAAATCAGATGAAACAGACTTACATTGGGGTGGGAATGAAATCGTTGTTGATGGAATGGTGTGCCCTTTAAAAAATCACCTGGACGAAACGCTTGCTGTCTGATGATAATCTTGCCACTTCGCTGCACTCTCGGTCAACATTTATGTAATGTAAGATTCATCTCCACACCAGATTAAGTAGGTGATCTCCTCCTCTTTTCCTTTCTCCACACCTTCTTTCCCCTCTCCTCCTCTCCTTGTCTCCTCTCCCGTAATTTTTAACAAAGTTGAAAGTCAGCTTTAATTTATCCTTAAATTTGCCTCATTTCCTAAAGAAAGGGATCTTTTGCTGTATGTAGCTTAGATTAGTTTGTTGTTGTTTTAATGTTAGTTGCTTAGTGTGAAAGCTGTTGAAGAAACAACTTAAGCTATAGACAGACATGAAATAGTGATAAATATTTCTCTCTAAATTCAGGTCTGTCAGTATTGCACTACCTTTTGGTAGTGTACCAACCATGAACTAGAATGTCCTTCATCTGTTCTCTAGATTTTAGGGGGATTATTTTCTTGCATTAGTTTGGGTCCTGTCTAACTGAGTTTCTAGCACTCTCTAGTGGCCCATTTAGAAAGAGTTGCTTTCTAGTGAGACTGACACTCAACTACAATGTAACTACAAAAATGAATCCCTGAGTGAGCAGGAGTTAAAACTTTTCTCATCTAAGTATAGGAGGCTGTAACCCACCTGTACTTAGTATCCAAACTTTGATTCTTCTTTTGATAGGCAGAGAGTGAGAAGAGCATTATCAGATTTACTAACTTTCTGCCCACTTCAGGCTTGAGTTTTGAACCATGAGGAGGACTCCCAGCTGTTGCCAGTCCCTGTCCTGTGCCTTTCTGGCTTTTGTTAAATAAAACAAGTGCTTTGCCATTTAAGGGTTTGTGTGTCAAGATGGAAACTAACAATAAAAACAGGATTTTCAGTTCTGTTACCTAGTAAGACTTAACATAGTCTGCCTTATATTTTGAATATATAGACATTTGAGGTACAGGTATTTTTTTTAAATAATCATTTTTTTCTTGGAATTGTTCTGTGACTAAACTGTTACAGGAACTTGCACTCAAAATGAGCCCCTTTTGTAGCTATAATAAATGCTTTTACCAGTATGCTTTATCATAGGTGAAAAAGAGTTGTCAAAACCTACTGTTAGTAATCTGGGACCATAATTGAGTCTGGTTTAATTTGGGCAGTGATCTGGAGGTTAGAAAAATGCTTTTGAAGGCTCCTGGGGCCTAGGGTTTGGTGCTGAAGGTGACTTTTTGGGTAGAGGTCCTTAGGGCAATGTTTTGTCTGGGAACTGGGCTAGAAGAAAGGATGTCAGTTTGCAGAATGGTAGGTGAGAGGCTGGAAGGCTCTAAGATCCAGAAGTCATACCTTTTACTCAGGCATGTTTTGTTTTGTTTTGTTTTGTTTTTCTGTTTCTGTGTTTGTAGTTTAACACCACTGTTTACAGAATTAGGATGTGGGCACCTTTTGGAAGAAAGTGGGGTGAGTCCATCTTTTTTTCTGAACTTCCCATTCTGCCTTCAGTTCAGCGATAGCTCTTACTCCTGGATTTTTTCCTTAAGGAACTGAAATCATTATTGTTAAAAGACCATGTAAACAGTAGGTGTCACATGCCAAGGTAATATCTGCCTTAGAATTCAGACTGTTGGTAGATGTTCAGTGAAAGTTCCTATGCACAGGATTGATAGATGCTCAGATGTTGGTAAGTTTTACAAAGAAGATTAAAAATTATGAATTCGGGACTTCCGCCAAGATGGAGGCATAGGTGGAAACACTGTGCCTTCTCCCACAACCAAGTTTGAATACAACAAAGGTTTGGAGAACAAAGACACAGCCAAAGAACAGAAAATTGAATTATATGGAAGTCCCACAACAACTAACCGTTCAACATGGATGGTAAGAGGGGCGGAGCCAGCAGCAGAGCAGGGTCAGGCAGGACAGATCCCCTGACCTAGGCGCGCAGGCAGCCCGGAACCAGTTGGGGTGTGGGGCACACTGACTGCGGTCGCACATTTGCGCACAGTGAGACGGACCACGCAGGCCCCAGGGGTCGAACCCAGAGGTGGAGAGCTGATGGCGGTGGCACACTCGAGTGCAGTGGGATGAAACGCTCCAGCCCCGGTGATGGTGGCGGCTGCCGCACCTGTGGGGGCCGCGGTGGGAGGCAGCAGACGGGATGCCATTGCTCCTCATTGACCCCACCCCCACATACAGTGTCACAGCCCAGCAACTGAGTTGCCCTGCTCTGGTGAACACCTAGGGCTCCGATCCTGCTCCGTAACAGGCATGAACAGCCCAAAAGATGGCACAAAAAGAACTCAAACTCCCAGAGCCGAGAACTCTAAGTGACCGAGAAATAGCCAGCCTCTCAGAAGCACAATTCAAGACACTGTTTATCAGGATGCTCACAGAACTGGTTGATTATAGTCACAAATTAGAGGAACATATGAAGGCTAAACTAATTGAAATGAAGGGAGATGTCCAGGAAACCAGTAGCGATGGAAAGGAAACTGGGACTCAAATCAATGGAATGGACCAGAAGGAGGAACGAAACATCCAACCAGAAAGGAATGAAGAAATGAGAATTCAAAAAAAAATGAGGAGAGGCTTAGGAACCTCCAAGACATCTTTAAACATTCCAACATCCAGATTATAGGGGTACCAGAAGGGGGAAAGAAACAGCCACGAGTGGAAAACTTATTTGAACAAATAATAAAGGAGAACTTCCCCAGTCTGGCAAAGGAAATAGACTTCCAGGAAATCCAGGAAGCTCAGAGAGTGCCAAAGAAGTTGGACCCAAGAAGGAACACACCAAGGCACATCATAATTACATTAGCCAAGACTAAAATGAAGGAGAGAATCCTAGAAGCAGCAAGGGATAAGGGGACAGTCACCTACAAAGGAGTACCCATCAGACTGTCAGCGGATTTCTCAAAAGAGACCTTACAGGCAAGAAGGGGCTGGAAAGAAGTATTCCAAGTCATGAAATCCAAAGACCTACAGCCAAGATTGCTTTATCCAGCAAAACTTTCATTTAGAATGGAAGGACAGATAAAGTGCTTCTCAGATAAGGTCAAGTTCAAGGAGTTCATCATCACCAAGCCCTTATTATATGAAATGCTAAAGGGACTTATATAAGAAAAAGAAGATGAAAAATATGAACAGTGAAAGGACAGCAAACTCACAGTTATTAACAACCACACCTAAAACAAAAGCAAACCAAGAGGACAGCTAGATCAGGAGTGGAACCATAGAAATGAAGAACACATGGAGGGTTAGAAACAGAGGGGTGGGAGGAGGAGAAGGGGGGAGAAGGCACAGAAAATAGCATAGATGGTAGGTAGAAAATAGATAGGGGGGAGGGTGAGAATAGTAGAGGAAATATAGAATCTAAAGAACTTGAGACATGTGGTTATAAACTAAGGGGGGGAGAATGGTAGGGGAGGGAGTGTGCAGGTGGAGGGGAATGAAGGGGGGAATAGAACAACTGTAATGGTATAATCAATAAAGTATATTTTAAAAGTTATGAATTCATGTGTCTTTTTAAAAGAAATAGTTAAACAGAAATGAATATATTCTCAGTGCGTAAAAATAAAATACCTTAAAGACTTACAGAAAATGGACCTTCCCTGGCCCCTAATAGTAGGTAACTACTATGAAAATCTGTTTGCTCTCTGGGTCTTCCAGATTTTTTTTAAATTGTAAATATTTGTGTACATATAAAGGAAAGATACATCTTGTTTTTGTCATGTAGGTATACATTATGCGTACATCATTTCCTTTTGTCACTTGTTGCCTCTGCATGTGGATCTCCTTCTTTACAACAGAGCAGCCGCTGTTTCGTTGGATGGTGACAGCGTTGTGTATTTCCCCTTTCATGTGTGTGTAAAAGCTTTCAACTTGGAGAATTGAAGAATTTGTAAAACTTAATCCTAAAAATCTATGTAGAGAAGGAATAGTCTTAGGCAATTAACTGTGTCTTGGATTGCTGATGGATTGAAATGTGATTTTCTATTTGATATTGAACCTGAGATGTATTTTTAAACTGAACTTTAGGAATGATATATTGTAATAGGAAACAGCAGGGAGCAGGGGAGGTAGATAAAGGAGACAAATAAAAAATTAAACGTAAAACATGACCATTTATGGTAGTCTGGTGTCATGGAGTACAAATAATTCTCTACCTCCCATTTTGCACCTTTACAGAGCAACAGTATGACTATAATTTGTGGATTCTTGCTTGAAAAGGGAGGGGCTATGGTTGTCAGTGTTTTAGAGGGGTGCTATCAGGACTTGGGTTGTACTGGGAGAGGGGAGAGCATTTCAGTTGAAAAATGGTCTTGTGTTATTTACCTTAAGTCGGTGTTTTAGGAAATTATTTACTTTAGGATTCTGTACTGATGATCATCCCTTTTTATCAATACTATTTCAGTTCTGGAGTCTTAGGTGCCTGTCCTGAAATATGAATGAATCTCTGTGTTGATCTTTTTGAGTACGTATCATTGCTGGGGAATAACAATACCTGGGCTGACATCCAGGATCTGGTAGACATTGGGCCAAGAGCCATGAAATGTACGTGTGTTATCAGCTCCACAAACGACTGACTGACTCTCTCTTGACAACCAACTGCGTACTTTGCTGCTGCTGTGTCGAAAGATGCAAAAGCTTCTCCTGGCTTTCTTCCTCCTCCTTTTTATATTTTTTTTAAGTTCAGTTTATTTTTTGAATATGTCCCTTTTCTTAACGTTTTTCTTTTCAAACTGTATTGCTTTGAGGAATGAACATTTTGCTTGCTTGATTGATTGGATCTTTCTTATCATTACAATAAAATACCATTCACACTAAGTGGGCTATAAGCCATTCTCAATAAAAGATCTCAAATAGAGAAAGGTATTTTTTAATTTTTAAAATGTATTTTTCTAATTAATTTTTTACTGATTTTAGGGAGAGGAAGAGGAAGGTTGAGAGAGAAACATAAATTTATTGTTCCACTTGTTGACTTGTGCAGTCAGTGGTTAATTTTTATAGACTCCCTGACCAGATCAAACCTTGGAGTATCAGGTTGGCCCTCTAAGCAACTGAGCTACCCGGCCAGATCTAGAAAAGGTTTTTGTTAATTTGTTGTGTTTTTTTTTTAATGGAAGTTTTAATTTGGGATACTTATAGATTAACGTGCTGTTGTAAAAGATAATGGAGATCCCGGTGCACCCTTAACTCAGTGGCCCCCAATGGTAACATTTTGCAAACTTGTAGTACAGCATTACAACCAGCTTGTCCACATCGGTGCACTACATCTTCAATACAGTCTACCCATCTTACTCAGCTTTTTCGTTTGTTTGTTTTTAAGGTTTTATTCATTTATTTATTTTTAAAGAGAGGAAGAAAGACAGGGGAAAGAACATCAGTATGTGGCTGCCTCTCATGTGTCCTCTACTGGGGCCCGCAACCCAGCCATGTGCTTTGACTGGGAATTGAACCAGCATCCCTTTGGTTCGCAAGTTGGCACTCATTCCACTGAGCCACACCAGCCGGGGCACATTTCCTGTTTTATTTGTAGTCATTTGTGTGCGAATTTAGTTGTATGTAAATTAATGATTGTTTTAAATTTACAGAAAAGTTTTAAAAATAACAGTTTCCATATCTCTCTCACACACTCAGTTCCTCTGATTAACATCTTTACTGTGGTACATTTGTCACAAATAATGGCCACGCTTGATAAGATTATTATGATGATTCCAGCCAAGATAGAGGCGTAGTTAGACACACTGTGCCTCCTCGCACAATCAAAATAAGGACAACAAAAGTTGAGAAATGAAATAACAACCAGAACTGACAGAAAATTGAACTGTATGGAAGTCAGACAGCCAAGGAGCTGAAATAGACACATTCATGCAGATGGGTAAGTGGGGTGGAGTCTGGCTGCCAAGCAGAGAGGGGTCGCAACACAAAAAGTAGTGACACTGGGTGTGGGGTGGCAACAAGCAAGCCAAGCGAGGTGGCGATTGTGAAGTGAGGCACTGCGTGCAAGGCGGCTGGCTGACCAGTGGCAGTCCCACATTCCTGTGCAGATAACTGGGGAGCAACACAGACCGCACATTTCAGGGTCCCAGTGCTGTGAAATAAAGCCTCAAAACACTGATTGAAAACACCTTAGAGGGCTGGGGTGCAGGGACAGGCTCCCAGCCTCACAGAAGAATTTGGAGAGACCCACAGGGTCTTAGAATGCACACAAGCCCATTCATTCTGGGGAACCAGCACCTGAAACACCCAGTTTGCTTGGGGGAAGTGGCGGAAGGGACTGAAATCCAATAGAGAGTGGAACAAGTGTCATTGTTCCCGTTGGGACCCCACCTCCACACACAGTGTCACAACCTACCCACTGGGTTGCCCTGCCCTGGTGGACGCCTAAGGCTCTGACTTTCAGTACATTGCAGGTGAGATAAGACCAAAAAAATGGCTGAAACAGATCAAAGATCCAGAAATAATACAACTAAGCTACCAAGAGGTAGCCAGCCTATCCAGATGCACAGTTCAAAGCACTGGTGGTCAGGATGCTCACAGAATTGATTGAATTTGGTCACAAACTAGATGAAAAAATGAAGGCTATGCTAAGTGAAATGAAGGAAAATGCATAGGGAACCAATAGTGATGGAAAGGAAACTGAGACTCAAATCAATGGAGTGGACTAGAAGGAAGAAAGAAACATCCAACCAGAAAAGAATGAAAAAACAAGAATTTTTAAAAAATGAGGAGAGGCTTAGGAACCTCCAGGACATCTTTAAATATTCCATCATCTGAATTACAGGGGTACTAGAAGGAGAAGAGGAAGAGCAACAAAACTTATTTGAACAAATAATAAAGGAGAACTTCCCCAATCTGGCAAAGGAAATAGACTTCCAGGAAATCCAGGAAGCTCAGAGAGTCCCAAAGAAGGTGGACCCAAGGAGGAACACACCAAGGCACATCATCATTACATTACCCAAGATTAAAATGAAGGACAGAATCAAAAGGGACCCTACAGGCAAGAAGGGGCTGGAAAGAAGTATTCCAAGTCATGAAAGGCAAGGACCTACATCCAGGATTGCTCTATCCAGCAAAGCTTTCATTTAGAATGGAAGGACAGATAAAGTGCTTCTCAGATAACGTCAGATTCAAGGAGTTCATCATCACCAGGCCCTTATTATATGAAATGTTAAAGGGACATATCTAAGAAAAGACAAAAAAAACAGATATAGTAGAATGACAGCAAACTTACAATTATTAACAACCACACCTAAAACAAAAACAAACTAAGCAAACAAGTAGACCAGGAACAGAACCACAGAAATGGAGATCACATGGAGGGTTAGCAACAGGAGAGTGGGAGGAGGAGAGAGGGAGAAGGTACAGAGAATAAGTAGCATAGATGGTGGGGAGAAAGTAGAGGGAGGGCAAGAATAATATGAAATGTAAAAGCTAAAGAACTTAACACACACATGGACATGAACTAAAGGGGAATGTGGGTGGGAGGGGGGTGCAGGGTGGAAGGGAATGAAGGGGGGGAAATGGGACATCCGTAATAGCATAATCAATAAAATATGTTTTAAAAATTAAAAATACAGCTAGTACAATGCAAAAAAAGATTGTTATGAGCTAAACTGTACACTTTAGTCACATCTTAGTAGTTTTCTCCTAATCCTTTTTTCCTCAGCACCCAGTGCAGTATCCTGTGTTATATTTAGTCACTGTGTCTCAGGCTTCTCAGATGGTGACAGTTTCTCAGACCTTTATTTTGATGACTTCAATTGTTTTGAGTAATATTGGTCAGCAATTCTTGCAGAATGTCCTTTAATTTGGGTTTGTCTGATGTTTTTCTCATGGTTATGGTGTGGGGGATATGGCTGCAGAGGTGAAGTGGCTGTCTCAGGTTTGTCAAGGTGATGTCCTGGACATGACTCACCATTGTTAATGCTGAACTTGACCACATGGCTGCCAGGTGGCTGCACTGAAGGGAAATGAGTTTTCCCAGCATCTCTCTGGGCTAAGTTTGGTGGCAAGGGGCTCTGCATGCTCACTTAGGGAGTCAGTGGTCCTGTGCTACCTCCTTGAGGACAAAGGGTCTCTGGATCAATTACTTGTGATTTTTCTATTGAACATTCATCCTTTCTCATCCATGCACGTATTCAGTCATTTATATCCATATGGACTTGTGGGTATTTGATACTGTGGATTATAATCTAATGGTGTTACTTATTTTGTTGTTCAGATTGTTCTGGATCTAGCTATTGGGAGCTTTTCCAATTGGCTTCTGTGTCCCTTTGACACTCTCAACATTTGTGTTTTGTTGTTGAGCACTTTTACTTTCTAGATTGCAAGATGTTCAAGGCTCCTCTGGTGTATTTTCTGCTTCGACCCTAGAGTCTGCTCCAAGGAGCCCTGGTTCTTTTTACTGAAGATAGAATTAGAAGATACTCTCTGAGCATGGGCTCGTTACTTGTTCATACTGGAGTTTTGAGGCTTCTTGGCCTTCAGGGACGTAGCTGGGAGACAGCTGTGTGCATGCTCCTATGCATGCATGTGTGTGTGCAGTATGTTCTCACTTAATGTCAGGAGGTCCTTGGGAACTGCTACTTGAAGTGAAACAAAATTTATTAAAACCAGTTTTACCATAGGCTGATTGATATAAATGAGAGTTGAGTTCCTGTGTCATGTGATCACAAAAACATTGACAAAACTTCTAAATAAAAATTCCAAAACTTTCTCTACGCCATATTCAGGGAGGTTATGTCATACGTTTATAGCACAGTTTGGTTCTGTGTTCATAGCCTGCGTTCTGTCCTGGCACCCACTGACTGCCTAACCAGTTATTTCAAATTGGCATATTAAGGTTTGCTCTTATGCTGTGGAGTTCAGTGGGTTTTGACAGATGCATAGTGTCGTGCATCTATCACAACATCTGCACAGAACAGTTTCATTGCCCAAAAAACTACGCCTCCCCTACTCATCCCTCTCCAAACCACTAGAACCACTGGACTCTTCTGTATAGTTTCTAGAATGTCACATAAGTGGGATTACACAGCATGTAACCTTTTTAGACTGGCTTTTTTTTCATTTGGCAATGTGCACTTAAGTGTTGCATGGATTGATCGTTCCCAATAGAATTTCATTGTATGACTGTATTTATATGTCTTTTAAATCTCTTTAATCTATAGGTTGTCCTTTCAAACATGAACTTAATCCTTTGGCAAGATCTTACAGTGTTTTGTCTTTTGGAAGCCTCTGCTGTCTTTTGTGCATAGAACTGATGGGGTAGGTACAGAGCCGACTACACACCAGATGGTTTAAAGTAAGTTCTGCCACAAATCCCAAGTAAGCTGCTGGGCAGGCTCCGCCCCTGCAGAGGCTCTGCTCCTGAAAGACTGGCCTCATCACCCCACCGCTGCCTCCATCATCATGTGGTCTTCATTTGTGGCCTCATCTCTCTTCCTCTGTAAGGATCTGTGTGATGGCATTTAAGGCCCACCCAGATAATCGACTGTAATCTCATCTCAAAATGTTGTTTCCAAGTATGGTGACTTTCACAGGTTCTGGAGATTGGGATGTGGACAAATCCTTTGGGAGGCCACTCTTAGCCCACTACAAATGATAATATGTACAGGCAATATTCTAAGCACCTTAAAAGCATCAATTCACTTACAATTCTCATAACAGCTGTATGAAATAGAAGCATACATATTTTAAAAGTGAGGAAACTAAGGCAAAGGGAAGTTACATAACTTGCTCAGTGTTGCATGGCCAGGAACTGGCAGAAGCAGGAGTTGAACCCTGTTAACGTGTTTTGTAACTGATACTGAGTGATTCACAGTGTCTGCTGCACTAACCATGGCCACAGCTGAATTCAAGACTTTTAAAGAAGTAAACAAGAAGTCAACAGTTGGCTTTGATTATAAGTAAGTCGTTCACATCAGTATCTGTTTTCCTTAGTACTTGGTGGTACTAATCACCTGCCTGTGCAAACATCTTGAGTTTTGTTTTCAAACCTACAAATGTGAATACTCTATTAGTTGTGTTATCCAAGGTTGATTCTTTTCTGTGCTTTAGCTCCTGTGGTAAATGAGCTCAGGAGACAGATATTATGAAAAGAACTCTTTCTGTAATTTAGTAGTTGCTTATTTTAGGATCTAGAATTATGCTGTCAGATACAATAGTCACTAGCCAAAAATGTTATTTAAATTTTAATTAAAATGATATAAAGTTTGAAATCTAGTTTCATGGTGGTATTAACCACATTTCAAGAGCTCGATAGCCATGTGAGGTTAGTGGCTACTATACTGGAAAGTGCAGATACAGAACATTTCCAGTATCCTAGAACATTCTGTTGGATAGTGCCGATACAGAGAAAACTAATAATACGAGACGATGTTGAGATTTTTATGAATACATCAGAGAAAGGCTCCTGTTCTTTATATTTAGTGCTTATTGCCTGTTGGTTGGCTACTTGATTAATACTAGAGAGGCAGTCTCTTGTCTGTGTAATCCATCAGCTCAGGAAACCCTGTTTTTCCTGGTTGGTGCTAGTCACCTGTGGTTGAGAGTCCCAGGTCTGCAAATACATAACAGTCAGCCAGAGGGAGAAAGTAGGTGCTTAATGAATACTTTTCCTCTCCTTGCTCTTAGGGATAGCAAGACTTTCTGCTTTGCGTCAATTCTCTTTATGTGAATTAAGATCATACCGTTTATAAGAAACATGCCATAGGATTAGATAGAATTTTGAGCTCTCAGCTCAAATTCTACCTCTTGCAAACAAACTTTTATGATTTCCTACAATTTCCCTTAATTAGGTGTGATTGTTCTTCCTTAAATTTTGTAGCATTTCATTGTCTCTCTCAGTATACCAGGGTGTACCACCTCTGTGTGCTATTATTTTGTGTTATGGCTTCTTATCCGCCCTCTTAAAGAAAGCACACACCTCAATGGATTTTCAGGAAGTGGACAGGCCTGCATCTCCCTAGCCCAGAGGCGATGAGGAGCAGTGCCCAGCACACCTGGGTGACTAGCTAGTCAACCACAGGTGACTAGCACCAACCAGGAAAAACAGGGTTTCCTGAGCTGATGGATTACACAGACAAGAGACTGCCTCTCTAATATTAATCAAGTAGCCAACCAACAGGCAATAAGCACTAAATATAGAGAACAGGAGCCTTTCTCTGATGTATTCATAAAAATCTCAACATCGTCTCTCGTATTATTAGTTTTCTCCGTATCGGCACTATCCAACAGAATGTTCTGTTGGATACGTACTGTTTGTGTTGCCAGCTGCTGTTTTCAGAGGCACTTTGGATTTTACTCCTCTCTTCTGCATACCCTATCTTATACCTTTGTTCATCTCCCTCCTCTCCCTGCTGATAAAACTGAAGGGACTTACATGCTGTGGGTGGTGTCATCTCAGAGGCTGGACATTCAGTCTGATTTTCTCAGAATTTACAGTGAAAATACATGGAATTGTCACACTGGGCTCAGACCTTGACATGCCTGGATGTTGCAGGATGTGAGAATTGTCCCCAACTAAGTTCGTCACTGCTATGATTAAGATTTTAGGTTCCTGTGGTCTAGTTATGGGCAAAAACTGTTTCTTTTTTGTTCCTATATAGTCTCTGATTCGTATCCCTATCCGTTTCTGTAATTATTGCTTCTAAATTGGCTATGGCTGGGGAACCTGGATTATCAAATTTAAAATGGTACCCAGGTTCCAGGCAAAGAGGTTGTGTGTTGCTTGCCTGGAGTGGGAACTGGGGAGCAGGAGTGGTGGGACGGTGCAGGCTGCCCCCTTCAGCTGCAGGTGGTGCCCACCGGGGAGCTCACGGGTGTCAGTAACTGAGGCTGTGGGCTGTTTTCTTACATGGAGCTAGTGTTGAGCTGCATGAATTCAGGACTTTTGGGGATAATTGAAAGGATTAACAGAATGCTCTTTCAGCATAGAAAGACTTGGAGAGGAAGTCCCCTGCTTTCTTTCCCTCCCATAGCTGTGCCCTTTGCAAATGGATCACTGTGCTTCAATATTTCTCTCAGAACTGTCATACCATGTGTGGTTTTTAATTCTCTTCTCTGAATTTCAGGCCAAGTCATGCATCTGTCATGTTTGTGGTGTCCACCTGAAGAGGCTTCATTCTTGCCTCCACTGTGTCTTCTTTGGCTGTTTCACAAAGAAACATATTCATGAACACGCCAAGTCGAAACGGCACAACCTGGGTAAGGCACCCTTCGACTGGTCCCACTGGGCATTGGGAGTAGCCATCGCCTTTGATGTTCTGCTCTTTAGATTTGGATTTGCCGTTCCACTCTTCCAAAAGTCCACTTCTTCCATCTGAAGTAATTTGTGGCCTCCTTGTGAAACTCCATGGGGGAAATGAAAGATAAACTGAACTCAAATGAATTATTTTACCCAGCTTGTCTTACGGTATTTAAGTAGGCGTTAATATTTTATATAACCTTAAATGATAAATTATAGTGGGTTCTTAACTTTCTTTGAAAAGTGCTTTTTCTTTAATGGAATATTAGGCCCTTGTCTTTTCCTTTGAAAAACATGGTCAGGAATTAGGTTAGGCAAAAATTTACAAAGAAAGATCTTGAATGCAGTATTAGGTTACTGATACTGACATAAAGTTGGGTGTACATAGATGGCTTTTTTGCTTTCAGTAATGAATTTTATTGTTCTGAGTAATACAAGTTCATGAAAACCCTAACAACACTTTGTGTGGCATCAAGATAAATTTACTTTTCATGCACCTGAAAATTTTAACTCATACATTCTGGAAGTCAACATAAAGCGAGGTTCTTCTGCTCTTGGTTTTGTTTTCTAAGCGTGGTCACTAAATGTTTTCCTCCTTCAGATTAATTGTGTTTTCAGTTAAGTGATTGTGAGATTGTCAGGATATCTGTAAGAAAGTCACTTTCAAAAGGTATAAGCCAGAGAACCTATTCAGAAAATACCTCTTATAGCCCTGGCAGGTATGGCTCAGTTGGTTGGAGCCTTGTCCTATTAGTGAAAGGTTGTAGGTTCTATTCCCCATCAGGGTACAGGCTTAGGGTGTAGGTTGGATCCTCAAACTTCGATCCTTGGTCTGGGCATCTGGATGCATATGGGAGGCAGCCAGTTGATGCTTTTGTCTCCCATTGATGTTTCTCTCTCCCTTCCTCTCTAAAAGCAGTGGGGGAAAAATGTCTTTGAGGTGAGGATTAAAGAATAGAAAGAAAATACTTCATATAGCACTATTGAAAATGGTATTCCCCAAGTTTATAAAATTAGTGCATTAATCCATGTCCCGTAAAGCTCCCTGTAAGCAGTACACATAGCAAAAGATAAAGCTGAGATCAACGGAAGCAGTGTGTCTGGTTTTCTTTTTTAAGAAGCAAGATGATTTAAGTCAAAACGAGTATTTATTGTAGGTGATGTGTTCATGAACCAACTGTTTTACTACAAATACATGGAAGCTGGCACCTCAATATTGTGCTGTTTGCAATAGCTACAACTGCAATGGAAAAAGAATAGAGAACCCAGGATAAACCCACATCTATGTGGTCAGTTAGTCTATAACAAAGGATTCAAGAACATACAGTGTGGTAAAGATAGTTTCCTCAATAACAGTGTTAGGAAAAATTACATACATGCAAAAAAATAAAACTAGACTACCTTACACCATACATAAGCATACACTCAAAATGGACTGAAGACGTAAATGTAAGACTTGAAACCATAGGCACTAAAAATCTCAGACATTTAGCAATATATCTTCTAACATATCTCTTTGGGCAAAAAGAAAAAAATGGACCGGGCGTGGTAGCACGTGCCTGTAGTCCCAGCTGCTCGGGAGGCTGAGGCAGGAGCATCACTTGAGCCCAGGAGTTCTGGGCTGTAGTGCGCTATGCCGATCAGGTGTCTGCACTAAGTTTGGCATCAATACGGTGACCTCCTGGGAGTGGGGGCCACCAGGTTGCTTAAGGAGGGGTGAACCAGCCCAGGTCAGAAACGGAGCAAGTCAAAAAATGGGACTACATCAAACAAAAATTTTGGCACAGCAAAGGAAGCCAACAACAAAACCTAAAGGCAGTACTGGCCGGCGTGGCTCAGTGGATTGAGTCCAGCCTGCAAATCAAAGGGTCACTGGTTTGATTCCCCATCTAGGGTGCATGCCTGGGTTGCAGGCCAGGTTCCCAGGGGTCGCGTGAGAGGCAACCACACATTGGTGTTTCTCTCTCTCTACTTCTCCCTCCCTTCCCCTCTCTCTAAAAATAAATAAAATCTTTTTAAAAAACCCTAAAGACATCCTTACTGGATAAGAGGAGGTATTTGCCAGTGATGCATCCAATAAAGGCTTAGTATCGAAAATTTATAAAGAACTGAGACAACACCAAAAAAAAAAAAAGTAGGCAGAGACGTGAATAGACACTTCTCTGAAAAGGACATACACGTAGCCAATAGACATGAAAAGATGCTCAGACATCAGTAATCATCAGAAAGAGACAAATTAAAACCACAATGAGATACCACGTCACACCTGTCAGAATAGCTAGTATCTGTGAATCAATAAACAACTGCTGGAGGACTTCCGCCAAGATGGAGGCGTAGGTGGAAACACTGTGCCTTCTCCCACAACCAAGTTTGAATACAACAAAGGTTTGGTGAACAAATATGCAGCCAAAGAACAGAAAATTGAACTAGACGGAAGTCTGACAATAACCAACCGTTCAACCAGACTGGTAAGAGGGGTGGAGCCAGCAGCGGAGCCGGAAGAGGCAAGAAAGATCCCCCTACACCAGGAGCCCAGGCAGCCCCACCATCGGGCGGACCCAGTGAGGGCGCAGGGTGACGGGTTGGCTGCGGTCACACATTCGCACGCAGATAAACCAGCAGAGTGAGCAGTGAGACGGACCGAGCTGGCCCCAGTGGGTGAACCCAGCGGCGGAGGGCTGACCGCGGTCGCAAATTCGCGCACAGTTGGATGGACTGTGCGGGTGGAGGCAACAGAGGGGACCGCCATTGCTTTCCTTTGACCCTGCCCCCACATACAGTGTCACAACCCAGAGACTGAGTGGCCCCACCGTGGTGAAGACCTAGGGCTCTGCTCCTCATATGTAACAGGCACAAATGGTTCAAAATATGGCTCAAGAAGAACTCAAAGCCCCAGAGCTGATAACTCTAAGCGAAAAAGAAATAGCCAACCTCTCAGATGCACAGTTCAAAATACTGGTGATCAGGATGCTCACAGAAATGGATGATTTTAGCCACAATTTAGAGGAACATATGAAGGCTAAACTAATTGAAATGAAGGGAAATGCATAGGAAACCAATAGTGATGGAAAGGAAACTGGGACCCAAATCAAGGTTGGACCAGAAGGAAGGAAGAAATGACCAAAGAGAAAAAAGTGAAGTTACAAGGATTCAAAAAAATGAGGAGAGGCTTAGGAACCTCCAGGACACCTTTAAACGTTCCAACATTGAAATTACAGGAGTACCAGAAGGGGAAGAGGAACAGACATGAGTGGAAAACTTATTTGAACAAATAATAAAGGAGAAATTCCCCAGTCTGGCAAAGGAAATAGACTTCCAGGAAATCCAGGAAGCTCAGAGAGTCCCAAAGAAGTTGGACCCAAGAAGGAACACACCAAGGCGCGTCATCATTACATTAGCCAAGATTAAAATGAAGGAGAGAATCCTAGAAGCAGCAAGAGATAAGGGGACAGTCACCTACAAAGGAGTTCCCATCAGACTGTCAGCGGATTTTTCAAAAGAGACTTCACAGGCAAGAAGGGACTGGAAAGAAGTATTTCAGGTCATGAAAGGCAAGGACCTACATCCAAGATTGCTCTATCCAGCAAAGCTTTCATTTAGAATGGAAGGTCAGATAAAGTGCTTCTCAGAAAAGATCAAATTCAAGGAGTTCATCATCACCAAGCCCTTATTATATGAAATGTTAAAGGGACTTACCTAAGAAAAAGAAGATAGAAAATATGAACAGTGAAAGGACAGCAAACACACAGTTATTAACAACCACACCTAAAACAAAACCAAACCAAGAGGGCAGCTAGATCAGGAGTGGAACCATAGAAATGAAGAACATGGAGGGTTAGCAACAGGGGAGTGGGAGGAGAAGGGGGGAGAAGGTACAGAAAATAAGTAGCATAGACAGTAGGTAAAAAATAGATAGGGGGGGAGGGCAAGAATAGTAGAGGAAATATAGAATCTAAAGAACTTGAGACATGTGGTCATAAACTAAAGGGGGGGAATGGTGGGGGAGGGGGTGTGCAGGGTGGAAGGGAATGAAGGTGGGGAATAGAACAACTGTAACGGTATAATCAATAAAATATTTTTTAAAAAAACAAGTGCTGGAAAGGATGTGGAGAAAGGGGAACCCTCGTGCTCTGTTGGTGGGAATGCAGACTGGTGCAGCCACTGTGGGAAACAATGTGGAGTTACCTCAAAACAATGGATCTGCCTTATGACCTGGCAGTTCCACTCCTGGGTCCTTATCAAACAGTCCCAAAACATGAATTTGAAAGAACATGTGCACCCCTATGTTCATTGCAGTGTTATTTTCAATTGCCAAGATTTGGAAGCAACCCAAGTACCCATCAGTAGATGAGTGGATAGTGAAGCTGTGGTACAGTTATACAGTAGGATACTATTCAGTGGTTAAAAAAGAATGAAATCTTACCTATTGTGACAGCATGGATGGACTTAGAGGGAATTATGCTAAAGTGAAATCAGTCAGAGAAAGACATATACCATGTGATTTCACATACATGTGGAATATAAAGAACAAAATAAACAAACAAAATAGAAACGGACTTAACAGACACATAGAACAGATCGATACTTGCCAGAGAGGAAGAGAGTTGAGGGGCTGGGTGAAAATGATAAAGAGATTAAGAAATACAAATTGGTAGTTACAGAATAGTCACGGGGATCTATAATACAACATAGGGAATGTTGTCAACAGTATTGTAGTGATACGTATGGTATCAGGTACTGAGTACTTGAAATATTCAGTGGGCTGGTGTGGCTCAGTGAATTGAGCATGGGCCTGCTAACCAAAGGGCCACTGATTGAATACCCAGTCAGGTCACATGCCTGAGTTGCTGGCCAGGTTGCCAGTAGGGGGGTGCATGAGAGGCAACGACACATTAATGTTTCTCCCCCCTCTCTTTCCCTCTCTCTAAAAAGAAATAAATAAAATCTTTTTTTAAAAAAAATACAAACATCAATAATGAAAAACATGATTGTGTAATTGCTATGCTGTACACCTGAAACAACAAATAATATTGAATGTAGGTTATAATTGAAAAATAAAATTTAAAAGCTCACTTCAGAAATTTATGGTATCAGTTCATTTCATCAACTTGATTGATGATCTCTGCCTCTACTTTTGCTCGAAAAAAGTTTTTATGAAGTTTTTTTAAAGTTATTTATTTTTAAAAGTATATTTTATTCATTATGCCATTACAGTTGTCCCCATTTCCCCCCTTCATTCCCCTCCACCCTGCACACCCCCCACCATTCCCCCCTTTATTTAGTTCATGTCCATATGTCGTAAGTTCCTTAGCTTCTACATTTCCCATACTATTCTTGCCCTCCCCCTGTCTATTTTTTTACCTACCATCTATGCTACTTTTTCTCTGTACCTTTTCCCCCTCTCTCCTCCTCCCACTCCCCTGTTGCTAACCCTCCATGTGTTCTCCATTTCTGTGGTTCCACTCCTGATCTAGCTGTCCTCTTGGTTTGTTTTTGTTTTAGGTGTGGTTGTTAATAACTGTGAGTTTTCTGTCCTTTCACTGTTCATATTTTTTCTTTTCTTTTTCTTAGATAAGTCCCTTTAACATTTCTCTTTTTTCACAGTTTCTTTTTTTTAATATATTTTATTGATTATACCATTACAGTTGTTGTTCTATTCCCCACCTTAATTCCCCTCCACCCTGCACACCCACTCCCCCACCATAGCCCCCCTTTAGTTTATGACCACATGTCTCAAGTTCTTTAGATTCTATATTTCCCCTACTATTCTTGCCCTCCCCCTATCTATTTTTTACCTACTGTCTATGCTATTTTCTGTACCCTCACCTCTTCATCCATTCCACCACACCACCCTCCCATCTGACAACCATCAAAATGCTCTTGGTANCTTGAACTTGACCTTATCTGAGAAGTTCTTTATCTGGCCTTCCATTCTAGATGGAAGCTTTGCTGGATAGAGCAATCTTGGATGTAGGTCCTTGCCTTTCATGACTTGGAATACTTCTTTCCAGCCCCTTCTTGCCTGTAAGGTCTCTTGAGAAATCAGCTGACAGTCTGATGGGAAGTCCTTTGTAGGTGACTGTCCCCTTATCTCTTGCTGCTTCTAGGATTCTCTCCTTCATTTGAATCTTGGCTAATGTAATGATGATGTGCCTTGGTGTGTTCCTTCTTGGGTCCAACTTCTTTGGGACTCTCTGAGCTTCCTGGACTTCCTGGAAGTCTATTTCCTTTGCCAGAGTGGGGAAGTTCTCCTTTATTATTTGTTCAAATAAGTTTTCCACTCATGTCTGTTTCTTTTCCCCTTCTGGTACCCCTGTAATTTGGATGTTGGAACGTTGGAACATGTCCTGGAGGTTCCTAAGCCTCTCCTCAGTTTTTTTAAATTCTTGTTCCTTCCTTCTTTTCTGTTTTGGTTGGTTGTTTCTTCCTTTCTGTTTGGTCCACTCCCTTGATTTGGGTCCCAGTTTCCTTTCCATCACTATTGGTTACCTGTGCATTTCCCTTCATTTCAGTCAGTTTAGCCTTCATATTTTCCTTTAATTTGTGGCTAGAATCATCCATTTCTGTGAGCATCCTGACCACCAGCATTTTGAACTGTGCATCTGAAAGGTTCGTTATTTCTTGGTCACTTAGAATTATAGGCTCTGGGGCTTTGAGCTCTTCTTGAGTCATAATATTTGGTCTGTTCCCACCTGTTATGTATGAGGGGCGGAGCCTTAGGTGTTCACCAGGCCAGGCCACCCAGTCTCTGGGTTGTGATGCTGTATATGGGGGCGGGGATAGAGAGGGGAAAAAAATGGCACTTTGCTCCGCTCCGCTCTCTCTCTCAGATTGGGCCCCTCTGGTGCTGGTTCCTGGGTGTGTGGGCCCGTGTACTCTCCAGGACCCTGTGGGTCTCTCCAACGAACTCTCTGTGAGCCTGGGAGCCTCTCCCGGCCCTTCAACCCTGAGAAAGTCTTTCCATTTGGTGCTTTCAGGCTCTAATTCCCGTCGCTGGGGCCCTAGCCTGAGTGGTCTGTCTCACTGTTCACTCCTTTGCTTCAGACTGCAGCCAGCCATCTGCCCTGTGCTCTCATTGGGTCCACCTGTTGCCACCCCATGCCTGGGGTCTGCCAACCTCCTCCGCCTCCGTCTCTGCTCCTGGGTCGGTTGGATCGAACAATCTTTCAAGCCCGACCGGGCTCCACTGCTGGCTCCACCCCTCTTACTGGTCTGGCTGAGTGGTTCATTGTTGTCGGACTTCTGTATAGTTCAATTTTCTGTGTTTTGGCTGCATTTTTGTTTACTAAAACTTTGTTGTCTTTAAACTTGGTTGTGGGAGAAGGCACAGTGTTTCCACCTGCACCTCCATGTTGGCGGAAGTCTGGTTTTTATGAAGTTTGATGTAAGAAACAACTTATGAAATGAAAGAAAGATCTTGCTCTTTTCTGAGCCCATGATATTGAAGGATTTCTGAGTAAGTGCTAACAAAGCAGGAATTAGTTGTGTGTCCAGGTGGTGAGGAGGGCTGTGGTGCGTCTCGCCTGCACGTTGGGGGTGGCGCATCTGCGAACAGTGTAAGTAGCAGTGGGGCGGTTGTGGAAGATTAGGCAGGAACAAGAATGGTTTGGTGGCAGTCTCATAAGGCGGTCTTCCTTTGTCCATCCTGCCCTGTAAAATTGCCTTAATGCAATAAAAATGCATCCACACACAAAAAAAGTATTCTAAGTTGCTGTACTCAGTCAGATTTGGTCTTATACACAGTGGGGCAATAAGAGGTATACAGTTTTGAGTGCACAAAACAAGGAGTTGATTCTTGTATCTCTGTTTAATGATCGTATTTTCCATGCAACAGCTGTCAGCCCACTTCATCTGTACTGGTAGGAAGGCGAACCCTGAGTGTTGGAGTCCTAGGGAGCTGAGGAGGAGAGTGAGGTAACTTGGAGCTGTTTGCTTTCAGACTTTTTAGTTTCGTACAGGTTTTTGTCTTATGTTGAGCTACCGGGCTACTGGGATTCTGCCTATGGGATCCACACACAGTGTAGGAGTAATGCCTTTAGCTTGTTCTGTGCTTCTTAGAAGAGTGCAGTGTGGGGTGCAGGGCATCAGCTCACTTCCGAGCTGGTGATGTTTTCCCTCCATTCTCAAGGGCACCATGTGACCAAAGGGAGAAAGACCTGCCCCTACAGGGTGCCTGTGTCCTCTGGAACAGCGGACTTGGAACTTGCCAAAGAAGCTGCTGCACAAAAACAGAGCCAACACGGAGCCCCTGCACTGCAGGGTCCCTCTCCAGCTCATTCCTCCCTTCTCCAGGGGCCTGGACTGCTGTGTATCAGCTCCTGGGCTTTGCGTGGTCAGGGCTTTGTCGTTGGAATAGATATATTGTTACTGAAGTAATTTTCCAAGTTAACCAAATTGAATGTATGTGTTGCTTTCAGTTTTTAAATTTTATATTGAAGTGAAACACGCATAGTATATAGTTAAACATTTTAGTTATTTATGATGCTGTACAACCATCATCTCTCCTTTTAAAACTTTATCCCCAGCTTCTTCTCTCCCCCAGCCCCTGACAACCATTATCTGTTTTTTGTCTCTATAAAAATACTCTGTACATTGTATTTAAAAGGAATCATACACTATGTGACTTTTTGTTTTCGAGGTCCATCCCTGCTGTAGTGTGCGTCAGTGCGTCATTCCCTGTGTGGTCAAAAGAGGTCCCTTTGCATGGATCTTTAGAGATGTGCCGCATTTTGTTTGCTCATCCATTGATAGACACTGGGGTTGTTTTCTACTTTTTGATTATCTACTCTCAGGTGCATACACTTGTAAATAATGCTGTTATAAGCCTTCGTGTGAAAGTTTCTACATGGATATATGTTTTCATTTCTTTTGTGTATGCACCTGAGAGTGAAGTGGCATATTCTGCTGGGTTGTGAACCCTTATCGGGTAGATGGTTTGCAGATATTTTATCTGAACCTATAGGTTCCCCTTTCACTTTCTTAATAGTATCTTCAAATGCACAAACTTCTATACATTTTGATGAAGTCCATTATATCTTTTTGTATGTTTTTCTGCTTGTGCTTTTGATATTAAATATAGCAGCCCATTGCCAGACTTGAGGTCATGAACCTGTTTTCTCCTTAGAGTTTTATACTTTAGCTTTTATATTTAGGTCATTGATGCATTTTGAGTTAATTTTTGTTACATAGAGTCAGGTAAGGGCCCAGCTTCCATCTTTTGCATGGAGATGATGCCTTGTCCCAACACCATTTGTCGGAAGCACCATCCTTTCCCACTGGTGATCCCTGTCGACATCACCGGTTTTGTACAGTGATAAAGTGATGCCTAGGAAAAGCACCACAAAAGGGACTCTTGGAGGGACTTGAACATGCACCTTCCTAGGCTGGTGGTTTTGCTGTTGGCTGTACACTTGGTATGTTTTTAAAAGGCATTCACTGCCTTTGTTTCTCTGAAAATTTTCAGCCGTTTAGGAACATGTGGTGCCAGAGGGCAGCTGGCTGAGCTCTCAGGAATAACTGTGGCAGGATTTGTGAGGGGTGTCTCAGTTTCTTGGGAGGGGTAAAGAGTAAGCATGGGATTCTTCACTTGCTATTTTATGTTTTCATAGATGTGTTTTAGGGGACTTTGCAGAACCACCACAATAGCACTGATCTGTTTCCTGCTACCAGAAGACATGAGATAGGGAGAGCTGGGATTTATTAAGACAGTACTGTTTACCAGCATGTGTGCGGTGCTTATATGTACTCATTTAACCATCATAGAAAACTGGGAGGTGTCAGTGCGGTCGCTGTCACCACCAGAACCGACACTCGGGAATGGAGATGTTTATCAGAGGCATATGACTGACGAATGGCGGAGTGGGGTCAGTACCAATCACTCCAGAGGTGTGCACTGTCTCGTCCGTGCTACAGTACCACTTTGGCATCCGAGGTACCTGGTGTCTCCAGGACAAACAATTCTTTTTAGTTGTTGAATTGAAATAGTACCTTTCTTCCATTGCTCAAAGGACTTTATTTTATGTATCTTTATAATGATGGAATTAGGAGCCCAGTGTCACCGTGTTGTATAGATGTTGAGAAAGTATGCAGGACCCACTCACAGGTGGGTAATAGGCAGCTCAGGGTCAAGAAGCCAGGTTATCTGGTCAAAGGATAATTTCTGCTATTTTAAAGTAAAAGTATCCCTGGTTGGGTGGGTGGTGCAGTTGGTTGGAGCATTGGCTCGTACACTGAAAGATTATGGATTCAGTTCCCAGTTGGGGCACGTACATGAGGCAACCAACGATGTTTCTCTCCTATCAGTGTTTCTCTCTCCCTCTCTCTCTCCCTCTCTCTCTCCAAGCAATGAAAAAATGTCCTTACATGAGGGTTAAAAAAATTAAGAGTAGGCAAATAATTATTGCATTCTTTTTGTAATGGTACCAGAAATTCTCAGTGTAGTAAAATGTGGTTCCTCTATATGAGGCCAAGATTTCTCATTTAAAACAAGGGGAAACTTGTTTTAAATACTGCTCTTTCAGAGAAAAGGCAGAGGGTTCTCAGCTACTTGACTGTTAGGTCCTTTATAAAACATGAATGTGGCACCTTGTTCTCGCCCTGATACCTCGGCCTTTGGTGGGAGCTTTAAGAGAAAAGAGACCTCATGTGCGTGGGACAGATGAGTGGGAGCGAACCCTTTCGTGCTAACAGGGTTCTGTAATGTGAGAGCCAGGAAATGCTATAAAGAGTCTTGTCTGAAAAGCTTGTGTATCTGATTGTGTTCTTAAGCATTACCTTTTCATTTTAAATAATGTTTTGTCTCTTTCCTCCTATGTCTTTTCAGCCATAGAACTGATGTATGGAGGCATCTACTGCTTTTTATGCCAGGACTATATCTATGACAAAGACATGGAAATCATTGCCAAAGAGGAACGGCAGAGAGCTGGGAAAATGCAAGGTTTGGGCTTGCCTATATTCACCTGCCTCACTTATTTCTTAGTCCCGATTCTCTCATGTCTGTTGAGGGCAGACTCACCAAAAGAAGGATCAATATCTAGGGAGACGGTGTAGGGAGACAGTTGGTGTAGGGGGATAGTAGGAGAGAGCTGGATATTTGCTATTCGATGGAAAGATACCCCCACCCCTGTGCACGAGTGTGCACGTGCACACACACGCGCCTACCTGTGTGCTTTCTCTTGTGGAGCCAGCCTAGGTTCCAGGACAGGCAGGTGGGAGGAGTGGCCCTGCAGGTGCAAACGCCCATCACTTCCTGCAGTTTCCCAGAGCTGTCCTTTGCCCCAGGTCCTGCAAGGGCCTGTGGCTGCTGTGAGGGTCTCCACTAGAGGGGAGAAAAACATGCACCAGCATGTTTTGATGTTCTCTCATCTAAAGGTCCATTCATAGGTATCACACTAGGAAGGCCATGTCCCCAGGTGGCCCCTGACGAGTAGTTTGCTGTTAGTTCTCCAGTGTTTCAGAAAGCAGCGTTTCCTCAGCAATATTAACGTGTGTGTCCCTGGTTCCTTCCAGGAGGGCAGGCTGTTTTCTGACATTATAGAGCTCTTAATCGTTCCGGTCATGTTTGATCTGTGTTAACAGAGACTTAAAATTTCCAGATGGAGAGTGTAACGACCTGCGTAAACAGCCCCCCCGTGTGGGACTCAGCTGTCCTGTGCAGTGCCTCGTGGCCCTAGTGCCGCAGGCTCCTCCTTTCCTGTCTTCCATCCACATGCATGCTGTCTTCATTGGGACACACAGACATATTGCACCCATTCTCTTCATTGTTCGTTCATTTCTTGTTGGCTACCCTGATGTGCCCTCTTTTTTAGTTTTCACCTCCTACATGTGCGTGTGCCGTTAGGACAGTGGTGGATGCAGCTCCCCTACTTGACTGGGGGCATCTCTCAACCAGCAGAGCTGTCAGTGTTTACAAAGAGACTTATAAGCCAGCCTCTGCTTCTGTTTTAGAGACTGCTCCCCCCCTTTTTTTTTGAGAGGGAGAAGGAATTGAAACACTTGTTGTGATCAGAATTATTGCTGTTTAACAGATCTTTTCTGGAGAACAGTGAGTTTATCTTCCTATTCTTTCCCCCTCGAAAATTTAGTTACATTGCCCTGGCTGAGTGGCTCAGTTAGTTGTAGGGTTGTCCCATAAACTGAAACGTCATGAGTTCGATCCCTAGGTGAGGGTGCATACAGGAGGAAACCAGTCAGTGTTTCTCTGCCCACTTTCCCTCTTTCTAAAATCAAGAAGCATGTCCTTCAGTAAGGATTTGTTTTAAATTTAGTAACGTTGCCACTAAGTCTGACTGTCCTGTTTCTTTGGGCAGAACACCTAAAGCACAGGGCTGAGAGATGCGGGTGCTGAAGTAAAGCACAGTCCTTCCAAAGTCTTTCTACAGGTCCACCGTGAGCAGATGCTACTCTTATAAAGCTTATTGAATTATACAGACATTTTCAGTAGCATGGAACAAGTGCCTCACCGTGAACTGGGTGTTTAGTAGGCTGAAATGTGACACTTACTAGCAATTACAGCATTATTTTGTTTCATTTCCATTCAACAAGATGTATTTTTCAAAATATATTTTTAAAAAATACATTTTCTGTCTGTCAGTGTTGCTTATTCACCAGAGATTCTTTTCAAGAGTGCCAAGGCTACAGTATCTGTCTTCAAGATTAAGGATTTGGGAATCAGCCACCGCAGCATCACTGTCAGGGCAGCATTAATTGCAGGTGTTGCCTTGCTTGTTGCAGTGAACATTGTGGCTGTAACACAGTCTCTGCTGAGCCTGCTTCAGTGTAATTGGGTTTTAGAAGCACTTTATGCTATGAGTGCGCCTCTGAAAGGCAGCCCGCTGAGTAGTAGTGCATTGCCCCCATCATCTCTGCTCACAAACAACACAGGATGCAAATGTAGCTGACAACACCTGGACCTGGTTTTCATCTGTTTAGGTGTTGGAGAGAAGTTTTCAACATGGGAACCAAGCAAACGGGAGCTTGAACTGCTAAAGCATAATCCGAAAAGGCGAAAGATCACTTCCAACTGCACCATAGGTAGGTGGGTGATGGTGCTTGGAGTGGTGGCCTGTTTTCTCTCCACGTCAGGCTTGCTTCTTAGGGTTTCAAGTTTGTAGATGTAAAAATGTGGGTTTCATAACATGGTACTTTAAGCCCCAGAGTAACTCTGCTTCATCCTTGCACTCACAGGCCACTTCTTGAGCACCTGCGTTCTATGGGGACCTTTGTTGGGCTTGGGGAGTGGTGCCAGGTGGAGAGGGAGGGTCCTTGCCCTGCAGAGCCCACCTGTGTACAAGGCTCAGGGCCTCTCGCCAGGTGGAGCTGCGTGCAGTTGTCTCTAGGGGGTGGAATGTGTGTGTGAGTGTATCCTCTGGGTTTCGTAGGACTTGAAGGAATACATTTTAGAAACATTTTTAAAAGCTAATTTTGTTGTTAGAGGGCCTCCATTCTGAGCTGTCCTGTTGCCCTGCAGTTAAAGAATTCTTTGGATAATTTAATCAGAACATTACATATAAGAGCTGAACAGCGGGGGGTGGCGGAGGGCACAAGGCCAGGGGAGTGATGGTAATGAATGAGGGATTCAGTCTGGTTCATTTAAAAGTGGCATAAAAATGTCAAAAACAATGACATTTCCTTCTGTTCTTTTCCTCTTGAATGAGTAAGTGAATGCACACAGACACATCACTGTGGCACTGCTGCGATCCCATCGGGGTCCAGCTGTGCCTGTGGGTCGGGCCCCAGTCACCCCTCTGCTGCCCGCCCTCCCAGGTCTGCGAGGGCTCATCAACCTGGGGAACACGTGCTTCATGAACTGCATAGTCCAGGCCCTCACACACACCCCGCTGTTGCGAGACTTCTTCCTCTCCGACCGGCACCGCTGCGAGATGCAGAGCCCCAGCTCCTGCCTGGTCTGTGAGATGTCATCCCTTTTCCAAGAGGTGAGCACCACTGACTTGGGCAGTGTCATGTTTCTGTCACTACATTTTTTCTTTCCCTTTTTAAAAAATAAAATAAGGTTGACTACAATATAATAAAGGAACGCAGATTTCTAAAACCTGACATAATGAGTAAGTTTTTACTGTATGCTTTTATTATAGAAGGGTCAAATTTTTCCAGAAAGGCAACATGAAGTAGGAGACTCTTGACATCATTTTTCGAGGCATGGAGCTGACTTTGAGGAGGAGGAAGAGCCTCAGAGAGTGGCACAGCCAGTGGCTGGTGTTGGGCTGTGATGCTATGGGAGACTCCCCTCCCCTGCAGTCTGTCATTGGACTCCCAGGAGGTGTGGGGACATGTGTGTGCTGCTCCCCACTCTGTTCCTGGGGACCATGGGTCTCTTCTAGCGCTACACCTTGTGGGTGTGCTTCCCCAGACCTGTCTGTGTGACCCTGTGTCCCAAGCATCAGGGTCTCCTTCCCTGGTTGGATTGTAGGCCACACTCACGTCTGTCCTCTCCATGTCTGTCCCTGAGCATGATGGTTCAGGCACCCTCCGGTTGGGCCCTCTGCACTCCCCTCGGTGGCTGCAGAAAAGCCTCTCAGAACTGAGGCAGCCCAGCAGCCCCACCCACAAAGTGGGGCTGTTACCTGTTGCACAGGCTGCTGGGACGTCCCACATGTTCTTCAGGTGTCAGGCACGAGAACTGCAGGTGCATCCCATCTGTGTCAGTGACCCTTGATTGCTGCAGACCAGAGTCATTTGCTGTCTGGCCCATTTCAGAAAAAGTTTGCCCATCTCTTGTCTAGCTTGACCCAGTTGCTTCATGTTCACAGCATGCCCGTAGCTGTTGGGGTCACAGCAGTGAGCAAACTGAATGAAATCATTGGGTCCAAACGGGAGAAAGGCAGGTGCAATTGTGTGTCACTTCTGTCATGAATGTCAGCCATTTCTCCTGGGTACTGTTGGGTGACAAATTCAGATAGGCTCAGGTTTATTGAGGTGTATTTTAAAACAGCAGAATTCACTTTTTAGTGTATTATCTGTTTCTCTGGACAAACACGTTATAATTGATCATCTAGGCTTATCATAGAAAACTAGATGGTAGGAAGGGAGAAAATGGATATGCAGACTCAGAAAGTCTTATGAGTCCAAATTTTAGGCAGCTGTTAAGTATTTTTTTGCGTGTGTGCTTTGTGTTCAGTGTGTAGCATTTATGCCTGACAAGGGATTTTGTTTCCCTTCTCTCTCTCTCTGAGCAGTTTTACTCTGGGCACCGGTCGCCCCACATCCCGTACAAGTTGCTGCACCTGGTGTGGACTCATGCCCGGCACCTGGCAGGGTATGAGCAGCAGGATGCCCATGAGTTCCTCATCGCAGCTCTGGATGTCCTGCATCGGCACTGCAAAGGTGTGGGCTTGTACCTCATGCCATTGCAAGGGGTGGGCGTATGGGCACACTCCTGCAAACCAGAACAAGCTTGCCTGGGACCATTTCATTTGTGTTCTCATGGTATTTTTTCCCCAATAAGAAAAACAGTGGAATTATCCTAAATAGGTTCTTTATAGCTTGTTTTTACAAGAGGAGAAAATAGGTTTTGGTTTGTCTTCCAACCTTCCTGGGAATAGAAAAGCATAGCCATCAGCCCTCACAGCCTGTGCAGCGGGCTATAAGCTCTGCTCCCTGATGTTCCTGGGCCCCAGTCCTCTGGGCATCGGGTGCATTTTGGTGCCAAGAGAGAAGCTAAGGATATTTTCTTAGGGTGTGGGAAAGACAAAATTGAAAATAAAACAGACTGGCTTGGTCATCCCCCTTTTCCACACCAGGTCTGTCTTTTGAATACGAAGTATCTTCAGGGGCCCTTTGGAGAGTGTTGGCACCTCTGACTTCATGGTGCTTCTGTGCTTGAGTGGCCTGGTCTCCTGGGTCTGTGGCTCTTGGAAACTTGTTGACTTTTAGGTGGGAGGGCAGGAGGGGGCTGCAGATGTGAATCACAGAGGTCTGGTCTTTCCCCAGGTGATGATAATGGGAAGAAGGCCAACAACCCCAACCACTGCAACTGCATCATAGACCAGATCTTCACAGGGGGACTGCAGTCGGACGTCACCTGCCAAGTCTGCCAGTAAGTGGAGGCTTTCCACTGGGCATGGAGTATTCTGGAAGGCCAGGTGCCTTCCAGGCCCTGCTGACCACATCATAATGGGGGGAGCCCAGGTGCTTTTGGGGAAACTGACTTCACTGATGCTGCTTACTGACATCATGGTACCTTTTTAGTCTGTGGACTGTTTTTATTCTGAGAAGTTTTTAAAATGCTTAGCTTCCTGGACTATAATATATAGTCAGTGCCACCCCAGTAATGCTTTCTTGGTGACACGGGGCTGATGGTGGAGCTGCTGCTGCACAGCCAGGTGAGGCAGGAAGTTTTGTTTAGACGACACTGACGTGTGCTGGGATGAAATAGCCCCAACAGAAAAGGCATGAGAAACGAGCAGGTTGCCCTGAGTGTGAAGGACATCAGGGCAATGTCCCCCTGGGGCTACAAGGCTTCACGCGTGGCCACCAGTTGCTGTCCTCATCTCTGCTTTCTTTTGGGTCCCTGAAACTAGGAGTCAAAAAAGAGTCCCCTTCAAAGACTGGGCCACATAGGGCAAACGCTTGACCAAGGCTCCAGAGTGTGTTAGTTTGAAGTATTTCACACTCTCCTTTTCCACTTTCTCTCAAGTATTGGGTCCCTAAATTCTCTACAGATTTCGGTTCCATGGTTAGAACTGAAAGCCTTCATTTCCCAGAGGCAGGTGCATTGGTGGGGAGGTTAGAACCCTTTCATTCACCCAGTGCATTCCAACATTTTTTATTTCCCTTCAATTTCTTTAAAAACCTTGGTCATGATCCACTAAAATTTTAAAACATATGATGGATTACCACTTGCGGTTTGTATAGGACAGACCAGATAGTGGGAAGAGTCGGCTTTGCCTGCAAGTGTTACAAGTGCAATTTCCTGTTAAGTAGTGTCTGTTCTCATGGGCCACCACACTAAGCACTTTACACTTGTGGCTTTAAGTAGCTGCCTCCTTGGCCCCATACCGTTGAAGTCCACTAGCAAGAGATTGTGTCACATTTATATCCTGTTTAATTTCCATAGTAAATTTTCCAGCCTGTGAGTTTCCTGTTGGTATATTTTAAAATAAATCTTCAGAAGGGAATTGACTTTGGTAGACAAGACTTTAAATGCTGCTGTTCAGCTTGGGGTGCTGAGTGGTTGGTGCCTGCTCTCTGTGGGACACGTGCCTGGAGGTCCGAGTGCTGGCCAGGAGTTTGCAGTTCCCAGGTCTCTGATGCTGCTGACATGGAGCCAGCTATTCATTCAGAGCCACCAGACGTGGGTTTCAGAAAAAGTCCTGAAACGATTGTGCTAGTCTTCTAGGTGTAGAGACCACTGCCTCAGAAGCAACCTTGGCCTGTGTGGTTTGCAAGGTGCCTCTCCCTGGGGCCCCAAGGTGCACTGGGTGTGAGCACACCTGTTTTTGGCCTGAGATGCCATTTGAAAAAAGGGCAAAGCTGTGACCCGAGTGCTGAGATACACCCCACGAGGTTGTGGTTGGGTATCAGTTCTCATTCATGTCTCTGTCTCCTTTTGCTTCTAGTGGGGTCTCTACCACAATAGACCCCTTCTGGGACATCAGTTTAGATCTGCCCGGCTCTTCCACTCCATTCTGGCCCCTGAGCCCAGGGAGTGAGGGCAGTGTGGTGAACGGGGACAGCCACGTGTCAGGGACCACGACGCTGACAGACTGCTTGAGAAGGTAAGAAATCTGCTGGCACTTTTGCAGAAAAATAAAGTGCTTTCCTTGCAGGTAGTTGTCTCCTGGCCTTGAGACTGCTCAGTAGTGGCTGGTCAGAGTAAGCCCTAATAAACTTAGGGCCCCCCCAGGGTCCTAGCACTGTTTTCTTTTACATATTCAGTGTGGAACATGAGAAAAGATAGGCCAACTTGCAAACAGCTTCTGTTGGTGCCCAATGACTCCTACTGCTTTGTCACATTTTTTCAAGGTGACTGGATATTCTGTCCACCTAGCTTTGCGTTGTAGGCTGTTGCATCACAGTTACTATTCCATCCCACTCCCAGTGTAAGTTAACAGAGAACAAAAGGTAGAGCTCTTGCACCTTTTGAGGCAAATAACCTGTATCAGAGTCCATCAGCCCCTCTTGCTGAGGCTTGTGGTTTTCTCTTCAGGTGATGAAGACACATCTGCAATGTTCTGTCTGCATTTACACACATTAACTGCATCATTGATCTAGATAAGCAATGAGATTGAGGACACAGTTGCTATAAAACATATTTCAATAGCTATTACATACAAATACGGCAAGGCCTAAAACCCTTCCTAAACTATATTTAGTGTCTTAAAACCTTTATTTTCTTTTTCTCGTATTGACTCAAGGTCACTGCAGACATGTCTTTGTTGGATGGAAGTGTGTCTTATGAAGAGGGACAAGCTTCCTAGTTTTTACCTTGCTGCCCAGTCAGCAAACCCAAAAGTGCATGTTTAGAATTTTAAAATTAATTTTGTTTCACTGACAGATCCAGATATATTCGGTTGTCCAAAAAGTCCTAAATGTTTTTTGGTTTTTTTTTCTGTAAAATAAAAGACTTTTTTTGTGTTCTCAGCAGTAACTTCATTGATTCAGGTATTTTGAGTATGTTAGCTCTCTTCCACGTGGTATAATATTCACTGTTCTCCGGTATTGTCTTGATTTTTAAAAAATATATTTTATTGATTATGCCATTACCGTTGTCCCATTTCCTCCCCTCCACCCTGCACACCTCCTCCCCCCCATTACCCCCCCTTTAGTTTATGTCCATGTGTCACAAGTTCTTTAGATTCTATATTTCGCCTACTATTCTTGCCCTCCCCCTATTTTCTACCTACCGTCTATGCTGCTTATTCTCTGTACCTTCTCCCCCCTTCTCCTCCTCCCCTGTTGCTAACCTTCCTTTCTATGGTTCCACTCCTGATCTAGCTGTCCTCTCAGATTGCTTTTGTTTTAGGTGTGGTTGTTAATAACTGAGTTTGCTGTCCTTTCACTGTTCATATTTTTCATCTTCTTTTTCTTAGATAAGTTCCTTTAACATTTCATATAATAAGGGCTTGGTGATGATGGACTCCTTTAATTTGACCTTGTCTGAGAAGCACTTTATCTGCCCTTCCATTCTAAATAAAAGTTTTGCTGGATAGAGCAATCTTGGATGTAGGTCTTTGGATCTCATGACTTGGAATACTTCTTTCCAGCCCCTTCTTGCCTGTAAGGTCTCTTTTGAGAAATCAGCTGACAGTCTGATGGGAACTCCTTTGGAACGTTTAAAGATGTCCTGTAGGTTCCTAAGCCTCTCCTCATTTTTTTGAATTCTTGTTTCTTCCTTCTTTTCTGTTTGGTTGTTTTAACTTCCTTCTGGTCCACTGCAATGATTTGAGTTCCAGTTTCCTTTCATCATTATTGGTTTCCTGTGCATTTCCCTTCATTTCAATTAGTTTAGCCTTCATTTGGTCCTCTAATTTGTGCCTAAAATCAACCAATTCTGTGAGCATCCTGATCACCAGCGTTTTGAACCATGTATCTGATAGGTTGGCTATCTCTTGGTTGCTTAGAAGTATTGGCTCTGGGGCTTTGAGCTGTTCTTTCTGAGCCATAATGTTTTGGTCAGGTCATGCCAGTTACATATGAGAGGCGGAGCATTAGGTGTTCACCAGGGTGGGGCAACCCAGTAGCTGGATTGTGATGCTGTATGGGGGGCGGGGTCAGAGAGGAGCAGTGGCGTTTGTTCTGTTCTTTTGATTTCAGTCCCCTCTGCTGCTTCCCACAAGCAAACAGGGCCCTTCTGGTGCTGGTTCCCGGGCAGGTGGGCTTGTGCACCCTCCAGGACCCTGTGGGTCTCTCCAACAAACTCTCTGTGAGCCTGGGAGCTTCTCCCTGCACCTCAACCCTGAAAATTTTTCCAATTGGGCAGGTCATAACCATGGGAGGGGTGGGGCCACCATCCAGAAATACGCAGCCCACCACTGCCTGCCCCCAACTCTGGGTGCACTGAGAGTGCTGCTCCCCTGAAGACAAGAATTCCCACATCTGCTTCTCTAGAATAATTGTTCCAGGTGCAAAATCCCTATAAGGAGCATGCACCTGGTAGAGCCAAGTTTGTTGCCCACATTGCTGGGGGTGGGTAGAGCACATTCTGGCTGGTGTGGTCCACTTTGGTGGCTCCCAGCTAGGGTGGAAGATTCCCCAAATGGGGAAGATGAGGCAGGGGTAGATACTCGAGAAGGTATGTAAATTGGGCTCTGTTTGTCTTACATAATTTCTTAATTTCTAACTATGGGAATTTGAAGTCAAATTTCTTTCATTTTGACACTGGGACTTGTTTAGAACTTTTTTTTTTTGGTACTGAAGCAGGTTTGGTGGCTTGAGGTTAATTAACATAGTTTGGCTAAGATGGCAAGAGTTTGGGGTCAGGTGTACTTGTGGACACTGCATGTGGGAAGAAAAATGACAAGTTATGAGAAACTTCTAGATGAATAAAAAGAAAACTTCAAAAGATGACAGCTGCTGAGTATTTTGCACTGGCTTGGAGTAAATTTTTTTAAATGTATAATCACAAGGAAGACTGTGCTTATTGATTGGTTGCTTAATTGATAATAGTTAGCAAAGCAAATGTAATTGGAAGGAAGTATGTGAATCAAAATTCAAGGGTGATTAGGATATTTACACCCCGCCAGTCCGACTTCGCAAGCTTGAACCTATTCTAAAAGGAGTTCTGAAGCAGGTCTCTGGGCTCTTTTATGTGTTCTCTGGGGAGGAAGTCACTTGGGGCTCCTTGATGGAGCTGTTCCTGGCAGCCACATGGCTTGGGAACAAGCTTGGGAAGTGTGTTGCCTCAGATGCTTGCTTTCTACCTTCTGTCCTCTGCTTAGGGCTGCTCGAGGGGCAGCAGAGTCCTTTGCCTAATTCTAGCCACAGGTTGGCATTGGACTTCACCTTTTAAAATTGTTTTTTCCTCTGTGCACAGTCCTCTCACTGGATAATGACCCTTGCCTAGGATTTGTGCCCACTGAGGCAAGCCCTGGGAGCTTGCTGAGATGGGGGAGGGGCAGCTGTGACCTGGGCAATTCCTGGCTGTGATTAGGGTGGGGCAGCACTGGGTTTCTGGCTGGCAAATTGGAGGGGGGAATCAGGTTGTGGCCTCTCTGTTATATACCCAGAGTCTTCACTGCTAATGGCACATTCTGCTCTCCTGCCACCTGCCATCCAGCCAGTGTTTCAACCTCACTGATGGCTTTTTTTTTTAAACTACGTTTTAAAATTTGTTCAAGTCAGGATTCAGAGTAGGTCCACACTTTACATTTGGTTGGTTGTTCTCTCGTAGTCACTTTCGAATCCAGACTTCAGCTCCCGTTTCTGTCCTTGGCTTTTCTTCGCTGAAAAGAAAAGGTCGTGTATCCTAAGACCTTGCCACACTCCGGACCTTGCTGATGGGGGCTGAGTGTGTGGGCTAGTTCCTGCATTGTGCAGTGAACATAGCTGGGGGCTGTGCTCCATGCTCCCTCACCACAAGATGTGACTGCTCTCCTCGTACTTCCTCTTCTGGCCACCTTGCAGCAGCCGGGTCAGCCTTGCTCAGGGGCACTGTCCTATCCAGGCTGAAATGGAAGAAAGGTTAAATAAGCACTTCCAGACCCAGTTGCCAAAAGATCAACTTTTTTGTTTGTTTTTTAGCTTTAAACTTTAAAAACTTGATATAAACTATACTGAAGCATCTGTTTATGGTTTCTCATCTTCAGTAGCTACTACATCGCTTGTGCCACGGGTGTTGGCTGGCGTATCAGTGCAGCCTTTCTGTCTCGTCATCCGTCTCCATCACAAGAAAAGGAAAAAATATTTCACATTTCCCCACATCTCACTTTTTCAAATTAAACTTTTTATTTTGAGATAATTGTAGCTTCCTTCTGTGGTTGTAAGAGATACTACGTTGAGATCCCCTGTGTCCTTCTCCCAGGACCCTCCCAGTCATACCACCTGCCTCCCACCACTGCTGCCTCCTCAGCCCCTGGCAGCCTTGCATCTGTGTGCCCTGTGAAGTCCATGTTTCAGGAATGTTGTGTTAACGGTATAATGTGAAATCTTTGGGGATTCACTTGTTCACTCGTCATGGTTCGCTGGTGATTCATTCAGGTTGTGTGTATCAACAGTTTGTTCCTTTTATTGCTGACTAGTATTCCAGGGTGTCATGTACCACAGTTTGTTTAACTGTTTAATGCTCACCTGTTGAAGGACATCTGCCTTACTTCCAGTTGTTTTCTGTGTTTTTGTTCTCTTTTGTTTTTCTCTTTTTGGATAATTTCTGAGACAGATTTGATAGGCTGAGTCTTACGATAATAATAAAATTACTGTTTTCACCAAACTTTTCATTTAAAAAAACTCAAAAGTATTTTTTACTTTTTATTTTATTTTTCATTGAAAAATTTTTTTGGCCACATTGGTTAATAAACTTGTATAGGTTTCAGTCATACACTTCTAAATTGCATTGTCTGTATGTTGTATTTTATGTTCACCAACCCAAGTCTCCCTCCATCACCCTTTATCCTCACTTTATCCTTTTCTACCTGGCTCCACCCCCCTTCCCTCTGGTCATCGCCATACTGTTGTCTGCATCTGTGAAATTTTTTTCCCTTTGCTTAATCCCTTCACCTTTTTCGCCCAGCCCACCAATTCCTCTCCCCTCTGGTAACCGCCAGTCTGTTCTGTGTATCTATGCTTCTGTTTCTGTTTTGTTTGTCAGTTTATTTTGTGCGTTAGATTCCACATATGAGTGAGATCATAATATACTTGTCTTTCTCTGACTGGCTTATTTCATTAAGCACAATGTCCTCTAGGTCCATCCATGCTCTCACAAATAGTAAGAGTTCCTTCTTTGTTGTGCCCAAATAGCATTCCACTGTGTAAGTGTACCACAGCTTTAGTCTCCACTCATCTACTGGTGGGCACTTGGGCTTCTTCCAAATCTTGGCTATTGTAAATGATGCTGCAGTGAAGATAGAGGTGCATAGGTTCTTTTGAGTTTTGGGTTTCGGGTTTTAGTGTTTGGGGTTTCTTTGCATATATTCCCAGAAGTGCAATCGATGGGTCATAATATAGTTCCATCTTCAGTTTTTTGGGGAAACTCCATACTGTTTTCCACAGTGGCTGCACCAATCTGCATTCCCTACAGCCCAAAAGGGTTCCCCTTTCTCCACATCCTCACCAGCACTTGTTTATTGATCTATTAATGATGGCTATCTGACAATGTGAGGTGATTATCTCATTGTGGTTTTAATTTGTGTTTCTTAGATGATTAGTGACATTGAGCATTTTTTCATATGTCTATGTGCCGTCGGTATGTCTTTGGAGAAGTGTCTGTTCAAGTCCTCTGTCCACTGTTTAATTAATTAGACTTTTTGTTTTGTTTTATTTTGCTTTTGGTGTTGTGTAAGTTCTATATAAATTTTGGATATTAACCCCTTACCAGCAGTATCAATGGTGAACATGTTCTCCCCTTCAGTGGGTTGTCTTTTCATTTTGTTGATGATTTTCTTTGTTGTGGAAAAATGTTTTAGTTTGATAGAATCTCATTTGTTTATTTTTTTCTTTTGTTTCCCTTGCCTGAGGGAATATATTAGAAAAATACTGCTATGAGAAATGTCTGAGATTTTACTTTCTCTGTTTTCTTCTAAGATTTTAGTGGTTTTTAGTCTTAACAGTGGATTGAGTTTAATTCATTTTGAGTTTATTCTTGTGTATGGTGTAAGAAGTTGATCTAGTTTCTTTTTTTTTTTGCGTATATCTGTCCAATTTTTCTACACCATTTATTGAAGAGACTCTTTTTACTCCATTGTATGCTCTTGCCTCCTTTGTCAAATATTAATTGATTTAAAGGTGTGTGTTTATCTCTGAGCTCTCTGTTCTGTTCTGTTGATGTAGGCTATGCTATTTTATTTACTGTGGCCTTACAGTATGATATCAGGTATTGTGATCCCTTCAGCTTTGTTCTTCTTTCTCAAGATTGCTGAGGCTTTTCAGGGTCTTTAGTGGTTCCATATAAATTTTTGGAATTATTTGTTCTAGATCTGTGAAATATGCCATTGGTATCTAAATAGGAATTGCACTGAATCTTTAGATTACTTTGGGTACTATAGACATTTCAGTGATGTTAATTCTTATTCATGAACACGGTTTGTGCTTAAACCTATTTGTATCTTCTTCGGTTTCTTTCAGTGCCTTATAATTTTCTGAGTTTAGATCTTTCACATCTTTGGTTAAATTTATTTCTCAGGAGTTTTTTGTTTTTATCATTTCTAGTAGTTTTTTGGTGGAATCTTATTTAATTTTTTTCTTGCTCGATTGCTGTGGCTAGGACTTCCAGTACTTTACTGAATAGGAGTGGTGAAAACAGATATCCTTATCTTGTTCCTGATCTTAAGGGATACACTTTTAGTTTTTGCCTGTTAAGTACGATGTTGGCTATAGGTTTGTCATATATGGCCTTTACTATGTTGAGGGATGTTTTCTCTGTTCCCACTTTACTGAGAATTTTTATCATAAATGTGTGCTGGATTTGATCAAATGCTTTTTCTGCATCTATTGTATCTTCATGTGATTTTTATCCTTCATTTTGTTTATGTGGTGTATCATGTTTATTGACTTGTGGATATTGTACCAGCCTTGCATTCCTGGGGTAAATCCCACTTGATTGTGATCGTGGTATATGACTTTTTTAATGTATTGCAGGATCTGGTTTGCTATATTTTGTGGAAGATTTTAGCATATCAGGGATATTGGCCTTGTGATTTTCTTTCTTTGCAGTTATCTTTATCTAGTTTTGGAATTAGGATAATGGTGGTCTTGTAAAATGAACTTGGAAGTCTTTCCTCCTCTTGGTATTTTTGGAATAGTTTGAGAAGGAGAGGTGTTCTTTGAAATTTTGTTAAATTCACCTGTGAAGGCACTGGTCCAGGACTTAGGTTTGTTGGGAGTTTTTTAATTACTGCTTCACTTTCATTAGTTGTAATCAGTCTATTCAAATTTTCTGATTCTTCCTGATACAGTATGGGAAGATAGTACATTTTTAGGAATTTGTCTGTTACGTCTAGATTGTCTAACTTGTTGGCATATAGTTGTTCATAATACTGGCTTATAATCCTTTGTATTTCTTTGCTGTTAGTTGTTACTTCTCTTTCATTTCTGATTTTATTATTGATTTCGGTCCTCTCTCTTTTTCTTGAAGAGACTGGTTAAAGGTTTGTCCATCTTGGCTATCTTTTCAAATAAAACAGCTCTTGGTTTCATGGATGTTTTGTATTTTTTTAGACTCATTTCTTTTTGCTCTAATCTTTATTATTTCCTTTCTTATGCTCACCGTGGGCTTTTTTCCCCCCTAGTACCCTTAATTGTAGGGTTGGATTATTTATTTGAACTTTTTCGTGTTTCATGAGGTAAGCCTGTAATGCTATGAATTTCCCTCTTAGGACTGCTTTCACTGTGTCCCATAGATTTGGGGCGGTTGTATTCTCATTTTCATTTGTTTCAAGGTACCTTTGATTTCTTCCTTGATCTCATTGTTAACCCAGTTATTATTTAGTAACATGTTATTTAACCTCTATATTTTTGTGTCTTTTAAGTTTTTTTCTTGTGATTGATTTCTAGTTACATGCCATTTTAGTCAGAGAAGATGCTTCATGTGATATCAGTCATTTTAAATTCATTGAGACTTGTTTTGTGTCCTAACATGTGGTCTTGCCTGGAAAATATTCCATTTGCACTTGAAAAAAATGTGCGTTCTGCTGTGTTGGGGTGATATGCTCTGAATATGTTAATTAAATCCATCTGGTCTGGTTTGCCATTAAGGCCGCTGTTTCCATGTTGATTTTCTGTCTAGAAGATCTATCCAGTGTTGTCAGTACAGTGTTAAAGTCCCCTGCTATGACTGTATTACTATCAATCTCCTTTTTAAAATCTTCCAAGATTTGCTTTATACATGTAGGTACTCTTGTGTTGGGTGCATAAACGTTTACTAGGGTTACATCCTCTTGTTGGATCACTCCCTGTATCATTATGTAGTGTCCTTCTTTGTCTCTTGTTACCCGCCTTTGTTTTAAAATCTACTTTCTCAGATATAAGTACTGCTACCCCAGTTATTGTTTTATTTCTATTTGCATGAAATACATTTTCCATTCCTATACTTTTAATCAGTATGTTTCTTGTTCTGAGGTGGGTCTCTTATAGATAGCATGCATGTTGGTCTTCTCTTTTTTATCCATTCATCTATAAGGTAAGTATTTTTTAAAGTGATAAGGAAGGAAGGTGACAGACATATGGTAGGTATGTTTTTAGTAGGGAAATTAATTCACTGAAAGTGATAAAGTAGCTGTTTTCCCTCTTGCCTCTTTATATTTTTTCTTAAAAATACATTCTTAAATCCCTTGCAGATTCACTAGACCAGAGCACTTGGGAAGCAGCGCCAAGATCAAATGCAGTGGCTGTCACAGCTACCAGGAGTCCACCAAGCAGCTCACCATGAAGAAACTGCCCATTGTCGCCTGCTTCCATCTCAAAGTAAGTTTTCCAGGAAAGCTCCAGCAGCCGATTCAATGTTCGGTTCCTAGTGCAGCTTAGAGCCAGTCATTGTGGTGTACAGAGCTCGTTTCATGATTATAGCGACTCCCTAAGTGTGCTAAAGAACCGGGATAGTTAAGTTGTACCTTCTCCTGTCCCCATTGCCATCAGAAGTCTGCTGTGATGGACAGAAAGTCTTCACTGCAGAGTGAGGATAGGGTGTGAGCTGTCCCACTGGGGGTGGGGCTGTTAATGGTTTTACTACTTCTACCTAAGTTCTTCATCCTCACTCCAAGTTTTCTGTTCTTCTTTTACTTAAAAGCAAACAAAGACTCTTAGCATTATGACCTAGTGTAGGGGTCAGATAGTAAGTATTTTAAGGCTTGCAGCTATACAGACTGTTTCATATTTTTCTTTGAGTCCAAATATGTTAAAACAAGGAACTGTTCTTAGCTTCCTGTGTGGATTTGGTAGCCTCTGATATAGTCAAGGGACTGCCTCTTGTTTTGGGAAAGGAACAATATATTTGTTTTTGCTCCCAGAGGTCATAGATATTGCCTGTGTTTTCTACTACCTTGCATTTCACTGAGTTTGTTGTAAGATTATTTTTTTGTACACTGGGTGTTCATCGCTTTGAACAGTCGCTTCAAGACTTCACTTGAACCCCGTAAGTTAGATTTATGTCAGTATTGTGTTATTGGCTCTGTAAGCTCCAGATATGGCCAGCAGGCAATCATCATTAATGAAAATCCTGATTTGGGAACTGCACAGAGAAGCACCCCTGGAGGAAGTTCATTACAGTGATGTTCCTCTTCTCTCCCCCATTTCTGTAGCGATTTGAACACTCGGCCAAACTGCGGCGGAAGATTACCACGTATGTGTCCTTTCCCCTGGTACTGGACATGACCCCCTTCATGGCGTCCAGGTATGGAAGATTTGTTTGTCTCTGTCTGGCATCGGGAGGGGAGCATGGCTTTGTGAGTTCTGTGATGTGTACCAGGTCCCTGATGAGAAGATTGCAGACACTGATAGAACCACAACGGCTAAAACCAAATTGCTGTCCTGATCTTCACCCAGGACACATTTCAGCTTAATGAGTTCTTTCTCCTCAGATGTCCTGTCTCAGCTGTGAGTTTTTCCAAGCAGCCCTTCATCAGCTCCCGGACTTGAGAAATCAAGGTGGAGTCCCTGCAGAAAGGCAGTATTTTTAGCTGCTTCATCTGGTTGTGGAATGTGGCGAAACATAGTTGATTTTGCAGTTGTAGATTAAATTTATCTTGTTTTCAAATCTTCATACCATAGACCACTTTAAATTTACCTTAAAAAAAAAAAGCAACAGTTAACTAATAATATTCAGGACACAAGTTGATAGTTTCCAAGGGCCACTGTAACAAATTACCACAAAGTTGGTGGCTCAAAGCAGGAAGATGTTGGCAGGGCTGTGCCTCCTTGGAAGGGCCCAGGGAAGATTTCATTCCTTGCTGGGAGGTGCGCCACCGCACACACATGGGCCGGCCCCATGCCTAATGGCAGGTGTGCTCTCAGCAGTTCACGTCCCAAGCCTGGGCCTTGGTTTCTTCGCCTTAACAGGGGGATAATCTCTGCCTAGAAAGGAGTGTTGTTGGAAGAACTAGCAAGTGTATATAAAGTGAATTCAACACAGTGCCCAACATAGTAAGCCCCCACTAACACTGGTGTCATCCAATCCATGCTCCTCTTCATTTCAGTGATTTTTACCCAGTACGCTGCAGCATACCAGCACACCACAAAAAATTTGTAAAATTTGGCTGCTCAGTCAGGGGCACAGACCTCTTTTCCCTTAGATAGTCAAATAAGAAAACCTCAACATCCAGTACAACAATAGCCATCCAGTGTGAATGAATCAAAATTATATCTGTTTTGTTTTCTTTTGTTTTTTCAGATGGTAAAAAAATAGAATATAGTTTTTTGGTGAACCACAGAATTTTAGTAATTAGTTTGTATGTGCCATGAGATAAGAAAGGTTCACTGTTGCTGCTTTGGTTGGTTTAAAGGGTGCTGAGTGTCGCCTTTGTTTGTTACAGCAAAGAGAGCAGGATGAACGGGCAGTACCAGCAGCCAGCAGACAGCCTCAGTAATGACAACAAGTGAGTGCTGCCTTGTGTGGGTGTGCTGACATCACGGGGCCTAGTGAGGAGAGCCCTGGGCTCCCAGAGGGTGGTCAGCGTGGGGGGCCCCAGCATTTCACAAGGAGATGGCTGCATTTCTGAGTGGCAGTGGCAGAGCTGCTTCTTTTGGTCACTGGCCTGCTCCCTATCATACTACCCATCAATCTCTTTTGAAAATACCTGAGCCCACTATTAGGAAAGGACTTTTCACACCTTTACCATAAATGCTCCCTCCTATGTGGGAGCTTGATGCCCTTCTCCTGGCCTCTGGGTGTGAGTGAGGGTCAGTATGGCCATTGCCGTTCTGGAGCGAAAGCTCAGCTTCTGAGTTCTGGGCCCCGTGACCTCTTCCTTAGCTGGCACCATGACGAGGCCTCTGCTCTTTCTCTGCCTGCCTTTCCACCTCTGGTGTAGCCAGCCAATGGGATGAAGGGGAGAGTGGTTACAGTATTTCCCAAACCAGTTGCTCTGCAGACTGGAGGCCGCACAGGCTCCCTCTGTCCCTCCATGCCCTTGGGCTCCAGCATTGATGTTGGGGGTCAGGGAGGCCCCTCACTACACAGGTCTCTGACTGCTTGGGCTGTGTGGTTTCTGGCGACAATAAAATTGAGTTACCGCTGATCTCTCGCAACTCGTTTCCTCCCAAACCAGATACTCCTTGTTTGCAGTCGTTAACCACCAAGGGACCCTGGAGAGTGGCCACTACACGAGCTTCATCCGGCAGCACAAGGACCAGTGGTTCAAGTGTGATGATGCCATCATCACCAAGGCCAGCATTGAAGACGTGCTGGACAGTGAAGGGTACGTTGTGGGTGGCTTGTTGTCCCCTGTGTGTGTCTGAGCCCAAAGCCATGTCTGTTTTTAGTATCATTCAAGAAGGATCACCTTTGGTGGCTGGAGTAATGAGGCTTATTCTGGACCGGTTGCTGACCCCGAGGGGCCACTGGGTAGGACGGTATGCCTGAGCAAGTACACTTAGTTAGCACCCTCACCCAGAGCACAGGTCATTGCCTTCAGTGGCAACATGAGCTGACATGTGGGTCCCTGTGCAGCTCCTCTCTTATTTCCCATTTTATTCCTTCCTAGCATGTCATTATCTACCTTCAGCTTTGCTGAATCCTTAGTGTTGAGACTGGCAGTAGGCTCCTAGCCCCAGGGATGAGCTGCATGATCTGAGAGGTGCATCTGTAGGTGCCCAGGTGTGGGGGAGCCCCCTGGGCAGAGTCTTCAGAGGCAGGACAGACTGTGGACAGTTAACTGGGCAGGGCCCCGGGGGGTCGGACTGAATGGGTGGCAGAAGCCTTACCAGAAGTCACACTGACCTGAGGCCCTGGCACCCCTGGACAGGACAGGACAGGACAGGATGGGACATTGACCCTGAGGCTCTGGTAGTCCTGGACAGGAGAGGTTGGTTCAGGAGCTGTATGGCAGGCAGGACTGACAGGACTTAGGGCTTCCTGGTGAATGGGCAGGGGATGGACTTAGGAGACTCTGGCATTTGGTGGGGGCACTGCCACTACCGAGCTGAGGATCCTGCTTAGGGACTAGGAACCAAAAACTGTCCCAGCAAGAAATCAGACTGCTGTTGAGTACTGAGGTTATGGAGCCAAGGTTCCAGCTGGGGAGGTCAGTTTTGCCTTGAGTTCTCATGAATTAGACCATAAACTTGCTCTGTTTTGCCTCCACAGATACCTGCTCTTCTACCACAAACAGGTCCTGGAATATGAGTAGCCTTTTTCTCAGCCAGTCAGAAAAATGAAGGCCTCACAAAATGACCCCCAATCACCCAACTTCATGCTACCACCCCCCACATGGAAGTACCCCAGGAACATCAGAGCCCTCTGCTGCCAGCCTGGGCCTGGGGGTGGAGTGGACATGCACCACGGTGGGAGGGCTCCCTGGACAGCTCGGCAGAGATGCAAAACAGTGGGTGTGTTCTGCATGGGGAGGGGCAGAGCAGATACATTACAAGGGTATCTTCTTTGCTCCTCAAACAGCGTGTGGATGTGTGGGGTGGTGCCCCCATGGTGTGGAGCAGCCTCGCCCTGGTGCTTCACTTCTGCCACGTGATTGTGCAGTTTCAAAAGGCGCTGGTCCATTTTTTAATTATGAGTTTAATTAAAGCAGTGGAGAAGACAATAGCTGTGCAAGGACAGAGGACTTTGCAAGTATCTTTGTGAGTCTTCGTATTAAATATGTATAGTATGGAACTCTTAGCCTTTATTTTGTGAGTAGAGCCTGTGTAATTGAAGACACTGACTGGGATTTTTGAGCATGTGTGTTCCGCAGATAACACAGTGTCCAGCTGCATGTGGCGTGTCAGCCTGGGTGGTCCTCACTTTTCTACAAGTAAGCATTTTCTCATTCCCCTCATTTTTCTTCTTTTCCACAGTGGTGAATTTGATAAATGTAATGTTAGTAACGTGGATGAATAGAGTTAATAATGAAATTTAGATAGCTTTTTATTCTTGAGTGAGTGAATCTCGCTTTTGGTGCTGTGTTGTTGTACCCACTCTGACCCCCGCCCCTGCCTTTGGAAGCACCACACCCTGGTTAAAGCTGGCAGGTGTGAGTTGGGTGTGACTGGTTCAGTTGTGTTACTCTCTTGAGCAAATAAAGCATTTTTTGATGGTTTTACTGTTTCCCTTCCTCCTGTTTTCTTCTTGGCTGCCTTTCCCACTAGCTGTCCTGTCACTGCTTGCTGGCCAGAGTGACTGAGTGCCTCTGCATTTCATTCAGTGCAGTTTAAATTGTAGCAGGAAAAGGGACTCTGTAATCCAGTCTGTGAAGAGAGTTGGCCGAGGAACGACCTTGGTCCCTGTGAGGTGTCTTGCATGCAACTGTGTATCCAGCACTCCAAGCCAGGTTTTTGTCCATATCTGAGAAATTTTAACCGAGATGTAGGGGAGGAAAAGTTGCTTCAGTAGAATTTGTGAAGCACACTGTGCTTGTCCTGAGAGCCCAGTTTGTGTCTGAGCTGTGGCATATGCATTCCTAGGGGAGAGCATCATTATTTAAGGGTCAGCTAACTTTTTTCTTAAAGAGCCCAAATGGTAGCTATTAGACATTCTGGGTCTCTTGCCATAGATGATACATAAACAAATGAGCCTAGCTATATTCCAATAAGACTTTATTTATGGACATTGAAATTTGAATTTCATATCATTTTCTCATGTCATGAAATTTTTTTTCTCTGTTTAAAAATGTGTGAACTGTTCTTTAGCTGACAGGCCATACAGAAGCAGGCAGTGGGCCGGATCGAGCCCTTAGCTAGTTAGGTAAGAGGAAGCGGGTCCCAACAGAGTCAAGTGGTTACTCCCAATGGAAAATACTAGGAAACGCAAAGCAACAGTTCTACTGCAGAACCATCATTATGGCAAAATTCCTGGTGAAAAGTTTTTGGATGCTCACTCCACTTGTTCTGTTGTATTTCTGCATTTGTGGGACACAGGTTAAGGCATGTTTTTAAATAGCAGGTGTTTTCAGAGAAGTTTGCAGGGTGCAGACTTTTAGAAATGTCCACGTGTGTTTGAGTGTGTGAGGGAGGCCTGCTGTGAAGATTTCTTTTGGAGAGAGGTGTTGTCCTCTAATAATAAACAGATTTGATGGGAAGGAGAACTGACTGAAGTTGGCCTGTAGAGTTCTGAGCCGTCAAGTTTCTCCCTGCAGTTGGCTGCCTTGTATCCTGCTACTTGACCGGAGTGTTGTAAATGCAAAGTGGGGACAAAGCAGATGTATTGGCCATGGAGTTTCTGGAAGATTACTTGGGGTCTGGCCAGCCTGCTTCCCAGATTGGTCGCTCCCCTAGACCTCTTCCTGTCTTCATTAATGTTCAGAGGCTCGGCTGAGAACACAAGGACTAGAGAGCAACAGGAGGGCCATGTTTATCTTTTGTGGAGACTGTTTTAAACTTTTATATCCAAATCAGTTGTCTTTATTCCCTCTGGCATTCGTGTTCCAAGCACTTACCTCTGTGCCAGTCTGGCTGCACCTGCCCACCCATAGGCTCCCAGCAGGAGGTGCTGTGCGAGGTGTGCGTGTTTGCATTTCTATTGTTAGGAACAAAATATTACATGATGGCTTTGGGAATTTATCCCCTTTTAAAAAAAAATTTAAGCCCTCAATCCAGCTCTTAAATTCAGGAAAATGGTGTTTTTGTTTCCTAACAACCACCCCTAGATAGGTGCTCCTATCGTGACCAAGTGCATCTGACCACTAAGGAATCATGAAGTGCCCCTCCACTCCCACCAGTGTGTGTACAGCGACCCGTGTTTCTGAACTGCTGGCTGTCACTTCAGCACTCCCCAGTGAATAGGTGGACTTTTCTTCTTCAGATGTTTGCAGTGAGTTCCGAGCAGTATGGAGCGCTGGGAGAGCGGGGCCAGTGCCACCTGAGGGCGCGGTGGCCAGATCTCCTCTGGCAGCACAGCCTCTCGCCTGTCGGGTGCTAGAATGTCCCCAGACCTCTGTCCTGCACCACATAGACCCAAGCATTTGTGGTTTGGCTTTCATTGTGTCCAGTTGCCAGGTTTTTGTGTTTGTGTTTTTGTTTTGGACAATTTAAGTGTGATTGTTATAACTAAAAACAAAAATTGTAAGAAAAAGATTCCCGTGATTGTGCTGTGGATTTAATTGCCAAGATGTTTACACCTCTCTTTTACCTGTTTGAAAAACTGTTTGACTCCCCCCTCTCTTAATGGCTTGTAGTCTTTCCTATGTCATAATAAACTACATTTTCTTCTGAGAACTGGCTGGCTCTCCCCTTCCTAGCACCAGCAGTCAAACAGAGGTCCAGGGGACAAGAGTCCCCAGGATGTGGGCACCACCCGGGCAGGCCTGTCCAGTGGAGGAAGCCCACCGAGCACAGTGCCCAGAGCTGCAGCCTGCATTTCTCCTTCTCTGTGTTGGGCTTACTGCCTCTTTGCCCCTCTTTTCCTCCTCCTGTGGGCAGGGTGGTGACATATCCTGGATTCAGGACTACCACAGGACTTCAGGCTTTGATGTGTCCTTAAAAGTCACGGGAGAGGTTTCTTTAAATGGGGCGTCCTTGCCAGAGTTTGATTATAAGACCTGGGATGTGGTATAGGGACATGCGTTTACAGAAAGCTCCTCAAGTGATGAGAACGTAGCATATGTAAGTAAATAAGCCAAGGGAAGATGTACCCAGTCTCTGCTGTCCTTGATTCCATAATTGCTCACAAGGCCATAGTTGGCACCTGCAGGACCCTTCTTCCACTTCGCCGCACACATTTCCCTTGCCCTCAGACCTCAGCCAGTCTTTACCTGGTTGACTAAGACCCTCATTTCTGATGTGTTTTTTCTGGGGAAGCTTTTGTTGGAAGTTCCTTCACTTTCCTTAAACAGAAATACCAAGAGGTTCCAGGGAATCCCTTGGGGTTCCAGCCTTGGTCCTCCTGTCCCCTTGTGTAGCAGTGTTTTCAAATTAAATAGAAACAGGGTTGTCCGCCCCCCAGGAGGAGCTCCTCCTTTGGGGTCCAAGACCTTCAAACCAGCAAAACCCAATTTTTCCCGGACAAGAATAAGAAAAACTTGTAGTTTGGTAATTTCATTGCAATGCTGAAAAGTGCCCATCGCTCTCTGACCCCTCGATCCTTGGACCAGGGTGTTTTAGCTGTAGGGGAGTCCATGCTATATAATGGTCTCTGGTTAAAAGCGTAAGTCATCCAGAAGAGAAGAACCCCATGACCATAACCATGGCAGAAGCTTTAGTGAGCTCAGCTGCATCCTTGTGATGGGTAATGGACTAAAAACAGCTCCATAGACACAAGCCCATTGCTTCATGTCCTTTGCTGTGAATTGGGTTTCCTGATCAGAAGCCATGCTGCATGGAATGTTGCAATAGTGGACGGAGGTGCTGAGATGCATAGCAGGCAGATTCGCATCTAGTGTGTGGGTTTATTGCAAGGAAGACAAATCTCTGCCTCTGTGATGGATGAGGCCCAGTGTAGTCAACCTGCTACTGGGTAGCTAGCTGGTCCTTCTAGGAAATGTCATGCCAAGGATTCAATGCTAGTCTCTGTAAGCCAGTTAGGCTCTCTGCAGAAATCATCCTAGTGAACTTTGGTCAAGGTAAATCTATGACACTGCAGCCTGTTCTAGCCTCTACCTCTGTTTTAATGGCCACTTAGTTCATGAGCCTGCCAGGCCAGCATGGTGGCTGGGGAGGAAGCTTACTCATACCCACGGGGTGTGCTGGTTTGCCCCCAATCATTGAGAGCATCCTTTGTGCGGAATCTCACGGGCACGTGGGTACAGATACCTGCACAGTCTGCCCATATTGAGAAATCTGTCCCCATCCAGATCTTGTCACTCATGTTCAAATCCTGTTCCAAGTCCTTGACCATCCAGCCAAGCTGTTAGCAACTCACCATAAACCCATGTAGATCAGTACTTTCAGGCCTCACTTATTCCACACAAGGCGGGCAACCAGGTGTCCAGGTCCAACACCCTCCCACTTGTAGGATTTCCTTCATCACTGTCCTGAAGGATTAGCCTCAGCCATCTGGTCACAAGGAACACTTGAAGAGGCCATGCACAAGTGTCTGTTGATCAAGTGAGCCACCTGCTTGTGTAATTTACAGTACCTTGTAGATGTGCCCAACTCAGTCTTTTTTAAATACATTTTATTGATTATGCCATTACAGTTGTCCCATTACTCCCTTCACTCCCTTCCACCCTGCATACCCCTCCCCCACCATTCCCCCCTTTCATTCATGTCCATGTGTCACAAGTTCTTTAGATTCTGTATTTCCCATAGTATTCCTGCCCTCCCCCTTGTCTATTTTCTACCTACTGTCTATGCTACTTATTCTCTGTACCTTCTCCCCCCTTCTCCTCCTCCCACTCCCCTGTTGCTAACCCTCCATGTGATCTCCATTTCTATGGTTCTGCTCCTGATCTAGCTGTCCTCTTAGTTTGCTTTTGTTTTAGGTGTGGTTGTTACTAACTGTGAGTTTGCTGTCCTTTCACTGTTCATATTTTTCACCTTCTTTTTCTTAGATACGTCCCTTTAACATTTCATATAATAAGGGCTTGGTGATGATGAACTCCTTGAATTTGACCTTATCTGAGAAGCACTTTATCTGTCCTTCCATTCTAAATGAAAGCTTTGCTGGATAGAGCAATCTTGGATGTAGGTCTTTGGATTTCATGACTTGGAATACTTCCTTCCAGCTCCTTGCCTGTAAGGTCCCTTTTGAGAAATCAGCTGACAGTCTGATGGGAACTCCTTTGTAGGTGACTGTCCCCTTATCTCTTGCTGCTTCTAGGATTCTCCTTCATTTTAATCTTGGCTAGTGTAATTATGATGTGCCTTGGTGTATTCCTCCTTGGGTCCAACTTCTTTGGGACTCTCTGAGCTTCCTGAATTTCCTGGAAGTCTATTTCCTTTGCCAGACTGGGGAAGTTCTCCTTTATTATTTGTTCAAATAATTTTTCCACTTGTGGCTGTTCCTCTTCTCCTTCTGATACTCCTATAATTTGGTTGTTGGAACGTTGAAAGATAGCCTGGAGGTTCCTAAGCCTCTCCTCATTTTTTTGAATTCTTGTTTCTTCCTTCTTTTCTGTTTGGTTGTTTCTTTGTTCCTTCTGGTCCACTCCCTTGATCTGAGTCCCAGTTTCCTTTCCATCACTATTGGTTTCCTGTGCATTTCCCTTCATTTCAGTCAGTTTAGCCTTCATATGTTCCTCTAATTTGTGGCTAAAATCAACCAATTCTGTGAGCATCCTGATCAGCAGTGCATCTGAAAGGTTGGCTATTTCTTAGTCACTTAGAATTATAGGCTCTGGGGCTTTGAGCTGTTCTTGAGTCATAATGTTTGGTCTGTTCACACCTGTTATGTGTGAGGGGCGGAGCCTTAGGTGTTCACCAGGGCTGGGCAACCCAGTTCACTGGATTGTGACTCTGTATGTGGGGGCAGGGTCAGAGAGGGGAAAAAATGGCGCTTTGCTTTGTTCCGCTCTCTCTCAGATTTCTGCCCCCTCTACAGCCTCCCACAAGCAGATTGGGCCCCTCTGGTGCTTGTTCCCAGGTGTGTGGGCCCGTGTACTCCCCAGGACCCTGTGGGTCCCTCCAACAAACTCTCTGTGAGCCTCTGACGGCCCCTCGACCCCGAGGAAAGTCTTTCCAGTTGGTGCTTTCAGGCTCTAATTCCCGTCGCTGGGGCCCTAGCCTGAGTGGTCTGTCTCACTGTTCGCTCCTTCGCTTGGTTTATCTGCGTGTGGATATGTGATCCCAGTCAGCCAGCCGCCCTGCGCCCTCACTGGGTCCGCCCGTCGCCACCCCACGCCTGGGATCCACCAACCGCCTCCACCTCCGCCCTAGGTTGATCATTCCAGCCCGACCCCACGCCGCCGCTGCCTCTGCCCCTCTTACTGGTCTGGCTGAGTGGTTCGTTGCTGCCGGACTTCCATACAGTTCAATTTTCACTGTTTTGGCTGCATTTTTGTTTCTAAAACTTTGCTATCCTTAAGTTTAGTTGTGGGAGGGGGCACAGTGTTTCCACCTACGCCTCCATCTTGGCCAGAAGTCCCCAACTCATTCTCTTAAATGCTGTATCCTCTATGGCTGTTGGACTCAATCAGCCTTAAGGCTAAGCAAGTCAGACAGCATTCAGTGTGTTATGGGATCCTCCGCGCATGGCCAACTTGTTCTATTAAGTCCAAGGAGCAAACAAGCTATCTCTAAGAAGAAATATCTGCAGAAGAGAATATAGATTTGACTTGCTCTGCTCTGAAGTCTTGGAGGGCTGTGCTCTTTCTCACTGATTGGTCCTTGCTAAGGTCTCTGTAAAGCCTCCTTGTTTGCCCTGGATTCTTAAGTTTGAATGGATCTTCTGGATCATAATACTCGAGTGGTCTCACCTGAAATTGGGAGCCATGTGGTGCCTCTGCAGATGGATCAAATTAACACACTGAAATGTATATACTGCCTCCAAAACCCAACAAGGCCTGCGAAGAAAGCACTGTGCTGCTTTTTGTGGAGTAGGTGGTATGAAGTACAGCGACTTGTCTTCTGCCTTGAAGAGGATATTTTCGTATACTTCAAACCACTGAACCCCAAGAAACTTCATTGAACTGAGGAACTCTGACTTTTGAGGAGTTTATTTCTGTGCTGTGGTTCACTCTTATTAAAACATCTGTAGAATTTGCTACTTCTTGCTTATCAGCTGCAATCAGCAAAATGTCATCAATATTGTCAACCAGTGTAATATTTTATGAAATCAAGATGGTCAGTATTTCTCTAGATCCTATTATAGCAGAAAGAATTAATATAGTCCTGAGGCTAGGCTATACCATGAGGGTGTACTGTTGGCCCTGCCAGATGAAGGCAGACTGCGATGGGTACAGTAAAAGGCCTTTGTCAACTCAGTGGATGTATACTTAGCTGGGGACCATGTGGATTTGCTCCAGTAGAGGTAGCACATCTGGCAGCAACTGCAGTTTGACAGGCCTGGATTAGGTTTGTAATACAGACATGGCTTTGCTTTCTTGCGCCTCCTGGATGTTGCTTTTTTTTTTTTTAAGCAAGTTTAGGACAAGACCTTCCACCAGCAAAAAGATTGCAACTGGCTTAATTGCGAAACTTGCTCTATTTCAGTGGCCTGAAACTGACTCTGCCGTGTCTTCTAGGCATGTCAAAGTTTATAGTTATTTTCTAATAGCCATCAGACTTGGTAGGAGGTGGAGTTCCAGAGGTTTCCACTATTCTTCCAGCCGTAGTAGCCCTCATCCAATAATCACACAGTTAATGTGGGGTCACTGCGGGTTGTCAAGTGTGCCCAGTGCGCACTCACACTGGGCAAAATAACCACAGAATGCATGAAATATACTTCAATTTTTTAAAATAAGAATCTGTATGTTTAATTTCTGGGCGGAATCTCTGAGGGCCAGTGCATGCTTTTCCGTGCTCCCTTTCCCTCTGCCCTAACACTGGCCGTGCTCAGAGAGCTCAGAGGGCAGTGTCCCCATCAACCAGAATAGTCTTGGGCTTCGTCAGTAAAAGAATAACTTAAAATGGGCAGAGGCTAGATTTACTCTTTCCACAGAACTTAACATAGTGCTTGGTCCATGATATTCATTGAGTAAGTGACTGTCCCACTTAGCTTGTGATGCCCATAACTAGAGAACCCAGGCCCTGCCCCCAAGGCACTCTCGGGGAGGGAAATAAGTGTTGTGTGGTATTCACACAATCTGAGAAATGTGGGCTGCACTTGGAAGTGATATTTTACCAGTGGTTCTGAGCAGAGGCCCTGGGGCAGCTGGGGTCCTGGTGGAGGCTCAAGTTCAGGGCAGCAGGAGCATAAGAGGAGAGTAGGGAGGTTTGGCCTTGGAGACATCAAGAACACCAGCACAGGATGGCAAGCAGAGTCAGAGCTCAGCCACATGAAAAGCAGGGGAACAGGAGCTACATCTTCAGGATTTGTGGAATTGCTTCCTTTAGTTAAAGGCTCATGAAAGAATAGAATGTGGTTCTGGGTGCTGCTGAGATATAGAACCAGGTGGAAGAAGGTACACAGTGGCAGATTCTCAGACTGGGAGAGTGCTGTCCCAGGAGAGCCATTGGAACATGGGCAAGCCTGTGTAGTCAGTCAAGGGCAAAAGGACCAGGGATCCAGGATTTCTATGACAGGGAGGGAGGAGAGCAAGACCAGGTGTGGAAGTTGGGGTGCATATAGTCATAACAAAGGCCTCGGCCAGCCCTGCAGGTAGCTCTGGGGGTGCTCGGCTGGCCCCACAGAGCTAGGCCCCACATTGGCGCTCATGGCCCCATGAAGAAATAGAGGTATGAGTGAGGTGGCCCTGGTGATTAGAGGATGGTTCCTAGAGAAGGACTCAGCTGTGAGCCACCAACAAGCAGGCCTCCTCTGGAGCAGGACTGAGCTCTTCAGCCCTGGAGGGCCTTGGGGGTCACCAGAGTACCCAGCCACTGCGTTCTGTTGCATCTCTGACACAGGCCCAAAATCCCATTAGACAACAGGCAGACTGGCCAGTTTAATCCACAGAAAACCCGAAGCACCAGCCCAAACCAATTTCACGGGACAGAATACTGTTTCTTCTCTCATTTTCTCCGGGTCCCCAGCTCCCTGTTTGCACACAGGTCTTGCTAAATGAAGAGGCATCCTCCACCTTTTACATCAGAAGAGATCTGTCCACCTGAAACCCCAGACACTACCCCAGTGTGGGAGTCATTTAAGTTGGAGACTATTTTTCATGCAACAAATCCATGAAGACTCACTTTGACTTCGTAGAGCTCCGTGTAACACCTCATTGTGTCCTGGTCAGTGGGTCAGCCTGCTCCCACAGAAACCAGGGTGTGGTGAGGAAAGCTTTCCCAGGATACAGGAAACGAGTGTTCTAGCTGGGGCTCCACACTTACTGGGGATGCTCCCGGGGCTGGCGTCTTCTCTCAGAGGGCCCCTGGGATTTGTAAGGCAGGAAGGTGGGGAGGTGATGTTCTGGAAAAGCTTTTCCATCCCTGGTGTGGATGGATGTAAAGACTTTTCCTCCCTGCTTCTGATAAGGGTGACAGCAATCACTATAAGTGGGTGTAAGTAACTAGGAGAGCAAGAGGAAATGTATAGTAAATTAACTGCATTTTTGTAGAATGTTAAAACCAGAAAGGACTTCATGGAAATGATTTGGTCAAATACCCAAATTCATTCATTCAGCAAGTATTTGAAGGCCCATATCCTGCAGGCTCTGTTCTGGACACTGGGGGATAAGAAAGACCAAAGTCCTGTTGTCATAGAGGGTGTGGCATGGGGAGGATACACAGGAGCTGTGGTAAGCACTGTGCAGAAGAGACAGTGCGCTTTAGCCACAGCAGGTGTCTTACACAGGCTGGAGGAGGAAGCTCTGCAGTGAGGCCTCCTTTGCGCAGAAACCTGCCCGAGGGCAGAAACTGGGCCTGAGCTCTGGAGGTGGAACCCTGCAGGAACATGGGACAGTGCCTCTGTCCTGGAAGAAAACGGAGACTGGAGGGCACTGAAGTGAGCTNCCTGTTGTCATAGAGGGTGTGGCATGGGGAGGATACACAGGAGCTGTGGTAAGCACTGCAGAAGAGACAGTGCGCTTTAGCCACAGCAGGTGTCTTACACAGACTGGAGGAGGAAGCTCTGCAGTGAGGCCTCCTTTGCGCAGAAACCTGCCCGAGGGCAGAAACTGGGCCTGAGCTCTGGAGGTGGAACCCTGCAGGAACATGGGACAGTGCCTCTGTCCTGGAAGAAAACGGAGACTGGAGGGCACTGAAGTGAGCTCAGCGCATCTGCTGTTGGATCCAGCCTGCACTGGTGATTTGTCATTGACTCTAACAATGGAACATCCGCGCATTGGGGGATGCACGTGTGACCACTGGATCTTTAGCTTGGGTCACAGTCTGGTTTCCATGAGGACCTGGGGGGAAGTTCCTCCTGGTCTGCAGACAAATCTGTCCAGCCTCCCATGTTGCGTGTCCCTGTGGTTCTCCGCCCTCACAGAGGCTCCTCTCTGGGTGAGGAGAGGGAAGTGCCACTTCTCTGCTGTAATTTTAGCCTTTGCTGCACATAGACTGGTGGGCACACTAGAGCACAGAGCCGGACTGCCTGGGCGTGCAGCCGGTGCTGGCTGTCTTTGGGGGAGCTGCTTGGTCAGACCCAGTCTCCTCATCTCGGGATTGGGGACACTAATAGTACACCCTCTGTGTGATAGGGTTACCATGCAGAAAACCTGAGTTCATACATGTAAAGTTCTCAGAAAAATGCTTGGCATGTAGTAAGATTTACATAAATGTTTTTTAGAAGTCCAAACCTGAGATGTGTCAAAGCCTGGGGCTCCTTAGGACCTGCCATCTGCCTTCTGAGTAGGGAAAATGCAGTTTCTAGCCCCTGTGTCCGTTTCCTAGGATACATTTGGTTTTTCCTTTCATTAGTCTTAAAATGAGAAAGTGTCAAAATAAAATAGGAAAAATCAGGTATTTTGCTAAGCTGGCCTGGGAACTTCCCCTTTCTGTTGGAAGCAGAGACCCAGTGGCAGGCAGCTAGGCCAGTTTTATGCCCGGTACGATTGTTCTCAGGCCTGGCTGCCACCCTGGGACCACCTGGGAGCCTGGAAGGCGTCCTGCTGCCTGCCACCCACCCCAGAGTCTGATTTAATCAGTCTGATCAAAGCATCAGGAATTTTTACACATTGTTTCCCAGAGATTCTAATCCTCAGCTAAGGTTAAGAAACACTAGCCCAAATGGCCTGAGGAAAATGTGAAAGCCAAAAAAAGCCCAACTGGAGGACATCTAACCCTTTACAGTCTCCTTTGTTCCAAAAATTACTGGGTTGGCCAAAAATTCCTTTAGTTTTTTCCATATGGTGGCTCTAGTAGGGTTTAGTTGTCTTCAACTTCATTCAAAGCAATTTTGTTAGATTGTGTTGTGACAGCTGCCATGTCAGCGTGCATTAAAAAAAAACTTACTGCCCTGGCTGGTGTGGCTCAGTGGACTGAGCACTGGCCTGTGAACCAAAGAGCCACCAGTTTGATTCCCAGTCAGGGCACATGCTGGGTTGTCGGCCAGGTCCTCAGGGGGGGGCGCTCGAGAGGCGACCACACCGTGATGTTTTTCTTTCTCCTTCCCTTCCCCTCTCTCTAAATGTAAACAAACAAAATATTTTTTTAAAAAATCAAAAATGGTGAATTTTTGTGCAGCCATTTTAATACTGAAGATGGAAGATTTTTGTCATATACTTTATGATTTCAATAAGGGTAAAATGCAATGAAATGCAAAAAATGCAGTGTAGAGAGGGTGCTGTGACTGAATGTGTCAAAAGTGGTTTTCTTTTTTAAAAAAATTATTTAATTATTTTTCAAGTACAGTTTTCTGTCTATTACTCCCATCCCATCCCACAAAAGTGGTTTTCTAAGTTTCATGCTGGAGATTTCTCTCTGGGCAATGCTCCACAGTCGGGTAGAACAGTTGACATTAATAGCAATCAAATTGAGACATTGATCAAGAACAATCTATGCTATACCTTGTGGGAGATAGCTGACATACTCAAAATAACCAAATCAATAAAGTTATTGGTGAAAATGAAAAATCTGTCTTTATTTCACAGAAATAACCATAGGCTTTTTGGCCAACCCAATAATTTTGAGAAGCTTCTAAAACTATCTGATTCAGGGGGAGTTTTAAGGAATCGGGGAGAAGTGGAAACTTTGGGTAGAGGGAAGGGCGTCTCGGAAGGTGGCATTGGAGCTGAGGCCTGCAGGGCAGGAGCAGCCCCTCCGACCTAGGTGACAGTGGAAAAGCATTCCTAGTGGAAGGAGCAGAAACAGCAAAGACCCTGGGGCAGGAGTAGGGAATGAAACAACTCTGAGAGTGAGGGTGAGTATGGTGGAGGGTGGTAGGTGCTGGATCATGATACATGCTAAGGTTGAGAGGAAGCCAGGGACCAGACCATGTGAAGCTCAAAGGCCCTTGTAAGAGGCTGGATTTTATTCTGTGTCAAGAACTGGTTTGAAGGTTTAAGCAGTGAAGACATGCTGTGATGGATATTTTAAAAAGATCTCTCTGGCTTCCACCTGCCAGCTAGGAAGCAGAGAGCCAGAGAGTAGCCCACTCCTTTTCTAGAAATAAAAAGCTGGATAATCTACAGAGCTGTGTTTTATCTTGAGCCCATCCATGCACTGAAGTTGCAGGGCAGACATTAAGCCTAACATCACAGGAAGGCAGGTGGCTCCAAGGAGACAGGACATGACACCGGCCACCCACAGCTGAGTGCTTAATGTCTTCCGGAAGGCACACCAGCCAGGCATGTGGGGAAGAGGAATTCCGCCAAGGCTTTGAAGAATGGCTAAAGATAGTATGAGTAGAGCTGAGAACTGCAGACTTCCACAGGACCCTCATAAAAAAAGCAAATATCAGGTATACATAGGGGACCACAGAGAGCTTCCCTCAGGGTGCAGCAGGCTTGGGCAGGGATGTGGCGTGGTACCAGAAGTAAATGCAACCCCACACAGACTCTTTCCAGTAGCAAACAAAAGCTGAAAACTACTGAAAAGGGGAAAGAAACCCTGCTGGCCTCAAGATACAGGTGAAAACCCATTGACGATGGGAGGAGGGAGGAAGGAGAATCCCCTTCACTGTAGTCAGGGACAGGAAAATGTCCTGGGTCTGGAGGGCCACTGCAAAAGCCCCATCCTCCCACCCAGGGTCACAGGGCCTGCCTGAGACTGAGATGGACCAAGAGGACACACAGCCTCAGGTCAGCAAGCACCAAGTGATGGCCAACTACCATGAAGGAGGGCAAAAAAAAAATGGATAAAGAAGCTTTAGAGGCAGAGGCACATAGAGAAGGTGTAGGGCTGTGAGGATAGAGTGGAAATATTGGGAGCCCTAAGGCGCCCATAGCAACAACAAAACTCACACCAAGCTGGGTTGACTCCCTCCCTCACACTCAGCCTAGCAGGGAAAAAGGTCTGCCCACTTTCAGGCCCAGACACTTGCTACTTCAGTCTCTATTCAGGTCTGGCATTCAATAAAAAATTTCAAGACACAAAAGAACAAGTAACATGACACTACCAATCAACAGAGCCAGACTCGGAGATGATCCAGCTGGTGAAAGTACTAGGCAGAAAATTTTAGATATTCAGGTTAATATGTGAAATGTCATGGAAAGTGGAACAGCATGAAAAGATGGGGAGCTTCTGCAGAGAGATGGAACCATGAGGAAGAGTCAATGCAGATACTAGAAGGAAAACACATGGTAACACACTGGGAACCGCTCTGCCTGGTTTCAGAAGTTGTAACTGCCCCCCATGGCTAAGACTGTGAGCAACCTCTAGAATTCGAGCCACTAAGGAGGCAAAGCTTTTATCTGGTAGCAAACACTGCCCCTGCTTCCTCCCCTGCCCCCAGTGCATGGTCGGTTAGTCAATGACAGGTACAGCCCCTCAGAGGGGGGCAACCTACGCCAGACATGATCACTTGGGAGGCCATCATGGAAGGGCTTGGGGGACTGCAACAAAGAGGAAGTGATGGACCCTCGCCCCCCAGCTATTCTGACATAGCCTGAGTCCCCATGTCCCCTGGGAGAAGCGCTTTCTGGCTCTAATCCACTTAAACCTGAAAACCTGTGATGGGGGAGGCAGTGCAGCCCCTTGCCAGCTAGAGTAGGATCTGAGGTGATCGGGCATAAGAATTCCTAAAAGTCCTGTGAAGACTGCTTTGCCAAGAGTGCTTTTATTCATATGATAAGAGCCCAAGCAGGAAATGAGTATGTCTCCCAAAGTTTCTGCAACCCCCTTTCCTGACAGACACTGAGTCAGACTAAGCCCTCAGATTTCTTTAAAATGTTATCTACTGTTTGATCCTTGCTGCCTATATTCCTGTGTATTACAACCCAATAACAGCCATTGAAGAAGGGGCTCCTGGCCTTTCTCCTCTGAGAGATTGGCCACCTCTCCTCCCCAAGCAGATCACGTCTTGGTGGTGTTACTTTCATTCATGGTGGATGGGGGGGGCTTGCTGGCAAAGTTGCCCCCACAGTAACATATACAGAATGGCTTTTCTGGGCCCATCAGTGAACTCACACAGATGAGGAAAGAGTCAGTGAACTTGAAGATTGGTAGAATTTACCCAAACTGAAACACAAGGAGAAAAGAGAATTTTGGGAGAAAACAAAATAATAGGATACCAGAGCTATGGGACAATAAGCACCAAACAGTTTGAAGAGATAATAGCAAATGCTTTTTAAAAAAAATAATAAAAAGCATCAAGCTACAGATCCAAAAATCTCAGGACTGCAAAGCAGGATATATCACAAAACAAAACTAACCAAAACAAAAACACAAATAAATAAAAAAAGCACCTCCTATAGATACAGCATACACAAACTGCTAGAGAAGGGAAGAGAACATTGTGAAGGTAGTTACGAAGGAGCAAAGCTGGGAATTTCAGCAGATGTCAGAATCTATGTGAGTCGGAGATAACGGAGTAATATCTTTAAAATACTGAAAGGAAAAAACTGGAAACCACAAAGTCTATTCCCAGAAAAATTTTTTTCAAAAGTGAAAGATGAATACTTTTCCAAACTGACACAAACTGAGAATTCATTTCCTGCAGGTTTGCACAATAAGAAATGTTAAAAGAAGTCCTTCAGGTAGAAGGACTATGATACCAGACACTTGAATCTATGCACACAAAAATGAGAATTTCCAGAAATGAAAGTAAATATGAAAGGCAATGTTTCCTTGCTTTTCATTATGCTAAAATACACCGAACTCCTGAAGCAGACATAGGCACGCTGTGTTGTGACTTTGCAGACTGTGTGCAGGTGGAACGCCCAGCACATACATGACAGGTGGCATGAGGACACCACCATGCGCGGTTCTCTCCCTCGACCTGGAACACTGTAATCTGAATGCTGGCTGTGAGTAAAGATGTGTATTGTAAACAACCATTAAAAAATTAGAGGCATAAATAAAAAGATCAGTGCTCAGAGGAACAGAGAGTAGAGTGTTGGTTACTGGGGGCTGGGGAGATGACGGTCAAAGGGTACACACTTAGAGTTATAAGGTTAACGAATTCTGGGGGGTCTATGGACGGCATGGTGATTATAGCTGATAGCACTCCACTATATACTTGAAAAGTGCTAAGTAAATAGATCTTAAATGTTCTCACCACAAAAAAAAGGAAATGGTAACTATGTGACAGGATCTGGCAGTCATCAGTTTGCAATTAATAAATATCCAACCAACAGCTTAAACTTACATACTATTAGCTGTCACTTATGTCTCAAGAAAGCCAGGAAGCAAGGCAGGGCTGACCAGCTATGGCCCATGGTCCAGACCCCACTGACCTCCTGAGCAGTTCTATCCGAGCAGGAGTCAGCCGCCTGTTTCCTTAGCATCTAAAGCTGCGGCTCATAGGACCAAGTGTGTGGGTCCTGCAGCAGAGACTGTGTGGTCCACAAAGTCCAAAGGATTTACTATCTTGTCATTTTCGTTACAGGACAAGATGGCAACAGGGAGACCACTGGGGGCTGGTGCAATCATTGGGTGAAACGTGACAGGAGCTCAGCTTCAAGTGACTGTAACAGGGGGCGTGAATCAGAATATATTTTGGAGAAAGAACCAACAGACAGAGCATGGATAAGGAGGACTGTATTCACAGTTTCAGATAGCCTCTGTAGCAACGGACAGATCCCTGTCTTAGAAAAACAAACAATAAAAAACATAAACTTAAAAGAGTAGTTTAAAAGCAGGTAAAAACCCCAGATTACTTTTGCCTTACGGAAGCCAGAGCCAGTCGGAACTGGGAAACCACAGAAAGAGCAAACAGCTGGCCATCCACCTTTTAGACAAGCTGCCACATTCTAAGCAGTGTCAAAATTGGGCAGCATCCAGCTACTGTCTACACTAGTTTTTAGTTCCAGTCTTCAAAGACCGTAAGAAGCTTCTTTCACTAAGCATCGTGGCAGGAAACACTGCAGCGGACGTGTCCCCATTTGCCCATTAGGCAAGCTGAACACTGGGTGGACACTCCTTGGAAGCCAACCTTCCTGAAGACAGAGATGAAGCAGGGGCGGGCTCTGAACTGTGCCCCTTGAAATTCACCGGCTGAAGTCCTACCCATAGAACTTCAATGTACCTTATTTGGAGACGGAGTCTTTACAAAGGTGATCAAGTTAAAATGAGGTCATGAGGACGGGCCTAATCTAACAACTGGTGTCCTTATGAAAAGAAATAATTTGGACACAGACGCAATGGGAGAAGACACAGGCCAAGGAGAGAGGCCTGGACTAGGTCCTTCCCTCATGACCCTCCGAGGCAACCAGCGCTGCCACCTCTGGGTGTGTGACACCTCACCTCCAGAACTGGGAGGCAGTAGGAGTCCCATGTCTAAGCTGCCCGGCAAATGGCACTTTGTTCCTGCCACCCTGGGAAGTGGAAGCGGTCTGTCAGTCATGGAGGGTGAGCAGACAGAGCCTCAGGTTTCATGTGTACACTTCCCACAGTGCTACATGCACCTCTGGCGTATGTAGGTGTGCAAGGTAATTTGAGGTGGCACAGGATGAATACTTTTAATGTACACAATCAGGCATTTATGTTACTTAGAAAATGTTTCCAAGAATAGTTACGTATTTTAAGGTTTCAATGCTACTAAAATGTAGGTTTCAGTACTAATAAAAATATAGATAAAATATAGGTAACATCTAAAATTGTGAATTGCTTAGTGTTATCAGTCAGAGCCCATAAAATTTAGCATGAAATTAAAGTAGGTCTAGAAGAAAAAGAGAGTAAAGGGAGAAAAAATGTTAAGCAACTAATAATGCAGGTTGGGGGTAGATATGGCTGAAGGTGGGCATAGGTGAGAATACTCCTGAGCTCAGCCAGCCTGCCCCTTCCTGCCCAACCCACACCCCGCCACACTCATACACACACATTGTGTACACACACATTGTGTACACACACGTGCACGCGCATACACCTTGAGCACACAGGTGTGTGCACACGTGTGCATGTGCATGCTGCCCTTCCTGCCCTTCCTGCCCTTCCTGAGGAGGCACAGTGGGGAGTGGCCTTGTAAAACCAACAGAAATGCTTCCCCTGGAGATCCAGGCATAGCTGCAGGCACACATGCTCTGCGGGCCCTTCTGCAGCCGCCCCTCTGCGGTATGCACCAACTGCTTCCGGCCCCACAGGTCAGCAAGCCCTCTCTGGAGCCTGGTGGACAGGAAACATGTAGATCCTGGGAAACTGGAGGCTGCAGCTGCATTGTGGGGGAGCCAAGGGAGGAAGCTTGGGACATGGGGCCTTTCAGACTCATCCCAGTGGAAGACAACACCAAAATGAGTAGCAGGAAGGAGCCGGCACCCTGGAAGGTTTTACTCCTACAGAAGGGCTCTTGGAGACTTGAGTCCAGCAAGCACAGGTGACTTTATTGCAGAAGGGTTTAGATGATGGCGACCTGCAGTGGAGACCTGGGATGAGGACAGTGAGGTCTCCCTCCCACCCTGGCACCCCCTGCTCTTCTGTCCCCTTTTGCATTGCTCTCCCCCATCTCTCTGCTCCTGTCCCCTTCCTCTCTCTTCCCCCATCTCTCCCTCACTAACCCCTCTCCTCTCCTCTCCTTCTCTCTCTGTCTCCCTCCCTCCCTCCCTCTTCTTTCCCTCCCTTCATGCCCCACCCCCCCACCTCCTTTCACACAGCTGGGCCCCCATCCTGAACAGGCCAGCACACAGCCTCCGGAATGCCCTCTGGGGACAAGGACTCCATGCAGGCCCTTTGGGCCACTACAGGGCTGGGGCAACCACACCTCCCAGTGTTCGTGGGGCTGGGGGCACCCAGCTGACCAGCGCTCTCTTGGGTGGGCACCCCACACTTGGGGAAGCAGAAGCCACAGGTCTCCACAGGTTCCTGCAGCCTGCATGCTGTGCTCCCAGCTTCCATCCTGTGATCTGTGTAGGAAGGGAAGAGAGCCTGGGCCTGCGCCCCAACCCCCCTCCTCAGGCCTGTACCCTAGGGACAGCTGGCTGGGTTGTTAGGAGAATAAAATGCTTCCCACAGATGGCACACCCCCATACTCCCAGCACTCACTTCCCCGTGGCCATGGCCGGCTGTCCAGTGCTGTCCCTCCTGCCTGGGGGCCTGTGTGGGAGCAGGCTTTCACACTCTGTCCCCATACCCCCAGGAAGACCTCCTCCTCCCCGTGTTGCCCAGCCTCCTGGGAACCCTCCAGGCCCCTGCCAACCCCGTGGCCCTTGCCCTACACCTGCTCTTCCTCAGGTGCCTGTCTCCTTGCCTTTTGTTTGAACCTGACTCGCCAACAAAGGAAGACTGCAAGGTCTCAGACCTCTGCCAGGAAGAGCTGGCCAAATGCCCTCCATTTGGAAGCAGGGAGGTACCAGCACAGAGCGAAGGCTGGCAACTCGTCCCACAAGCAGTGGGAGGGGAAGAGCCCCCTTTTGTGCTCACCCTTGGAGGACTTGGCCCAGGACCAACACAGTCCTGTGGGGCACTGGCAGGAGGACTGGTCCCCACTCCTCTTGAGGAAGCAGGCCATGGCCAGGAGGAAGCAGCAGATGATGGCACCGAGGCAGAGTCCCAGGCTGCTGTAGATCAGGGCCAGCTGGTCGGTACTCAGCATCAGCCCTGGGGCGGCTGCAAGATAGTGGTGAGGCCTGAGTTCAAGAGTGTCACTGCCCTGACCCTTTTCTGACACGCTCCCCCATTAGATGGCTGCCCCTGCCCCATAGTCTTTCTTTGCCCTCATTTGGGCCCCTGTGACCTCCTGCTAGCGGTCTGTCTGGCTGCTGGAGGTGGCTCCCGACCTCACCCTGAGGCCTGGCTGGCATGTGCTCTGGCCCTGGAGGACATCAACACCCTCTACCGCAGGCTGACAGCAACGTCTTCCAGAAGCTCAGAGTGAAACCCCTCTCCAGCTGGCCCTGTTGGCTGTCTTCATGTGCTGTGAGCACAGCATAGGGCAGTGCCAGACGCAGACAGACGAGTGATTGGACAGATGAACAGACAGCGGTCTGGGGAGGATGTCTTTGTCTGTTCTGACCTGAGCCGTCCTCCAAGGAGAAGTGGGTAGCACACCCCTTGGAGCGAGACAGGCACAACTGCCAGTGAATCTGGACAGTGGATACGGAGGAGGAGAGCCTGGGGCATGGGGCACTGGTAGCACTACCTGTCAGGGCCTTGAGCCTCTGGTTTGGGTGCCAGAGGAAGACTCAGCCCTGGACCAAAGCCTCCCCCTTGAAATTTCTCAGAAATTTTCCTGGGCCCTAGAATTGGGGTGCCTCTCAGGCCCCAGAGTAGAAGGGCAGATGAGCCCAAGTTAATATGATGTGTATGTGATATATTCACCTACTGGGGTTGCCTATAAGCTCTCGCTGTGTGCAGGCACTTCCTGTAGCAGCTGAACCCTCCCGCTCCTGGGAAGGAGGACTGACTACCTGCTTATAAAAACTGAGATATAATTCATATGCCATCAATTCAGCATTTAGAGGGGTCCACCTCAGTGGCTTGCAGTACATTCACAAGGTTGCACGACCATCACGGTCACCCCCTTTGAGGACATCTGCTCCCCACCTCTGGGGACCCACTAGCAGCTACTACCAACCCCCTCCCTGGCTCCTGGCACTGCCTGTTCTGGACATTTCATGTGCATGGAATCAGACTACAGGTGACCTGTGTGTCTGGCTTCTTTTACTTAGCATGTTTTTGAGGCTCATCCATGTAGTGTGGGTCAGGACTTCACTCCCATTTATGATTGGATAATACGTCACTGTATGGTCATACCATGTGGTGTTTATTTATTCATTTGTTGATGGACATCTGGGTTGTTTCCACCTTTTGATATAAATAACGCTGGTGTGGACGTTTGTGCAAGTGTTTGTGTGAATGCATGTTTTCAACTTCCTTAGGTATATATACCTCGGAGTAGAGCTTCTGAGTCATGAGTACACTCTCAGTTTAACTTTCTGAGGAACTGCCAGACTTTTCCACAGTAGCTGCACCATTTTACATTCCATTTGGCGTAAAACAAACCATCTCAAAGTTACCCACTTCCCACTCACAGGGCTGCAGCTGGGAGTGAGTCTGATGGACTGTAGGCCAAAGCCCTGGGCTGGCCACACAGAGGCTGTGAGGGTGGACACTGCCCTCTTTTTTCTGCAGTTCCATAGAGCCAGTAGTTTTATTAAATGATGCTTGGACATGTGTCACTGTGATATTCACAGAGGGAGAGCAGGAGCTCCAGGTGGTTAATGCCCCTACCCCAGGCTGGTAGTGCAGAACTCTGGGGCCCGCACCCAGAGCTCTACCATGTTGGGAACCACCCTTCCTGGTTTCAGAAGCTGTAACTCCCATGGCTAAGGCTGAGTGAACAGCCTTGGGACCATAAGCCACTAAGGAGACAAAGTTCATCTTCCCAGCTGGGGTGCCTCCTCTGCCCCCTTTACTTCACCCTGCCTGGCCCCAGGCAGATGACTGGTTAGCCAATGGTGGGTAAGATTCCTCAAGGGAGAGACAACCTAAGACAGGAACAGTTTCAAAGGGGCCCTCAAGGAAGGACTTGGGGGCTATAGAAAAAGGGGGTGATGGACCCTCGCCCCTCAGCTTTGACATAGCCTGAGTCCTCATTCTGTCTGCAAGAAGTCTCCTAATCTCTTGGCTGCCATACTTCCCCTGCCTGACTTAAGCCTGAAACAACGACAGAGGGTGATGCAGCCCTGGGCAGGAACAGGCTGTTCCCTGGGGCAATCAGGCCTAAGAAAGAATGCATAAAATCCTATGAAATCTGCTTTGATAATACCCTCAATTTAAATGATATGGGTCCAAGCATAAAATGAGTTTGATTCCCAAAGTTTTATGGCCCTTAGCTAACTGATCCTGACTTAGAATAAGCCTTCATAGTTCTTTATCTATTGTTTGATCCTCACTGCCTGACAGTGATTGATGAGCTTTACCTGTGTTCCTGTGCAAACTGAACCCAATAAAAGCCCATTGAGGAAAAGGCTCAAAGCCCTTCTCCTTTGAGATATTGGCCGCCTGATCGGCCACCTGATTGGGGAGATTGGCCTCCCCAAACAGATCATGTCTTGGTATTCTTATTCTTATCTGTGGTGGATAGGGGTCGGGGCAGAGGGTCGGGGGGGACGGACTCCGTAGGTCCAGATTCTGCGGGAGCAGCAGACTCTGTGGGTGCTACGCATCTGGAGACTGGGGCCTTGAGAGGTGAAGGGTCCCAGGGAGAGTTCTCAGGGCACAGAGCAGAACAAGGCGACATCCACATTTCTCAACCCCTAGGACTCTCCATCTGTTTGCCTCATACTTGCCTCTGGAATAGAGGAAAAACATCACACTGGCTGGATCAACATCAGAGATGCAATGTCTAGCTACCAGATTGCTGCAAAGTACAAATGAACTACCATGTTGATTCGAAGAGAAAGACCACCTTGAACATTGGAATATTTCAAATGTTTTCAGCATGAATTCCCACACCCAGGCTGATTTTCAGACACTTAGTGAGTGTTCGGAGATGGCCCCCAAACCACCTTCCCACATCCTGCCCTTCACACCAGGCTGGGCTGGGCCTCAATAACCAGGAGAATGCTGCCGAGGTGGCGCTGGGCCAGTCCCGCGGCCCAGGCCTTGCAGGGGCCTGGAAGCGTCATCTGCTTGGCGTCTCCTCTGTGAGCCCTGAGCCACATGATGGACCTGCCATGGGCAGAGGCTGCACGGAGAAGGGGAGGCATCTCAGCATCTGCACCAAGCCTCCCGGCCAAGCCACTAGCACTGTCCGCCTGAGACTGCAAGGAGACGGCAAGCAGCAGCAGCAGCACTGCCCAGCCGAGTCTGATCACTCACAGAATTATGGGAAAAATACAACAGTTATTTGTAGGCCACTAAGTTTGAGGTGGCTTTTGGATGTCTCAGTAGGTCACCAGAACAGAGATTCCACTCTGGAAGGAATGAAGGACTTATCCCAGCTCCTCATCATCCCTCTGCTCAGACCAGTGATTTGAGGTTTCCTGTGGGAGATGAAACAAGTTCCTGCCTGGCAATCTACACATAAGACAAACTTTTCAAAGCCCCTGGAGTAAGAGAAAAGCAAATTAAAACTACAAAAGGTGTCCCTTTCCAGTATCTCAGAGAGAGGCACCTCAATCCTTAGTGGGGGAGGGGGGGCCTCTTTTGAGGGCCATTTGGAACCACCTACCAACTTTGAAAATGCACTTTCCCGATCTTGCGGACTCAGCAACTTTACCTCCAGGTGCACCCCTCACAGACGCAGGCTTTCGCTGCAGCGTCATCTGTAACAGCAAAGCTTGTGGCCTAACTGCCCACCAGCAGGAAAACATTGAATGGGCCCTAGCACACCCACAGCACGCGCTGCACCCGTCACAGGAACGAGTGTGGCCCATCGTTTGTCCTGAGATGGAACTGTCCCCCAGAGACAGGTAATGATGACAGAGAGGTGAGCATTCCAGCGCCTCCATGGCTAGAAAACACACAGGTTTGTAATACACCTTAGACGAGAACATGTATGAATGACAGACAAAAAACTAGGAGCGGGCACTGCTCCTGTGGAGAAAAACTGGCACTGGAGGTGGGATGGAGACCTTTCCCCGTATTTCAAATACTTTCTTTTAAAAATGATCTGTGTGTATCAGCTATTCAACCAGAAAAATAACTCAAAGCTGCTCACACATCTAGAGACTCAGGTTAAAGGCTGACCAGAGGATGGGGAAGACAGAGGTCCAAGAGCTCATGGGGCCACTGCGGGGAGAGCTGCCTCATGCTGCTTTCTGCACCGTGTGGGCAGTTCAGGCACCACTAGGTCTGGCCAGGGGCAGGGCCTGCTCGGCTCTCTGCAGTGAGGGCCCCATGGGACAGAGGCCTTACAAGTGCTTCACAGTGTGTGCTGGCTCCAGGAGCACAGGTTTACACTCACAGGTTTTTGTCAGAAAAGGGATGCATTCTCTGTCCTGGTCTGAAAATCAAGTGCCGAGGTCTCGGCCCACTGAGGTGCAGTTCCAGAGCACCACCACCCGGGGCAACATGCACAGCTTCTGACTGCTGGCCTCGTGCACAGTTTATTTTCAAGCTGTTTCTTGTTTTGGATTTGTTTGGTTTCTTTACTGTCTCCAAAGCCATCTCTCATCTAAAAATAGAATGACCTCAAACTACTGCTGCCCTCAGCTCAGGCTCAGGCCGGCCAGGTGGGTAGCATTATATAACTTGTCGCTTAGGGGCAGAGCAAAGAGGCTTTGCAGGGCTGGGCCAAGAATGCAGGCAGCCAGTAGCCTCAGACAGTAACCAGGGCAAGGAGGTGGGGCTGGCCTGGCAGGCACAACTGCTCAAATTGAATGTGGCTTTGGACATTATAGTCAACCTCAGGCCTGTTTCTGATCTGTAAAATGGATATGATATTCCTGTCTCTCAGCAGATGCTTGACACATGTGAGGAACACATGTGAATGCCTATGAGAGTGGGAGGTTCTGGCCAATTTCCAAGCACCCCCACCACTCAGCTAGCAGGGGATTTTTCCTGGGAGCAGAAGTGGGTCTGGGGCAATGGCTGTGTGGCTTCTGGTATGTGAGGCATTCTCCTTCCTCACAGAAGACTCAGCACAGGGCTCATGGGAAACATCCACGCAGACGACTCACCCAGCATCCTGCCCTTGTCCATCTTCCCCCATGTTCCACACATGCTGGGGATGTTTGGTTGAATGTTTGCACTTGGGGGAGGGGGGAATTCGCATAGAACACCTTCCCCAGTCTCGTGTGTGTGTGTGTGTGTGTGTGTGTGTGTGTGTGTAAGAGAACCTCCCCAGGAGAGGGTAGGGGAGAGACTATTTCCAGAATGTCACATCCTCCACTCCACCCACCACCCAATTGAGACCTGGGGTCCCCAAGTTCCCATTCTTTCTGCTGCCGCCTTTCCTGAGGGTGGACCCCCGAAGGCACACTCACAGCTGCAGCAGAACGAGGTGAGAGGGCAGCAGGAGACTACACAGGCTGTCATACGACTCCTGTCTCAGCCTCTCCCTGGCCTTGGCTCACGACCATGGCCTTTCCCGGGACTCAGGATTCTTTAGTTAACAAAGGAAGTGCTGAGTACAGCTCCAGCTCCTGCCCTTGCCAGACCTCCCTCCACAGCCTGTGATCCCCAGAGTTGCCTCCTTTTTTGCACCTCCACTCCGTCACCCTCTCCCCTCTGGCTTCTGCCCGCAGTGTTTCATCAAGCAGATTTCACTGTTCAGCCCTGGAAGGCAGGGGCACGCGGGGCCACTCCACGGTGACATACACTGAAGTCAGGGTGAGGGAGCACGGTGAAGGGAGTCAGGAGAGACAGCAGCCCACACCCTGAGGTAAACAAACAAAAAGCCAACAGCAGGGACATCATGTTCAGCTCGTTCCCAAATGAAAGGAAACCTTGAGCAACTCCTGGGACAAAAGTGACATTGTCCCTGACCCAACAGTGCTGATCCCTGCCTTTTGTGGATGCGACCACAGCATGAAAACAGCCGTTTCCCACCCTGCACAAATGCCTGCAAACTTCCATTGTTTCCTTTCTTCACACACCTGCTGAGCCTGCCCCCCCCCTCTGGTGGCCTTGCTCCCTTCTCTCCCCCAATCCCGCCCCACCCTGCCCCACTGACAGGCACCCACACCTCCTGCTGTCCTGGACACTGCTGGCCCAGCTTCTCCACACCCTCCTCTGGCTCCAGTCCCACTGCCTGCCACCTGCCCCTGGGGCTCTGGGCCCAGGCTGGGTACCCCGAACTTTCTGGAGAACAAATGGGGCCTGAAGGGCCCTGCCCTCCACATTCTTATCTGGTGGGAACGGGTGAAAATGGACCCAAGTGCATTAAAGGACTGACAGGTGACGAGGCTAAATGGGGAAGAAAGAGGCCTGGCTTACTGCCTCAGGGATGGTGAGAGAGGGAATCTCTGCTTGTGGAGTGAAAGAACCCACTGCTCCTGCCCATTTCCTCCGGTCAGGGGCCACCTCCATCCAAGGACACCTGGAAATGCCCTTCATAGGATCCCTGGACCTCCTCTGTGGCCAGAGCTGGTGGACACTTGCATCTTCTCTGTGGTGTGACCAACTTCAAAACCTTTCCTCCTGGTTTGTCCTCATGGGCACACAGCCCATCAGGCTCTGCTCCATCCCAGGCCTCTGTGGACTCTGTCCTGATCCTCAGGTGCAAACCACCCCACAGAGGGGTCTCCCCTTCCATCCTTTCTCCCTCACACGGGGGTCCCTCAGTAACCTTTTCCATTCCTGTGGCTACAGCTGCCATCTTCTAGGCCAGTGAAGCCAAGCTCTCCAGGTGAGACACTCCCCAGATCCCTAACCCATGTGGCGGTCCTGGCTGCCCCAAGGCTGGCGTCACCTGCCCATGGGAGGACCCAACTCAGGGTTGTCAGGCTCCCTCCTCCTCACTCCATGCAGCAGGTTGAATGGTGCCCAACCCCCATGCTGAAGATGTGCCCTCTCATAAGGTTGCAAATACAACCTTATTTGGAAAAAAGAATGTAACTTTTTTCCACCTTTGCAGGTATAAGTTAAGGGTCTGGAGATGAGATCATCCTGGATTAGCATGGGCCCTACATTCAATGACAAATGTCCTTAGGAGAGAAGACAGACAGAGACACACAGGAGCAGCCATGTGACAAAAAAGGCGGAGACTGGAGTGATGTGACCACGGGCCAAGGAAGGCCTGGAACCACCAGGAGCCAGAAGAGGCAGGAAGGTTCCTCACCCAGAGCTTCCGCAGACTTCCAGCCTCCAGAACTCTTGAGAGCATGTCTGTGTGTTTCAAGTCTCCAGTACCTGCTGGGCACCGTCCTGCACTCTCAAAACCCAGAGTGAATCAGGCCTCCTGAGACTTCTGTAGGGACTCTGAGGCCCGAGTGTGTTGGCCAGGGAGGTGGGGCTGGAGGCCAGGCGCCCCAGATGGGGGGGCTGGCGAGGGCCCGGCTTGCATCACCAACCAGAGCTCCTGGCTTGGGACTCCAGGGCCCCTGGGGAAGGTCTGGGGGCTCCATGGACCTGGTTAGGAAAAGCAAATCTTCATATTCACTGGTGACCAATAAAAAATTAGCCTTTGCTTCCAATGTGAGCAGAGGCCCCAGACCCCAGTTTGAGCTGTGGCAGTACCCTTGTCACAAGCAGAGTCACAGGGATCCTTGTATCTTTCCACAGCAACTTGAGGCAGCCCAAGATGCTCATGGAAACCCCAGGCACCCCAGCCCACTACTCCATCTCGTTATTCAGCGTGCTGATGGAGAAACTCATGCATTCACTCTGATATAGCAACATGGGCAACATTTGGGTATTGTTTAATATTTAGTTTGGCTTACTATTTTGAGGCACTATTTTGTCAGTATCTAAACATCATTGGTTTCTTTGTAACCCTAGGTATTGTGTTTGATGCACTTCAGAACGTTATTCCAAGACAGGGTTTACAGGCTCTCTGAGCCAAGGTACCGTGGGCCTGGGGACTGCTGCGTGCGACACACGCATAGCTGACCCAACATCAGGGCCTTTCCGTCCCGCCAACCCCATGTCAGTGCATTGCCCCTCTGCCTCCAACCCAGATTGTTGTCATCTGTGGCCTCCACTATCGCCAGAAACTGCCTCTCTCAGGGTCCCTGCCACCACAGCTATTCTCCATCCCCAGGGACACAGTCCAGCTCAGGCTCCTTACCCATGGCTGCCCCCTGCCTCTGGGAGCCCACTAGTCTACCTGTTCAGGCTCTGGCAGGCAGGGCCCTCTGGCGCCTGGCATCTGACTCCTCTCCAGGCTTTCCTCAGCTGTCCCTGAAAGCTTGCCTCCCGCCGTCTCAGTCTTCCCCGTGCATGGCGCCCCCCTGACCCATGGCAGAAAGCTCCTCTCAGCCTGGAGTCACCCACCATTTGTCTCCTTGGAGTAAACAGTCAGACTCCACAGTTTGGTGTCCAAGGCTTCCCTGTCCGCTCCCCATCTGGGCCAGCTGAAAGGAAAGTCTACGTGCTCCCTGCTTTGGGCAGATTCAAGCTACATAAGGCCCTACCGCACAGGGGAACACATGCACCCAGCCCCAGCCACCAGGAAACCCCAGCCTGGGCACCTTCCCCGTGCTCTTCCCACTGCCAGACAAGCATGGGAGCCCGCCCTGCTCTCCCTGCTGACAGCCTCGTCACTGCGTTACAGCCTTCCATACCCTCTGGGCCAGTGAGTAGCACCATCTGTCTCAGTACCCAGCATATCCCCAAATTTGGGTGGAGGTCCTTCCTGCTTTTGCAGAGGGGCCATCATGCTTCCCAGCTTGGGACCCCCTGACGCAGGTTTAGTCTCATTCTGCTCAGATCTCCAAGTATCTAGCACAAGGCCCTCCTAGCCCTCCATGGCTCCATTCCTTCACCTCACAGCATTTGCACACACTGTTCCCTTCTTCCACCTTGTCTCTTAAACACGTGTTTTCTTTTTAAATGAGCAGCTTCTATATGCTGCGTGGGCTCTCACTGATTTTCACAGACTAATCCCTTAAAATCTTCACAACTCCACGAAGTCACATAATCTCAGTCTCACAGAACAAAGGCTCAGAGAAGTGAAGTAACTTGCTCTAGATCACACAGTTACTGAGGGGTAGAACCTGGGCCTGGCTCCAAAGCCCACACCATCACCCAGTCTGTCTGGGGTGTGATGTGGGGCAAGGAAGGCACCATGCACTGAGTTTAGCTTATCACTTGCATGAGTCTTGTCCATCTGCTGTCTGTCCCATCAGACTATGACTTGTGTGGGGTTGGGGACAGGACAGGCCTTGCTCAGGCTGCCTCCCCCATTCACATCACGCCCTCTGCAGTAATGAATCATATTAACGAATGACAGTCTGAGAGAACGGATGAGAGACCGGAAGCAGGGTTGAGCTGGGGTCGACGGTGGTGAGGAGAGAGAGTGGCAGGATTTGGGGAGCCCACCATTACGTGTAGCTGGATGTGGCCTGGTCACATAGTGTCCTGCAGTCCCTGCCCTCAAACAGGCCCATACCTGGTCCCTCTCCTGGGCATGTGGCCCCATGTTTCTGTTTATAATCTACACCAGGCCCAGCTCCTGCCCTTCCGGCACACACAGGTATCAGAGAAAAGAGCGGAACAGACCTAATCCCAGAACTCTGGAGAGGCCTGGAGCTGGGCAGGCACTGCGGGGCTGGGAGCCAGGGGACCCCACGAGGCCTGATGGTGTTCTATCTCTGGGCCATGGTATGAGTGCAACGGTTGATGCAGGCAGGGTCAGGCATGGCCATGCTGACTTAACTGCCTCCCCACCACATCCTTACACAACCCCATCTACTACTCATCCTGGAAGATCCATCCCCTGAGCCCAAATGAGGCTCCCAGCTTCCACCCAGTGCCCTCCAAGGATGGGCCTTGGCTGGTGGTCACAAACAGGAATGTCAAAATGTGTTCCATGGGCAGCAGGTCACCTTCAGGGAGTGACATCCCATGGACACCACTCTGGAATTTTGCTCCTAGAGTGGAGAAACTTCGAACCCATAGACTGAGCCCGGATCCCAACTCATTGTGCATTCGCTGTGCAGCTTGCAGCAAGGAGCTTCAAATTTTGAGACTTAGTTTCTTGATCTGTCAAGCAGGTAGGACTGATCCAGATGGGAATGTATTGCATCAGAGGTGGGAAAGGTTCCAGGTTTGGCTGGAAGAATCAGATATGTCACCGGCTGCTGGGCAGGCATACAGGGCACCAGATATGGCAGCAGCAGGCATGGCCCCCTGCTTCCATGCTTTGGCTCATCACCTCTCTGTACCCATGCCCTCTGCATGGCAAGCTTCAATTCCTCCCATGAGAAAGAGGCTGTGCTGGATTAAAACCCACAACAAACTCACTGTGGCTACAGATTTATTTGCCTCTTCTCCCCCCAAGAGATGGCATGTATTTGCCCCTCCTTAAATCTGGCTGGCTTTGCCACTTGAGAATGCAGAAGGCACGATCCAGTTCAAGTTTCCAGCCTAGGCATTAAGAGGCCTTGCATTTTCTACCCCTTCCACTTCTGCCATCAGGATCACCTTCCCAGACCATTGATCCAAGAGGAGGATGAGAGACATATGGAGCAGAGCCACCTTCAGCTGGGCCAGCTGAGCACAAACTGGCCCGAGACAAACCCCAGAGTTATGAGGAATAATGAGCCACCAAGTTCTGGTATCATGGCACTAGGCTCTGGCCTCATGGAAATGATGTTATTATGAGGAAAGTCACAGCAAAAGAAAGAAACCAACAGGCCCCCTGGGAGCTTCAGACCTGCTGCCTCTCCACTAACCAGCCAAGAGCAATGTAAGCACCAAGTGTTTATGGATCCACATCACACCCCCCCCCCATGCTTTCTGACACCACAGAGTAGGGGAGGTGAACCAAGAGGTGTTTGGGGGAAGGATAATTAGATCATTTTCAACGCTTGGCACTTGGTAGATGCCCACTTCAGGGGGCGCGTCTCATCATGTCCAAAGTGGCACACACCACCCATAAAAGGGACACCCCTGGGGCACCTCGGTTAAGTGACTAGGGAGATGAGTCATAGGAACCCACTGGAAACCTACTTCATAAGGTTGCCCTGGCAAGACTGGAAGATATAGCAGATCTACCTAACATGTAGAAACAAACAGAGGAAGCAGTCAAAGTGAGGGGCAGAGGAACATGTCCCATCTGAAAGAACAGCATAAAATTCCATTTAAAAGAACCAAACAAAATGGGGTCAATTAATCCACCAGGAGCTGGTACCTGAAAAGAAGATAAACAAAATTGATATGCCATTAGCCAAACCAATGAAAAAAGAAAGAGTAAGGGCCCAAATAAATAAAATCAGAAAGGAAAGAGAAGTGATAACTGGTACCACAGAACAAAAAGGATTAATATGATCATTTATATCCCAACAAATGGAAAAACCTGGAAGAAATGGATAAATTCCTAGGAACATATAATCTTCTAAGTCTGAATCAGGAAGACACCTACCAACAAAATCAAATCAGTAATCCAAAATCTTCCACCAAACAGAAGCCCTGGACCAGAAGGCTTCACAGGTGAATTTTACCAAACATTCAAAGAATTACAACCTACTCTCAAACTGTTTCAAAAAGTTGAAGAGTAGATAAAGAGTCCCAAACTCATTTTACAAGGCCAGCATTACTCTGATATCAAACCAGACAGACACTACAAAAAAAATGTTAGGCCAATATCCCTAATGAACATAGATGCAAAAATCCTGAACAAAATATTAGCAAACCACATTCAGCAATATAGTAAAAAGATCATACATTATAACCTGGTGGGATTTATTCCTAGGATGCAAGTTTAGTTCAATATCTGCAGATAAACTGACATGATACACCAAATAAAATGAAGGATAAAAGTTATACGATCATATCAACAGATGCAGAAAACCTATTTGAAAAAATCCAACACCTATTTATAATAAAAAGCAAAGTGGGAATGGAGGAAACATACCCTAACATAATAAAAGCCATATATGCCAAACCCACAGCTAACATCATACTCAAAGATGAAAATCTGAAAGTTTTTCCTTTAAGATTAAGAACAAGACAAGGTTGTCCACTGTCACCACTCTTATTCAATATTGTATTGGAATTACCAGCCACAGTAATTTAACAAGAAAAAGAAATAAAAGGCATCCAAATTGGAAAGGAAGAAGTAAAACTGTCATTATTTGCAGATGGCATGATACTATATAGTGAGAACCCTAAAGATTCCACCAATAATGATTAGAACTGTTAAATTAATTCAGAAAAGTAGCAGGATAGAAAATTAATATTCAGAAGTCAGTTACATTTTTATACACCAATAACAAACTATCAGAAAAAGAAATTTAAAAAACAATTTCACTTACAATTGTATTGAAAAGAATGAAATACCTAGAAATAAACTTAATCAAGATGGTAAAAGACTTGTACTCAGAAAACTAAAAGACATTGGAGAAATAAATTGAAGGAGATACAAATAAATGGAAGGTTATACTGTGCTCATGAATGGGAAGAATTAACATCATTGAAATGTTTATACTACCAAAAGCAATCTACAGCTTCAGTACAATCCCTATCAAAATAACAATGTCATTTTTCACAGAACTTGGCCAAATAATCCTAAAATTTATATGGAACCACAGAAGACCCCAAATACCCAAAGCGATACTGAGAAAGAAGAATTAAGTTGGAGGTATCATGCTGCCTGATATAAAACTATGCTAAAATGCTGTAGTAATCAAAACACCATTGTCCTATCATAAAAATAGACACACAGATCAATAGAACAGAATAGAAAGCCCAGATATAAACCCACATCTATATTGTCAATTAATTTATGATAAAGGAAGCAAGAATATACAATGGAATAAGGATAGTCTCTTCAATAAGTGATGTTGGTAAAACTGGACAAATTCACGCAAAAGAATAAAACTGGATCACTTTCTTACACCAAATACAAAAAATAAACTTAAAATGGATTGAAGACAAATTTAAGATCCCAAATCATAAAACTAGAAGAAAACATAAGCAGTATACTTTTTGACATTGCTCTTAGTAAAATTTTTTTTGGATATGTTTCCTTGAGCAAGGGAGACAAGAGTAAAAATAAACAAATGGGACTTCATCAAACTAAAAAGTTTTTGCACAGTGAAGGAAACCATCAACAAAATGAAAGGACAATCCACTGACTGGAGAATGTATTCACCAACAATACATCTGATAAGGGGTTAATGTGTAAAATATATAAAAACTCATACAACCTAATACCAAAAAAAACAAGCAATTTAATTAAAAAAAAATGGGCAGAGGACCCAAACAGACATTTCTCCACAGATGGCCCATAGACATATAAAAAGATGCTCGACATTACCGATTATCAGGGAAATGCAAATTAAAACCACAGTGAGATATGACCTCACACCTCTCAGAACGGCTGTCATTAATCAATCAACAAGTGCTGGTCAGAATGTGGAGAAAAAGGAATGCTTATGCGCTGTTGGTGGCAATGCACACTGGTGCAGCCACTATTGAAAACAGCATGGAGTTTCCTCAAAAAATTAAAAATAGAGCTACCTTATAACCCAGCAATTCCACTTTTGGTATCTACCCAAACAAATCCAAAGCACCAATTTGGAAACATGTATGCACCTCTGTGTTCAATGCATCATTATTTACAATAGCCAAGATATGGAAGCAACATAGATGTCCATCAGTGGCTGAATGGAAAAGGAAGGTGTGATACCTATTTACAATGGAATATCACTAAGCCATAGAAAGAATGAAATCTTGTCATTTGCAACATCATGGATGGACCAGATGGGTATTATGCTAAGTGAAATAAATCAGACAGACAAATACTGTATGATTTCACTTATGTGTGGAATCTAAAAAACAAAATAAATGAATAAACAAAACAGAAACAAACTCATAGTTAGAACATATTTATGGTTACCAGATTTGGCAGCGGGGGTTAGGGGGGAGGATAAAAAAATGAAGGGATTAAGAAGTACAAATTTTGCTCTGGCTTGTGTGGCTCAGTGGATTGAGCGCTGGCCTGTGAACCAAAGGGCTGCCAGTTCAATTCCCAGTCAGGGCACATGTCTGGGTTGCAGGCCAGGTCCCCAGTTCAAGGTGTGTGAGAGGCAACCACACACTGATATTTCTCTCCCTCTCTTTCTCCCTCCCTTTCCCTCTTTCTAAAAATAAATAAATAAAAACTTTTTTTAAGAAATGAAGTACAAATTTTCAGTTATAAAAACATTCATGGGACTTCTGGCCAAGATGGAGGCATAGGTGGAAATACTGTACCTCCTCACACAACCAAATTTAAGGACAACAAGGATTTAGAAACAAAAACACAACCAGAACAGACAGAAAATTGAACTGTACTGAAGCCCAACAACAACAAACCATTCATCCAGACTGGTAAGAGGGGTGGAGTCGGTGGCCGGAAGAGAGGGGTCCTGGCAGGAAGAGGCAGTGGTTAGCACACTGGGGTACAGGTGAGCAAACCCAGTGAGGCACACAAGGCAGTTGGCTGACTGGGGACACACATTCGTGCGCAGATAAACCAGGCAAAAAACGGGCAGTCAGACAAACCACACAACGCAGGGCCCCAGTGCCAGGAAATAAAGGCTAAAAGCACCAACTGAAAAAACTTTTGGGCGTTGAGGTGCTGGGAGAGGCTCCCAGCCTCACAGGAGAGTTTGTTGGAGAGACTCACAGGGTTCTAAAATGTACAGTACACAAGCCCACCCACCAGGGAACCAGCACCAGAAGGGCCCAATTTGCTTGAGGGAAGAGGAAAAGGGGCCTGAAATCTGAGAGAGAGCGGAACAAGTGCTATTGCTCCCTCTCTGACCCTGCTGAAACATAGAGCATCACAATCCAGCCACTGGGTTGACCTGCCCTGGTGAACACCTAAGGCTCCGCCCCTCGTACGTAACTGGCATGACCTGACCAAAAATGGCTCATTCAGAAGAACAAATCAAAGCCCCAGAGCCAATACTTTTAAGTGACCAAGAGATGGCCAACCTATCAGATGCACAGTTCAAAACACTGGTGATCAGGATACTCACAGAACTGGTTGATTTTGGTCAAAAAATAGATTAAAAAAATGAAAGGCTACACTAAGTGTAATGAAGGAAAATGCACAGGGAACCAATAATGATGGAAAGAAAACTGGAACTCAGATCAGTGCAGTGGACCAACACTGCAGACGAAAGAAACAGCCAACCAGAAAAGAATGAAGAAACAAGAATTCAGAAAAATGAGGAGAGGCTTAGGAACCTCCAGGACATCTTTAAATGTTCCAACATCTGAATTATAGGGTACTAGAAGGGGAAGAGGAAAAACAACAAGTGGAAAACTTGTTTGAACAAATAATACAGGAGAACTTCCCCAATCTGGCAAAGGAAATAGGCTTCCAGGAAATTCAGGAAGCTCAGACAGTCCCAAAGAAGTTGGACCCAAGAAGGAACACACCAAGACACATCATAATTACATTAGCCAAGATTAAAATGGGGAGAATTCTAGAAGCAGCAAGAGTTAAGGGGACAGTCACCTACAGAGGAGTTCCCATCAGACTGTCAGCTGATTTCTCAAAAGAGCGCTTGTAGGCAACAAGGGGTTGGAAAGGATTATTCCAAGTCATGAAATCCAAAGACCTACATCCAAGATTGCTCTATCCAGCAAAGCTTTCATTTAGAATGGAAGGGCAGATAAAGTGTTTCTCAGATAAGGTCAAATTCAAGGAGTTCATCATCACCAAGCCCTTATTTTATGAAATGTTAAAGGGACTTATCTAAGAAAAGGAAGATAAAAAATACAAACAGTGAAAGGACAGCAAACTCACAATTATAAAAAACCATGCCTAAAACAAAAGCAAACTAAGAGGACAGCTAGATCAGGAGTGGAACCATCGAAATGGAGATCACATGGAGGGTTAGCAACAGGGGAGTAGGAGGAAGAGAAAGGGAGAAGGTACAGAGAATAAGGAGCAAAGATGGTAGGTAGAAAATCAGGGGGAGGGCAAAAATAGTATGGGAAATGTAGAAGCTAAAGAACTTGTGACACATGGACGTGAACGAAAGGAGGGGAATGGGGGGAGGGGGTATGCAGGGGCGAGGGGAATGAAGTGGGGGAAATGGGACAATTGTAATGGCATAATCAATAAAATATATTAAAAAAACAAAACACTCATGGTATGTAAAGTATAGCATAGAGAATAGAGTTACTAATATAGTAACTACTATGTATGGTGTCAGGTGGCTACTACACTTATTGGGGGGATTGCTTCGTAAGTTATATAAATGTCTAATCACTGCACGGTACATCTGAAACTAATATAATATTGTATGCCAACTTTAATCGAGAAGTGTTTTTAATTTAGAAAAAGTCTCTCAATGATCAGGTCTTTTTTCCTCCTGCTTCCTGCCTGCCTGTAGACTTCTGAGTATTTTGTCTATTTTGCCTTCCACCCACTCAAAAATCATGCAGGTAACTTACCTGGACCTGACTCTAAGCCTCTGTTCTCTGATCCCTGGTATCTTCCCCAGTTGTCTGATTTGGTTTCAGCTTTCCCGGTCTTCTGTCTCTTGAGCTCTGATTGGAGGGTCACATGGCTCCGGAACTTGTTCTCACAAAAGTACGTGCATTGTTTAGGGTGACGTCCACAGATAGAGGCGCAGCTGATACAGTCCCTCAGGAGCTGGTCGTAGTACCTGCCTTGCTCCTTGTGACAACTTAGTGATTCTGGGAGACAGAAATGAATGATGCTAGTATATAATGGAGACCTTTAGAAACTGTGGGTCTGGCCTCATCAAAGGGCATCAAAGTTTTTAAAATATCACAATCTAGATCCCCAAAAGCAATTCCATGGTAATCCTAGTCCTTTTCAATATCCAAATGTAAGGAAAACAATAGTACCCTAAGTATTGTTTTAACCATGTCACAGAAATTTTGATATGTAGTATTTTTATATCTAGTCTTAAATGTTTTTACTTTTCATTGTTATTTCTCCTTTGACCTACAGATAGATTGTTTAGAAGTACATGCTTTAGTTGCTATACATGCAAGGACTTTTCCGTTATCTTTTAAAACTGATATGTGGGCAATTACATTGTCACTAAAGTTCCTTCTTTGCATTTTTCAAGCCTCATGAAGAAGAAAAATATTTTATGTCAAAATAAGGATTGGAGAGGAAAGCCAGAATCCTCCTTGGCAAGTTGGGAGAGGTGGGTGGAAGGAAAGTTGGAAAGCTGAAAATATTGGTGGTTCATCTGCCTTAGTAATACATGAGAATTGCAGGAGTTTATACAGGCACCAGTGCCAAGCAGCAGAAGCCAACCACAGCAAGCCTGGTCGTGCTTCCATTAAGAGAGCAACTTTGAGAGCATAACAGAAATCTACACTTTCCCAGGGCATCTTTCCATTGTCTTTAAAATAAGATCTTATTTATACAGAAATGTGGCTCCCATGGGGGCTTCTAAGGGCACATTTCAGAGGCAATGCAAGACAAAGTTAACAACACAGCCTTCAAAGCCAAGTAGTTCTACTACTTGCAAGTTGTAGGGTCTTAACTTCTATATGCCTCAGTTTCCTCATTTCTAAGCAAGGGGTAATAACAATATGGACTTTTCAAGGTTGTTACGAGGATGTGAAGTCCTCAGCACAATACCTGACACATAACACATGAATGCTCAGTTAATGGAAGGTTTAAGTAGAATATTCACTGTGCCTCTTTGCAACACAAACACATAAACACTTATGCCCTTGACAGATTAGTAAAAAAGACCATAGAGATGGTGAAATCGGATCTCAGGAAGTCTCCGATGATCCTGATCTACCAGTGACCTCCCCCGCTCCAGCCCTTCCCTGTCCCCAGGGTTCCACAGAGCCACACAGGACCACTGCCACTCATGAGACAGAGTTAGCCTGATGGCCGCAGCATTCCTGGGTTTTTTTGTGACCTCCTCCCCTCCTCAGGAACCCATGTGTGGCTGTTGCAGGTGGTGCTTGAGTTCCCAGATCACCAACCCTCACTGCCTGATTCAAACCTTTCCTCTGGCCCTTGATCTCCCCTGTTGTGCTTTCCCATGTCCATGCCTTTGCCCACACTTGCTCCTCTCCCAGGGTGCCCTTCCCCCTCATTGGACTTTCACATCTGCAAGCTCTAACAATCCATTTCAGGGGGCACTTCCTCTAAGAACACTCCCCTGCTCCCCAACCTAGGGAGGTGGTCTCTCCCTACTGTGGTGTTTTATGGTACTTTACCTTTATAGCTTAATATGTAGTCATTTCCCCCATTAGATGATAACTTTCTGTTATTGGGTCATGTGAAATTCCTATTTTAAAGGGGCTAGAGAGTTCCATGAATACTTGCGGAATGACACCAGGAGTGTTTTACTTCATTAATGAATAATGACTCACAGTCATGGTTTTGGAGTCAGAGGGTTCTGGCTCAGATCCTAACTTTTCTACCATCATGCTGTGTGATCTTGGGCAAGCCATTAAGCCTCTCTGAGCTCCACTTAACAAGTATTTATGAAGCACTTGTTATGTGTCAGGCTGACAGTCTGGCAGTTGAAACAGATATGTAACAAATATATATGACAGAACATAATACAAGTTATGATAAGTTCCACTAAGAAAAAGAACGAGTAATGCAAAAGAACAGCAAGCAAAATGTATTTTTCAAGACAATCAGAGAAAATTAGGGATGGCTTGAGTGAAACAATGTTAAGGGATTATTGCAGGGGGGTGATAAGATATTGGTGTTATATTTTAGAGGCCCCATGTGTTAGGGATTCATGATCTAGTATTTACAGGTAAGTGATGTGAAGTTTTGGATTTGCTTTAAAATACAGAAGCTGAAACAATTGGTTGGGTAACAAAAAGGCAGAATTTTTAAAGTTGATTGCTGATGAATAAACAGGAGTCTATTATGCTATCCTCTCCATGTTTGATAATTTTGTAATAAAAAGTTTCAAAAGGAAGGAAGAACAGAGGACAGGGAGCCTAATTTCTGTGGGGCAGTCAGACCTTTGGCATTTGGGCTGAGACCTTGAGGCTGGGTCAGAAACGGCCTAGGGAAGAAGATCGAGGAAATGTTCTTCATACAAAAGGTGCAGCGTGTATAAAGGCCCGAGGCAGGAAAAAACACGGCGTGTTCAAGAAACTGCAGAGGGGCCAGTGTGGCCAGAGCAGAGAGATGGAGGGCAACGGGATGCCACATTGCACACGGCCTTCCACAACCCCTCCTCAGGCACCCAAGTGCAGTGGGGCCAGAGGGACCGTGGGGAGGTAAAGAGGGGTGATCCAGCCCCCACCCTCTTGGCTCAGATCCCAGAACTCACTGCAGAAGGCTGTGCAAGAGCGTGGAATCCGATGGCTGCAGATGGATTTGCAGGAGAGGCAGACGTTCAGCAGGGTGTCCCAGTACTGCTCTTCGGGGCACGGCTCCATGGTGATGGCAGGCTCTGCGGAGCGGAGGGGCAGGGAGCATGAGGGCAGCTGGCACACTGCTGGAGGCTGGAGAGCAGGAGACCTCTCCTGTCCATGTCCCCAGTCTCTGTCCTAGGGAGCAGAGGAAACCCAGAGGACACTGGCCCCTGCCCCCTGCTGCAGTAGACAGGGGACCTGGAGCAGCCACCTCATCTCCTGCGTTTCCCAGTCTCCCTCACGTCAGCCATGTCCTTCTTGACCCTGTTTTACAACAGTGTATTGTAATAAAAGTTCTGTGAATGTGGCCTCTCTCAAAATGTTTTCTTTTACTGTACTCACCTTTCACATACAGAAACCCATTCTCGGCTTCTCTTTGGTGCATCTGAATGGGGAGCGTCACAGCCTTCGTGCTCCGAGGCTGATACATGAAGCGACACAAGCAGAGCAGCGCAGCGCTGGCCGCTCTGGTCGCCCAAGTGTGTGGAGTGGAGATGCTGGGCAAAGGGGCGGAGTGGCCGCGTGACGTATCGTCACGCTACTCGGAACGGTGCGCAGTTTAAAACTTTATAAATGGCTTATTTCTAGAATTTTCCATTTAATATTTTTGGACCACTGCTTACTGGGGGGTAGCTGAAAGTGCAAAAAATGAAACTGTAGGTGGGAGGGGCTACCGTGCATCTGCGTCACTACCACCCACACCAAGGCAGAGAACATGCCTCCCACTCTGAAGACCCCCTGTGGCCTCCCCCAGCCAATACCCACTTCCAGAGGTAATTCCTCTCCTGACTTTTATCACTGGAGGTTGTTAAATTGCGCGTCCTTGGGCTTGACGTCTGTGTGTGTTGGCCCCAGAGGTATCAGGGACGCCTCCCTGTCACAGGGTCTGCCTGCAACCTGCCGGCAGTAATGAATTTTTCCGCTGTGCGAACCCATTGCCTTCCCATCCTGCTCTGTCTGATTCCATGACACGCGCTTCACCAACAACTTTGCCTTTTAAACATCCTGCAAGGCACTTCATCTCTCTCTCTTTTTTTAATGAAAGGAAGCTGAGAAAAGACCGGTGGCTCCCTGTTTAGCATAGCAACTAAACACATGGGTTTATTTTCTTGCCCTCTTGAAACCCTCCTAAGAAACCAGGAAAAAATATCTGTTCTCAAAGAAAAGAGAATGGAAGAAGTTGCCCTAGCGGGGTACGGATATCAGCAGCATTTTGGAAGATGGGAGGCAGATGGTGGGGGTGAGTGACTTTGGTCTAAGATCTCTCTGCTCTGGTGTCCCTAGAGGGCACAGAACCCTGGGCAGTTCCTTCAACTGGAGGCATCAAGTATCTCTGACAGTGGGGAAGAGGAAGGCAAAGTAATGAAGAAAGTATTGGTCAGAGATTTATACAAAGAGGGCTTGCCCTCAGTCAGATTCTCATCTCCTGGCAGGCAGTGGCCCCTTCCCCCCCAGGCAGATAAAAGGCCTCCTCAGACACTCTCCCAGGCACTAGGGGACCAAACCCCTAAGCCAGGCATGTGCCCTGACTGGGAATTGAACCAGTGACCTTTTATTCTTGAAGATGACGCCCAACCTGAGCCACATCACACTGGTCATGGTGTGGCTAGGTTTTTAAAAATGTCTTCTTCGCAGTCCTACTGTAATGGGGGAGTGCCCCCCTGGAAAGGGGGAGGGGTGGAGAGGCACCCAAGACTGCGACTGGCTGGGAGCTAAATTGCTAGAGGGATTGTGAGTGAAGTTGCCATAGGGCTCCAGGACCTACCTATCTGGGAGCTCAGTGGACTTGGGGCTGGAGGTCGGGGTGGAGAGGCTCAGGAGGAGGTTAGCGGGGAGGCTAGGGTGCAGACAGAGGGAGACTCGGCCAGCAGACTCGGAGAGGGCCAGGGTTACAAGTCCTGTGTTCCTCCCCCAGGTGGGAAGCCATGGCAGCTGCTGTCCAGCCATGCCCCACATCTCCAGCTCAGGCCAAGCCCCACTCCCCATCCCAAACTGGAAGCCATAGTGGCTGCTGCCTGCCTGTGACCCATGCCAGTGCAGGCCATTTGGCTACAGCTCCAGTGCAGCTAGGGAGGGTCAGGCCCCGAGTTCCTCCCTGAGCACTTCAGACCTGACCCAGAGCACTGCCGGTGCCAGGAGCAAGGATCAAGGCCTGTAAGAAGGGAGCAACCGGGTAGGGATAGGAGATTTGGGCCAGGAGGTCCTGGGAAGCAGATCCCAGGAGGTCGCCTGTGGCCCTTCCCTGGCATGAAAATCTATAGGAAACCACTGTGGTGGCCACCCGACGGCAGGTTGCTTGCTCCCCTCGCAGCAGGAGGAAGAGTGGGCATCAAGTTTATACATACACACACACACACACACACACACACACATTCCATTTGCCTTTCCATCAGACTCTTGTCTCCAGTTATTGCCTATGGGTGGCAGGCAATGGGACCCCACTGGTTGTTTGGTTACAGCAGTGGCGCCCAATGTGGGTCGCTAGCTGCTGGTGGCAAGTCAACCCCCACCCCCTCCACCAGGGAGTGGGACTGTGGGGCTTCCCAGTTGCTGGGAATTTCTCTGCATACCTGTTGGGGCGTGAGCCACTTAAACATGCCTGGTAGGTAGAAAGGAAACAGGTCTGGGACAGGAATAGACTCTGGGAAGGAGGACGGATCACCTGAGTTTTAGGGCTGTGAAGTGGAGTCCAGGTGGGAACTGGCCATTGTTGGGGAGGCCATTGCTTGAGTTCACCGATTCTGAGACTGGCTGACAGAAAAACTTGCTGGTGAGCATTTGTTGAAATAATAGAGTTGCAGATGCCAATATTCTCTGTATGTTCCCAGGTTGCCTGGCTTCTTTTGGTCATAGGGTTGGGCCTGTTGTGTATCTGGGCCAGCAGGGGCCATTCTGAGTTGGTTCCTGGAGGGAGCCCACTGGGTAGATTTTAGCAGACTGGGGTATGTATAGCCATTATCCAATGTCTAAGGAAGTGTTGGTTTATTACTGTAATACCCTGTGGCCTATGTATGTTTTGGATTATGGGGAAAAGTGGCCCATGGGTGATTCCCTAGATCACCATAGGAAATGCAACTGGAACAGTATTGTCAACAGTTGCATAAGTGGGATGAAATCCATTATTTCGAGGCATTTATGTCATTGCATAACAGGGTTTCACCAGAGACAGAGGTCTACTTAATGGCACAGAGAAGTCAAGGGCTCTTGAAATACCTTCCTGACTGTACAAAGGAAGAAAAGAAGAATGAGGAAACAGGTCTCATTAATGTCCTGAACTCAAAAGACACAAGTTTCATGGCAGGAGGTCTCCCTCTGTTGTCATCCCTGCTGTAAGCTACCCATGAAATAGGGCCTGAAGAACCAATGGTCACATCCCTGTATGATGAAGGATGGGTCTTCCCCTCGAAGACCCGTCAGGGCACCCAATTTGACCAGGGGGTCTCCCTATCAGGAAGAAAGCAGTTTCCTCTGAGGCAGTACCCTACAGGTGGAATAAATCAGGAAGGCCAGCTTGCTGGCTACTATTGGGCCCATACTCCATTCTCCACTTCAGACTTGCTGAATTGGAAGAATTCCAGCCCCTTGTACAGGGATGATCCTCAGAGAATGGCAGACCTTATCACCTCCATTTTTGCCACTCATCACCCAACACAGGCAGGTCTACAGGCTCTCCTCAATGCTTAGTTAATAGCAGATGAGAGACAGCTGGTTATAAATAAGGCTAATGAAAAGGCCCAATGTCTCCAAGAGAATCGTAATCGGATCCCCAACCCAGCTGAGGCAATGCCCTTGATAGAGCCTGGCTGGAACCCAAATGGTGGGGGCCTACCCTTCTTGGGACATTACAGAAAGTGTATTCTGGAAGGGCCTAAGGAAAGGCTGCCTAAGCCAGAGAGTCCGAACATGATGATACTAGCTCTTTGGCAAAAGCCAGATGAGGGCCCTTCTGAATTTTTGGAGAGGATCTGTCAGGCCCACAGGAAATACACTTTCCAGAGTACATATTCTCTGATGCTGATCCATAGGCACCAGAGAATGTGCAAATGGTGAACATGACTTTTATTGGGCAAAGTGCCCTGGATATTAGAAGGAAACTCTGGTGTTTAGATGGGACATTGGGAAGAATCCCTCTCAGCTGGTAGACTTAGCCTTTGAAGTCTACAATGCCTGGGAAGCAAGGAAAATAAAGCAGGCCATGATGTTCTTAGAAACAGGGTGGTGAGACCAGAGGAAGTGGCGGAACCCTAAAGACAAAAAGAGAGGCCCACTAGGTGCTAATCAATGTTCTTACTGCAAGAAAAAGGGCCACTGGAGAAAGAAGTGCTTGAAATTCAAAAGGGAAAGTAGGGATGAAAACCCTCTGGGAAATGCTAAAAAGGTGAGGGGAGTCTGAGGATGACTCCCGGGGCTCAATGAGGATGAGCCCATGGGCTCTTTTGGACATCTCCCAACATATTACTGTATCACCACAGGAGCCCCGGGTACAGTTGATGGTGAGGCAGCAAGCTTGAAATAATTCCCAGGTTTGGACTTCCTCACAGCATCCAGAATGACGATGGAACATCATTCACTTCCAAGATTTCCCAAAAGGTTGATTGAATAGGCACTGCAAATAAGATTGAAACCACATGCATCCTGGAGATCTCAATCTACAGGAACGACTGAGAAAATGAATCACACAGTAAAGAAGACCCTGGCAAAAATATGCAAGGAAACACATTTGAAATGAGACCGGGCACTTCTCATTGCTTTGCTCTGGATTAAGGTAGCACCCAGAAGTGGGCTTAAATTAAGCTCTTTTGAAGTAGTTTATGGGAGACCCTTCTAATCTTGGTTCTGAGAATGCCCTCCACCCCCAGATTTGGAGCATGAGTGGAAAGTTAAGCAATATGCACAACATTTAGGGCAAACACCAACCATTCTGCACAAGCTTGCTCATTGCAGGTCTGCCTACCCATCTGACAAGCCCTTCTCACTTTTTCCAACTGGAGGACCGAGTCATACCAAAGGCCTGGAAGACTCAAGGACTTGAACAGCAGTTAGCCAAGCAAGAGACTGGTCCCTATGATGCCCTACTGTCACAGGTGGGGCATAGGTAACCAGGTTGTGGGTGATTGGGACAAAGATTTGAACTCAACACCCAGAGTTTATAGCCAAAAACATGGGAGCAGGCCAACTCCAAGCAGAGATTGACCTCATGGGCTGGAGGGACTCTATCCTTGTAGGGCGGATCCTTCCTGGCTAGTTTTGGCAGGATTTTCCTGTGACAAGTAGCTGTAAAGCTACTGCAAATGTGGTCTCCCATGGTTTCCTGGATTGGCCGCCAGGGAAGGGGGTCCCACAATGTTACCTAGTTGACCCCCTCTTCTCCTGGGGTCCCCCTGTACTAGGTTCGCCTTTCCCTTCACCAGAGAATTACAGCTCTCCATGTCAGAGATTGGTGAAAAGGAAAGGAATTATTTATTCAAGTTATACAGACTTAAGAGTAATGACTTAATGTCTTCATCAAAATCCAAAGTCCCTTAAAACACCCACAAACACACACAGTCCTTCTTTCCCCCTTTGCCCAGGCCAAGGTACCGTATCTCAGGAAAAGAAATAGAAAGCTGCGTGGTGGTTCTCTGCTAAAGCTGCATGATGATTCTTTTCATGGCTGTGTGTGTGGTGGGGGATCCCCCCACTCTGGCCAAAGCCTCGTGGTTCTCTTTGCTAAAGCTGCACGGCCATTCTCTCTCACATGGCTGCGGGAGTCCCCATTCTGGCCAAAAGCACGTGGTTCTCTCTTCCACAACTGCCTTCTGCGTTTAAATCCCCGTGCCAGTCTTCCTCTGCAGCCCCATTTCCGACTCCTCCCACAATCAGCTACACCTGCCAGGACTCCCCAATCCTTCCAGCTTTACTGGGCTGCCATAGTGAGTTTGGGCAGGCGTGGCCCCATGGCGTGGAGCCAATCATCTCCAAGCTCTCACACAGGTGCTGTAACAAGGGTCAGGATGTTGTCTCCCAAATTACATCCTGGGTGGAAGTCACTCTCTTCTCCCTGGCTCAAAGCATGGCCACAGCTATTTAACATATCTATGAAACCAGTTAAAGGGTATAGATATGTTAAATGACCATTCTAGAGGTTATCTGCAAAACTGTTGCTATGCAAAACAACTCAATGGCCCTACTCCATGTATCCCATCCCCCCAGTTCAGACTTGTGGGGGTGAGGACATTCCATATTTTAAATATTTCCTGGACACCCTGAGTTTTGAACCCCATTACAAATCCTTCTTTTGGGGGCACCCTGGCTGCACCCTCCTACAATGAGACTGGTTGGTGAGAGTTTATGCCTCTGCCAGTGTACCAGTGGACACACTGGTAGATGAGAGAATACCTCTACCATTGGGGCTTCATGCCATTGGCACTGGGTACAATCGAGCTGGGGTGAAAATATATCTTTGTCATTTGGGGCTCTGTGACATTTGGGACCTGGAAAGAGTCATCTGGTACCAGATAAAGCCAGCTGGGGCAAAAGAATGTCTCCACCATAACAACTTTGTACCATTTGGGACCTGAAAAAGGTTGTGTGTGTGACTGGCTAGTGGGACCAGTTGGTGGGAGACAATATTCTAAGGCTAATTTAAGTCCCCTCTTATTTTCTATTCTTTGTAATTGTTTTTTTTTTAAGATTTTATTCATTTATTTTTAGAGAGAGGAGAAGGGAGGGAGAGAGAGAGAAACATCAGTGTATAGTTGGCACTCACAGTCCCCCTACTGGGGACCTAGCCTGAAACCCAGGCATGTGCCCTGACTGGGAATCGAACCGGTGACCCTTTGGTTAACAGGCCAGAGCTCAATCCACTGAGCCACACCAGGCAGGGCTGTAATTCCGTTTTTTGTTTTGGATTTTTTTGGTTTTTGTTTTGAAATGAAATTCAGGTCCCTAAGGATTAAAACTTGACAATAGGTTAGGAAGTAAAGCAATGAAAGATATAAGGCATGGAACTGCAATTTTGGCAGATACTGGAAGGACAAGAATTTTCCTTCTTGCTTTGTATTTTTTCTTCCTACCTGATCTATCTAGAACTTGGCATTCTTAATGAGTAATGTTATAAAGTTTTCTTTGCATGAAACCAATAAGACGGGTTTCAAATTGTGGTTTTTAATAACCAAGACTTTGACTGGAATGTCATTCCTGAAGAGGGCATACCTGGGCTCTAGTTGTTACCAGAAAGCCTTGAGGAACTAAGATTGACTTTGGAAGCTAAGAAAAGCCCACTGGTAAAGTGGCCTGGTACCTTGTTTGGTCATGTGGCTAACTGCCCTGTGAAGCTGGGAGTTCCTCCAGCCACTGCAATACACACAGGTTTTTTCAGTCAGAGGTTTTGAGGCTTTATTTCCTCCACACTGGAATCCTGGGGTGCGCAGTTTGTTTCACATCCCAATTGTTCCTCCTTGTTTATCCACATGCAAGTGTGGGGCTGCCCAATCCACCAGCCACCACCTCACCAGCCCTGGTCCTCCAGTCGCCGCCTTGCCATGAGTCCTCTCGCCCTGGCTGCCTGTGTCCAATCCTCCTACTGGTGTGGATGAATATTTCTTTAACAAATTGGTTGTCAGACTTCCATACAGTTTAATTTCCTGGCACTTCTGGTTAATTTTTGTTTCTAAATTTGTTGTTGTCCTTCTTTTGGTTGTGTGAGGAGGCAAAGTGTACCTGCCTATGCCTTCATCTTGGCTGGTAGTCTTCTAGAGAACATTTTAATGGTTGCCTGATGGAAAGGGGGCATGAGAGTTGGGCAAAAATGTGAAGAGATTAAGTAGTACAAATTGGTACTTGCAGAATAGTCATGGGACTGTAAAGTACAGCGCAGGAGATAAAGTAGTCAAAGAATATATATGTATGACCCATGGACATAGACAATGGTGTGGGAATTGCCAGAGGGAATGGCCGTGGGGATGGGTGCAGGGGAGCAAAGGGGGGAAATTGGGACAACTGTAATAACATAATAATAAAATATAATTTTAAAAAAAGAATGAAGAAGCCCTGGCTGGTGTAGCTCAGGGGATTGAGCGTGAGCCTGTGAACCAAAGGACTGAGGTTTGATTCCCAGTCAGGGCACATGCCTGGGTTGCAGGCCAGTTCCCAGCAGGGGACCCACGAGAGGCAACCACACATTGATATTTCTCTCCCTCTCTCCTTCCCTTTCCCTCGAAAGATAAATAAATAAGATCTTTTTAAAAAAAGGAATGAAGAAAAACTACACAGTCATTTTAATTGATGCACAAAAAGCATTTCACAAAATTCAAAACTTTTTCATGATGAAAACAGTAAAGTGGAAACAGAAGAAAACCTCCTGAACATGACAGAAGCCATATATGAATAACCCACAGCTGACATCATACTCAGTGCTGAAAGAGTGAAAACTTCTCCTGAGAGCAACAAGGCAAGAATACCTGCTTTTACTACTTCAATCACCAGCGTACGGAGGCTCTAGCCAGAGCAATTAGGCACAAAAAAGAACAAAAGGCATCCACATAGGAAAGGAGAAAATAAAATGATCTCTGTTTACAGATAACATAATCTTGTATGTAGAAACCTCTAAAAATTATACACAAAAATAACTGTTAGACCTAATGAAAGAATTTAGTAAGCTGCAGGATTCAAAAGCAACACACAAAAATAAGTTCCATCCTGATTTCAAAACGTACGGCAACCTAAAATAGTAATACTGTATAATGTGGTACTGGAATTAAGACAGACACACAGACCAGTGCAATAAAACAGAACCCAGAAATAAACTCTCACATATATGGTCAACTGATTTTCAGTGGTGTTGCCAAAACCTTTCAAAAAAGAAAAGACAATCTTTTCAACAAATAGTGCTAAGAAAACTAGATATGCACATGCAAAAGCATGAAGTGGGAATCTTACCTTATAACATACACAAAAGTTAGCTTAAAATACATAAAAGACATAAACTTATGAGTTAAAACTATAAAACTTTTTAAAAGGTTTTTATTGATTTATTTTTAGAGGGGAAGGGAAGAAGAGAGGGAGAGAAATATCAATGTATGGTTGCCTCTCATGAGTCCCCTGCTGGGAACTGGCCTGCAACCCAGGCATGTGCCCGGACTGGGAATCGAACCACGATTGTGTGGTTTGCAGGCCTGCACTCAATCCACTGAGCTAAACCAGCCAGGGCAAAACTATAAAACTTTTAAGAAAAAATAGAGAAAAATATCCATGCATTGAATTTAGCAATGACACTTTGGATATGACACCTAGATAAATTGGACTTCAACTAAGTTAACTTTTGTGCACCAAAATATCAGGAGCGTGAAAAAACAACTCACAAAATGGGAGCAAGCATTTACAAACCATATCTCTGTTAAGGAATTAATATCCAGAATATATCAAGAACTCTTAAAACTCAATGACAAAAAAGCAAACAAACATGACTTCTGGCCAAGATGGAGGCGTAGGTGGAAACAATGTGCCTCCTCACACAACCAAGTTTAAAGACAACAAAATTTTAGTAACAAAAATGCAACCGAAACACAGAAAATTGAATTGTATGGAAGGCCGACAACGATGAACCATTCATCCAGACCAGTAAGAGGAGCAGAGTCAGAGACTGGCAGAGCACGGTTGTGCAGGAAAAAGTGGCTGGACCAACTCAGGCCCGCAGGTGTCGGTTGGCAGATCCCAGACGTGGGATGGCAACGGCAGACCCAGTGAGGGTGAAAGGCGGTTGGGTGACTTCAGTCACACATTCGTGTGCAGATAAACCAGGCAAAAAAATGAGCAGTGAGACAGATCATGCAACCCAGGGCCCCAGCACCAGGAATTAAAACTCCCAGAGAGTTCCAGAGAGTTCGTTGGAGAGACCCACAGGGTCCTGGAGGGTGCACAAGCCCACATACCTGGGAACCAGCACCAGAAGGGCCCAATTTGCTTGGGGGAAGCAGCAGAGGGGACTGAAACCCGAGAGAGAACAAATGCCATTGCCTCTCTCTGACCCCACCCCCACATACAGCTTCACAACCCAGCAACTGGGTCACCCCACCCTGGTGAACACCTAAGGCTCCGCCCCTCATATGTAACAGGCGCAAAGAGACCAAAATATGGCTCAAGAAGAACAGGTCAAAGTCCCAGAGCCAATACTTCTAAGCAACCAAGAGATAGCCAACCTATCAGATGCACAGTTCAAAATACTGGTGACCAGGATGCTCACAGACTGGTTAATTTTAGTCACAAATTAGAGGAACAAATAAAGGCTAACCTAATTGAAATGAAGGGAAATGCACAAGAAACCAATAGCGATGGAAAGGAAACTGGGACTCAAATCAAGGAAGTGGACCAGAAGGAAGAAAAAAATGACCAAACACAAAAGAATGAAGAAACAAGAATTCAAAAAAATGAGGAGAGGCTTAGGAACCTCCAGGACATCTTTAAACATTCCAACACCTGAATTATAGGGGTACCAGAAGGGGAAGAGGAACAGCAACAAGTGGAAAAGTTATTTGAACAAATAATAAAGGAGAACTTCCCCAATCTGGCAAAGGAAATAGACTTCCAGGAAATCCAGAAAGCTGAGAGTCCCAAAGAAGTTGGACCCAAGAAGGAACACACCAAGGCACATCATAATCACATTAGTCAAGATTAAAATAAAGGAGAGAATTCTAGAAGCAGCAAAAGATAAGGGGACAGTCACCTACAAAGGAGTTCCCAACACACTGTCCGCTGATTTCTTAAAAGAGACCTTACAGACCAGAAGGGGCTGGAAAGAAGTATTCCAAGTCATGAAAGGCAAGGACCTTTATCACACCAAGGACTATGAAAGGCAAGATTGCTCTATCCAGCAAAGCTTTCATTTAGAATGGAAGGGCAGATAAAGAGCTTCTCAGACAAGGTCAAATTCAAGGACTTCATCATCACCAAGCTCTTCTTATATGAAATGTTAAAGGGACTTATCTAAGAAAAAGAAGATAAAAATATGAACAGTGAAAGGACAGCAAACTCACAGTTATTAACAACCATGCCTAAAATAAAAGCAAACTAAACAGACAGCTAGATCAGGAGCAGAACCATAGAAATGGAGATCACATGCTACTACTGAGTAGCATAGATGGTAGGTAGAAAATAGACAGGGGACAGGGCAATAATAGTATGGGAGATGTAGAATCTAAAGAACTTGAGACACATGGACATAAACTAAAGGGGGGAATGGTGGGGAAGGGGTGTGCAGGTGGAGGGGAATGAAGGGGGGGGAATGGGACAACCGCAATGGCATAATCAATAAAATATACTAAAACAAACAAACAAACAATAAAAAAACCCTCAAGTCAAAATTCTTCAAAAGATTCTGTTCAACATTTCTCCAAAGAATATATATATATATATATATATATATATATATATATATATATATATCATGGTCAATAAGTTCACAAAAAATGTTCAACATCACCAATCATGAAGAAAATGTAAATCAAAACCACAATGAGATACCACTTCACCACCATCAGGACAGCTATTATGAAAAAAGGGAGTGTGGAGGCTGGTTTAGCAGCACACAAGGCTCCCAGGGACAGCACCCTGCAGGCAGGTGCCAGGTGAATCTGCTGGCTGAGAAAAGTGACTCAACCAGGGCAGAAGAGACCATCAGTGACTGAGAGAGATGATGTCATCTGTGCCCCCCTTTTGAGGGCCTTCGGGGAGGAGCACACAAGGGCACCCTCAGAGGCTTCCACTGACCTCTCCGAGGCGGAGCCTGTTGGCTGAAGAGCCAGGGATGCAGGAAGGCTGCAGAGGTGGGGAGGCCCTTCAGAGAGAACAGAAAACTAGGTCGCCCCAGAAGGGGAAACAGATAACAAGTTCAGAAACCCCAGTGCACCCAAGAGGCCTCCTTGGGCCTTTGTCTTGCTTTGTTCTGCATATGGGAGCATCCCCACCAGCCTGCTCGAGGGAGAGCTGCAAAGCCCAGGGGAGTGATGCACTGCGGCCAGAGACAGGAAGGCGGCTCCGCCCAAGGAGATGCAGGGGTGGGGGTGTTGCGGCTCAAACTAAAGGCAAGCCCCAGGAGGCAGAGAAGGTAGTCTCAAGGCTGAAAATGATGAGAAAAAGAGGGAAGATGAACAGGAAGATGAAGATGATGAGGAGGAATAAGGTGATTACGCAGTTTTTTTCTTGTCTATAAAGCATTTAACCACCCTATACACAACTCAGTCTTTTTAAAGGAAAAAAAATTGAAATGTAAGGCTGTGTAGGGGTTGTTTTTAAACTGCACGGTGTCATTTTCCGTCTAGTGAATACCCTACCAAATGTGTCCTTCACATGGTGCTGTCCCGGCCACATCCTAGCTGCTTGCCGCAACTGACCGGGGCTGTCGCAGCTGTTGGCCTGGAGTTGGGAGTGGTGCCCGCAGGGGCATGGCGTGGGTCCGGCCTCTGTGGGCGTGGCAGTTTGTCCCCCCTCAGTTCTTAATGATGCAGCTTCTACGAAATCGTCCTGTCCACTGAATATGACTTGATAATTGAAAATACAAAACTTTTGTTGACATTCTGAATGCTTCTAAGTTAATACAGTTTTCTTACTTTTTTTAAAAAGGGAAAAGAGCAAGTGTTGGAGAAGATGTGCAAAATTGGAAACCTCATGAGAATGTGAAATGCTGCAGCCACTTGGAAGACAGTTTAGCAGTTCCTCAAACTGTGAAACAGAAATGCTATGTGACCTGCCAATTCTACTCCTGGGTCTACATCCAGATGCCTGCGCACCAATGTTTATACCAATATGATTTACAATAGCCAAAAAAGTACAAACCTGAAGTATTCATCAACATGAAAGCATAAATAAAATGTTATATATACACATATATTCGAATATTATTCAATTATTAAAATGAAGTACTGACACATGCTACAACTTGGATGATCCTTGAAGACATCGTGCCAAGTAATATAATCCAGACACATGGGGACAAATATTGTATAATTCCACTTATATAAGGCAACTACAATCAAATTCATAGAGTGAGAAAGTAGATTAGAGGTCACCAGAAGTAAGGGGGAGAAGGGAATTTGGTATTACTGTTTAATGGGCACAGAATTTATGTTTGAGATGATGAGAAAGTTTTGGGTATAGACAGTGGTGGTGGTAGTACAATAGAGAGCATGTACTTAATGCCACTAAATTGCACACTTAAAAATGATTAAGTGGTAAATTTCGTTATATATATTTTACCACAAAAAAGTGAACCAAGAAGGAAGAAGAAAGTAGCAATGCTGCAAATTTAATATAGAAAACTATTTTTGGTATAGAACAACACATATTGTCAATCAAGTATGGGGTCAAATAAAGATGTTATGAGGGATACAAGATCTCAAAAATGTTATCTTCCACCCACACACCATTTCTTAGTAAGCTACTGCAGTATGTGTTCCATCAAATCTAAGGAGTCAATCAAAAAATGAGGAGAGGGGGAAAAAACACAGAGCCCATCTTGGCAAAGAGGTGAATGTAGAAATCCTCAGAATGATGGAGAAGGAAGTCTCCAGGGACAGCTGCTTGGGGGTGTGGAGGGAATCTTATCCCAGCTACAATTTGAGAAAAGAGGAGGAATTTCTCCAATGAAAACCTGGGAACAATAGATAAGTGAGGATGTTTGACCAATTGACAGACTGGATCTGTCACAGAGCTGATACATGCAGAGAAAACTGAGGAGTTACCAACTCCTGGGAAATTATAGTAAATGTGAACAAAATTTACATGATCGTAAATGTGTAAACAACTATCGATGAGTAATTCAGAGGCTTTGAATTATGTCTACTAAAGCGCAGTTTTCTCATTTGCATGAGGACAGGCAGACCATTGTCGAGGAACAAAGGCAATAACGGGGCTTCTAAGAGATGGTGGTGATGGGAAACTGCAGAACCTTTCACATTCTGAAGTAAACTGATTAGCTGGTGGCAAAGGAAGCAGTCTATGAGCCCCCTGGTTGGCTAGGGGATCCAAGGCACTTTTGGCTGTTTATGGATTCTCTGGAAAACCCTGAGGGTGTTAATGTGAGCAGATGTGTTAGGCTGTCTGGCTGTAATGTCTGCTGGTCCTCCCACCTCCACCTGCGGTCACTATGTCCACCATAGGGTCAGCCCCACTCCCTGCAGCAGAGTTGCTCACAAGTCTCCATGGATCTAACTCAACACTGTGCTGTGAGACACTGGGTGGAGGGGGGGTAATGTGTATGCAGATGGCAATATAAGAGTTAAGCAAGGCACTTCTAGCCAAGATGGAGGCATAGGAAGACACACTGTGCCTCCTTGCATGACCAAAAGAAGGACAACAACAATGTAAAAAGCAAAATACAACCAGAACTGTCAGAAAAACAAATTGTATGGAAGTCCAAAAATCAAGGAGTTAGAGAAGACACATTCATCCACTCCAGTAAGAGGGGTGTAGACGGGCAGCCAGGTGGAGAGAACTCACAGCAAGGTGGCTGGCAGACCCAGGGAGGCAGAGGCTGGTGGAGCAGGTGGTCCCACATTCGAATGCAGATAAACCGGGAGGAACACCAGGGGAGCAGGACAGATGGCACAACCCGGAATTCCAGCACAGGGAAATAAAGCCTCAAACCACTGATTGAAAACACCTGTGGGGGTTGAGGTGGCAGTGGGAGAAACTCCCAGCCTCACAGGAGATTTCGTTGGAGAAACCCATGGGGTCCTAGAATGTACAGAAGCCCATCCACCTGGGAATCAGCACCAGAAGGGCCCACTTTGCTTGTGGGTAACAGGGGAAGTGACTAAATCCAGCAGAGAGCAGAGCAAGTGCCTTTGTTCCCTCTCAGGCCTCTTTCCCACTGGGTTGCCCTGCCCTGGTGTACACCTAAGGCTCTGCCCCTTACTATACAACAGGCATGTGGAGACAAAAAAAAAAAATTGGCCCAAATGGAAGAACAGATCAAAGCTCCAGAAAAAATACAACTAAGTGACAAAGAGATAGCCAAACTATCAGATGCACAATTCAAAACACTGGTAATCAGGATGCTCACAGAATTAGATGAAAAAATGGTAACAAATTAGATGAAAAAATGAAGGCTATGCTAAATAAAATGAAGGAAAATGTACAGGGAACCAATAGTGATGGAAAGAAAACTGGGACTCAAATCAATAGAGTGGACCAGAAGGAAGAAAGAAACATCCAACCAGAAAAAGAATGAAAAAACAAGAATTCAAAAAAAAAAATGAGGAAAGGCTTAGGAACCTCCAGGACATCTTTAAACATTTCATTATTTTAATTATAGGGGTACCAGAAGGAGAAGAGGAACAGCAACAAAACTTATTTGAACAAATAATAAAGGAGAACTTCCCCAATCTGGCAAAGGAAACAGACTTCCAGGAAGTCCAGGAATCTCAGAGAGTTCCAAAGAAGGTGGACCCAAGGAGGAACACACCAAGGCACATCATAATTACATTAGCCAAGATTAAAATGAAGGAGAGAATTCTAGAAGCAGTAAGAGATAAGGGGACAGTTACCTACAAAGGAGTTCCCATCAGACTGTCAGCTGATTTCTCAAAAGGGACCTTACAGGCAAAAAGGGGCTGGAAAGAAGTATTCCAAGTCATGAAATCCAAAGACCTACAGCCAAGATTGGCAAAGCCAATCTTGGCTGTAGGTCCAGCAAAGCTTTCATTTAGAATGGAAGGGCAGATAAAGTGCTTTTCAGATAAGGTCCAATACAAGGACTTCATCATCACCAAGCCCTTATTATATGAAATGTTAAAGGAATTTATCTAAGCAAAAGAAGATAAAAAACATGTATAGTGAAAGGACAGAAAACTCACAGTTATTAACAACCACACCTAAAGCATAAACAAAAGCAAACTAAGCCAACAACTAGAACAGGAACAGAACCATAGAAATGGAGATCACATGGAGGTTAGTAACAGGGGAGTGGGAGGAGGAGAGAGGGGTAAAAAGTACAGAGAATGAGTAGCGTAGATGGTAGGGAGAAGATAGATGGGGAAGGGTAAGAATAGTACAGGAAATGTAGAAGCCAAAGAAGCCATACTTATATGTATGATCCATGGACATGAACTAAAGTGGGGGGAATGTGGGTGGGAGGGGTGTGCAGGGTGGAGGAGAGTGAAAGGGGGAAAATGAGACAACCGTAATAGCATAATCAACAAAATATATTTTAAAAAGAGTTAAGCAAGAAATTGATTCGTAATGTCTAAAACTGAAAAGTCAAGAACTAGCAGTGTTAAGCATGTATTCTGAGACTCTATGAGAGTGAACCCAGTAAGGACACCAGGAACAATGGTTGCAAACTACTGACTATGTGTCCCAGGTCCAGCACTCCCTAGCTGTGTGGCCTTGGGCAGAATTTCATCTCTTTGGAACTTAGTGTCCCTGTCCCTAAAGTGGGACTGCCATTTTGAGCATTATATGCATGGCAAATGCTTGACCTTGCATGGTAGTGAGTGCACAGCAGTAAAGGCATAGCCCCCTGAGCTCTTGCATTCATCGACATTACCCTCCTTGAAACAGATGTGCCATGTTTGCCAAAGCCTGGGTCTGGGCCAGGAGAAAAATAAAAGGGCCACAGGGGCCTAAGACAATTCCGTCTCTTTCTCCACAGTGGTCTGAGGGGTATTGTCCCCATGAGAAGGAGAGATGGATGACAGTGTTGTCTCCTCACTCTTGATCTTCACAATTTCGCCAAGAAATACTGTCAGTGGGACTTGAAAAGAGAGGTTAGTAAAAAGCTCCAAGACAGGAGGAATTTCTCATCCCATCTTTGAGCCAACACAGTGTGAGCTACGTTGTCACTGGTGGGGTGCAGGCAGGAGGGGATCCCAGTGGAGAGATGGGATGTAGGCCCTGGAGAAGGCCGCAGCCCAAAACTTGGGTGACGCAGGAGAATTGACAATGACCATTGACAACCTCACTTTTATCAATTACGAAGAAGGGGGAGGAGGTAAAGAAGAAGTGGCAGTGGGGTAGCGGGGGCAAGAAGGAAAGGAAAGGAGGGGAGGAGAAGAAGAAGGAAGAGGAAAAAGTGGATTTTTATTTCAGTTAGTTGTATTTGTTTTCTCACTGGGCTTTGTTGAAACACTGAAAACAGCTCTGAGACCTGACCTTGCCAGGCTCTACTCCCGCCCAACACTAACTCCAGAGATTGTTAGAGGGTAAGTCTTCCCATGCCGGATCTAAAGTCAGAACTAAATTGTTGAATAGGTCTAGGGAAGGCACTCTCTCCGTTTTCTGCCTGTTGTAATTTTTACCTCTTGTTAGTTGATTTTGACCATGGATTTGCCACAGTTCAGTGACAGAAAGTGACAGAACCTGTGTGATGACAACACAGCTGAGTCACAGCCAGGTCACCCTCGGAAAGGGCCTGCAAAATGCAGAGTGCAGGCTGGCCTTTGCTGAGAAAACTTTCTCAAGCACACGTACCTGACAAGCGTGTGCCTGGACAAAAACATGATTGCCAAATGGAAGTTAATATTCTGGTGTAAGTGGTATAAAAGATCATTGATTACTTATAGTCAATTATATTGCCTCGAACTAGTTCGTACTCCAGGCCTGGGACCTGCTCCTAGAATCTCAACTTGTAGCCCAAGCATCAAAAATTTCCCCAGAGCTGCTTTGTCACTTTGCCTGTCTTCTGAGCTGTGTCACAGGTACCTTCCTGGGTGATCATGTGGCCTGAGCACCTGCAACCTAGTCATGTGTCTCGTTTTGTAATTTGACAGTTGAGGGTGTAGCTCCTCTGGCTCCTTATGCTATGTCATTCCTCTCTGCATCCGGTGCCTTCCATAGTACCAGGCACAGTGTAGGTCCTTGATAAATGCTCAGAAATGACCAACTATCTTACACAGTTGTCCTCAGTAAAGACTTGTGAAATCAGAAGCCATCCTGGTTCTGGCACTGTGTTGCAGACAGCTGGACTGGGGTAATATCTGAGCTCCATTCGGCTCCCTCCCCTGCTTGATTTCTCTAGTCACATAAAACTTAGGGGAACTCTGGCTGGTGTGGCTCAGTGGTTGAGTGCCAGCCTGTGAATCAAAGAGTCACTGGTTCAACCCCCAGTCAGGGCACATGCCTGAGTTGTGGGCTAGGTCCCCAGTAGGGGGCGTGCAAGAAACAACCACACATTGATGTTTCTCTACCTCTCTTTCTCTCTTCCCCCTCTCTAAAAATAAGCAAAATAAGATATTCAAAATAAATAACAAAATAATACTTAGGGAAAAGGATCGTTGATACAGACGAAGTGACTGGGCCAGAAACCAGCACAGAAAATAATTTCTCCTAGATTAAAAAAGAACAGTCCAGTGATTTCTTGGAATAAAATTATAGAATTTTAATTCTACAGAATAGAATAAAATTATTTTTGAAAGGGCTTTCTAACTATGACCCAAAATCCAAAATCTATAAAAGAAAACATTGATAAAATAGACTACACAAAACAAACAGCCCAGCAAAAACTTCCGCATGGTAAAACAAACAAACAAACAAACAAAAAACACCTTAAGAAAAGTCCAAAGACAAACAAAAAATGGGAACAAAACATTTACAACTCATATCTAAAGACTAAACAAAAATGAAGACCAGTTACCCAACAGAAAATCAGGCAAAGGCAATGAACAGATAACTCACAGACAAGGAAAAACAGCATAAAGATGCCTGGTCTAGAGATAAACAAATTCAGACTACATGGATACTATCTTCCACCTAGTAAATTATTAAAAATTTAGATGCTTAAAAACACCTGTGGCAAGGTTACAAGGAATGTGGCAGTCTCATTATTGTGGAAGAATAGGAAATAGGAGTGACCTCATGAAGGGCACTTTGGCAACATTTGTCAAAATTACTGATGTATTTATCCATTAATACAGTAATTAAACTCTGGGATTTGTCCCAAAGTGCAAAATGATAAATGCATTGCAGAAATATTTGTAATGACAGAATATCGAAAATAACCTAAATGTCCATTAATGGAGGATTGACTGAGTAAATTATAGGAAGTTTATAGTTGGACTACTATACAGGTATAAAAAAGGAATAAGAAGGCTCTCTACATATTGCTAGGGAAAACACTCCAAGATATAGTAAGTGGAAAAACAAAAATAAAAACAAAACAAAGTACTGTTACAATGACATGGCTTACAAGCTCCCCCCCTGCTTTCCTTCTTTCTTTCTGGAAAAAAAGAGGAAAATTTTAATCTGTAAACTGACATGTTGTTATATATATAGGAAAAAACTGTAAGAAATCAAAAACATGTTTTGAATAAAATATTTGGGAATAAATTTAACAAAAAATGCAAACCTGGTACATTGAAAACTATAAAACATTGTTGAAAGACATTAAAGAAGACCTAAATAAATGGAGCAACATTCCGTATTCACTGATTAAAGACTTGACATTGTTGAGATGGCAGTACTCCCCAAATTTTTCTACAGATTTAATGCAATCCCAGTAAAAATCCCAGATGGCTTTTCTGTGGAATTTGACAAGCTAATCCTAAAATCACACAGAAGTCCAAGAGACCTAGAAGAGCCAAACAACCTTGAAAAAGAAAAAACAAAGTTGGAGGACTCACACTTGCCAATTTCAAAACTAACTACAGAACAAGAATAAAATAAGACAGTGTGCTACCTAAGTTTGATAGATCAATTAAATAGAATTGAAAGTCCCAAAACAAAGACTAACATTTATGCTCAATTTATTGTCAGCAATGGTACCAAGACAATTCTCTGGGAGAAAAGAGCTTCTCAACAAGCAGTGCTGAGACACATCCAAGAGAATGAATTTGGCCCCACCTCTACCTCAAACCATACACAAAAGTTAACTGACAGTGGACCATAGACCTAAATGTGAGACCTAAAACCAGACAAATTTGAAGAAAACAGGAGCAAACTTGTGGGTTAGGCACAAATGATTAAAGAGAAGACTGCGAGATTGGGCTTCATCAAAATTAAAAACTTTTGTTTCACAGAACACCATCAAGAAAATAAAAAGACAATCCTCAGACTTGGAGTATATACTTGCAAAATGCTTATCTGGTAAAAGAGTTGTATTTAGAATATATAAAGAACTCTTATAACTAATAGAAAGGAAATATTGTTAGATAGGACAAGAATCTCAAGGTCTGGGCCATTCTTACTAAACACTATTCTCACCAACTGTTAAAATGCAGCACAGTATTTTACAGATCACCTGTAACTGGATGAACTTGACAGCAACCCAACCCAGTAAGTGTAGTCAGTGGAAATCAATGTGTAATTGCCCAAATAGTGCTTATGAGTAATAGCTAAGGGAGCTAAGCCTCCCTTCCAGATGCAGAGCTTTGGATGTGAATTCCTGTTCTCCTTTACTTGCTGAAAGTAAATAAAACTACCTTGCAACAAGCATGTCTCTTTTCTGAATAGAGCACCCCAAGTGGTGAGCCCCTTGAGTTCAGTACCACATTTGATGACAGTGGATGGGACTCTTAAAAGAACTCCCTCTGGGCCTGGTGGGGGCACTTGGAGGAGCAGTCGGCAGTGAGCCCATCCAGGGCTTACTCACCTGCGATTCCACTGGATGGGGAGTCTGTTCTATGGGAGACTCCCCCTCGGCGCCGAGCACGGGAACTTCAATGGTGAAGCAGAGTGGCCACCCGAACCTCTTCCGTGCAGTGCTTCAGCAGGGGAGAGGGTAGTCACTTTAATTAGCGTTTCTATTCCCGTTAGTGTTGTCAGAAAGGTAGTTTCAGTTCTGGTGCGCGCTGGTTTCCGGTTGGTCAGGCAGAAACTGTGTCCAGGATGCCGGATTCAGGGCCTGACCTGAGGCTTGAGGGACGTCTGCAGGGCAATCCAAGACATTCTCAGTGACAAAATCTCTGGTCTGGTTGTCTGTCCTGCAGGAGGTGGATTTTGTCCTTCGTGTGGACATCTGCGTTTGCCTTGTCTTATATGTGAATGTGCTGTCTTTGGGAAAATTAAATTTAATAACCAATTGCAGCCCCTGGGGTTTACTCATTCTTCAGAATTTGATTAAAAGAGCATTGTTTATTTGACTTAAAGGCACTAAGCTCTACATAAATTGGGAAATGTGACAAACAGGTCAGTGGTAGGAAACTGTCCTGTCAAGGCGGCCCTGCTCCAGGCTGGGAGTCCACTGTGCATTAGGGAGGCACTGTTTTCCAAGTGCAGTGTTGCGGGGTGACCAGGCAGTGGCCCTGCCAGGAAGCCCAGGGTGGGGCAGCCTGGAGCTTTGTCCCAGCAGGGGCACCCATGGGGCTGGGAACAGAACACCGCTCTGCCACATGTGGGCTGGGACAGAGACAGCTACAGGGAGGCCATACCACCCAGAGCCATCCTTTCAGCAGACTGGGGCTGCCCTGCGGCAGGTGAGCCAGGCAGCCTGGCCTGCCCTCTGCCTCCCACAGGCCCACGTGTCTGGGACCTGGGGCTGCAGTAGCGGGTGAGTGCCATGTGGGCGTCTACAACTGAACAGAAGTGAGGCGGTGCGGTGCCTCCTGTGAGCAGCCCCCGCCACATGGCTGACTCTCCTTACTTTTCTGTCTCATGACAAGCTGTGCCCGCACCTCGTTCCTGTCTTCACTGTTAGTTCTGAGCTCCTATTGTTTCCAAACTGGGGACAAGGGGGATGGAGCCACAGTCGGTAAGAGGTGGGAACTGTGGGCTGTACATACCTCAGGTGATCTGCTCTTCTCAAGGCTCATCCCAGTGAGAGGAAAGGATACCAGGTGTGACAGGTCTACACAACATACAGTCGGCATCCCATGGTTTTTCAGCCACACTGACCCTTGTTACTGGGTGGCCAAGTAAAGAGCTGCACCTGGTAAGGCATCTGAGCCTGGGGAGGGAGGCTGTACATGGCCTTCTGCATCTGCTCCCCTGGGACAGTGCACCACAGAAAAGAGGCAGCACGCTCTCCCAGGGGACATAAGCTCTGTGTATGTGCACGCAATCACACACACGGGAGGAGAATAAGGCCACACACGTGAGGCTACCCTCTCCTGGCCCACACAGCACAGGGCGCTCTGTGATCAAATATACTGTTAGACACCATCCCCAGTTAGCCGGCTACACAGCTGCAGCTCAGAGGCAAACACCCCTCTGAAAATCAGGCTTCGGGGAGAAAGCACCACTCACTGGCAACCTCTTTGTTTCCAAAACCGACTGCGTAGCATGTAGGATTTTAGCATCTATGTTCATCAGCCTAGCATTTTCTTTCTTTGCTGTGTCTCTATCTGGTATTAGAATTAGAATAATGTTGGCACCATAAAATGAGCTTGGGAGTCTTTCTACTCTTGAAATTTTTGCAATAGTTTGAGAAGGAGAGGTGTTACTTCTTCTTTGAATAGTTAGTAAAATTCACATGTGAAGCCACACAAGGACATGAAGGTTAAATAATATGTTACTAAACAGTGAGTGCATTAACAATGAGATCAAGGAAGAAATCAAAAGATACCTAAAAGGACCCAAATAAATGAAAATGAGAACACAACAACCCAAAATCTATGGGACACAGAGAAAGCAGTCCTAAGAGGAAAATTCATAGCATATTCGGCCTATCTCGTGAAACAAGAAAAAGCTCAAACAAACAACCTAACTTTACACTTAAAAGAAGTGGAAAAAAACAACATACAAAGCCCAAAGTGAGTAGAAGGGAGAAAATAATAAAGATCAAAGCAGAAATAAACATAATAGAGTCTAAAAAATACAAAAGATCAATGAAGTTAAGAGCTGGTTCTTTGGAAAGATAAATAAGATTGACAAACCTTTAACCAGGCTCATCAAGAAAAAAAGAGAGAGAACACAAATAAATGAAATCAAACATGAAAAAAGAGAAACAACTGACACCAAAGAAATATAAAGGATTGTAAGAAAATATTATGAACAACTATATGCCAACACATTGGACAACCTGGAAAAAATGGATAAATTTCAAGAAACATACAATCTGAGTATACAAATTACTCCTAGTGAAATTGAAGCAATAATCCAAAAACTTCCAATAAGCAAAAGTCCTGGACCAAATGGCTTCACATGTGAAATTTACTAACTATTCAAAGAACTAACACCTCTCCTTCTCAAAATACGGCAAAAATTTCAAGAGTAGAAAGACTCCCAAGCTCATTTTCTGGTGCCAACATTCTAATTCTAACACCAGATAGAGACACAGCAAAGACAGAAAATGCTAGGCTGATGAACACAGATGCTAAAATCCTCAACAAAATGTTAGCAAAACAGGTCCAGTAATACATTAGAAAGATCACAAATCATAAGCAAGTGGGATTTATTCCTGGGGTGCAAGGTTGCTACAGTATCCACAAATCAATAAATGTGATAGACTTCATAAACAATACCTGCAGAAAAAGCACTTGATAAAATCCAGCACCCATTTATGATAAAAACTCAGCAAAGTGAAAATAGAGGGAACATACTTCAACATAATAAAGGCCATATATGACAAACCCACAGCCAACATCATACTCAATGGGCACAAACTAAAAAAATGAAAAAAATAAAAAGCTTTTCTTCCAAGATCAGGAACAACACAGGGATGTCCTTTTTACCACTCTTATTCACATAGTACTGAAAGTCCTAGCCACAGCATTCAGAAGAGAAGAAGAAAGAAAAGGCATTCAAATTGGAAAGGAAGAAGAAGAAAACCTGTCATTATTTCTAGATTATGTGATACTGTATGTAAAGAATCCTAAAGATTCCATCTAAAAACTACTAGAACTGATAAATTCAGTAAAGTAGCAAGATACAGAGTAAATATCCAGAAATCAGTTACAGTTTTATACATTAGTAATGAAATATCAGAAAGGAAAACTTAGAAAACAATCCCATTTACAATTGCTTCAAAAAATATAATACCTAGGAATAAATTTAACAAGGATGTAAAAGACTGTACTTGAAAAATTATAAGACACCGAAGAAATTGAAGAAGATACAAATAAGTGGAAGCATACACCACATTCATGAATAGAAAAAAATTAATATCATTATAATGTCCATACCTTTAGATTCAACATATGTTTAGATTCAATGCAATTCCTCTCAAGATTCCAATGGTATATTTCACAGAACAAGAACAAATATCTCAAAATTTTACGGAATCACGGGAGACTCTGAAGAGCCACAGCAATCTTGAGAAAGAAGAATAAAGTTGGAGGAATCATGCTAATTAATATCAAACTATATTACAAGGCTATAGTAATAAAAAATGGATTATAGATCAATGGAACAGAATAGAAAGACCAGTAATAAATGCATGCCTCTATAGCTAATTATTTGACAAGGCAGGTGAAAACCTACAATGGGGTAAAGGTAGTGTACTCAATAAATGGTGCTGGGAAAAGTGGACAGATGCATGTAAAAATATGAAACTAGACCACCTTCTTACACTGTACACAAGAATAAACTCAAAATGGATCAAAGACTTAAATGTTGCACTTGAAATCATAAAATTCCAAAAGAAAACATAGGCAGAAAAATCTCAGACATTTCTCATAGCAGTATTTTTTATATCTCCTCAGGTGAAGAAAACAAAAAAAAGTAAATGTAAATGGGACTTCATCAAACTTAAAAGGTTTTTCACAGCAAAGGAAACCATCAACAAAATGAAAAGACGACACACTGAATGGGAAAACATAGTTGCCAATACATATGATAAGGGCTTAATATTCAAAATTTATAAGGAGCTTATAAAACTCAACACACACACACACACACACACACACACACACACAATCCAGTTAAGAAATGGGCAAAGGATCTGAACAGACAGGTCTCCAAAGATGACACACAGGTGGCCAATAGACATATGAAAGGATGTTTAATGTCACTCATCATCAGGGAAATGCAAATTAAATCCCAATGGGACTCACCTCACACTTGTAAGAGTGGCTATCATCAATAAATCAACAAACAAGTGCTGGTGAGAATGTGGAGAAAAGGAAACCCTTGTGCACTGTTGGTGGGAAGGCAGATTGGTGCAACCACTGTGGAAAGCATTTAGTCAATGCAAAAAAAATTAAAAATGAAACTGCCTTATGACTTAGCAATTCCACTTCTGAGAATATATCTGAAGAAACTTGAAACACTAATTCAAAATAATATATGCATCCCTATGTTCATTGCAGCATTATTTACAATAGCTAAGCTTTAGAAGTAGCTCAAGTGCCCATCAATGGTACACTTATATGATGGAATACTACACAGGAGTAAAAAAGAAGAAAATCTTACCTTTGGTGACAGCATAGATGAACCTGGAGAACATTATGTTAGGTGAAATAAGCCTGTCAGAGGAAGACAAATACTATATGATCTCAGTCATGTGTGGAATCTAATGAACAAACTGAACTAACAAGTCAAATGGAGACAGACTCATAGGTACAGAGAACAGACTGACAGCTGTCAGAGGGGAAAGGGTTAGGGGCTAGGTGAGGAGGATGAAGGAATTAAGCAAACAAAACAAAGGAAGACTCACTTGAATGACACTTGAATGACAGTATAGAGATTGGCAGAAAGAAAGGGGTCAAGGGCAGGTAAAATAAGGTAAATGGGTGATGGAAAGAGACTTGACTTAGGGTGGTGAACATATAATATACAGATTGTGTGTTATAGAATTGTACACCTGAAACCTGTACAATTTTATTAACCCATCACCCCCCAAAAGAAATAATAAATAAATAAATAAATAAATAAATAAATAAAGTCAATTAAAAAAAGAATGAGGAGTGAAAAATTTCAGGGGGAATTTTTAGGTAAGACAAGGGTCTCAAACTTGGTCTGGGCCATTCTTACTAACTGTCATTTTTGCTAACTGTTAAAATGTAGCACAGTATTTTACAGACCAGCTGTGACAGGATGAACTTGACAGCAACCTACCGTAATAAGTGTAGCCAGTGGAAATCAATGTGTAATTGACCAAATGGTGTATGCAAGCCATGGCTAAGTTTCCCCAGAGCTTTGAATATAAACCCTGCCTCCTCTACTCACTGCAAGTATATAAGACTACCTCGTCTTGTTTTTGAATGACTTTCTAGACCTGTCATTCCTCTTACATTCTTAGTCAGCATTTTCTGTGGAGAAGAACTTTTAAAATTTTCTGTTATTGAAATATATACAGAAAATAACCATGAATAATATAACAAAAACTCCCATTCACATCACTAAAAATTATATGTTAAAGGTTGGCATATCCACCTTCAATTTTTTCTTTAAAGAAAGAAAACAATACAATAAAAGCTCTAAAATTGCCCGCCCTCTCCTCACCTCACTAAATGGAACCACCATCATCAACATATCTCTGTCTTCCAGGTTTACTTTTATACCTTTATAAATATGTATTTATTTATGAATAACCACCATTTTGCCTGAGTTATTTTGAGGTTTTTATAAAAATAGTGTTATATATATAACACTATTATATATATAGTGTATATAATAGTGTATAACACTATTATATGTATAACACTATGTTTTTATAAAAATAGTGTTATATATACATCTTCCTGTTTTCAACCAACATTGTTGAGATCAACTCATATTAATTCATATATAGCTGGTTTGTTCCTTTTTGACTGCTGTATGGCATTCCACACCTATTCTTCCCTCCCTCCTCTACTGAGGAACAGTGTGTCTGATCCCTTGCTGTTGTGAGCAATGCTGTTCTGGCCAGAGCAGTGCAGGCCTCTTCGTGCAAACGTCTCAGAGTATCTCTTGGGTGGATGTTCTCAGACAGGACCTCTGAACTGTGGGATGTGCACTTTCCCAGTTTCAGTAGGTATTGCCAAACTGGTCATGCTAATACTCACTTCCACAGGCAGCGTGGGACTACCTGCATCCCCACATGTCTTTATCTACATGGGATAACATCAGACTGTTGCATGTAGAGTCAGACTTGGGGCGATCTAACAGATGAGAAATGATAACTGGTAGCTTTAACTTGCCTTTTTCACTCTTGCTAGTGAGGTGGTGCACAGACATTCATTGGCCTTCAGGAGGAGAAGGTGCTTCCCAGAGGCCGATAGGCGTGCACTGGGAAGGAACAGTGGGACAGCAGGGCACGTGGTGGTGGAAAGGTGCATGGTGTGAGCATCTGAGCTGCTGGCAAATGTACACTTTTCTCTGCAGATGGCTGGTGGCACTGTGCTGCATCAGCTAACCTCAGGTGGCTCTCCTGGAGGGAATGTCACTCTTTTCAACCCGCAACGTTCCTACGTTTCTACTAATGATAATACTTGCCACCTATTACTAGCTTACTGTGTGCCAGGCTCTTTACAGACCTTATTTAATGTTCTCAGGGATTTGTTTATTAGTATTTCTAGTTCATTGAAGAGGATCCTGAGGGTCAGAGAAGTACACTGACTTGCTTAAGGTCATAGAACTGCTGTATGATCTGCCTCCAGTGCCCAAACACTTCCCTTTGTACAACATTGCCCTTGCACGCTCCTCCCACTGCCCAGGTAAATTCCCAGAGAATAAAAGAACGACTCTTAGGGAAAGAAGAGATACTGGTGGTCCTGCCCCACCCCTTGGCTGTGAGCAGAGAAATTGTTAACCAAGAGTGCAGCCCAGCAGGTCGCTACAAGCCCTCTGGCCCAGATTTCTGGGTGGGGAGACAGAGAAGGATGTTGAAAGCACTTGGCTCTCACTGCAGCTCAGGAAGGAAGAGTGGGTTGCTGGTTTAATAGCTTGTAGTTTGGGGATTGATTGTAGCCAGGGCGGGTGGGCAATAGAAGGCCAAGACTCAACAACTTGTTGTATCTTATATTTAGGTCCCAAAAGAATCCTCTCTCTCTCTACCTTTCTGTCTCTCACTCTCTCTGCCCCACTCCCAAGCCCTCTGTTATACCTGTGATGTTGGGCAGACATATTCCCTTCTTCATCAGCATACAACTCTAAAAGAGAAGTATTGCCTTATGGATGTCAGGTCTAGCCTGCCCATTGTGTAGGTAGGAAAGCCGAGGCACTGAATCCTCTAGGCTCTGGGCTGCCGGAGGGCATCAGTGTCTTACTTCTCCACAGAGTCCAGTAACCTATTCAGTGACAATATACATTTCACAAATATTTGTTGAATGAATAAATGAATGACTGAGAAGGCTGGAAATTAAAAACAAGCAAAACCCTCAATCTTATAGCTCCTTTGGACTCTGCTGGGTAGAGGTGACCTATTTAAGAAAGGAGAACCAATGAACCAGGTCCTTCATGAGAAGATGGGGCTGGGCCCCACAATGCAGCTTGGCAAGCTCTCACATGCACAGTCCACTGACTTCCTGACCAGGGAGAAGGGCAAAGCCAGGAGCACAACCTAGACAAAGCCCCACATAGGCTGGCCCCACTGCCACCCTGCTCCCCTCTCCCACCTCTCCCTTCGCTCCTCTTGGAGGCGTGCCTGACATCTTCTCACCTGAGGGCCTTTGCTGCTCTCCTCGTCAGGACCACTCAGCTGCAGGCTCTCTGCATGACCCAGTCTTGTCTGTAGCAGCCCCTCCTCAGTGGGGGGGCCTTCCCAACTACCTTGGCCAGAGGCCCAATCCCAGTCACTCCCTACCATTTTGACCTGGTGTATTCCCTCTGAGCACTACTGCTTAGAAGGAACTGCTTTGTCCACCTGCTTACAGGTAGGTCATCTTCTTCCCCAGGTAAGCTCTAGGAGCCAAGATGCTTCATCTTGATGTCATTGTCCTGGTGCCTGGAACTGTGCCAGAGCTGAAAGGCACTACACGCACAATTGCTGCATGAATGAGAGAAGGAAGTGGGCAAGGGTCTGGTTTCTGTGTGAAAGGCCTCTGGCATCCCTGTCTGCAAGCAGTCAGAACCCCAGGGGATGGAGGGGACTGGGCCCCACAGTGAAAGTGATGGTGTGTGTGTGTGCGTGTGTGTGTGTATTCACGCATGCTGGGTGAGCAGTAGGTGAATAATAAGGGACCACAAAGAATTGAACACCTACTATGTGCCAGGCATGAATTTTATTTTACAATGCTTCAACCTCAGAAAAGGTAGATACTGTCATGGCCCCCCTGTTACAGAAAAGGGAGTCAAGGCTTAGAGAAACTGAGCATTTGCCTGTAGTCTCGGACATGGTAGAGCAGAGATTTTCTCCCACGGGGTCCGACTCCGGCGCCGGTGCTTTCCTAGAGGGGCTGTTGCAAAGTCTCATCGAGCCCCAGAAGAAGCCTGAGTTTCTGTGTGGCTCTGAGCTCTCCTGCCTGGGAATCCCAGCCCTCTCAGAGAGGACACACAGACTTGGAAGCAGAGTTTTCAATTGCTCCATGCACAAGCATTAATTAAGCACCTACTGTGCACAAGGGTGCTGGCATAAATCAAAGTTCCTGTGCTCACAGAGCTCACAGTCCAGGTTAGGGGGAGGGGAAAGGACATCAATGTAAGTGGCTGGCGGAAGGGCAGACACTGGTCTGAGCTGGTGTAAAATGCAGTGACAGGACCAGGGGAGCTTGCGGGGGGCGGGGGGAGGGTAAATAAGAAAGACCTGAGACCCTTGGAATGGCTACAGGTAGGAGAGGTGTGTGACTTCAGACCAGACATGCAACCTCCTGGTCCTCAGTTTCTCCTTTTGTCAAAATCCGGGAGAGTAGATGTGGTTGTCCAACAAACAGTTCCAGCTTACACCTTGAGCGTCTATAAATACAGTGTGCACAGTGCTTATCTGACAGGGAACCTGCCAGAACCACCATGATCTTCCAGAGTAGGTTTCATTGAGACCATAACTGCTGCACCTGGGCCTGTTGCACCACAGGCCAAAGGCAAGGTCACCTGGGCCCCCCTCACCACCCCCATTCTTTCCTCTAGGGAGAGACCAGGGTTTCACACGGAGCAGCCAAGGCCCATAAATAGCTGCCGTCCACTGGGAGGCCAGCACTCTCAGGCTCAAAAGAGGAAGTGAGAAAAAGGCGGTCATTTGTGTTCTCTCTGCAGAAGAGAACTCTTTCTGCAGTTCCTCTGCCAGGTGCTCGCCAGGGCCCAGGCAGCCCTGGCCCCCGCACCCCACTGCTCCTCTGTGTGGTGGGTGGGCCAGGCCTGGTGGGTGGGGAGAGAAGTACAGACCCCTCAAAAGGAATGTGCCGAAGATGCGCTTGGGGACCTCTGTCCTACATTTTCCTGTGAATTGCACCTAGTTCAATAGGGTCTCACTGACAAGACCGCAGAGATGGCACTGTGTAAAGAGAGCCCCTGTGGAGAGTCCTCTGAGGTGACTCTCCAGGAAGTGACTCGGGGTAAATTCTTTTGTGAGGTACATTCACTTGCAGATCTAAATAATCATGCCCTCCTTCTCAGGTAAAACTCTCTGTCTGAGAACAGCCGGACCAGCCAGGCCCCACATGGCACTTAGCAGGAAAGATCTGCATGTTGCTTTGCAGAAAGATCTGGCCCTGTTCACTCCTTTCTAAAGAGTTCGTTCCTTCAGTTCCTTTTTGTTTTGAGCTTCGTCTGTTTCCTGCCCAGGCCCTGCTTGATGTATCAATGGGGAAATGGGTGAATAAAATGTGATGTGATCTTACAGTGGAACATTGCACAGCAATGAAAGGAATCAGCCAGATCTGTGTGTGCCTCTACTACAGACTCTCAAAAACATGACGTGAGTGAAGAAGAGCAGGTCACAGTGTGGCTTCACAGGTGTGAGTTCACACTGTGACCCCATGCGGCATGGGTGTGAGCCATTCATACTCACGTATGTAAAATGGATTGGAAACACACCAACCACACTCACACGAACGGTTGCTTCACGGGAAGGGAAAGGTGCTGGCGCACTTGTCGGGGAAGGGACTTGTGCAGCAAGCTCCAACCGGTACAAGCAAGGCCCACTGGATGTTTGGTAAATTATTTCTTGTGCTGTTCTAAACGCTAAAATCTTTTATGCATTTTTTCAACAGCTGAATCCTGACACAGAATTTGCTACTTACCGGGAGGTGGGCATATAGCATGGATGAAACAGACAGAGGATCACCACACTCTCCCAGTGTGTTGTCTACTCAGGACAGACCTGCATGAAACAAGATGAGTGAGTAAAATATACAGCTTGTCAGATGCTGAGGCAGGGCCCTGAGAGATACAGGAAAAAGTGTATACACTGGGCTCTGCCCCTACCACCCCTGTGACTTCCTGAGTGACAAGAGCACAAGTGTAGAAGGGTGCAGCCAGGGGGCCCCCAAAAGAAGAATTTGTAGTAGGGTTCAAAACTCAGGATATCCGGGAAATATTAAAAATATGGGATGTCCTCACCCCCGAAAGTCTGAGCTGAGGGGATGGGATACATGGAGCAGGGCCATTGAATTGTTTCGAATAGCAACAGTTTTGCAGATAACCTCTAGAATGGTCATTTAACATATCTATACCCTTTAACTGGTTTCATAGATATGTTAAATAGCTGTGGCCATGCTTTGAGCCAGGGAGAAGGGAGTGACTTCCACCCAGGATGTAACTGGGAGGCAACTCCCAGCCCATTACAGTGCCTGTATGAGAGCTTGGAGATGATTGCCTCCACCCCATGGGGCCACGCCTGCCCAGACTCACTATGGCAGCCCAGTAAAGCTGGGAGGATGTGGGAGTCCTGGTGGGTGTAGCCGATTGTGGGAGGAGTCGGAAATGGGGCTGCAAAGGAGGACTGGCACGGGGATTTAAACGCAGAAGGCAGTTGTGGAAGAGAGAACCACGTGCTTTTGGCCAGAATGGGGACTCCCGCAGCCATGTGAGAGAGAATGGTCGTGCAGCTTTAGCAAAGAGAACCACGAGGCTTTGGCCAGAGTGGGGGGATCCCCCACCACACACACAGCCATGAAAAGAATCATCATGCAGCTTTAGCAGAGAACCACCACGCAGCTTTCTATTTCTTTTCCTGAGATACGGTACCTTGGCCTGGGCAAAGGGGGAAAGAAGGACTGTGTGTGTTTGTGGGTGTTTTAAGGGACTTTGGATTTTGATGAAGACATTAAGTCATTGCTCTTAAGTCTGTATAACTTGAATAAATAATTCCTTTCCTTTTCACCAATCTCTAACATGGAGAGCTGTAATTCTCTGGTGAAGGGAAAGGCGAACCTAGTACAGGGGGACCCCAGGAGAAGGGCGCATCAACTAGGTAACATTGTGGGACCCCCTTCCCTGGCGGCCAATCCAGGAAACCATGGGAGACCACATTTGCAGTAGCTTTACAACTACTTGTCACAGGAAAATCCTGCCAAAACTAGCCAGAAAGGATCCGCCCTACAAGGATAGAGTCCCTCCAGCCCATGAGGTCAATCTCTGCTTGGAGTTGGCCTGCTCCCATGTTCTTGGCTATAAACTCTGGGTGTTCAGTTCAATTCTTTGTCCCGAGCACCAAGAACCTGGTTACCTGCGCCCAGTGTGACACAAGGAGCATCTCTTGTTCTAAGGGGACGACTCTGGGTGGCTCCTGGGTGGGGCTGGTCACCAGAGAGACCAAGCCCAGATCAGAAGCTGTGGATTCTCAGCCCCGCCCCCACATCTCCCCAGAGGGGAGGGGCTAGAAATGGATTAATCATCAGCCACGTGCCCATGTGAGGAAGCTCCATGAAATCCCACCAATAGGGGATCACAGGGCTTCTGGGTCAGTGAACACAACCACACACCAGGAGGGTGACACACCCCAACTCCAAGGGGACAGACGCTCCTGTGCTCAGGACCCTCCCAGACCTCATCCTGCGTCTCGTCATCTGGCGAGTCATCTGTGTTCTTATCATAGCCTTTGATAAACTGGTAAATGTGAGTAAGTGTTTCTCTGAGTCCTGTGAGCCGCTGAAGCAAGTTAATTGAACCCAAGGAGGTGTCGTCGGAACCCCTGACCTATAGTCAGTTGGTCAGAAGCTCAGGTGACAACTTTGACTTGGGACTGGCATCTGAAGTGTGTGTATGTGCTGGTGGGGAGGGGCAGCCTTAGGGGACTGAGCCCCCACCCTGTGGGATCTGACATGGTTGGTCTCTGGGTGCACAGTGTCAGAATTGAGTTAAAGTGCAGGACACCCAGCTGGCACTGCAGAGAGCGGTTCAGTGTGGAGGGAAAACCTGTGCACTTTGGGTGACCATAAGTGTCAGAAGTCAGTGTTCTGTGTGAGTGAGACTTATGAGAAAGGAAGACATATTGGGGTGTTTCCTTACACCCCAATATGTCTTCCTTTGCAGGCTTTTTCTTTTAAAGTTTTCTGTAAAACTTTAAAAGAAAAATTTTTACTTTTTCTGTAAAGTTTTTTCTTTACAGGCTCTGAGAGAGACTGAGGCAGGGAAGAAAGGCAGAAATTCCAGGTGTGGGAACCGCAGTTTTAATATTTGGCTTATTAATGTCTTGTGGCTGCTATAGTAAACAAGCAAACAAAAAACTTGGTGGCTTAAAACAATACCCATTTATTCCCTCACAGTTTTAAGGTCCTAAGTCCCAACCTCTGTTGCTGGGCTGCCGTCAAGGTGCCACAGCACTGGCCCTTCTGGGGCTTCCAGGGAGGCTGTCCGGCCTCTCCCAGCTCCCTTGGCTCTTTCTCCAGCTTCACCACCCACAGCATGGCGGCTGCTCCTTCTGCCGCCACTCTCCCTCTGCCTCCCGCTCCTGCAGACACAGCAGAGGACTTTCAGGGCCCTGCTGGGTAATCCAGATCATCTCTCCACCTCAAGAGTCTTTAACCAACCAGGTCTGCTAAGTCCCTTTGTCATCAGAGGAAATACCCACAGAGCCCAAGGATTAGGACCTGGACATCTCTGTGGTCCGTGTTTAGTCTGCCATAGGCAGCACAGGAGATCTCATGTCAAAGTGAAGTTTGAATAAAGACCTGATGCAGAGAGAAAGGGACCAGTGTGGTTCTCTGTGGAAGAACATTCCAGAACAGCACATGCAAAGGGAACAGGCCCTGCAAGTTTGAGGAGCAACAGAGAGGCCTGCAATGTCCAGGCCTAGTGAGTGAGGGGCGAGTGGGGGAGGGCTGCTGCAGAGCAGGGGGCCTCTGGCTTGGAGGTCAGGATTTGCTGAGTGAGGGGGACCCGTGGGAAGCCTTGGGGAGTCTGGCTGTGCCTCTACGCCCCTGGCCCGAGCTGTCAAGGACCTGCCTTCTCCAGGACATGCCATTCCTTCTCACTGCTGAGTAGCACTCTGTGGCTTCACTTACCAATTCAGCTGTTGATGGACATCTTGGTTCGTTACAGTTTGGGGTAATTACCAATCAAGGTGTTATAAACCTTCGTGTACATGTTTGTACGGACACATTTTTTCATTTCTCTTGTGTAAATATCTAGAAGTAGAACTGCTGAAGGTGTATGTTTAAAATTTTGTAGGTGTGTGGTTAAAATTTTGAGAATCTACCTCATAACTTTTCAATACAGTCATACAGTCTATATTCTGACCAGCAGGCAATGAGAGTTCCAATTGCTCCACGTTCTCAACAAGACAGGCAATGGTCAGCCTTTTTAAAAAATATATTTTATTTATTTATTTTATAGAGATGGGTAGGGTGAGAGAAAGAGAGGGAGAGAAATTTCAGTGCCTGAGACATATATCAGTTGCCTGTCACAGGCCCTGGGAACCGAACCAGTGGCCTTTTTGTCTGCAGGCTGGCATTCAATCCACTGAGCCACAAGCAAACCACTTAAAATGGCTTTAAATTTTAAATATTCCAATAGCAGTGCAGTTATACATTATTATAGTTTTAGTTTTCATCCCTAATGATTAATGATGTTGAATATCTCATGTGCGTATTCATATATCTTCCTTGATGAAGTGTCTGTTCAAATCTTTTACCCATTTTGAAAAATTAGGTTGTTTTCTTATTATTGGGCCTTGAGAGCTCTTTATATATTCTGAATACAAGTATTTTACCAGATATATAATTTGAAAGTATTTTCTCCCAGCCTGTAGCTTGTCTTCTCATTCTCTTAACAGCATTGACTAAACAGCAGAATGAAATCAATTTAGCAATTTTTTTAATGGATTGTGCCTTTGGTGTTATATCTAAGAAGTCTTTGCCTAACCAAGGTTTTCTCAAATTTTTTTTATAGTTTTATACTTTCAGGTTTTGCTTTTAGGTCTATAATCCCTTTGGGGTTAAATTTTGTATATAGCCTATTAATTCTATTTTATATCAATTTTTGTAAATGGGTCCAAGTTCACTTTTTTGCATATGAATTTCAAATTGTTCCAGATTCTCTATTGTGTTCCATTGACCTATTTGTCTATAGCTACACACTCTTGATTACAGTCTCCACCTTGGTTCTTTTTCAAAGTTGTTTTGGGTATTCTAGGTTCTCTGGAGAATTTTGACTTTTACACTTAGTGCTTACACAGTGTCTGACACATAGTAGGCAGTAAATACTTGTTGAATAAATTATTAAGCTTATGTTTATTTGTCAGCACACCCTCAGTACCTGGCACTCAGAACAATAAATGTATAAGAAGCAATGAGGGCAGAGTGCCTACATGAGTCTCTCACGAATGTAATCTTTTCATTTAAGGCCTGAAAACCCACCAGAATTCTGTCTAATGAAATGTCCACCTTGTGGGGGTCCAGAGTCTTTGCACTTTTTCCCCTAAGATGGGTGACTTCAGAGGCCTTAGACGCATCCCTGCTCCTCTCACCCAGGTTTTGTCTCTACCAGGGTGTTGTCAGCCAAGGCCACTCCACTCCCCAGGCAACCAGAGGCCAAGCATAGAGACCCTACTGGTTGCTTCCAGGGCAGTGTGGGCAGGAGAGGGGGTTTAGGAGATGGTGGCTACTGGCTTCTAGTGGTATGAGGCCAGGGGTGTTGACAAACATCCTACCATGTACAGGACAGCCCCACAGCAAAGAATTATCTGTCCCGAAGTGCCAATAGTGCTGAGGGTGGTAAGAAGCTCTGATCTGCAATAGTCACTGATCCAAATGCTCCATGTCTGATTCCTACCCACAAGGCTTTCTGTATGCCTTCCTCCAAAACTGCACAGCTCTCCCTGGACGGTATGGCTCAGTGGATTGATGGTAGGCCTGCAAACTGAAGGGTCATCAGTTCAATTCCCAGTCAGGGCATATGCCTGTGTTGTAGATCAAGGTCCATAGTAGAGGGTACATGAGAGGTAACCACACACTGATGTCTCTTTTCCTCTCTTTCTCCCTCCCTTCCCCTCTGTCTAAAAAGGAATAAATACAGTCTTTTAAAAAAAACAAACAAAAAACCCTGCACAGGTCTTGCGTGGGAGGTTGTGAAACTAGGTAAAACCACAGCAAAATGCATTTGTTTGACAAGGAACATAATGGACGCCACAGCCATTCTAAGAATTTTGCATACAGGAGCATTTTGTTTTTGAAAACTGAAATCACAGAGCAAGCACCCAAAGAGGAAAGAGAGAAAGAGCTTCACTACATATTGGGGATCAAATTAGTAACCAAAGTATTCTTGGCTCCCGGAAGAAAGGTGGGCATTACTTTCCGATGGGCACATCTGTAGAGGCCGTGGGGCTTTGTTTTGACCAGATCCTCCCCACTGCTGGCACAAGAGCCGCAGATGTTTGGGAGACCAGACGACTAACTGGGCAGGCATAGGACAAGATTCATGCGCAAGTGAAATAGTTTTTGATAGAATAAACAGATCTACTGATTGCTAACTTGGAATAAGCTGAGCTGATGAGCTGAACTTGAGGTTTGCAGTGTGGCCAGACCAAACAGCTGGCCGGAGCACAGGGAGGTCATGAACAAGGCAAGGTCCCGCTGGCGTTAGCACCAGCTGGTTCTGCTCAATTCCGGCTGTGGAAGGGGTCCCCAGGGAGGCAGCTTCACACTGTTCACCTATATCCTTGCTTTTCAATGTGCTAGCTACTAGTCTTTGGTTGCCACTTAAATTCAACTTTAAAGCAAACTGTAAAATTCAGTTTCTCAGTCCCACTAGGCACATTTCAGGTGCGTAGTAGCCACAGTGGCTAGCGGCCATAGCCCTGCATCTTGGCTCATTCACACAAGCCGCTATGGACAGGACCACTGATCAAAACCTCCTCTGAGAACGCTGCCTCACTCCTGACACAGCTCTGTCCTTTCTTCACTAGGCCACTGCTGTCGCCGCATGCCCCAAGCCAGAAGCTGTCTTTCCTTCTTCAAAACTCCCATAATCTCTTACACAAGCTTGTGACTTATTATTTTGAAATGTGTATGTACTTGTCAGAATAAAAGCTAACAGTCCTAGTTGGCACCGAAGCCCTACTTCATCTACCCCAACTGCGCCTTTGAGCACATCTCCTGCCTCCCACCGTCACTCTCTCCACCCCGGCCCACGGCTGCTTGCAGTGCCTTGACTGCTTCAGGAACATCTTCCTTCAGGGACTTTGCAATTGCTGCTTCAACCAATGCTCTTCCTCCCATTCCCTTACTTCTTTGTTTGTTTGTTTAACTTTATTTTTATTGTTGAGACTATTACCGATGTCCCCTTTTCCCCTTTTGCCCACCTCCACCCAGCACCCCCTTTCCTCTGGCCAACACCACACAGATGTCTGTGTCCATGGGTCATGCATGTATGATCTTTGGCTAATCCCTTTGACAGACCTAGGCAGGCCTAGGAGGAATGGAAAATCACCAGGCAGGAGAACTGCACTGTGGGAAACTGCCCTGGGAAACTGCCTGCCTGGGAACCTGCTGACCCTATTCAGGACAATCGGACGCCTGGCTAAGATTGGGGTCGGGGTCGGCCTATCCAGCATAATGAGATGCAGCTTTAATGTGAGGCTGACAAGATGTATCAAGAACAGTGGTCAGCAGATAGGCCTCCAGCAACCAGCTCTAGCCAATCAGACTCTGACTCCCCAACCAGTTACCCTTTGCAGGTTTTTGCGCTTAACAACCTTGCCCTAAGAACAACGGAGCCAGTCTTAACTTCCCTGGGTTGGCTCCACTTTTCTCTCTTTTCCCAGCTAATAAACCCTGCTCCTTGGCTCGCTGCATCCATCCAGTTTCTTGAGCGACTCCGACCTAACACCTTTCACCCCCTTTCATCCAGTTCCCGCACCACCCCCACGCCACCCCCCACCCTGCCCCCACCGCCCCCACCGCCCTCCCCGCCCTGCCAGCTTCCAGGTCTCTGGGCACATTTCCCATTCTCAGGAATATCCTCCTGACTATCCTGTCTAGTATAGTTCACTCGCACATGTGCCTACAACTCCTGGGGCTTATGAGTGAGTTCTGAGACTTGGTGCCCCTCGGCTGCCGGCTTCCTTCGTGCCCCAGACGGTGGATCTTCAGCAAGTCCTGCAGGCACACGCTCCTGCTCCTGTGATTCCCCCTCCATGCAGCTCGACAGACATGCCCACTCCAGTTAGGTCTGGGCTGGTGTGGCTTGCTCCATCTCATCCTAGGGGTGGCAGCTGCTCCCTATTCTGCTATTCTTGTGTTTTTTTTAATCTTTTAAAAACAGCTTTATTGAGATACAGTCTACATGCCACACAATTCATCCATTACTGTGTACAATTCATTGTTTTTTAGCATATTACAAATATGTGCATCCATCACAATAGTCAGGTTTAAAATATTTTCATCATCTTTTGTCTTTTATTTTTAAATTACAGTTGACATACAATATTATATCAGTTTTAGGAATACAACAATGACTCAACATTTGTATACCTTACAAAGTTATCGCTCCAGTAAGTCTGGGTCCCATCTGACCCCACACATAGTTATTACAATGTTACTGACTGTGTCCCCTATCTGTACTTTACATCCCTGTGACTTTTTATAACTAGCAAATTAATTCCTTTCACCTTTTCCATCCATCTCCCCAACAATCCTCCTGTCTGGCAACCCTCAGTCTGTTCTCTGAGTCTGTTTCTGTTTTGTTTGTTCATTTATTTTCTTTTAGATTCCACACATAAGTGAAATCATACAGCATTTTTCTTTCTCTGTCTTGACTTATTTCGCTGAGCATAATACCTTTTAGGTCTATCCATGTTGTCACAATTGGCAAGATTTCGTTTTTCTTTATGACTGAGTAATATTTCATTGTATATATGTAGCACTTTTTTATCCATTAATCTTTCATTGGACCCTTGGTTGCCTCCGTATCTTGGCTATTGTAAATTATCCTACAATGAACATATGGCTGCACGTATTGTGTCAAATTAGTGTTTTGAATTTCTTCAGATAAATACCTAGAGATAGATTTGCTGGGTCACATGATAGTCTACTTTTAATTTTTTGAGGAACCTCCACACTGCTTTCTGCAGTGGCTGCACCAGTCTGCAGTCCCACCAACAGTGCACAAGGGTTCCCTTTTCCCCACATCCTCACCAGCACCTGCTGTTTATTGATTTCTGGAGGAGAGCCAGTCTGACTGGTATGAGGTGATATTTCATTGTGTTTTAATTTGCGTTTCTCTGATGATTAGTGATATTGAGCATCTTTTCATCAGTCTATTGGCCATCTGTATGTCCTCTTTGGAGAAATGTCTATTCAGGTCCTTTGGGATTGTTTTCTTCTTTTTTTAAAATATATTTTATTGATTATGCCACTACAGTTATCCCATTTCCCCCCTTCACTCCCCTCCACCCTGCACACCCCTCCCACCCACATTCTCCCCCCTTTAGCTCATGTCCATGGGTCATAATTATAAGTTCTTTGGCTTCTACATTTCCTATACTATACTTACCCTCCTCATCTATCTTCTACCTACCATCTATGCTACTTATTCTCTGTATCTTTTCCCCCTCTCGCCCCCTCCTACTCCCCTGCTGATAACCCTCTATGTGATCTCCATTTCTGTGGTTCTGTTCCTGTTCTAGTTGTTTGCTTAGTTTGCTTTTGTTTATGTTTTAGGTGTGGTTGTTAATAACTATGAGTTTGCTGTCATTTTACTGTACATGTTTTTTATCTTCTTTTTCTTAGATAAACCCCTTTAACATTTCATATAATAAGGGCTTGGTGATGATGAACTCCTTGAATTTAACCTTGTCTGAGAAGCACTTTATCTGCCCTTCCATTCTAAATGAAAGTTTTGCTGGATAGAGCAGTCTTGGATGTAGGTCCTTGCCTTTCATGACTTGGAGTACTTCTTTCCAGCCCCTTCTTGCCTGGAAGGTCTCTTTTGAGAAATCTGCTGACAGTCTGATGGGAACTGCTTGGTAGGTGACTGTCTTACTGCTTCTAAGATTCTCTTGCTGCTTCTAAGATTCTCTCCTTTATTTTAATTTTGGCTAATGTAATTACGATGTGCCTTGGTGTATTCCTCCTTGGATCCAACTTCTTTGGGTCTCTCTGAGCTTCCTGAATTTTCTGGAAGTCTATTTCCTTTGCCAGGTTGGCGAAGTTCTCCTTTATTATTTGTTCAAATAAGTTTTCCACCTGTTGCTGTTCCTCTTCCCCTTCTGGTACCCCTATAATTTGGATGCTGGAACATTTAAAGATGTCCTGGAGGTTCTTAAGCCTCTCCTCATTTTTTTGAATTCTTGTTTCTTCATTCTTTTCTGGTTGGATGTTTCGTTCTTCCTTCTGGTCTACTCCATTGATTTGAGTCCCAGTTTCCTTTCCATCACTATTGGTTCCCTGTGCATTTCCCTTCATTTCACTTAGTGTAGCCTTCATTTTTTCATCTAATTTCGGACTAAAATCAACCAGTTCTGTGAGCATCCTGATCACCAGTATTTTGAACTGTGCATCTGATAGGTTGGCTATCTCTTGGTCGCATAGAAGTATTGGCTCTGGGGCTTTGAGCTGTTCTTCTTCTTGAGCCATAATATTTTGGTCTGTTCGCGCCTGTTACGTATGAGGGGCGAAGCCTTAGGTGTTCACCAGGGTGGGGCAAACCAGTTGCTAGGTTGTGACTGGGGGCGCGTTAAGAGAGGGGCAATGGTGCTTGTTCCATGCTCTCTCTCTCTCAGATTCCCGTCCCCTCTGCTGCTTCACACAAGCAAATTGGGCCCTTCTGGTGCTGATTCCGGACGAGTGGGCTTGTGTACTTTCTTGGACCCTGTGGGTCTCTCCAACAAACTCTCCTGTGAGGCTGGGAGCTTCTCCCGGCACTTCAACCCCCCAAAGTTTTTTCAGGTGGTGCTTTTACACTTTATTTCCCAGCGCTGGGGCCCTGGGTTGCACAGTCTGTCTCACTGCTCGTTTTTTTGCCTGGTTTATTGGTCTGGGTGAATGGTTCATTGTTGTTCGACTTCAGTACAGTTCAATTTTCTGTCTGTTTTGGTTGTTTTTGTTTCTAAATTTTTGTTGTCCTTAAATTTGGTTCTGTGAGGAGGTGCAGTGTTTCCACCTATGCCTCCATCTTGGCCAGAGTCCACTTAGGATGGTTTTAATGGACATTGGGGAATGTCATCAACAGAGATAAGTAATTTAATATTAACAATTGCCATTTAATATAATTATAATTGTTGTCTACTATACAATATACTCCTTTTTTTCTTTTCTTCACAACAAGAAGCAGAGGGATTCCCGAAGACCTCCCTCCTGACTGGGTTAGGTTGGGTCAACACCAGCCCATTTCCTTACCCCCACCCCCTCTTTTCCAAATGTGGCACAATGTGTTGACATACTCTTCTTTTTCCTTTTGGCACTTTCCACATTTGATTCACAGACCAGCTTGATCACAGAATCACAGTTCCACACACTAATTTCCTTTTGGTGCTTCCACGTTCCACACACGGGTGCCCTGCCTGCCAGAGACAGGAAGTGCTCTGGGCAGGGGTCTATTCCCCCACCTAGATTACCCCCATTTTCTGTAAGCACTTCAATCAAAACAATCTTGACCACCATTTTTGGCGTTGCTGGCTGGCAGGGCCCACACGTCTTCAAGAATTAAACACCAGTATTTACTATGCTGCTGCTTTAAACTATTCAATATATATTTATTTGTGTGTTTTTTTAATCTGAGAGAGAAACAACAATTTGTTGTTCCACTTCTTCATGCACTTATTGATTGATTCTTGCATGCATCCTGACTAGGGATTGAACCTGCAACTTTGACATATCGGGATGACAGTCTAACCAATTGATACCCGGCCAGGGCTGCTTCAAACTATTTAAACTGTAGCCTTTTCACTAAGCAACTTAGAGAAGCAGGTCTTTTTGAGATGCATTTTGAGACCGACGGCACACCACAGAAACCTGATCATTCCTGCCATGGGTTCATTCTGAGAAACCTGAATTCCAGTGTGAGTTCTCCAGGTCTAGGTGTCCACGACAGCACCTTGATGGGATGGAAAAAATACTGCTGCAGTTTGAGCACTGACTTGGGGACTGTCCCCTTGTACCCTGTAATGGGGGAAGAATAGGGGCTGGGGCAAAGGCTGGGTTCCCAGAGGAGGGATGCCTCAGTGGGGGGCCAAGAGGCAGCCTCACTCAGCAGAACAAGCTACACAACCACTGGGTCCAGCGCAGTCATAAATGTGATGCAGGCCCTACTCGGGGGCTCATGGGCCCTGCTGAGCCTCAGAGGACAGCGCTTGTTCCCCAGGGACCAGGGAAAGCTGCCTGGAGGAGGTAGACCTTATTTGGAGCTATGGTCTTTGCAGAGGTAATCAAGTTAATACGAGGTTACAACACATTAGGGTGGGCCCTGATCCAGGGAAGTCTGGACTCACTCGCACTGGGAGGGAGGCCACGCAAACGCAAGATGAAGCGACTGGAGTGTGCATCTGCACTTCCCCCCACCAGCAGCTGGGGCAGAGTCAAGAAGGGCTTCTCCCCTCAGCTTCCAGGTCAGGCGGGGCCCAGCTGACACCTTGAGTTCAGACTCTGGCTTCCAGAACTGCAAGAGAATTCTGTTGCTTTAAGTCCCCAGGTTGTTCTATTTTTTTAATGTAGATCTCCAAAACTACTGCAGCTTTGAGGGAAACCTTGTCAGGGACGCACCTTGGTGCTATCCCCATGGGTTCCGTCGGCCACCCGCCTGGGTAAAGTCCCTAGCGGCCCACTTCCCATAGAACATAGGTTCTCCCAACTGTGGCCAGCAGGGGTCGCCCCTGGCTTACGCTTCAGCCCTTCTCTCCACCAGTTTGGTTCTCGCCCTGGGTTTGCTGCCTCCTGGGGGCCAAGGCCGGGAGGTGGGCGTTGGGCATGTGCCCTAGTAGGCTGTGTTGCCTCCCTTTGCAGGGGACTCGTCCTCAGAGGCAGACGGGATGGGATGAGTTCGTGCTGTATGATGCATGGAGTACATTGGCCAGGGATGCCAGGGATGCAGGGATCCAACCAGGAAAAGGAAAGCCCCTGGCACCGGAGAGCAGTGGACACCCCCGCCCCCGCCCCCGCCCCCCCCCCCCCACACACACACCGCTCGCCTATCAGTGGTCTGCTGACCAAACGATCCCCGATGGGTGTCCATTGTGTGCCAGTAGGTAGGAGGTGCTGGGTACTGCTTGCAGGCCCGGTTAGGGGCACCCCTCACCAAGGAAACAGTGCTCTCCAGGCTGCTTGTGAAAGATGGGAGCCACCGGGGGCTTTCAAAACTATCCTTTCCCACCCTAGACAGCAGCTACACAAATACAAAGAGTAACACTGGCAGCCGCCCTTCCTAGTGCCAGGCTTCATGGGAAGGCCGCACCCTTCGGGGACTCTCCACAGGAGGGATCTGGAGATCCGTGTCTAAGACCGTGGATTCTGGGGCTCCACTGTCTGCATCCTGCACCTGACCCGCGGGTGGGGTGGTCTCAGAGTCAGACTCTGGGGCAAGGATTCAAGGGTAAGTACTTGATTTAGGATGTACTGTCAGGGGAGTGGGCAATGGGGCAGGAAAAGGAAGGGGCCTGTAAAGGGGTTGTTACCAAGGACGTTACCCCTGGGGCCCTGGGGCCCTGGGGCTCAGCCCACCTGCAGAGTGCCCCCCATTTCGCACTGAGCAGCTGCCCCCAGCAGTGACTATAGCACTGACTCCCGTCCTCAGCAGGGCCTCCTGGATCCCTCTAGAAAGCCTCTGGGCTGCCCCTTGAGGGTCCACAGGGTGCATGCCCACAGTGTTCAGCAGGCAGGAAGCCAGAGGAGGAAGGGAACTCCAGGGCACACCCCCACCCCTGCCCTCACAAGAAGCCTCCGTGAGTTGTCTCACTCAGTGGACCCACCCAGCCCACCTCAGCATCTGAGAGTCATCTGCAGATGCCTCAAGCTCCTGGGCCCCTACCCCCACCCCACGGCAGCACCAGGATGGATGTTACCCAGAACCTTTGGAAGCAACCTCTGTGAGAAGTTTGGCTTGGCCTCCTACAGGGCAAAATATTTACCCACACATTTTCTCATTCATTCATTCCTTTGCTCACCCATCTTTCTCAGCCTGGCCAGGGCTTGGCCCTTTCCCAGGCCTCCCACCAATGTGCAGCATGAGCTGCACTGGCTGTGTGGCCAGCCAGGTCAGGGGAGGCTCTGCAACTTGCTTGGGGTGGGGATGAGTGAGAAAATGCCCATCCTGAGCACTGAAGAAAAGTTACCTGATGGTATTACTCTCTTTGTAGATGTGTAGGAAGGCCAAAGCCCCTGCCCCATACTCATTGGAACAGAAGGATGTGCAGGTGAGGCTGGAGAGTTGAGCTCCAAGGAGACAGGGTGAGGGAGGCAACAGTGAGCCTTACACCAGGGCCAGGGAGGAAAGACCTTCCAGATAGTCCTGTCAATCACTTGAATCACCATTGTCAGCCCTGTGGAGTACACATACAATGTACGTTCCAGGTACAATTTCAGTAACTCCCTGAATCCTCCTAAGCCCTCTGTGAGGCCTCCTCTCATTTCAAAGGTGAGGAAATGGAGGCCCGGAGAGGTTCATTAACTTGCCCAAGGTCACACAGCCAGCGAGTGGTCAAATCCCAGTAAAGTTCTGTGTGCCTGCACACACACCAACTGCCCCCTTGAACCTCCTCCTCCACTGTGACAGGACTCCCAGGCTCTCCAAGTCCTCTCCCAGTGGCACCTTCTTGAATTGCAGGATTTGCCGGTGGATGGGTCCTCTTCACTCCAAGGAGAAGCAGGTCCCAGCCACTTAATGTTGAAGTCAAATCACAGATCTCTCTGGCCCATCTCTCCTGGATCTCCCCCATGGGCCTCTTCACCTGCCTTCCCATGAGCTGACTCTGCAGAAGGCCCGCTGTTTATGTGCCCAGCCACTGTGATGACATCTGAGATGGTCTGTTTCCTGATGACATTACAAGGGAAAATGAGGCTCAGCTGGGAGAGGAGGACACCCAGGAGCAGCTGGGCAGGCAGCCTCCCTGCTGGAGGGCCTGAGCCGGCGCCCTGCAGACAGCAGGCATTCAGCAAACACCCTCCAGTGACTGAATAAATGAGAGAGAAAGGTAAGCATGGACCGTAGCCTGGGGGCTTTGGTGACATTCATATCTGGGTTCAAATCCCAGCTCTTACAGTTGAACAGGTCACTCTTCTTCTTTGAGCCTCAGTCCTCCCACCTGACCTCTCAGAGGGGTTGTGGATATAAAGGAGGTATGTAACGTTCAGCCCACATCTGCCTGGCTCCCTTCATTCAGACCTGCACTCCCACCCCAGCTCTGGTTGCTGGCTCCCACCCTTCCCCAGAGAAGTCCCCGGGGCTGCTGGGACAGAGCCTGGAGGACACGCTCTCCTCCCTCTCTGCTCTGCGGCCCTCAGCTAATGACTGACAAGTGCCTTTGTCTGGAAGCCCCCTGCTTCCATCTCAACTTTCTCTGAGAAGGAATTTACACCTCTGAGCTCCTTGCAGAGTCAGGCTGAGGCCAGACTTTTCTGGAATAAACCACCAACTTCAGGATTCGGCCTAATAATCCTGCATAAGTTCCCCCACCCCCACCAAAGAGCTGGAGCCAGCCTGGTGTTGTTGTGTAATACAGCCTTTCCTTATCTCGAAAAGCATCTACAGTTACTAGGTTCTAATGTTTAAAGGTTGTTCTTAAGGTAAGGACAGTGCTTCCTCCCTAAGGGTGCACTGCAGGCCCACAAGGAAGGAGAACCAGCGGCATCAGCACAGCCCGGTTAAACGTTGGGTTTCAGAAATCAAGCTTACTTGCTTCAAGCAATTGCTAGCACTAGAGAGTCCCTTGTTCTTCTGTATCCCAAATCAGGGAAAAGAAGCTGGACTGGATGTTAGCCAGGAGCCTACTCATGGCTTGTCCAGTACACCTTCTCCCCATCTTCCTAGGTAACCAGCTGAGCAGCTAAAAGTCTATGTTTCCCACTCCCTGTGCAAATAAGGACAGCTACCGAGATCTGAGCAGAACCTGTTAGGCAGCACTTCCAAAAAAGCTCCAGCAAAAAGACACCATCCAGTGGCCATTTTGTGACTTGGAGGATGGAGCAGAACTAAGCACTGCAGAGCAGGACAGGGGGTGCGTAGGTTCCTGGTGACGTTCCAGAAGCCCATTTATGCCTTTGGCGTCTGAGAATAAACCTTTATCCTACACCACTACCTTCTGGGTTTCTGGTGTTTGCAACTGGGTACAACTCCTAACTAATATAGTTGTTGCCACGAGTCAACAGTTTTGGTCCAAAGTGTAGTAGCGGGATTCTCTCTTCCTGGCCCCTGCCACCACAGGCCACCTGGTCCTGCTCCCAGAGTCCTGACTACAGGAGCAGGGGACCCTTTTACATTACTGAGAAAGCCCTACCAGCTCTGGTGCCCATGCCTGCTTAAGATCATTGGAGAATTTCACCCTCTGGAATAGGGCCATGCAGGTATCAGGTAACCCCCGATACGGCACAGAATGGGGAGAAGCAAGAGCGGAACACTCCCTCCCTCTGTGGGTCCTATGATCTCCATCTAGTGACAATACGAAAGAAAGCACCAAAGCAGCACGATCTGTAATAATGGGGAGCGGGAGACCTGGAAACAACCCAACGTCCATACACAGTGAAATATGGACAAATAAACTGATCTGTGTCCAGCCCATGGAATACCATGCAGAAATGCAGACGAGCCACGGGCTGCGCACACACAGACACAGATCTCGCCTGCAGGCGTCCTGTCCAACAGAAGTCAGGCACAGGGCTGTGCGCTGAATGGCTGCATTGTGAACATAAAGTCCAAAACCTGGCAATACTGGCGGGAAGGCAGGGTAGGTGTTGCCCTTGAGACAGTGCCCGTTTCTCATCTGGACTGCAGGCCCACAGGTGTGTTCACTTTTCGAGGTTCGTCAAGCTCTTTCGTTACAATTTGTGCACATTTCTGTGTGTGTGTCAAACTCCAGGACGCGCGGTGGTGGTGGCAGCAGAGGAAGGAAGCACTGAGCTTTGGCGGGTCTGAGAACAGGCACTGGTAGCCCTCGGGGCGCGATGGGGTCCCGGACGGGTGCTGTGAGCCATGTGGACTGGCCATGGGAGGGGCTGGGTGCTGGGTGCCCGCCCCCGGTGTTTGGATCAACTTTAAAAGGGACTTAATTCGGACTTTCGCCAAGATGGAGGCATAGGTGGAGATCCTGTGCCTTCTCCCACAACCAAGTTTGAATACAACAAAGGTTTGGAGAACAAAGACACAGCCAAAAAAACAGAAAATTGAATTAGACGGAAGTCTGACTACAACTAATCGTTCCACGGGGACGGTAAGAGGGGAAGAGCCAGCAGCAGAGCAGGGTCGGGCAGGAAAGATCCCCAGACCTAGGCGCGCAAGTGGCCTGGACCAAGTCAGGGTGTGGGGCAGACTGACCGCAGTCGCACATTTGCGCACAGTGAGACGGACCACACAGGCCCCAGGGGGCGAGGGCTGACGGCGGTGGCACACTCGCATGCAGTGGGATGAAACGTGCAGTCCCCGGTGACGGTGGCAGCTGCCACACCTGTGGGGCCGCGGCAGGAGACGGCAGACGGGATGCCATTGCTCCTCGTTGACCCCGCCCCCACATACAGCGTCACAACCCAGTGACTGAGTTGCCCTACTCAGGTGAACACCTAGGGCTCTGATCCGGCTACTTAACAGGCACGAACAGCCCAAAAGATGGCGCAAGAAGAACTCAAAGTCCCAGAGCCAATAACTCTAAGCGACCAAGAAATTGCCAGCCTCTCAGAAGCACAATTCAAGACACTATTTATCAGGATGCTCACAGAACTGATTGATTATAGTCACAAATTAGAGGAACATATGAAGGCTAAACTAATTGAAATGAAGGGAGATGTCCAGGAAACCAGTAGTGATGGAAAGGAAACTGGGACTCAAATCAATGGAATGGACCGGAAGGAAGAACGAAACATCCCACCAGAAAGGAATGAAGAAATGAGAATTCAAAAAAATGAGGAGAGGCTTAGGAACCTCCAGGACATCTTTAAACGTTCCAACATCCGGATTATAGGGGTACCAGAAGGGAGAAAGAAACGGCCACGAAGGGAAAACGTATTTGAACAAATAATAAAGGAGAACTTCCCCAATCTGGCAAAGGAAATAGACTTCCAGGAAATCCAGGAAGCTCAGAGAGTCCCAAAGAAGTTGGACCCAAGAAGGAACACACCAAGGCACATCATAATTACATTAGCCAAGACTAAAATGAAGGAGAGAATCCTAGAAGCAGCAAGAGATAAGGGGACAGTCACCTACAAAGGAGTACCCATCAGACTGTCAGCGGATTTCTCAAAAGAGACCTTACAGGCAAGAAGGGGCTGGAAAGAAGTATTCCAAGTCATGAAATCCAAAGACCTACAGCCAAGATTGCTTTATCCAGCAAAACTTTCATTTAGAATGGAAGGACAGATAAAGTGCTTCTCAGATAAGGTCAAGTTCAAGGAGTTCATCATCACCAAGCCCTTATTATATGAAATGCTAAAGGGACTTATATAAGAAAAAGAAGATGAAAAATATGAACAGTGAAAGGACAGCAAACTCACAGTTATTAACAACCACACCTAAAACAAAAGCAAACCAAGAGGACAGCTAGATCAGGAGTGGAACCATAGAAATGAAGAACACATGGAGGGTTAGCAACAGGGGAGTGGGAGGAGGAGAAGGGGGGAGAAGGTACAGAAAATAGCATAGACAGTAGGTAGAAAATAGATAGGGGGGAGGGCAAGAATAGTGGGGGAAATATAGAATCTAAAGAACTTGAGACACGTGGTTATAAACTAAGGAGGGGAAATGGTGAGGGAGGGAGTGTGCAGGGTGGAGGGGAATGAAGGGGGGGAATAGAACAACTGTAATGGTATAATCAATAAAATATATTTTAAAAAATAAAATAAATAAAATAAAAGGGACTTAATTCACCCTGGCTGGGCAGCTCAGTTGATTGGAACTTTGTCCTGAACAGCAAAAGGTGGCAAGTTTGAAACCTGGTCAGGGCATATTCCTAGGTTATGGGATCAATCCCAGGTCTGGGAGTGTGTGGGCAGCGACCGATCGATGTTTCTCTCTCACATCAATGTTTCTCTTTCTCTCTTTCTCTCCTTCTCTCTTTCCCCCTTCTCCTCCCTCTAAAAATCAATAAACATATCCCTGGGTAAGGATTTAAAAATAAAAATAAATGCATCAAAGAGAACTTAAATGAATGACGTCTGCTATGGGCACTGGACATGCTATGGAGGGCGGAGGGCGGAGGGTGGGGTGTGGAGGTGGATATGGCGAGTATCTGGCCAGACTGCCTGGGCCCGCCCTCAGAGCCACACCAGGACACCCTTCCCAGTCACACTGGAGAGGATTGGCCTGTTTCTGGGTCACGGGGCCCGGCGCAGCAGCAGGGAACTGCACCTATTACACACGAGGTGCACAGTGCACACCTCAGACACCCTGGGCTGTCTTTGCAATACTTGTGTAAGCTACCTGTTGTCATCACAGTCAGCGTCAACCAGGTTCCTCTGGTCGCAAATGAAGAAATCAGTTCACACTGGCTCAATGAGAAAGACAGCAAGAAAGCGAGAGAGGGACAGAGAGAGGGGTTGATCCGTTGCTTCAGCATCTTAGTGTGGGGTCTGCCCAAAGTCATGTGTTTGGGGGTGGCCCCAAAAAGCACTGTGTGGGTGTTGGGAAGCAAGAGAAGGATAGCAAGGGCCGATGCAGGTGTGTTAATGGGCTGGTGACTTCTGGGAATCTTCCCAGCACCCCTTAGAACACATCTCAGGGTCATACAGGACACCAAGGAAGTCGGGCAGCTACCACTCTCCTCTTGTCCCTAGTGGCTGAGGGTCACTTTGGGGCACTGACTCTCTGGGCCTTCTGGCCTGCTTCACCAATGTTCGAGTTCCACCAGCAGGTACTGCAGGTCACCTCCATGAAGGCCAAGGGGACACAGGCGAGAACCAGGTCACAGGAAAGCAGGTGGCTGGATGCGGGCCTTGGGTGATGTCACTGGCGATGCCCTCTCTCTGTGCCCGGGCTCCCCTTCCCCACATGCTCTGCGTCTCCACACAGCGCTCCGACCCAACCCCAAGCTTCCACAACTCCAAGGCAAAGGAGCTGTCCCTGCTGTTCCAGTGAGTCACAGCAGGGGCACATCTGACTCCCAACATGGCCACAAGTCCTTTCTTAAACCAACTGCTGAGACCGTGGGAGTGTTACCTGCTCAGCTAGGCCCCTGGCCATGCACTGAGAGCTGAAGGGGGTGGATCTGGGCCTCCTCATACAACACAGCCCAATGCTGCAGGTACAGCAGCTTTCCAGAGAAAACTCAGCTCTGGAAGTCAAGTGGGCAAAAACGCAAATGGCCAGTCTGCCCCATGTAACATGAGAAGTCGGACGCTCACCGGAGACCGTTAGACCTCGACTCGCTCCCAGTCACACAGCTAGTAAATGATGGAGCTCAAACTCACAGCTGACGCCAAAGCTCCCACTTAAAAAGTGTTTGAGGTGTTGGGGGGGGAAGAGTATAAAAGTGCTCCATAAATATTTTTCAAATAAAAAAATTTCACTGAACCTCCCTCAGCCCAGCATCCAGGATCAGCATGTAAGGATTGACATAGTGATTAGTAAATGTTTAGAAAAAGGTGTACAAAGATGCATGCTAAAATGATAATGGTTGTCACTGCTGGTGAGGGGAGCAGAGGCAGGGCCTGCATGTGCAGGTCAGGCTGTGCCCTGCACAAAGTTGTCCAACCAAGGGGGCAGGTGGTGTCTGTCTAGCCTGCGTTGCATTCTCCAAGTCAGGGGTCTTTGGTGCAGAAGGAGCCTTTTTCTAATTCTCCCAAAAGTGCTACATGGACAGCTATAAATCCTGGGGAGAGGACCAAGTCTTGCAGGTCAGACTCCTTCTCTGAGGGGACTCAGCCCCTAGGGCTCAGGAAAACCCCAACCTGCAGGCAGCCCCTGTGGCTGGAGCCAGTCTGTTTTCATTGGCAAAGGGGTTCTGACCAACGTGGCAGGGGAAGCCCACTCCCAGGTGAACTGGTGGATGGCTGGTTCCCCACTGCTTTGCAGTCTGCTCAGGTCAACACATGTTTGTTGAGTCTCTCTTATATTTTCTTGGTTTACTTGGGAGAAGTTAAGTGTCTGCTATATGCCAGGCTCTCTTTTATGTGCCAGGGGGTGCAGCCCACAGCAATGGTGTCCATTTGGGCCCTCCGGCATCGAGATGGAGCTAGAAAGAAATGCAAGCAGGGTGTTGGGGGACGCCTGTAGTCAGTAAAGAGGCAGCATGACAGAATTATAGGTATGGAGTCATTTGGAGGGTTACCAGTTGGGAGGGGGAAAGAGGAGAAGGAGGCAAAAGGTGCCGCGATTAAGAAGTACGAATTGTTAGGTACAGAATAGACAGGGGAAGACTAAGAATAGTATAGAAAATGGAGAAGCCAAAGAACTTCTGTGCACGCCCCATGAACTAAGAGGGGAATTGCCAGAGGAAATGGGAGTACAAGGCAGAGGGGCAAAGGAGGGAAATCGGGACAACTACAATAGCATAATCAATTTTATATGCGTAAATATACATATGTGTGTGTACATGCATATACATGCATGTGTGTAAACACATGCATATATGTTTTCATGCATGAAAAAGGGAGCATGAGCACGTGGGGGAGGCTCCATCCCACAGCAGAGGAAGCAGGAGAGTGACAGACAGAGCGCCTCAGTCTGCCTGCTCGGTGCTCCAGAGCAGAGCCTGCCCCGACGGCTGACTTTATGTCTTGTGGCAGCTTCTCTCGGGGGGTAATCCAGGAGGCACCTCCACAGAATGCAACTGATGTCCTGTGGAGGGCGCAGGGGCAGACAGTGCACCGCACAGCACTCCCCGCCTAGGACAGAGATCCAGTGGCAACGTCTTAAAGGGGGAAAGCATGCCCCTCCTTTCCTTTCTTCCCACGGTGGTAAATGAGCCACGCGGACCAGAGAAACACCGAGGGATGGCCAGAGGTGCCTGGGTCCCCGGATGACTGCCTGGAGCACAGTCCCCATGTCATCCCTGCACAGCCTGCTTCCAGACCCGGCACAGGAGAAACGGATCTCCACCTGCTCAAGCCACGTGCGGCTGAACCTATATTCTAGGTACAGGAACCTCGTTCCTTCTCCACACTGGAGTCTGTCCCACAAATAGTGGCCTGGAAAAGATTTCATCAGCCCACGAGCCCAGCGCTCAGCCTAGGAACTTGGTTGGGGCTGGGGCACAGCAGAGGGAGAACTACTTTGGGGCACATAATGACACTTTCTGTTGGTAAAATACACATAATGTAAACTTTACCATTTTTATCATTTTAAGTGTATAGTCCAGTGTCACTGAGCATATTCACATTATTGTGCTACCATCACCACCATCCATCTCCATAATCTTTTTATCTTCCCAAAGTGAAACTCTGCCCGTTCCACACTAATTCTCTAGGCTCCTCTCCCCAGCGCCTGCCAACCACAATTCTATTCTTTTCTCTATGATTCTGGCAACTCTGGGTACCTCTCATAAGTGGGATTGTACAGTATCTGCCTCCTGTGTCTGGCTTATTTCACTGAGTATAGCATCTTTGAGGTTGATCCATGTGGTAGCAGGTGTCAGAATTTCCTTCCTTTTTAAGGCTGAATAATATTCCATTGTAGGTATGGGTCACACTTTGTCTATCATCAATTACACTTGTGTTGTTTATCTCTTTTGGCTACTGTGAATGATGCTGTTATGAACAAGATGTACAAATATCTATCTGAGCCCCTGCTTTCAGTTCTTTTGGGGGGTATATATATATATATATATATATCCAGAAGTGGAATGACTGAATAACTGAACCAAAAAACAACAGTGGCAGAGAAGTCCTGTGGCCATTAGACCAGCAGGGAAGGCAGTTAAGGATGGCTCCTCTGGGACCAGCTTATCCTCTCACCTACCAGCAGGGCAGGCTCTCCCTACCACAGCACTTCCCATCTCTGCATTGCTCCCCACATTTGCCCCAGCTGCCCTTTGCCTCAGCTACCACCCAAGGGTTACCGGACAGGACTAGGGGCCTCTGCATCCAGCCTGACCACTCGGTGTACCCAGCTGACTTCATCTGGTGCCCAGCCAGTGAAGTCACACCTGCTGTTAGTGAGATGGCTCCCCTCTGCCCTTTAGGGGACATTTCTGGGGTTGTCACAGGTAAATGACCACAGATAACTTGCTTTACCTCCCAACTTTGGACCATAAGCTCCCTATGGGAGGGCGCATTTTTCAATAGAAGTCATAACCTTTCTCCTATCTTCAAGCTTTATCACTCAAAAGAACCCCCCATCCCTACCCAGCAAAGCTAAAGGTCCCATCCCCCACCTTGGCCACAGACACTGAATGCCAGCCCCCTCACTGGCTTCCTCCTTGCTGTTTTTTCCTCTGGTTTCCCTCCACGGAACCCCTAGCTCTTGCTTATTTAGCTTTTTTTGATAGTGTCGCTCCGTCAGTGTGCCTCTGAATGTGCCTGCATGCTCCTGAGCTTGGAGGAGCCCCTGCCCTGGCTGTGGCGTGCACCTTCTATTCAAGTGCACAGGCCAGCAGTTCTGAGAGTGCCTGCCTGCACCAGGAGCCTCAGGAGTGCCTGTGGGTGGAGGGCTGAGAGCGTTGGAAACGCAAATTTCTGGGCCGTCACAGGCCTCCTGCTTCAAAGACTGGGGAAGAAGGCCGGCAAAAGCAAGTCCAGCTCCCAGCTCACGGAACTACAGGGTGAGGGTGGTGATGGACTAAAGGAGCTGACCCTCAAGGGGCCGCAGAGATGGACTCTAACAGGCCCCCATCTTCTTCTTGTCTCTTCTCTTTAGAATCGAGGTATAATTTGCCGTGAAGTGCACCAACGTAGGCCTGTACCTGCTGCCTCCTTACAGCCGTGCAGACTGCTATGGCCTGACGTGGGAGGCTCGCTTGTGTCTCCTCCAGTGCCCCTCCCCTGCCCCAGGAAGCCACTGCCCCAATCCCATCACCACTGGTGAGCTTTGCCTGTTTCTGCACTTCATCTAATGGAATCATCCTGCATGCGCCCTTGTTCTGTCTGCATCCTCCCGCCTCCGTGGGTGTCATCTGAGCTGCTGCGTGGGAGAAGGCTTGGGTCTTCTCCTCTGCTGCGCAGGGACCCATGGCAGGAACACACCACACTTCATGCAGCGTGCTGTCGGTGAGTATTTGTTTCCAGTTTTTGTAGAAGACAATAGTCTTTGGGGAGCGGGTATAAGCCCTTATTTCTCATGGGTGCCTGACCCTTCTGTGCTTTTTGACCCCTACTCTTAAGTTCTCTAAGGATAAGGCGTTTCCTCCCTCCAGCTCTGGGCCCACTGGACAGCACTTGCCTGAAGTCCAAGTCCCAACAGCGCTGCTTTGCTCCCAGCTAACGGGGCTGTTCTGTCTCAGCCGGGAGTCAGCCAGTCCTGCCCGCCAGGGCCAAGCCTGGCCAGAGCTCCAGGTGCCGTGGCCTACACATCTGAGGCGCGTGGTGTTACTGGGCTGGGTGCTGCAGCCGATGCCCCTGTTGCCATCGTCTGTGGGGACTCGGTGTGGGGACCCTGCTCCACGTGTAGCAGCGAGGTGACACAGGCTTCTTCTTGTGGCAGTGTGGCACCGGGCGCAGCATCCTCCCAGCATGGTTTTCAAACGATTCTAAGCATCACAGAGCTAGCTGGTTTTCAAGAAGTGGTGGCAGAGGTTTGTGTGAAGAGTGGGCGGGGTGCCAACAGAAGTGTCACCCTGAGGTCAGGTGACAGGGGACAGGGTTGGACTGAGAAGCCCCTACAAGCTCTGGGCCACTCCCCAGAGGCCAGGATGTGGACAGCTGTAGCCAGGCTGTCGGGGTGCGTGTGACCTCTTCAGGCCACCCCAGTGTGGGTGCCGACTTGCAGCTCAAGTTGCCCAGCCTCCTCCACACAGACCAGAGGGATCCCCAGGAGTTTGGAAGTGAGGGGCGGGCTGGGAAAATGGGGTAAGCGGCACCAGGCCCTTCCCCTCCTGAGCCACGGGGGGATGGAAACGGCATGGGCTGAACCTGAGAGGGCCCAGTCTCGCCCTCTCAGGGCCTCACCTGGCTCTGAGGTGAGTCTCACCTGCCAAACTGTGGTAGGGCTCTCTTCCGGGTCAGGGCCCTGCGCCTCCATGGAAGGCAAGTAGGGAGGGGAGGCTCTAGGGGAGCAGGGGCAGCTGGGTCAGCCCTGCAGGGGGACACCCCAGCCAGGCCTGGGCTGCTGGAGGCATGTCTTAAAGGAAGTTGTGAAATCTACCTCAGGAGAAACTTGGGTTTTGATCTGGAGCCAAGAGGCCTATCACTGCAGCTCTGAGAATGTTAAGTGGTAGGCATTCCTCCAAACCTTTGCTCAGGGAACAGTGGCCTCTGGCTCCTCCGCCAACTCCTGTGGTGGAGGCCACCCCACTCACTGAACGCAAAGCCTTCACGTGTGGGGAGGGGGCAACTCGCAACAGTAGGACTGAGGGCAGATTTCCTTAATGTGCAAATAATAGCACCATTTTTCTTAGCACATGGTGTGTGTGGTGCATGGGTCTGAGCGCTGCATGTGGATTACCTCCCTTACCCTCATCAGCCCCTCCCACAGAAGGGGAAGCAGACGCACTTGGAGGGTGCACAGCTCAGCTGGGCGGCACCGCCAGCAAGCAACAGAACCAGAATGCAACCCGGGCGGTGGCCTGGAAGCCTTCCAGGTGCTGCTGCAGCTCCTCACAAGAGTCACTGCATATCAGTCCTCACAGCCACTACCCATCAGTAAGAAAAACACAGTGACAGGCCAAGAAAAACGGACTAAGGACCACTAACAGACGACGCACCAAAGGACAACAGACACGGATGCACCTGTAATCAAGGAAAACAACTAGATCCAGTGGGGACACCTCGGACTGGCAGACGTTTTAATGATTTGTGACAATGCCAAGCTTGCCAGGGAGCGGGGGCCCATGCCCGCTGGGCGTGCCCCGGTCTGGCTGGTCTGGAATGCGGCTCAGCGGGACCAACCTGGTGCCTCGGACAGCCTGCAGTCCTCTCCTCCCAGCACTCCATCTTCAGAATCTTCCTGAGGACACTGTCAGAGGGGCAGTGGAGATGAACATAGACAGTGGTCACCAACGCATCATTTACAGGGGCGGAAAAGCAGAGAAGTACACAAATTCCAAAAAACAGGACTAGCTAAAGAAATCATGGGCATAATACTAAGGGACCATTCAAAGTGATATTTCCTAAGAAAATTTGGTATCGCGGAAAAATGCTCATGTAGTCACATGCCATGAAAAGAGCAGGACGTGAGACTGCGCAGAGATGCTCACGAGCCACGAGCCACGGCTGGTCCGGAGAGCTGCGTGTGGACGCCCAGGTGCCAGCCGAGCCCTGACTCCCCGCGCGCGCCTGTGTGTGGCTGGACTCTCTGCGTGCAGGTATTATTTGTACATGTTCTATTCTGAAATCATTTCAAATCTGCAGAAAATTTACCTGGGTTTAAAAAAGAACTTCTGTGTAGACTTTACCTCGAGTCACTCATTAACATTTTATCACATTTCTTTTTTCTTTCACCATTTGTGATAATACATTATACATTATATACTGTTATAATTACACGTCATTATGCATATATGAAGATAAAGTTGTTTTTCAGAGCTGCTTGTGAGTGGCCCTTCACCCCAATTAGTCAGTGTGACTTCTAAGATTCTAAGATGAAGGGCGTGCTCTTAACCACAGCACAGTAGATTGAATTCAGAAATCTATCGTAAATCTACCAAGTATACAGTCCCTGCCCAAATTCTGCCCCATGTCCCAGTAACATCCTTGATAGCACTTTCCCCCAACCCATCCTCCAAACCAGGCTCAGGCACTGAGTTGTCACACCTCCTCCGTTGCCTTTAATCCCGGGCTAGTTCCTCAGCTTTCTTTCTCTTTCATGATCTTGATTTTTAACAAGCACAGGCACTTGCTTTGTGTTATAATGCCCTACTTTGTGTTGGTCGGATGTGTCCTGGGGATTCGACCCACACTGGTGTTTCTGGAGCGTCACAGCGGGAGTTGCACCAAGTTGGCCGGGCTCACCCCTGGCGATGTGGACGTGGACCACTTGGTTAAGGGGCTGCCCACCAGTGTCTCCAGGGGAAGCTCGGTGCTCCCTTTGTAATGAGGATGTAATTTCTGAGTGATAGTTCTCTGTGAATATACTGTTCCCCACCAAATTTTTATTCATAACCTAGCATCCATCAAATGCCTCAGTCAACTCTTATTAGGATGGGTGCAAGTATGTGATACTTTCAGTTTTTAAGATTTTACTGATTTATTTTTAGAGAGAGGGGAGGGGAGGGAGAAAGAGAGGGAGAGAAATAGCCGTTGACTCTCTCATGCTCCCCAGCCGGAGACATGGCCCGCAATCCCGGCACATGCCCCGAGCAGGAATCAAACTGGCGACCTTTCACTTTGCAAAACGACGCCCAACCAACTGGGCCATACCAGTCAGGGCTCAAGTAGGTATTACTTTTGCAAGTTAAAGTAAAACCTACTTTTAAAAAATCAGGGGGGACTGGTGTGGGGATAAATGCAAACAACTGTACTTGAACAACAACAACAAAATCATCAAAATTTTAAAAAATCAGTGATTTTTCATTTCTAAAAAAGGTGGGAGATGGATGAAATGAGACTGAAGAAAATGCTGATGACTGGTGAGCCTGGGGGTTGGGTGTTCCAATAGATTATACTAGTCTTTCCACTTCTGTGCATCTGAGTATTTTCATAAGAAAAGCTTTTTATTTTACTCTAAGTAATGATATTCATGTTAAAGTATTTGGGGAGCCCCAGGGGGTGTAGCTCAGTGGACCGAGCACAGGCCTGTGAACCAAAGGGTGGCCGGTCCCATTCCCAGTCAGGGCACAGGCCTGGGTTGTGGGCCAGGCCCCCAGTGCGGGGCATGTGAGAGGCAACCGTGCGCTGATGTTCCTCTCCCTCTCTTTCTCCTTGCCTTCCTTCCCCTCTCTCTAAAAACAAATAAATAAAATCTTTTAAAACATTCTTTTAAAAAGTGTTTTGGGAAAGCATACTGTTGTCTTCAACTTAATTTGAAATGTACCAGAGAAAAAGATAGATGGACAGATAAGTCCATCTATCTTGGATAATGGCTAGAGCTGTGAGCAAGAAACAGGAGTGTGAGCTGCAGAGTCTACGTGGTGAGTGCGTGGGGGTTCTGCATACAGCTCTTCCAACTACTCTGAAGGTTTGAATGGGTCACCACAAAGTGTTGGAAGGAAAGTGGTTATTTCCAAGTGGCAAGCCATTTTATCTTTCTATTGTACTTTTCTGTGTTTTAAAACCTCAGTAAAGAACACAAGCCACTTTGTTTTTTATATTTATTTTCAATCCTCAGGAACTTAGTAGCTTTAACAGGTGATGCCCGGGAGGTTGCTCCCACAGCAGGAGACAGGTGGGCCCTGGGCTGGCATGTTTGGGATGGTCCTCTACATGCAGAAGCACCAAGTGTTCCTCAGGATCCAAGGGCAGGAAGCCCCTTGGAGAGGAATGGCTCCTTCCTCCCTCCTCATCCTTTCCCTGGACGCCCCAGTCACTTCCTCACCGTCAGACATTCACCTTGCAGGGAGATGCTGTCCACACAGGCACAGGTTTGGGGCCCTGTGCACTCTGTTCCCTCTAAGGTGCTTTTCTCACATATTCCTCTTCTGTTCTCCATGAGAGCAGGGCTCGTGGAGAAGGAAAGCACAGACAAGAAGAAAAGAGCCATGTGAACCCTCAAAGCATGGGAGCGGGGGCCAGGGAATGTGGTTCCACCCTGCTCCAGCCCTCCCTACTTCCTTCAGAATCAGGTTGCTCCCTTTTCCTATCTTATCAATGAGGCACTGAGTCTGGCAGGTTCGTATCCTAGCCTCACCATTTCCTGGACAAGCATCTTCTCCTTTCTGAACCTTCCTTTATCTGGACAACGGAACTGCCCTGAAAATGAAGGAGATAATCCACGCCGACAGCGTGCCCGTTCATTCTGCAAAGGGCCCAGCCAACGGTCACCGCCCTTCGTCCACCCGAAGCCTCGTATGTGGCCATCGCTCTTCCAGACAGAGAAACGGCAGGAACAACATGCAGTTCTTGCTCCTTTGCAGGTGAGGCTCAAGCCGCAAAATCACTATCAGTCAATGTAGTCCAATAAAAATATTATCAATTATCAGTACACCGATAAAAATATTATCTGCCAATGTGGTCAAAAGCCTCTGACTTACTCACAGGTTCAAGGGTAGAACCCAAGACCCTGGATTAGAAAAGCAGTGAAGGAAGTGGAAAGTGCAAGGGATACCAGCGCCATCTGGTTGTAAGTGGTGACTCAGGTGAGCTCAGGTGCCTTATCACAGGGCTGCCTAGGGCAGGAGGAACCCAGATTCCTCCTAGGAGCCACATGGCAGGGTCTCCAGAACAGGAGGAGGGTCAAGTTGAGGGCAACCCCATCTACTAGTCACCTTAGGAGCTGATGTCCCTGTACAGCTCCCACCAAAACACACTTACATTTTTCTTGATTTTTCAGCATCTCGTTGGGCTCTTGGCTTCCTGTGAGGTGGCCTCTGTTTCTCCTGCCCCATCTTTGGTGGGGCCTATCTTTGGTGAGCCCTACAGAGAAAAGGACTCCAAGCAATTGCTTATCCAATGTGGAGGGTTCTCCTGGGTAGGACTCTCAGGTCAAGGTTCCTGCTGGGACGCAGTGCCTCTGGCTGGTCTGCTGAGTGGACCCTGCCCCTGGCCTGAGCATATGTTGTGTGAAACTTTGCACAAGTCAAGACATTTTACCACAGTCTGTTAAGGCCACTGTCTCTTTGCAGCCCATCTTCCCCCTCCCCCTCCCACTGGCAGGAGTGGTGTCAGAGTGAGCACGGCATTTCAGGGTGTTACAGGGAAGCGAGCTGGGGCTAGGGTTTGGTGGGGGCTGCGTGGGTTTTACTTAGATCCACAGCACTTCCTTGTATAGTTAGTTTTTTACAGGCATCTCAGTGTGGGATTGGCTTCCAGGAATCCTCCTTCCTCCCAGGGCTGACTCACCCACCTGGCGTCGGGACACAGAGCCTTCAGGGCCAGGGGTGGAGTTTTGCTGTTCAGGGCAGCACATGGGCTGTGGAGGAGAAGCAGGACTGGAATGCAGGGAGTCTTGCTGGTAAATTATGCAAATGTTTCTCTCTAGTAAATTATGCAACAGTTCCTTCACTCTGTCTCACTGTACCCAGGAAACCAGAGGGCTCAGCTCACTGCAGTGGGGACTGGGCACCTTGCCAGACCCCTCTCTCTTCCCACCCTGCAAGCATGGCTGCTGCCCAAATTCTGTTCACCCTGAATGTCCCATTTCTCATCTCAGAGTTTGCTTCTGAGACAGGGACTATGTGTTTATGAAAGGAAGACTGCAGAGTAGAGAAACTTCTGGAAAAGCAAACCTTGCCCTATTTCTCCTTCTTTGAAAGTGTAGGTTTTCCTGGCACATGGAGCTTTCATGCTCACCACACAATGTTAGTTTCAATATAATAGTGGATATGAGTTGGCCACTGGAGGCAGATTTCAAAACCAAAACTTCAAAACCCCTTGCCGCTTCCTAAGGGGGACCTGGGACAAGTGGCTTAGCTCTAGGAGCCTCCGTTCCCCAAGCTGCAAAATGGGAGCACGCAGAATACCTACATCATAAGGGCTGTGGTTGGGATGAGGCGTGGTGATGCAGAAGCAAAGCCCAACCCAGGGTCTCACACAGAGACCCTGCTCAGTACACAGTAGCAGTTTTGTTAGTATTACTGCTTAGTGTTTTTATTAATATTACCCACAACTCTACTGTGAGGAGGGATCTAGCATTGTAAGCCCTCCGTGCATGTGGGAAGGCAGGGGAGAGGTAAGGAGCCAGCAGAGAGAGCAGGTGTGTGGGTCACAGACCCCAGAAACAAACCTGGACTGATGCGGCAGTGGTGTGCTAAGGAAGCGGCCCTGGGGAGAGTGGGAAGGGAACCAGACAGAGAAAAGGAGAAATCAGGCGAGGCTGTGCACCCAGTAGAGACCTGCCAAGGAGGGCTCCCCCTCCCCTTGCCTTCGGGGACTGAGCCACATCCCAAGTTTTCTAGCCTGAGCTAAAATGCTGGACGTTCATGCTCCCCCACCTGTCAGTCCCCTTTTAATGACCATCCTGGGGAGGGGGGACACTTTCAGCTCTCTTCAAGGAGGCACAGTGACTCCAGTAGTCTGGGGACAGCCCGCTCTGAAGAATCTCAGGTGAGAACAGTTGGAAGGCAAAGTACACTCAGGCCAAGGTGGGCTGCAACCTCCGTGGGGAGGTTGAGCAGGGAGGCAGCCAGAACTGAACCTGGGACTTGGGACCTGGGCTACGACCATTCTCACCACATGGGACGTAGGAAGAGGCATGGCATGGGTTGAGTCCTCATATAGCTTTTCATTGATGACCTATTCATTGCCCACTTCCGCCCTCTGCCTGCTTTACACTGAGGCTCAGAGAAGGAAAGGGAATTGTCTAGGTTCCCCCAACAGTACCTGGACGAGTATGGCTGATACCACAACTGCTCTGTTCCTACCATCACCTATACACCTCAGGGCAGCTGCTGAGATAGATGCCTTGCATTTCAGTGAGTACATTTCAGTCTGTTGGGAAGAACTATTGGGCGAGAAGGGCGAGGGGAAAATGGGAGGAGGGAGAGGATTTGCCTGCACCTGCCTGGTGATCTTGTGTTTCTGCTACACATGCAGTGGAGCAGGTGCACCAGGTGCGGCAGGCCAGTAACCCTGCCTCTCCTGTGCTCTCACGGCTCTGGGTTTGTTTGGCATCATCACCCTGGCCAGGAAGCAAGAACATGCAAGGATGGCAAAACAATGACTGGGCAGGCATGCAATTACCATATTTTGCCACATAGAATGCACACTTTTTGCCCAAAATTTTTTGGGGAAAATAAGGATGCACATTATACATGAGTAGTACTAATTCTGTATCTACATAAGTGTTTTCAATTTTTTAATTTATGCTTATGCATTAAAAGTGTAACTCTAGAAAGCCATAATGATATCTGCAGGCAAAATAATACCCTGGAATACAATAATCAGTTTTGCTTCTCAATATAAATAAATAAAAAGTGAATTAAAAATTAAAACAAAATATTTTTTTCCTGAAAGTTTGGGTCAAAAACATGGGTGCACATTGTACATGAGAGTGTATATACATGGCAAAATACAGTAACTGGCAAATGGAGAAATGAAGTCCAATGTGCCCTCCTCTGCTTATCATTGTTTGGTGTCTTCATGGCCTGGCTCTGTCCATGAGGCCAGAGTGATCTGACCTCAGATCTGAAACCGCTGCACTGATCTCACTTCCTGCTGCTTCTCACACATCTTATTCCAGGTTGAGGAACAGCCTGCTTCACCCCTCTGGCCTCTAAGCTCCTACAATGAAATAAGATGATCCTTGGAGATCCTTCTGGGAAGTCTGGGCGAGCAGTGCTAAAGCCTAGTGTGCTGGCTCCTCTCCCAACACTCTTTCAGTTGCTTCAGGTGCCTCTTCTGGAACCCCATCACTACTGGCCTCTGATGCTGGGACTGGCCAACCTGGGGGCTGGGAGACTAGAGGGGACCCAAGTAGTCTGGTGCACACTGTTTCTTAGGGAGAGGCCAAGGGCAAGGGCTCCTTGCACTAACAAAACTGTCATACCCTCAGGCAACTGCCTGTCCCCTCTGGGTCTCAGTTTCCCCTTCAGTGAGAAAGTAGAGGAAGGTCCCTTCCAGCTCCAGATCTGCTGAGCTGGGGGACAGGGAAATGGGGGACAAAGACAATTCCCAGAATCCCAGGAGTCCTAAAATCACCCATGCCCTTTGTCCAGCAATCCTGAGAAAGGCCAAGCTGACAACATTCTTGGGACTCAGATGAAGTGGGAGGGGCCCGTCAGCTCAGCTGTCTGTGGCTCAGGGCAATGAGGACCAAGAACATTTGGGCCGCAGACAGCCAGGTGCCCGGCATTCCCTGCATCACTGATGGCTTGCAGTGCCAGGCCACAGAGGGGAGGCTGCACAATCTTACTCTGCAAGGATTCAAGGAAAGAAAGCCAGTCCTGTGGGAGGTCTGCCCTCCCTCCCAACCCCATCTTGGCTTCTTCTAAAGCTCATTCAGGAGAAACACTACCGTGCCTACTCCCTGAAGGAGGGGACCAGCTGACGGCCTTTCTGGGCTCAGCCCGTCTGGGGCTGGGGCAGGGCCTGGTCTTTCATTAGACTGGGGTGAGCATACCCATCTGCTCCCTCCACCTCCAATCCACGGCAGGGCCCGAGGGCCTCTCCTCCAGGCCTCAAGCGACAATTTCACCATCATGGTACAATTCTTACCTGTTGAGGTATCATCTTGGGTGAAAAACGTAGATTTCCCTGGTGAATGAAATTTAAATGGACTGACAATAACACAGGCAGATTTTTTTCAATGCCTGGCCACAAATGCCCAGAAAAAGCTCCTGTAAACAAGCAGCATCCGGGAGGCCCAGGGCGGTGTTGCCCCCTGATGGGCCTTGTAGGCTGCTCCCATGCGTTAAGGGAACGGAGACCCTATGGTCAGCTAAGCTGGGGAACCCAGGGCCTTTGACCTGCTTCTGGTTCTGTGAGTTAACAAGCAGGGTATGTGGTATAGAATAAACTTGAGTCCCGACTGCCCCTCCCCAATCATGGAACCTTGGCCAGTGCTTTGCCCCTGAGCCCCATCTTTCACATAGGAGTCCTTAGGGTCCTCCTCTCAGAGCAGCTCAGAGGGCAAAACTCAACACGAAGTGCAGAGCTAATGCCTGGCACACACTGAGTGTTCAATGAACAGTGGTGATGCATTAGGACAGGTGCGGCTCCCAAACATACTTGGACTCTGAGAACTTTACACTGGGCCATGCCTAGTAGAAGGCGATCCTGGGGCTCCCATCCCTGGTGGTCGTCAGAGTGAGAGCTGCTTTGTAAGGCAAGGAGCTCCCTATCAGTGTGTGAGGCAGGTTACCCAGGCCTGGCTGAAAGGAGCCTTCGAGGAGGGAGAGCAGAAAGCTGCAGTGGCTGGGGATGCTGGCACCTGCAGGGCCAAAGTGAGCTGGCTGGCTCCTCCCCACAGTGGCTGGGCCACCGCTCTCAGGAAACAGTCCATGCTTCTCTGAGCACCGACTTCACTCCACTCTTCCTGAGCCAGGCCTGCCCGAAGGCAGCCGCGAGAGAGCATCGTGGGTGTGACCCACTCTAGCAAGGCTCGTGTCCAAGGCTGCTAGGTGGCATCCCTGTCCTGTCACAGGTCACGGGGACACAGAAAATTGGGAAAGAAGGTTATGGAATCCTTTTTCTTTTTCTTTAATATTAGACCCATTTTTCCCTTTGTATGGCAACAGCCATTAATCTTCCTTCAGTGGCTGCAGACTCATTCTCTAGTATGTATCTTTAAAATATATTTATTAGCATTAAAAGTGATTAAACCTTTCAAACATCCAGAAAAATACAAAGAAATATAACAAATATCCATGTTCTCAGCATTCTAATAAGTGTGAACATTTTGCTATAGCTCAGATCCTCTTTCTAAACCAAAATGAAATGACACATCAACAAATGGATATCTAAAATGTGGCATATCCACGCCATGGAGTATTATGCAGCCTCAAAAAAGGAATGAAGTACCAATACATGCTACAACAGGAATGAACTCTGAGCACATCATACTACACGGAAAAAAAGCCAGTCACAAAAAACTACATATTGTATAATGCCATGTATATATATGTGAAATATCCAGAATAGGCAAGTCAATGGAGATAGAAAGTATATTTAGTAGGTGTCAGGGGCTTAGGGGTGGAGAGGATGAAGAATGGCCACTTAGTAGGTATAAACTTTTCTTCTGGAGTAAAGAAAATGTTCTAAATTTAGATCATGCTGTGAGTTGCACAATTCCATGAACAGAATAAATTCAGAGGACTGAATTGTATACTCTAAATGAGTGAATTTTGTGGTATGTGAATTACCGGTTTATTCTGGTAATTATATATATATTTCATATATATATATGGCATCATACAATATGCGTTTTTTTGCGACTGGCTTTTTTCACTTAGTAAAATTTGCTCAAAGTTCATCCATACTGTAGCACATATTGGGACTTCCTTCCTCTTCGAGGCTGCATAATACTCCATTGCGTGGATATGCCACATTTTAGATATCCATTCATTTGTCGATGTGTGATTTCATTTTGGTTTAAAAAGAGGATCTGACCTATGACAACATGTTCACACTTTCAAAGGGCCGAGAACGTGGATGTTTGTTGTCTCTTTATATATTTTTTTAATATATTTTATTGATTATACCATTACAGTTGTTCTATTCCCCCCCTTCATTCCCCTCCACCCGCACACTCCCTGCCCCACCCTTCTCCCCCCTTAGTTAATAACCACGTGTCTCAAGTTCTTTAGATTCTATATTTCCCCCACTATTCTCGCCCTCCCCCTATCTATTTTCTACCTACATCTATGCTCTTTTCTGTGCCTTCTCCCCCCTTCTCCTCCTCCCACTCCCCTGTTGCTAACCCTCCATGTGTTCTTCATTTCTATGGTTCCACTCCTGATCTAGCTGTCCTCTAAGTTTGCTTTTGGTTTAGGTGTGGTTGTTAATAACTGTGTTTGCTGTCCTTTCACTGTTCATATTTTTCATCTTCTTTTTCTTATATAAGTCCCTTTAGCATTTCATATAATAAGGGCTTGGTGATGATGAACTCCTTGAACTTGACCTTATCTGAGAAGCACTTTATCTGTCCTTCCATTCTAAATGAAAGTTTTGCTGGATAAAGCAATCTTGGCTGTAGGTCTTTGGATTTCATGACTTGGAATACTTCTTTCCAGCCCCTTCTTGCCTGTAAGGTCTCTTTTGAGAAATCCGCTGACAGTCTGATGGGTACTCCTTTGTAGGTGACTGTCCCCTTATCCCTTGCTGCTTCTAGGATTCTCTCCTTCATTTTAGTCTTGGCTAATGTAATTATGATGTGCCTTGGTGTGTTCCTTCTTGGGTCCAACTTCTTTGGCACTCTCTGAGCTTCCTGGATTTCCTGGAAGTCTATTTCCTTTGCCAGACTGGGGAAGTTCTCCTTTATTATTTGTTCAAATACGTTTTCCACTCGTGGCTGTTTCTTTCCCCCTTCTGGTACCCCTATAATCCGGATGTTGGAACGTTTAAAGATGTCCTGGAGGTTCCTAAGCCTCTCCTCATTTTTTTGAATTCTCATTTCTTCATTCCTTTCTGGTGGGATGTTTTGTTCTTCCTTCTGGTCCATTCCATTGATTTGAGTCCCAGTTTCCTTTCCATCACTATTGGTTTCCTGTGCATCTCCCTTCATTTCAATTAGTTTAGCCTTCATATGTTCCTCTAATTTGTGACTATAATCTACCAGTTCTGTGAGCATCCTGATAAATAGTGTCTTGAATTGTGCTTCTGAGAGGCTGGCAATTTCTCGGTCGCTTAGAGTTATTGGCTCTGGGACTTTGAGTTCTTCTTGTGCCATCTTTTGGGCTGTTCGTGCCTGTTCCGTAGCAGGATCAGAGCCCTAAAGTGTTCACTAGAACAGGGCAACTAAGTCGCTGGGTTGTGACGTTGTATGTGGGGGTGGGGTCAAAGAGGGACAATGGCTTCCCGTCTGCCAACTGCTGCCGTGGCCCCAGCGCCGCATCCACCACCGTCACCAGGCCCACGCGTTTCGCTCCACCGCACGTGAGTGTGCCACCGCTGTCAGCCCTCCACCACTGGGTTCGCCCCCTGGGGCCTGTGTGGTCCGTCTCACTGTGCGCGAATGTGCGACCGAGGTCAGTCTGCCCCGCACCCCGACTGGTTCTGGGCTGCCTGCGCGCCTAGGTCGGGGGATCTGTCCTGCCCGACCCAGCTCCGCTGCTGGCTCTGCCTCTTTTACCATCCCATTGAACAGTTCGTAGTTGTCGACTTCCGTATAATTCCGTTTTCTGGTCTTTGGGTGTGTCCTAGTTTTCCAAACCTTTGTTGTGTTCAAACTTGGTTGTGGGAGAAGGCACAGTGTTTCCACCTATGCCTCCATCTTGGCGGAAGTCCTGTCTCTTTATATTTTGACCTTTGAACACACATGCATCAGATGCACCTTCTCCCACCCTGTAGAGTCAAAAATGTGGGTGTAACTTTTGACTTCCCCAAAACTTAATTACAAATAGCCTAGTGTTGACTAAAAGGCTCCCCAGTAACGTGAACAGCCATTAACACATATTTTATATATTATATGTATTGATATTATATGTTGTATTCTTACAGTAAAGTAAGCTACAGAGAAGAAAATATTGTTAAGAAAATCATAAGGAAGATAAAATACATTTATAGTGCTACTCTATATTTATCGATACTATAAATCTATGTCATGTATTTACAAGATGAATCGTTTCTGTCAGTACCTACCTCAATACAATGCTGTCTTACATGATTCAAAACACTGTAAATGTTCTACATATTACTAATACTAGACATCAAAAAATGAAAAGGTCCTGGCCAGATGGCTCAGTCTGTTAGAGCGCCACAGTTGTGGGTTCAACCCCTGGCTAGGGCACACACAGGAATCAACCAATGAATGTATCAATAAGTGGAACAACAAACTTATTGATGTCTCTCTCTCTCTCTCTCATCAATAAAAAAGGAAAAGATAAGTGAAAACAAAATTCTATTTATTGACAGGCATTAACAATTCATGCACTGGTGACAAAGAAGCAGCAATACAATTGCTTTATGGTAGCCTAGTATAATTGATACAATTACTTCATGACAGCCTCACCTATACAGTAATGAATGAATTGTTACAAAATTTTATGGTGTACAGTATTACAGTCATATTCATAATACAGTATTGAAAACGTTTGGCTCTGGCTGGTGTAGCTCAGTTGATTGAGCACCGACCTGTGAACTAACTGAAAGATTGCTAGTTTGATTCCCAGTCAGGGCACATGCCTGGGTCTCAGGTCAGGTCCCCAGTTGGGGGCACATGCAAGTGGCAACTCATGTTTCTCTCCCTCTCCTTCTCCATCCCTTTCCTCTTCTCTAAAAGTAAATAAATAAAATCTTTTAAAAATAGGAAATATTGTTACATTTTTTGAAAACCACTTACCTGTGAAGGTTGGCCAATACACAGTTTCTCCAGTGACAAGAGAGAGAGAAAGGCACACAATACAGTGATTTATTTCTTTGAGGGTAAGTCATGAAACACTAAGAAAATTAACAGAGTATTAATTCTATATTAAATATCATTCACCTCATATCTATGTAAAAACAGACCATCCACTTCCACTCAAGTCCTGCACACGATGTTCTACATGATGAACCCTCTGGCAATGATGACAGTGATGACGCAAAAACATCTCACACAGTTCTTGCTGCGCAGCTATCAGATTTTCACACAAAGACACACATACACAACAAACAAGTATACTGACTATGGCCTGATGGCTATTTGCTACTCATGAAGGAGATGTGGTCTTCATCCTCATCACCTTCACCCGGAAAAGGCTGAGGAGGAGGAAGGCAAGGCAGGAGAGGCAGGCACACTCGGCATAACTTTATGGAAACACACACATCATAATTTCTGTCTGACTTCTTTGCTTTTTCACTTCTTTAAAAATGCGTCCATGCAGTAGCCATCCTTCTTCCACCATTTCCTTAGTTTTAGTGCCCAAATCATAGAAGGGCCCATGCCATAAAAGAAGTCAAAAGTAGCCTTGCATAATTAGAACCCTTCTGCCAGATTGTCTGTCAAATGTTTTCTGGTTTTAACAGCAGCCATCTTCTGTTCATTCCTCTGGCGTGATGCCTACTAGCTCTTGAATTTCTCTAAGACCCATACATCTTAAAGCCCACCCCTCCCCCCGGCCTTTGGGCCATACCCGCAATCTCTCTCATGATTTCCGTGACTGGCTCTGTTGTACGGCCTGTTAAGTCATGCACAGCACATGGACACAGGGTTTCTCAGCAGGAGTTTACTGTTTGCAGTGTGATGGCTTTCACAGCCTTTTCTATGACAGTGATGGCATCTTCAATGCTGTGATTCTCCCAGACTCTCACGATGTTCTCTCCAGAGGGGCTCTGCCATAGCTTAACAACCCTACTCCTTTCCACAGAGTACCTTGTGTAATGAGCCTTAAAGTCTGCGCGACCCAAAGGCTGAATTAAACACGTTATGTTCAGGGGCGAATAGGTCACTTCCATGCTTTCAGTGTTGAGCCCATGGGTTTCTGGGTGGCCGGGGGCACTCTCCAATGTCAAAGTAACTTCAGAGGCAGTCTGTTACTGGCAAGGTATTGTACTTCCCGGCTTCAGAAACAAAGCATCAATGTAAACAACCCAGAAAAGGGGTTCTCCTTGTCCAGGCCTTCTTGTACAACCAAAAGCCTGGCAGCTGGTGTTGATCTTTTCCCTCCAGGCTCAGGAGTGAGCAGCATTACAGACAAGGGCGATCTGGATCATGCACAAAACATAGGTAGCCTGTCCCTTCCTGCCTTCAGCCAGGGGCTCACTTTTCTGCCTCACTAGTAAATGTCCAAGGCTGTTCCCCCCTGCCCTCTGCGGCCCAGAATAGGGCACTTGTATTAAAAACCTATTTCTTCTTTTTTTTAAAAAAGATTTAATTTATTTATTTTTAGAGAGAAGGCGGGGGGAGAGAAAGAGGGAGAGAAATATCAGTGTGTGGTTGCCTCTCACATTCCCCTAACTGGGCACCTGGCCCACAACCCAGGCATGTGCCCTGACTGGGAATCTAACCTGCAACTCTTTGGTTCTCAGGCCAGCACTCAATCCACTGAGCCACACCAGTGAGGGCCACACCTATTTCTTCTTAATGGCATCTAGGAACTCATCTGCTTCCTCTTGGTCAGCAGAAATGTCTTCTCCCACAATCCTGACATTTTTAAACCAAACCTCTTTCTAAAATTATCAAACCACCCATTATTGGCATTACCTCCTTCAGCTTCAGATCCTTCCCCTCCTTTTGCTTTAAGTTGTCATATAATTGCTTCACTCTTTCTCAAACCATATTAATCTATAGGTATGCCTTTTTATAGCAATCCTGTACCCACATAAAATCTATATGTTTAATAGAATATTAAAACACACTTTGTAAAAAGTGTAAGGATTTTGTGCCTGCTAATGGAGCCACTACAAAGTCTTCATGAATTCCCTTTCCTTTTTTTTTTTTACAAACGTCCTTAGGCTGAAGTCATTTATCTTAAAAAGGTGAGCAACCAGAGCTGCAGACCCCAATCTATGGTACATATCAAGCAGTTCAACCTTTTCTTGTAACGTAATGACTTTTTTTTACAAGAAAGTAAAGTTCTTGGTAGTACGTCCAGCATCAATGATGCCCATTTGTATGGGTCCCGTGGCGTGATTCAAGGTTTGTGGCATTGCACAACATAATGAAAAATACACATTGAGACATCATTTTTTAAAAATATTTTATTTATTTATCTTTAGAGAGGAAAGGAAGGAGAGAAGGAGAGAAATATCAATGCGTGGTTGCCTCTTGTGAGTCCCCTGCTGGGAACTGGCCTACAACCCAGGCATGTGCCCTGACTGGGAATCGAACCGCGATCGTGTGGTTCCCAGGCCCGCACTCAATCCACTGGGCTACACCAGCCAGGGTGAGACATCATTTTTTATTGCAATATACAGTTTACTGGACAGATGAACTGCTCATGTGGAGATGATTAGCATGATGTGGTGTTTTAAGCAGATAATCTCAACATGAACTCCTAACAAAAGCACCAGGAGGTGGCTACGAAATTGTTACAGTTGTACAGCATGTGCCATGGTTGATTTTATGCAGTTATAATTTAATGCTGCGTCTTTATGTTTGTTTACATTTCTCTTGACTGTGAATGGTGCCATGTATGGTCTGTGTTTTTGTGTAAATTTTGGTAAATTTTAATTTTTATGGTAGATTTGTGTATATTTTATGGTAGTAAATAATAAAATAGACTAGTATCTAGATATTTTATGCTTTCATGACATACCTAACTTTTTCTTATTTTTAAAAAATATTTCTGGGCTACATAGTTCTGGGTTCTTTCATATTATCATAAATCAAAAATATTTTCCAACACATTGATTGAAAAAATCTGCATAAGTGGACCTGTGACATTCGAACCCATGCTGCTCCATGATCAACTGTGTGTCTCAGTAAAGGTGAGCATTAGTTTGGTAAGGCTGCCAAAACAAAGCACCACAGACAGAAAAACTTAAAAGACAAAAACTGTCTCACTGCTCTGGAGGCTGGAGGTCCAAACCCATGTGTCTGCAGGGCTGGTTCTTTCTGAGAGCCATGAGGGAAGGACCTGCAGGGCTGCCATCTTCCCCCTGTGTCTTCACATCGTCTCTGTTCTGTGCATGTCTGTCTGTGTGTTTAATTCCCCCTCGTATATGGATGCCAGTCATGTTGGAGCAGGCCCACCCTTGTGACCTTGTTTGGACTTGATCACCTGTGTAAAGACCTGTCCCCAAATAAGAAGACATTATTATCTTTCCTGTTGCTTTGGTTATGAATGCAGAGCTTGGGAGGATTTAAGGCAAGACAAACAGACTTGAAGCACCCATGGCTATTGGAATCCAGGCCTGCAGCATCTCTCTGGCCCTCTGAGGGTCTCTGCCACTTGCACCCCCAGACACCTGACCCAATACTGCCCTGGGTCCTATGGTCCCAACATCAAACTCCAGAACAGACTACCCAGCCGTGCAAAGGTCACTAAGCCCCAGAGGCCATAGGAACAAAGGGTAGGCAGGCCATGTGGGGGATGGGGAGGAAAATCAAAGCCTAGCTTCAGAGACCTTCAGGGAAGGCTATTTAGCCTTGGGGCTTGTTAGTTGTCCATGGGCAGGGTCCAGTGCCCTGTTGGGCTAGAGCTGGGTGTTTGGGGTGCTCAGGGCAGAGAGGGGCAGCAGGGCATCTGAGGGGTGCTCTGGGTGAGCTCTGCCCCTTAGGTAGATGGAAATCCTCTCCCTGGGGCCAGGACCAGCATGTAGTCCTACTGAACGCTGGCCTTCCTTCCCTATGTGACTGTGGTCCCCCAAAGGACTCAGGACTGGGGAGGGCAGCCAGGTCATGGCTAAGGCTACAGCAAAGCCCTCTGCTCTCTGCAGAACCTTCCTGAAAGAGAGCAGGCCCCCTAGCTGGCTGTGCTGGAGCCGCGACTGTCACCCAGAACCCACAAGTTGCACACTGATGTCATGCAAACCTTTGTGAAACAAGAAATACCTGACATTCAGTCCAGGGCATGGACTTCTTTCCCTTAGCCTGTCAGATTAAAAAGGACAATAGCTGCACAACAAAATTATACCTGTTTTTGCCAGATTGGCAAAAAATGTATTTTTGGGTGTGCCACAGAATTTTAGTAATTAGTTTGTGAGCCACAAGATGAACAAGGTCACAGACCACTGTCCTGGAGGGCAGCCTGACACACACACCCAGCCTTTGCCCTCTGAATTCTCACCTCACAGCCAAAGTCCAGCTTTCTCAGGTAGATGTGGGGAGAAGTTGTTTTGGGGCAGATGGTCCCAAGAAGCCCCAGGAGGAGAGTGAGAAAGTAGATCAAAAGAGATGGAGGCTGACATAGCGAGTACTGGTGCACAGGATAGGAACCAGGGGCCAGCTCTCTCCCTCTGGGGGCCCTATAGGCATGGCAGGTAGGCTCCGTGCTCTGGCTCAGGCCTGCAGTGAGGCCAGGAAGCTAGGGGTTTACTCACTAACTCATGCCCTTGTTGGAATGAACTTGCCTCACTTCCATCTGCCCTTCTGGTGATGACAAGTACGGAGGGCCGGTCGCAGGGCGGGGACCTCCAGAATAGCCAGAAAAGACAAAGCATCATCAGCCGTGCAACCTGGGACCAGTCACAGTGCATCTGTGTTGGACAAGCGAAGGAACCATGTCTCCTCATGAGAAAGGACTAGGTCTGCACTGCACACTGCTCTGTCCACCAAGCCCAGTCCAGCCCCAGGTCTGGCATATGGAGAATTTAGTAAATATTTGTGGAATAAATGTCTCACAACTTCTGGCATAAGATGTTCATTGATGATGATACCTACCCACTATTGAATACTTGCTCTGGACCAGGCACTGCCCTCAGTGCTGCACACCCACTTCGCCCCTGCAGAGCCTCTTGGTTACAGCAGCAATGGTATCACCACCTCACTGAGAGGTGATGGCCCTGCGAGGCAGGGAAGGTGCCTCCCCAAGGTCACTCAGCGCGGAAATAGCAGCCAGACTTAATCCTAGCTCCTGTATTTTCTTTTCAGATTATTCATTCAAAACAAAACAAAACAAAACAAAAAACTGTAACTTCCATACCATGAAGTGCATGAATCGGAAGCGCACAGCTTGATGGACTCATGCATGTGTGCGTGTGTGGCCACCTCTGGATCAACCCCAGAGCACGTCCACAGCCGGGTGGGCGGCCCACGCCACACTCCCTGCAACGTCCTCCAGCACCAGAGGCAGCTGCTCATCTGACTTTTAGCCCCGTAGGTTCGTTCGTCTCTTGAAATTCTTGTTAACTGATTTATATAACATGTGTCTGGCTTTTGTGTCCAGATCCTTGCACTTAGCCTTATGTCTCTGAGGTTTGTCCATGTAGCTGCATTTATTGGCAATTTATATTCTAATATTGAGTATGAATGTGGGTAAACATACTGTGGTGTGAATACATCACATTCCCCTGCTTCCAGTTCTTGGGAATAAATAAAGCCATGATGAACATTTTTGTATGTCTCCCTTGGTGGACATACGCATTCATTGCTTTTTTCTTTTCTTTTTCTCCTTTCCTTTTCTTTTCTTTTCTTTTCTTTTCTTTTCTTTTCTTTTCTTTTCTTTTCTTTTCTTTGAATAAAGACTTTTATTACTTAGTTATTTACTTATATACTTTCATTTTTATTATTTTTTATTGTTGACACTATTACAGGTGGCCCCGCTTCCCCCACTTTGCCCACTTCCACCTTGCCCCTAGCCCCTCCCCCGGCAAAATAAGCTAGAGAAAGACAAATACCATATGATCTTACTTATATGTGGAATCTAATGAACAAAATAAACTGATGAACAAAATAGAACCAGAAGTGTGGTTACATGGAATAGACTGACAGATCTCAGGGGGGAGGGGAGTAGGGGGATTGGATAAAAAGGGTTTAGAGATCAGCCAAAGAGCGTATCTGTATAGACTGTGGACACAGCCAGTTAATTCTCATTCAAGGATATGTTTATGGGTGAGAGAGAGAGAGAGAAACACTGATGTGAGAAAGAAACATATGGGCCCTGACTGGGGATTAAACCTGCAACCTAGGTATGTGCCCTGACCAGAAATTGAACCCAAAACCTTTTAATGTGTGACATTCCAACCAATTGAACTGCCCTACCAGGGCATAAGCACCTATTTCTGTTGGGTTGATGCCCAGGAATGAAATGACTCAGTCATTGGTGCACATCTGTTTAGTGTTAGCAGGTTCTACCAAACAGTTTTCCAAAGTGCTTGCTCTAGTCAGAGTGTGCTCTTTTAGCTGTCATGGCACATTGGTCATGTGGTCCATAAAGACTTTTTTGAGCAAATTCTGGACCAGGACCTGTGGAAGGGTAGGTGACTTTGATGTGGTCTCTTATGTGCAGGGAACATAACCAAGGTGAGGATCATACACTAATAACCACCATATAAATGAGGCCCTAAGAGCCAAAGGCCCTCTTCACCTGTACATGACGCCTTACAGTTTGCACCCAGGACTTCATTTCACTTTCATAGAAAATGGACCACGGGGACATTGGGGACAGGGGTTGTATCCTGACCCCATCCCTTTACAGATGAGGAAACTGAGATCTGGTAAAAGGAGGTGATTCACCCAAGGTCATGTGCAAGAATGGAACAGAGCTGGGACACAACCTTTGGGCCCTACCATGTGGCTCCAGAGCAATGTCTGGGGTCCACCGTGGTGCTGAGAGCTAGCTGTTCGATGCACTTGTTTAGAGTGGCGAGGATCAGGGCCATGCTGGGTATGAGTCCTGGCTCCCTGCACATGAGCTCTGTGACCTTGGGTAAGTCACCCAGGCCTCGGGTCTTCATCTGCAAAATGGGGGTGATGATCACACTTCTTCTTCAGAGAGATGTTGCAAGGATTAAACAAGTCAGCGCCCCAAATTCTCATGGCACTGGGTAAGGGCTAAAGATGTTATTTTTATAACTTATTTTTTCACTCTCTCATTTTGAAAGTTCTATGTCTACATGTTTGAAAGGTGATAGTGATGGGGACTCTGGTCTTCATTTCTGGAGCTGTTCAGACCATTGCAGGGAAGTGAAGGCCAGCCATCTTCCAGCACCTCCCTTAGTCACCCACTCAACCTGGATGGGCACTCTCTGGGTGGGGTTGGTCAAGAAAGAATCTTGGCAGATTGCTATTAATGGCTGCATTCTTCAGAGAGGTGGCCCAGGTCCACTTAGCTGATGTAAGCCCAGGGCATGACCAAGTGCACCCAAGAGGGCAGGTCTGCCTGTCCCCTGGCCCATGAAGTCACCAAGTGCCCAGATCTTGGTCTATTAGCAGGCCACAGTGGAGATGACTTTTGACTGTGACTCTTCATTCGCTATGTGACACTGGGCTTCAGGGTCTGCCACTGTGCACCGCAGGCAAGTGCTTTCAAGTAGCAGCCATACCTAAGGATTGCAGGTGGCTGGGAGTGTCTAGGTGGAGCTTGGCAGGAAGCAGAAGCCCAAGGGTAAATGCAGAGCTGTCATGTGGAAAGGCAGTGTGCTGGCAGTCTTGTCCAATCCCTGACCCTCCTGCTTCCCCAGCAGGCCTCTCGAGGCCAGGCCTGCCACTCACTGCCTGTGCAACCTCGGGTGAGTGACCTTGCTTCTCCCAGCCTCAATTTCCAAATCCAATCCGCAGAGTGTGGGCCCCTTTCTCCATGAGCTGTTGGGAGGGCACAGTGAGATCATGCAGCAAGGTGTGGGGCTGCCCGACATGTTCACCTGGGCCACACATTCATTCCAGAAACCTCATGGAGACTCTCCCATGTGCCAAGCACTATTTTAGGCACAGGTGTGCAGAAGGAAACAAGATAAACAACAGCTCTGTCTTCAGGGAGCTGACATTCTAGCACAGAAGACAGATAAGACTTCAGAGTGAGAAGTGCCGAGCAGGATGGAGAAGGAGCCATCCTTGGACTCCTGGGAGAAAAACATTCCAGGCAGAGAAGGACAAGTGCAAAGGTCCTTGGGGTGAGATGAAATTTGGGCATTTGAGGAACAGATAGCAGGTCCCTGCAGCCCAACTCCAGGGAGTGGGTCACCTGTCCTGTTCCTAGGGCCTTTAAGAGTCCCTTCTACTGGTAATGCATGGCTATGAATCAGCTTTTTTCAGAGAGGAAGCTCCTCCAAAGATCCAACCAAAGTCCCTAAGGTTGTTGCAGCTGAAGCCCGAGCTTTCTCTTCTAGTGCCCCCTGGTCCCAATGCAAACCGGTTCTTCCTGTCTCCTCCTCACTAGCTCCAAGACAATCATCATCATGGAGAAAGTTAATAAAACACCAAATGACTTAAGCATCTTCCCATGAACCTAAGACAACTAGACAGGCCTATCTTCTGAGTCCCAGGGATACAGTGAAAGCAACAAAGCCCTGGAAAAGAAACTGGACCCAGGGTACCTAGAGAAATCTGGGGAATGGGTCTGAGTGATCACTCAGGCAGTGTGTGGGGGAGGGGGAAAACAGATGGGTTGTACTAGTGAAGGTGTTCAAGTCAGTGCCCAGAAACCAAGAGGAGAGGAGGGGGAAGCTTGGGAATCAAGTGAAACTTGGCTTCAGGTATGGCTTGACCCAGGACCCTAAGGTTTGGGATATACCTGGTGGCTCTCTTTCTTCCCCATTTGTCACCTGAATCACAGTCACCTTCCTCTCTGTGACACAGTGGCATTTTCACTAGGTCTCCCTCCTTCTACTCTTGCCTCCCGTGAACCCATTTTGTATATATTTTTAAAATGTCATCGCCTGCTTAGCCTGTCCCCCCGCCCCCCATGGCTTGCTGATGCCCTTAAAACAAAGCAGAAACTCTTATCAAGACCCCAGAGGCCTCTATCTACCTCCCTCATCCCACCTTGCTCTCCTCACCCCTCACTCCCTCCCTCTGGGCCTTGAACACATCATGCTCATTCCTACTCGACTGTACACCTACCAGTTGCTTCCTCCTGGCCCATCATCATGTAACTGGCTCCCTCGCTTCAGGGAAGTACAGATGTCACCAGCCTTGGCCATCCACCAACCCAACCCTTCTACTCACTCTCCAGACCAGCACTGTCCAGGGGGCCTTTCTTTGATAATGCAAATACCCTCCTACTGCCCTGCCCAGCACAGTAGCTGCCAGCCCCATGTGAACCTAATAAGCACCAAAAATGTGCCTCCTGATACTGAGACTTTTCATTTTACTTAGTTGAAATTTAAATTGTCTACAGGCTATCATATTAGATAGCGAGTCTAACATATCACAGGGTGTACTCCCCCCCCCAAGCCCTTAATACGACTTAACATTTCTTTGTTTATTGTCTGTCTCTCTGAATAGAGCATAAGCTCTATGAGAACAAGGGCTGTGTGTGTCTTGTCTACTACTGTATCCCCCCAGGCTTAGAACTGGGCCTGGGATATAGTAGATACTCAACATATATTTGTTGAATGAATGAATGAGTGAATGAATGACTCCTAAGGACCGTGAACTCTGGAGCTACCCAGCTCTCTGAAGAGAATGCTAGTTTTTCCTGGGACTTGACCAAGATCCTCAGGTCAGGATCTTGCTCTCTCTGGGCTTAGTGTCCTCATCTATAAAACAGGGGACTAGACCAGCAGTTGTCCAAGGGCCCCTCTGACCCTCAGTCTCTGAGGCTTCCCGCTTCTTCACTCTGCCCAAGCCAGCCCCATTCACCTATCTCCTTGATTTCCCAGTCTTCCCAGTGACATCATAGGAATGGTGGTGAGACAGGATTCCTGTACCCCAAGCCTGTGTTTGGGGATCAAACAAATCAGGCTGGGCTATGCTCACCTCCTATGAACAAGTGGACTTAATGTAGGTTTGTGGGAGTCAGTGAAGTGGTAGCCTGCTACGGGGGCTGCATCCTGGGTCAAAGTCTCTCTGGCCAGCCGGGGCAAGGGGCCCCCGGGATCTAGGCCAGCGCAGGCTGGCAGTTGCAGTGTGTGTGTGTGTGTCCACACTGGGAGTGGAGTCTAGGCTCCCTAAGCCCAGACCCCGCAGCCAGTCCACTGCTGCCCTGTGGGTAAGGCTCGAAGGCTGGACCCTATGAGCTTCTAATAAGGACTTGCAGGAACCAAGCACAAGAAATCAAGGAACTGGTGCTAATTGTGAGTGACCTGAACCCTGACCTCCCGATCCCCACCATCCAACACTCACACACACATTCACAAATACACACACTCAGCCAGACACACACAGCTACAGATATCAACATACACTCACAGAGGTGGGGACACAGCTAAAACGTCCATCTGTGCAACAGACATGCAAACTAACATTATAAAACAGATACACAGATGGACACACTTGTACAACTCACACATACATTCATCCCATCACAGACCTATAAACATGCTAATACACATGTAGACATATAACACGGCCATGCCTATATATATTCTTTTTTTTTTAGATTTATTTACTTATCTTTAGAGGGGGAAGGAAAGGAGAGAGGGAGAGAAATATCAATGTATGGTTGCCTCTCCTGGACTCCCTGTTGGGAACTAGCCTGCAACCCAGGCATGTGCCCTGACTGGGAATTGAACTACAATCCTTTGGTTCACAGGCCCGTGCTCAATCCACTGAGCTACACCAGCCAGGGCCCTATGTATATATTCTTGAAGTCAGCCAGACACCATCTGGACAGGCACAGAGAACCCCAAAGAAATTCTATATCCACAACACACGCACGCACACACACACACACACACACACACACACACACACACACACACACACAGAGTGATGGCCCTGCAGTGATCTGGTGAGCCAGAGGGTCAGAACCTGGGCATTCAGGCTCCAAGCAAACCTCACCTCCCAGCCTGGGAGCATGCAGGGCTGCCTGCCAGAGCGGCTACCTCTCCCCAGCCCCTACCCTGGCCATCACGCCATCCTTCTGGCCCTGATGCTGATGGTGGGACCAAGGTGGATGGAGTTCAGCTGGTGGTCTGTGTTGCCTGCTTCTTTTATTCCAAGCCCCCCTCTCCTTGGCCATGTGACCCTCAAGTCCCTCCTCTTCTAGCTGAGCAAGCCCTGAAAATTTGTGTAACAACCAAGATTTGGGGGTTCTTTTGAAAAGAGAGAGGTCTGTTAGGACTGCTTCCGAGGGCTACAGGTCAGCAACAGGCTAGGGCCACAAAAGCTGCTGCCCGTTTCAGAAGGATGATGAACATCCCAGCTCAGCAAAGTAACTGCGGTTCTCACACACCTGGTCCCTGGAGGTTTCTGAGTCTGAAACCCCAGAAATATATGCTTCCAGACGTTTGCTTTCCTGCATATGTGTATATTTTCACATCTATCTATCTAGTCATGTAGACACACACACCTTGTTAGTAATTCTTTACAAAAAAATGGGTTCATTGGGCAAAAACTGTACGAGACCATACACAGGTTTCCCCTTCATATATTATGAATACATTTTCTTTTTAAAAAGATTTTATTTACTTTTTTTTAGAGACAAACAGAAGGAGAGAAACACCAACGTGTGGTTGCCTCTTGCATGCCCCCATCTGGGGACCTGGAATGTGTCCTGACTGGTAATTAAATGAGTGACTTTTTAGTTCACAGGCCTGCACTCAGTCCACTGAACCATACCAGCCAGGTCATATTTCTAAGTTAATAAATATTGTCAATTAATAATCATTGGCACCAATTCAATGACAATAGCAATCCCCATTTTGGGGTGCAGTGAAGAAGGGAACTTTACACAGTGCAAAACAGCTCAATTGGGGTACAGCAGGGCTATGAAAACAACACAACTGTGAGGCAGCTTTGGGGCTAGGCCCCTCTGCGGCTAGACAGCTTGGCTGGACAGCTCCATTCTGCCCCTTGCCGCTCTGTTCTGAGACAGTCTGCCCTGCCCTGTGCAGGTCTGGTTTCCTATCACAAAACATCTGTTTCAGCTCCCAGGGAAACAGCCTTCAGTCTTCAGTGGAAAGGGAAAGTACACTCTAAGAGCTAAAGGGGAGCTGGCTTAGACAGAAGTCCCCACTCCTGGTTCCTGATTGGTCTGTCCTTATGCACATGATGACTCCAAATCCCCGCAGATTGGTTGGTCCAAAAGGCACTTTGCTGATTGGTCAGAATGGAGCTGCCTTGATTGGTCAGTGAAAATGTTGATGAGAATATAACTATGCAGCTCCAACTGGATGCAGGGAAACCTCAGTCCTTTGGTTGATATAGGATTCCAGAAACTGCTTTAAAGGGCTGGCTCAGATGGTAGGGACACAGTGTAGGCAGGCCATCAGTGCAGAGGCAGGTAGTTTAGTGCTGACTTCTCCATAAAGTACAATTTGCATGAGAAGCCCATGTAGAAATGGCTGACAGACTGGTTTTCAAAAGATTTGAGCCCAGTTAGGCACCGGGAGCCTTTTTCAGTAGGCATCTTCTTTCTCGGGGTCCACACTATCTCCCTATATATTTTTAAATAATACTATTTTTTAAGTAACCTTAGATTTAAAGCAAAGAGAGCACAAAGAGTTCCAGTATATTCTTCATCCAGCTTCCCCTAATGTTAACACCTCACATAATCATGGTACATTTGCCAAAACTAAAAAAACTAACAGTAATAAAATGTTATTAACTAAACTACAGACTGTATTAGCACTTCGCCAGTTCTTCCACAAATTCTTTTCCTCTTCCAGGACTGCATCTTTGATCCCACGTGCATTCAGTCTAACTTGTTTCCTTCAGCTCCTCTGGTCCATGATAGTGTCTGAGTGTTTCTTATTTTTCATGACCTTGACAGTTATGAAGAGCACTGTTCAGGTATTTTGTAGAATGTCTCTCAATTTGAATTTGTCTGATGTTTTTCTCATGATGAGACTAGGGTACTGTTTAGAAGGAAGACCACATTATATCAAGGGGTGCCTGATATCTACCTGATTTATCATTGCTGATGTTAAGGTAGGGGGCATCTGCTGGGTTTCACCCTTGTAAAAGTACTGTTTTCCTCCTTTTCATTCTCTATTCTTTGGATGCCAATCATGAAGTCCACACCACATTCAAGGGGAGGGAGATTAAGTTCCACTTCTCACAGGGAGAGTATCTACATGTGTTAGTACAACCACATTTTAAATGACAACACTATTCCATTTTTTGGATCTGCCTTGATTCATGTAGCCAGTATCTTAATGTCATACATTTCTGTTGCTTTGGTTTTTCCTTTTACAAACAAAGCTGCAGAGAATCTCAATTTCAGACTCAACAAATATTTTTCAAGCAACTTCAAGGCATTGTTCACTCTGGGAAATAGCATCTGTATCTCTCTTTTACTTTGTTTTCTCAGAATAAGTTCATAGGTTGGGATTTCTGGGTCAAAAGATAAGCACATTGTTAGGCCTTTCATAAGCATCACTAAACAAACCTCCAGGAGAGTTAGTTGTACCAATCTACCCTCTGGAGTAATGCTCTCTTTTTTTCAACTACTTTTTCTTATTACAAAAATAATCCATGATTTTATAAGATAACTGGAAATTATTTACTGGACATTTGGTACTATTAAGGAATTATTTTGGGGGTTTTTTAAACTGTAATTATGGTATTGTGGCTACTTTTTAAAAAATAGTCTTTATCTTTCAGAGACACACCCTGAAGAATTTATGAAAGAAATGATGCAACTTGGAGATTTACTTCAATATAGTATGGCAGGGGTTGGGTATGGGGATATGCTTGAAACGAGGCTTGTCATAAGTTGATGATTTTTTAAAAAATGTTATTGATTATGCTATTACAGTTGTCCCCCTTCACTCCCCTCCACCCTACATAACCCCTCCCACCCACATTCCCCCCTTTAGTTCATGTCCATGTGTCGTACTTATAAGTTCTTTAGCTTCTCCATTTCCCACACTACTCTTGCCCTCCCCCTGTCTATTTTCTACCTACCATCTATGCTACTCATTCTCTGTACCTTTTCTCTCTCTCTCTCTCCTCCCACTCCCCTGTTGCTAACCCTCCATGGGATCTCCATTTCTGTGGTTCTGTTCCTGTTCTACTTGTGAGTTTCCTGTCATTTTACTATACATGTTTTTTTTTTCTTTTTCTTAGATAAATCTCTTTAACATTTCACATAATAAGGGCTTGGTGATGATGAACTCCTTGAACTTGACCTTATCTGAGAAGCACTTTATCTGCCCTTCCATTCTAAATGAAAGCTTTGCTAGATAGAGCAATCTTGAATGTAGGTCCTTGCCTTTCATGACTTGGAATACTTCTTTCCAGCCCCTTCTTGCCTGGAAGGTCTCTTTTGAGAAATCCGCTGACAGTCTGATGGGATCTCCTTGGTAGGTGACTGTCCCCTTATCTCTTGCTGCTTCTAGAATTCTCTCCTTCATTGTAATCTTGGCTAATGTGATTATCGTGTGCCTTGGTGTGTTCCTTCTTGGGTCCACCTTCTTTGGGACTCTCTGAACTTCCTGTACTTCCTGGAAGTCTATTTCCTTTGCCAAATTGGGGAATTTCTCCTTTATTATTTGTTCAAATAACTTTTCCACTTGTTGCTGTTCCTCTTCCCCTTCTGGTACCCCTATAATTTGGATGTTGGAACATTTAAAGATGTCCTGGAGGTTGCTAAGCCTCTCCTCATTTTTTAAAATTTTTGTTTCTTCATTCTTTTCTGGTTGAATGTTTATTTCTTCCTTCTGGTCGAATGTTTATTTCTTCCTTCTGGTCCACTCCATTGATTTGAGTCTGTTTCCTTCCCGTCACTATTGGTTCTTTGTACATTTTCCTTTATTTTACTTAGTGTAGCCTTCATTTTTTAATCTAATTTGCAACCAAATTCAACCAATTCTGTGAGCATCCTGATCATCAGTGTTTTGAACTGTGTGTCTGATAGGTTGGCTATCTCTTGGTCACTGAATTGTATTTGTTCTGGAGTTTTCATCTGTTCTTTCATTTGGGCCATTTTTTTTTTGTCTTGACGTGCCTGTAATGTTTGGGGGGTGGAGCCTTAGGTGTTCACCAGGGTGGGGCAACCCGTGTCACTGGGTTGTGACACTGTTTGTGAGGGAGGGGTCCAAGGGGGAACAATGGTGCTTGCTCCACTCTGCCAGATTTCAGTCACTTCCCCTGCTACCCACAAGCAAAGTGGGCCCTTCTGGTGCTGATTCCCATGTGGGTGGGCTTGTGTATGTCCTGGAACCCTGTGGGTCTGTCCAACAAACTCTCCTGTGAGTCTAGGAGTCTCTCCTGGCACTTCAACCCCCACAGGTGTTTTCAGTTGGTGTTGTGAGGCTTTATTTCTCCGCACTGGAGCCCTGGGTTGCGAGGTCTGTCTGGCTCCCCAGTTTTGCCTGGTCTATCTGCAGGCAGATATGGGACCACGTGGTCCACCAGCTGCCTTGTGCGCTGTGCCCATCCATAATCTGCCGCCTCTCTGGGTTTGCCCACTGCCACCCTGCGCTCAGGGTCTGCCAGCCTCTGCTTTTTTTTGCTGTGACCCCTCTCTACCTGGTTGCCGACTCCTCCCCTCCTGAATGAATGTGTCTATTTTAACTCCTTGGTTGTCGGACAGTTCAATTTTCGGTCAGTACTGGTTGCTTTTTTGTTTCTAAATTTTTGTTGTCCTTTTTTGGTTGTGCAAGGAGCCACAGTGTGTCTACCTACGTCTCCATCTTGGCTGGAAGTCAGCTGATGATTATCAAAGCTGGGTAATGGAAACACCTACTTTCGTCCTATGACTCCATATATTAATAAAAGAACAAGTCTGTTAAAAAGTTTAAATACAATATAAATCTATAGCATAGGTGAGAGTCTCCATTCTTTTACCTCCCAGGGTTAATTATAACAGTTGCATGTGCCTCCAGTTCTTTTTTATTTAAAAGCTAACTATGTATATTGTGGATACAAACATACATATAAGGAGAATGAGCTATACTGTACACACCATTTTCTCACTAGCTTTTAAACTTTTTTAGATGGTATTTTGCAGACAGTTGACTACTTCAACACTCTGTCATTCTTTAATAGCTTTGTGGCACTCCCCTGTATCAAGAAACCATACTTAATTTATCTGATCCTCTAATAGTGGACAGCTGGCACATCTCCAGGTTTTGCTGTTAAGAACAGTGATGCAGTGAACATCCTTGTACATGACATACTTCTGTGTATCCGAGTGAGCAATTCTATAACCTGTCTTTGTAGAAGTGCAATCACTAGTCCGAAGGTTATGCACATTTAACACTTTCATAGAATGGCTACAATGTCCTTCTGGTGGGCTTTGGATGTCTAATGCCTGGCATGGTCTCCTGGTGTACATCTCAGGACTGTTGTTATTTGGTGCCTGAAATAGAAAAACATCAGGCAGTCAGGGCTGGAAGGGGCCTCTGAGCTATTCTGATGTTTTCCAGTTCCAGAGCAGCCACCTTAGCCTTGGGGAAGGGCAGGGCCCAGGCTTCCTGCACTCCCCTCCTGGCAAGCAGCACCCTTGGCTGGAGGCTGCATAGGGGAGTGGTTACAAACATGTCCGCTGCCCATGTCTGAACCCAGGCTAATCACTTACTGGTTGTAGAGACTTGAATAAGGAATTTGTCCTCATCTGTATAATGAGAGTAATACTAATCCCAGACAGCACTCTGGAAAGGGGTAGGTATATTAATTAAGCATATATTAGTTAAACTAGATACCATTTAAATTAAAGTAAATGTTCACTTGGGGTGGCTTTGAGGAGACTGACAGAAGATGGGCGAATGTCCTAAGGACCCCTACCAGGCACCACTTGGCACTGACAGAGGTGACTTCAAATGGTGAAGTTGGGTTTAGTGAGATTATAGGTGTCGGATACCAGCACCCAGTACAGAGCCCAGCACACTGTCAGTGCTCCAGGGCCATGGAATGTCCCAAGAGCTGACATCTGGCTGACAGGGGCTAGACCACGACCAGGGAGACTGACCTTTTTGAGAGACTGGCCAGGAAAGGAAGCCCCAAGCAACAGGCAAAGAGGGGACCCAAGAGAAATGGCCAAATCTGGACTACTGCCCGTTATTATAAATACAGTTTTGTCAGAACACAGCCACACTCATTCATTTACGTACTGTCTGAACATTTCCATGTGACCATGGAGAGGTGAGTAGTTGCATCTGGCCTACAAAGGCTAAAATATTTACCCTCTGGCTCTTTACAGAAAAAACTTGCCAACCCCAACATAGGGATTATAGGCATAATAATAAGTAGTTTTTGAGTACTTACTATATTTCAGGTACTATTATAAAAAGTCCTCATAATAACTCTATGATGTAGACACTATTTGTGATAGCTAGTCTCAAAGATGGCCCCAGTGAGCGATGTCTCCTGGGATTTAAACCCCATGTAGTCCACTCCTACCTGGAGTTGGGGACAGCACTGGTACCAGTCCTAGCCTCTATGACAACTGGTAGCTGCTGCTTCCCTCCTCTTGGAACACTTTGGGGAACCTGATGTGGACCTTCAAAGACTCAGGGCGAGCCTTGACAGGGTGGTTGATACAACCTCCCATCCACCAAAAGGTTGTGGGTTTGACTCTCAGTCAGGGCACATACTTAGGTTGCAGGTTTGAACACAGGCCAGGTATGTGTGGGCGGGGGGGGCAGGTGTGGCCAGTTTCTTGGGGTGTGTGTGGCCAGATATTTCTTTCCTACATAGATGTCTCTCTCCTCTCTCTCTCTCACCCCACTTCCTTTTCTCTCTCAAATCAGTGAACGTATCCTGGGGTGAGAGTTAATTGATTAATTAAAGATAATTAAAGAAAGAGAGAGAGAGAAAAAAATGGCGGCGGAATAGGACGGAGCGACTGCAGTTCTCCTACACTTGGGGGAAAATCCTGGCAGATTTACAGAAGAATAGCGCAATCAATTCCCCAACCAACAATTCCCCAGCATTTATGAAAATAAGAGACCAGAGATAGTGACGAACCAGACAGCTAGAGGTCCTTGGGGTCTCAGGGACGCGAGTAAGGATGGAGGCGGCCAGACCGGCGGCAGCCATTAGCCGGCGCGTAAAGACCTCGGAGCCGCGGCTGCCGCAGCGGTTGGAGCCCAGAGGCTTCCTTCCGTCTGTGCCCAGCGACAAGGGCGTCTGCCACGGAGAACTCATCGGGAGCCCGGCAACCCTGAGAAAAGTCAAGGGCAGCGGCAGCGGTGGTGGCGGCGGCGGCAGGACGTCAGCCATTGGCCGGCGCATAAAGACCTTGGAGCCTTGGCTGCCTCAGCGGTCGGGGCCCAGAGGCTTCCCCCTGCGCCCAGCGACAGGGGCGTCTGACACAGAGGACTCATCGGGACCCCAGCACCTGTGAGTAAAGACAAAAGCGGCAGCGGCAGGGCCGGCTGCCCTCGGGAGCCAGGCACCCCAGAGTAAAGTCAAAAGCAGCAGCAGCAGGACCAGCAGCCATTGGCCGGCGGGTAAAGACCTCGGTGCTGCTGCTGCTGCAGCTTCCAGGGCCCAGAGGCTTCTGTCTACGGCCAGCGTCGGGGCGTCTGCCACAGAGGACTCAGTGGGAGCCCAGCAACTCTGATCACACACACACAAAGAAAGGAGTAGGTGGAAACCGAGAACATCAAGATACCTGCAGGAGACTGTACCACTGAATTTCACAGGAATTCTAACCACAGAAGTTCACACCATAAACCTAGGGAGTCAGAACAGATCAATTTAAGAAGCTGAAGCTAACAAGAAGAGTCTCATAAGCAATGGGAAGACAAAGAAACAATGCCCAAATGAAAGAAAAGGTGGAAGTCTCAGAAATAATGTTAGATGAAAGAGAGGCAAGTCAGCTATCAGATATTGAATTCAAAGCACTAGTTATCAGGAAATTCAAAGAGCTCACAATGAGCTACCAGAAACTAGAGGGGAGCTACCAGAAACTAGAGGGGAGCTACAATGAGCTCTCCGCAAACTATATCAACATGAAAAAGGAAATAGAAACTATCA